>NC_072798.1:84076753-84701753 GCF_028583425.1 Eublepharis macularius
CGTACCGGCTGGAAATGGGAAGCTATAATACGCATTGCTGTTGGTAGCTCACTGATAATTACTGCAAAGTAGTCTCAGAGGAACAATCATTTGTAAATACTTACACTGTTCTTTTTTGTTATTGTTTATCATGGGCCTATTATACTACAAGCCAGAGTTGTATGAAGCCTGGTTGGTCTGTCAGGAAATGCCTAGTGATTAATCCAGTCTTCAACTTATGTCCCCCCTTAATTTGATATTTTAAGCCTGAAGATATAGCCAATTGAAATATATCTCTGGCCTTAATTACCAAATTTCACTATTGCTAATTCTTCTTTCTTCGTTATTTGCTAGGTCAAACTTTTCGCTTTCTAACTGAAGGAAACATTTGCCCTATTGATTTGTTCCCTGCGGGACACCAACACATGAGAGCCAATTCGGTGTAGTGGTTAAGAGGGGGGTTTGATTCTCCACTCCTCCGCTTGAAGCCAGCTGGGTGACTCTGGGTCAGTCAGAGCTCTCTCAGCCCCACCCATCTCACAGGGTGATTGTCATGAGGATAATAAAACACACTTGGTAAACCGCTCTGAGTGTGGCATTGTCCTGAAGGGCGTATATAAATCAAAAGTTATTGTTGTTGTTATTATTATCTGCCCCCGCCCCCACCCCCCCCGCCAGAGGATTCTGGAAGCACCTTCAAGTGGTCAAGTCCTGTTGGATCTTTTAAACCCATGAGAATGGAGAACCTAACGCACTCCCTATACTAGAATGCACTCATGCAATGCTGGGGCAAATCAGTAATGTTGACTGCTCTGGCAGAGTTTGAAAACTACTGTCGTAGACCTCTTCACATTGGGTCATGTGAATCTGTACATCTGAGCAAGTTAACTGCTCCTGTTTAAACCCCATTTGTCATTCAATTGTCAAAAAAAAAAGCTGAAATACAACTTCAAAGAAATTAGAGGCACTGAGTCAACTACAAGTATAAGAAAAAAAATGTCATACACCATTGTCTTTTTTACTTACGCACCTAACCTAATGCACTCCCTATACTAGAATGCACTCATTTGAGCATTAAGAGCACTCATTTGAGCTAAAGTTTTATTTCAAAGAACAACCAACTTACATTTAGATGAAGCTGGTTTGTCCAGTGGCCGATGACTTTGTATTCCGTACTTCTGTTGATAATTTGATACTGGAAGATATCGTACCGTCCAGGGGCATCTCCATTTTCATTGAAAATAACAGGTGTTCCAGCACTCCCTACAAAAGATCATAATAAAACTCTTACCCAATAATTTCAGGAAACATTGTGACCCAGAGTATTCTGTTAGTCACAAGGATGGTGGGTAGAAAAGAGGGCGTTCAGAGTGTTTTGCCTCATTGTCAAATGTGATCACCACAATAACGCTACTACACATTCCCATCCTGATTCAAATACTGTTCATGTCTTGTAGGTAAAACCTCTCTACAGATGACGTAATATTCCACAGGGTTTTTTTCCCTCCCATATAACAGAATTATAGCATTTCCAGGAAAGAGATGAAAAAGCTGGATTCCTGAAGTAGATGCCTATCGTCCTACAAAGAGAAGCAGGTTCAGTTAGGCACAAGCATCGCTGACGTAGTCCCTTTTCTATTTGTGAAGACGCTGATGCTAATGAACTACAAAAGGGCTAGCTTTCATGAGATTTGTTTTAGATGAGGAACAAGCTACCCTGGTTTTCATAAGTGAATAACCTGGGCCGATTCCAGACGGCCCTCCCCATTCCGAAACGTCGCACGTCATCGCACGGAAAACGCGAAATATCACGTTTTCTCGCTCGAGTTTTGCACGACGTCACGCATGAAAACGCGATATTTTGCGTTTTCCGTGCAACATTTCGGAATGGGGAGGGCTGTCTGGAATCGGCCCAGGTGCTCCTCAAAGATTACATTAAAAAAAACTTTTGTGTCTGTTAGTCAGTAGATCCAGATCTCCTAGTAGATTTTTATTCCATTCCTCTGGAGAAAGTGAGGTGCTAGCACTCGGTGGTAGAGAATACACTCTGAATGTGTGGCATACAGTTGTCGGCATCTTCAAACAAGGCTGGGAGAGGCCAATGTTGATCCCATTAATGGGTTAGCTAGACCAGCGATCTGATCCAGGGAACCCTTGGGGGGGGGATCCAAGTGCCTAATAACGAGAAATAAGAGATGTACCACAACTACGGGCATTTTTGATCTCACCTCCCTTTTCTCTGGGGAATATGAACAAGCCCCATAATTAAAACAATCACTTGTTTGAACTACCATGGGATGCTCTCTCAGCAGCTATTCACAAAGAGCCTCGTGCCTTTCAAGAGAACTGACAACATTGTACAGAGAGGACTGCTGGAAACAACATTTTTCTTGAGCAGTTCCTTTAAACCTGCCTCATTACCACTTTGAGCTTGCACACCATTAGAGCCGTAATTAGTAACTTAGAGAATGCAAAAGAAAATGCAGAATACCATTTACCATGGCCACACTCTTATTTGTTTAGCATATGATACTGGAACCAACAAACTAATTCAAGACTAATTCTTCCCCTACAAAGGGATTAAACGGCTTGTTTAATGAACAGTAGCACATGAAAGAGTTTGGATGCTGTACTTATTAAGCAAAATTGGCGTATACAAAAGCAGCAGTGAAATGTTCCAATGTTACCAGAAACATTTCCAGAGAGATAGTGGCTTGTGAGTGCTGGACACAGATGAAAGAAACATATGAATGTGCCTCAATACTGAATTAGAGCATTGGTTTATCAAGAACAATATTGTTCACTCTAACCGGTAGTGGCTCTCCAAGGTCTCAAGGCTGAGATCTTTCCCATCACCTTCTGCCTGATCCTGGAGATGCCAGGCATTGAACTCAGGATGTCTTGTGTACAAGGCAGATGTTCTACCACAGAGCAATGGCTCTCCAAACACAGGTCCAAACTATGCTGACATATAAAAGTCCAGGGCTGGTCTTGAGCAATTTGGCTAAAGTTCCTAAACTCCTGAGAAGCAGATTATGGAGAAAAGAAATGGAGCCTAAAGCTCTACAGATTTACATTAATTAGCCCTACTCCCTTATCTAGATCCTGCCAACCTGGCTATGCTGATCTATACTAAAGTAACCAAATGTGCTTTGTGCAGGGATTCTGAACGTGTTGTCTGTGGGTGCAGGCTCCCATACCCCACATTTCTGCTTACTATGCATCTCTGCTAAAATTATGTTGGACCCACCATCCTGGGCCAGAATTCCATTGGTGCCTACAGGCTGAAAAGGAATGGGGACCCGTGAATTAGTGTAACATGTCGTACATGGGGCTACCTTTGAAGATGTCTTGGAAACTCCAACTGGTACAAAACAAAGCAATGGCAAGCATCCTCTATAAGGATAGCCACCTGGAGTGCAAAGCTCCGCTATAGGTTTGCCAGTCCCCCACTGGGGGTGGGGGATCCCCCCGCTCCCACCCTCCACTCCCTGCCCCCACTTACCGGGCTGGAGGGGGATGCACAGACCAAGCAGGCGTGCTCCTGGGCAGCACCGCACACTCCTGTGGTTGAAACTTGCCGAAACGGCCATGATTGGGCTGCTGCATGGTGGGGGTCTTCCCCTGTGTGGCAGTGGCCCGTTCCAGGTTGTTTCAGGCCTGATTCAGCCCAGATAGCCCCCCCCCCAGTGGAGCACAAGAGCACTTCCTGGGTGGCCATGACCTATGTGATGATGTGAAAGGGAAGACGGCAAGGTAGGTGCCAGGCCTCCAATCTCCTGCTGTTTCAACTGCACTGGCTACCTATTTGCTTCTGGGCCCAGATCAAATGCTGTTTATTACCTATAGTTCAGCATGGCCAAGGGCCCTTCTATTACACTCCTTGTCATCAGTCACATTCTACAGGCAGCCTCTTCCCCCTTGATGTGCCCTCCCTTAGGACTTGCCTGTATAGCTATTGCCAGTTTCTAGGCTTTTTCAGTGGTAGGTACAGTCCTTTAAAATGGCTTGCTGGTCTGGTTGAAGAGATTGCCTTCACTTGCTATGTTCAGGAAGGCACATAAGGCTGTCTTATTCTGGGCAGCATTTCGTGGAAGCTGAATTTGTCTAGCAGATTTGGTTGTAAACTGGCTCATTAAAAATGTTTTAAAATTTATAATTTGAGTATTTATCAGTTTTAATTTTATTTTAACAGTTTAATACTCAATTGAACTATTATTTATAGTATTGGTTTCTAACCTTTTTGAATCTGTGCATGCCTTTGGAATTCTGGAACAGGGTGGTGGGTGCAACCACAAAATGGCTGCCACAGGAGTTGAAGACAACCACAAAATGGTTGCCACAGGAGCTGGAGCCTACCACAGAATGTCAGGGAGCAAGGTTATACATAACTCTAATAGTAGCTCTTCAACATTTCATGCAGAAGCTCTAAGAAGGCCTTTAATTTGCATAGCCAATCAGAACCTCTGCTGAGCAAAATCCCCTCCTGGCCCTGCCTACTTTCTAAAAACATTAGTTGGACATCAGAAAAGGTGTCAGAACACGCCATTGCATCCATGGGCAATACATTGGTGACCGCTGGTTTATGTCTTTGCAATTTTGTTGCTGCATTGGTTGCTGCCTTGATTCCAAGGTGGGTGTGACCCCACTAGGGGGCAGTGTAAGGGTCTTCCATAGTAAGAAGAGCACCCAGGTTCAATAGTGCTCATTAAGTTTCCCTTTGTTGCCATGAACCAACTCCAACCAGTTCTCCATAAGAGCACAGTTTACTTGAACCCCACATTCTGCCCCCAAAACCTCAGGGAGCTGAGCCGTGCCTCTGCCATGGGTGAGTTCCACCAAGCCTGATCAGGTCTGGTTGCCTTGGCTAAGGCCACAGCTCCTCCTTTAGGTTCTCTTCATCCGTTCCTCTGTGCCTTCTCAGCCTTTCCCAGCCAGCTTTGTCTTCCACTCCCTCTCTGTCTCTGCCGCCTTTCTGTCTCAAGATTTCCCTTTTTATCCCTAGAGTTCCTCCCTTCTTAGAGTCCAATTCATTTTTAACCCCTTCCTTGCCTTGGTCCCCCCAGCTGAGCATATATAGACCTAGCCAGAGACTGTTATAGCCAGCATCACCCCCAGCCAAAACCTTGAGCAAGCAAATTTCTTGTTCCTGCTGCTATGCTCAGCAGTTGCTTGGTGGGGGGAGACTCTCATACAGCAGACACCCCCCCACACACACACACACATTCATGCTGGGGCTGTCTTGCTGCTACTGCTATCCCGAGCAGTGCTCTGCCTTGCCCTGCCCTGAAGCAGCAGCTGCCTTCAGCCCAGTAGGTTGGGCCTCCTCTGGGCTCCTCTAGGCTCTGCTACCACTTCTGTGTTACAGTGGGATAGCAACGTTTTAAATAAACAAAACAAATAAATCCAGATGCTTTTAGTGTTTGGAATGAAATCCACTCTATATTCTTTACTTTGCTCTTTGATTGACACTTCACAATCCCATGTACGTTTTCCTCCTAAGTTCCACTGATTTCTGTGGGGCTTACTTCCAAAGTAAGTACACAAAGAATTGCAGCCCTAGAGAAATAGAATTCATGTGTACTTTGGAGAACTGCCTAACTTCAAGAAATTAGATACAGTCAGTGGCTGACAGCGACAGACAGTTATTGATTTACCTGCAAAGGTGTCTAGCATTAGTGCACTTGTCAGCATTCTGCAGATGTAGCGAACCACCTTCCCTTTCATTTTTCAGAGAAAGAGAGAAAAGGATGTCAAATTCTATCAGCAGTCTATCAGCAGATCCTTACATTTCATTTTAATTAATATACTGCTGCTTTGCTTTGGATGCTAGATGAGTGTTGAAGTTCAGCACACTTCAGATCCGAAGTCTCTAAAAAGCACACCCGAGGGCTTCCCAAGGTCTTTCCATATATGTCAACTTTTTACCCATGTATGCACTCATTTGACAAGTTGCAGGGAGTTGAATACAGAAAGGACATATGCACAGAAGAGAAGAATGTGGGCACTGCTATGGTATTGCATACTTTTGTTGTTATTGCTGCACTACTCAAGATTGTTGGAATATAATCAGGGAGCAGGGTTCCCAGCTGCCCGCCGGTGACAGGCAAACTTCCAGGGGTTTGCCTCCTTGCCTGCCAATCTGCCAGCAATCGGTGGGAGATGGCAAGCTGCAGGAAGTTGTCTGCCATTGGCCGGCACTGCAGGAACACAAACTGTGTGCACTCTCCCAGGAAGTGATGTTGTTGTGCTGGCCACAGGAGCTCTCCGGTGTTTCCTTTGGGGCTGATTTTGGCCCTAAATGGGCCAAATCAGGCCTGGATGGAGTGTAGGAGTGGTCCCATGAACAGCACAATGACATCACTTCCAGGGGTGACATCATGCAAGTGCTGAAGCACGTACATGCTTTGCATGCATTGAAGAAGAGCACACTGCTGGCACAAATTAAGTGTCAGGTCCTCCCCTCCTGCCAGGAGGTTATAGGGACCTGGCAACCCTATCTGGGAGACCCAGGGTCACATCTCAACACTATATTGGAAGCTTTGTATGTGACCTTGAGACAGACACTGCTGTGTGGATAAAACAGAGGAAGAGCAAACAATGTTGTAAGCCACCTTGGCTCCCCATTGGTGGGGGAAAAAATCCCAGACTATAAATAAATTTTTGAAAGCCAGTTTGAGAGCAATCCTAAACAGGTCTACTCAGAATTAAATCCTATTTTATTCAGTGGAGAGTCCTCCCAGGAAAGTGCTCTTAGCATTACAAGGGGGTCGCTTAGGCTGTTGTAACAAAATGAAACAAAAGTTCTGGTGGCACCCTAAAGATTAACAAAATTTATTTCCTTGTGAGTTTTCATGCATTACAATGCACTGACTGAGATATGTGAAGGGAAAAATCATACCAGGAATTCTTATGGGGGATGATTAGAAGTGAGGAGGAGCTGAGGCAGAAGCTTGATGTGAATTTTGTAACAAATCTTTCATGTGTAAATTCTCAATGCAAGTGGAAAAGGAAAGAGTCGAGGTAGAAATGATATTTGCTCCCAGTTTCTCCCACTTGCAAATGGGATTATTTACATGATCCTTTTGTTTTCTTTCAAGTTCCTTTGATCCAATGATCTTGATCAATGAATAAGGAGTCTTTATCTCTTTAAAGAAAATATGGTGGTGAGATACTTGGCCACAGCCAATCTAGAGCTAAGCTCCAAGAGACGAATTACACGAGGACACACATGTGAAGGGAGTCACAATGTTAGCCAGGAAGCTGAATTTTAAAAGATATTGGGAGGCTGTGTCAATTTCCCCTCTCTCCAGAGCCAGCAAAGATCACTGCTCAGAGGGTTTGCTAATTTCCTCTTTGCCACCCGAAGGCTCTGTCAGTTTCACCTCCCCTTCTAGGAGATGAAGAGGAAATAAGCAAAACCTCTGAGGAATGATCTTTGATAGCTCTGTAGAGAGGAGAAATTGATAGAGCCTTCCAATCTCTTAAAACTCAGCTTTCCAGCTAACATTGAGACTCCCTTCACATGCACATTCATGTAATTTGTCTCTTGTAGTTTAGCTTGTAGTACTTGGGTCTGAATCCATCAACAGATAGCGGACTGAGCTGAGGTAGAAATGTCACAAAAGGACATGGAAGCTCACATATCTACATTGTTATGTGTATTTTAACATTGCATTTAAAAACACCAGCATCTTGTGTGAGACAAAGTGAGAAGATCCATTCTATTATGCTGAATAAATTGCAGTGTCACTATTACAGATCCTGAGGTCAGTACCAAAATCAATGACTCCGGTGTCTGACAAGCCCCAGTGATGGTATAATGCCAAGTTTATTTACCTTGAATCTGACTATTTCTGTACTGCATACTCTGTTTCTGATCTCGTACATCTAGACATTAAAACTATCTCAAGCTGGCAAAGGTGTTGGAATTGAGGTGACCCAGCATGCCTGGTCATTGGGGGGGGGGGGCAGGGAGTAGTAGCACTATTTCCCCCTTTGCACGAGAACCAGTATGTCTAATGCCTCCCTTTGTCTGAGCTAGAATTTTCTCTCTAACACCTTTTCTTCCTGTCTTTGTTCTCTCTCTTGCCCTGTGGTCTTGCAAAAATCAAGATGCTTCTGCAGAGCTCTCCTGTGCAAGCATGCCAGAGGCACACCCATGCTCTCATACTTCCATTCACATGCTGTTGGATTATCTCATCACTTGTAATAGATTATTTAGATTAGGTTTCTATTTTTCTTCTGCTAGTACAAAAATGCAAATGAATGTGAATCAGCTACAATAAAAGAAAGCTTTATCTGTTGCAATATACTGGCTTAAAGAGTGTTTCACCACAGGAGATTCCATGCTTTCCTGACTGTGCAACTTTGCTACATTAACTAATAAATAACCTCAATAAATAACCTGAAAATTCACAGGAACAGACAGACAAGAGAGAAATTATTGGACTAAACAAGGACCCCAACTTTATTCAAGATTATGTTTAGGTTTAATAAGTTACCTGCTGCTTTAAAATACAGATTTCCCTGAACGTCAGTACTATATGAGAAGAAGCCCTATTAATAACTCCCAAGTAGAGATGGTCACGAACCAAAATACGAACCAAAGTTCAGCACAAACCGGGCTGTTTCATGGTTCATGAACCAGCAGTTTGTCAGAGCCCATTTCTGCAAGCCACGAACTTTAGGCTGGTTTGTTTGGTTCATTTTTCAGTTCGTCACTGCAGACAGCCTGGCACTGATCAATCAGTTTCCTAGGCAATGGGGGATGGGCTTTCTGCAGACCTTCTGCTGACCCCGAAGTGACCTTCTGCTGACCTGGCAATGACAATTTGCTGACCAGGAAGTGACGTTTTCATGAACTAAATGAACCAGTTCACGAACCGGGGCAGGTTCGTGAAAGTTTGTGGTTCGTGGTTCATGAAACGCGACAAACCATGAACCTCATGGTTCGCATTTTTCCCGTTTGTGCTCATCTCTACTCACAAGGCACAGAGCCTATCAGTTCTATCATGAAGGTAGACCATTAATGTCAAAAACCCACCCGATTTTTAACAGTTTTAGTGCAACTGGGCACCATAAAAACTAACCTTCCAGAACCTTCCAAAGACTTATATCGAATCTGGGGAGATAAGGTGGGACAGAAACATTTTAATTGAATAAATAACATTGCACTTTTAAAATTTAGCATATTTTTATCTTGCCTTTCTACTCAAAGCAACTTTATGGCACCATCCTATGGACAGTTACACTTTTCTAAATCCACTGAAGTTAATAGTCACTAATTGATATAGTCCACTGAAGAGTTTAACTCTGCTCAGGATGGCACTAGGATTGCCAGCCTCCCCTTATCTCAGAAGGAGGGGCTCGGGTTCTCAAGGAAGGCATGAGCCCTGATTCACCTTCCTCATGCATGCACACTCCCCAGAGGCCCTATTTTGCTATCTTTGGGGCCGGTTTGGCCCTACTGAGACCATGTAGCTTCCAGTTTTCTACCAGAAGTGCAGCATTAGTGCTTGTGAGGCACATACATGCACCATTTTACCACTTGCTCCAGCGGCTCCCAGTCTGCCGCCTCCTTTCTCTCCTGCTGACCTGGGAAATGGGACCAGGGAGCAAAAGCTGGGGGTGGGGGATCCGTAGCCCCCACTGGGGACAGGCATTGCTAGCTACAACTGCAAGGCACCATTCCATGACAGTTGTTTCGAAAGCCAGATCAATACCAAATGAAACCCGGTTATGCATGGTGAATATGATCACTCTGTGGCAAAAACATTCCATGTGAACAGGACCTTCGAAGATGTCAATCAATAGTTATTTCTATCCATTACTAATAATGCATGTGATCAGAAAAGTAAAGCTTGTTTGTGTTTGGAATCCATCAAATCATTCCGTACAGAGGAAAAAAAATAATCCAAACTAGTGATGCAAAAGGATTCAATGAACTAAAACATTTTTCGTGCCCTTACTATTTCTATGCAATCTTATGCTATTCTCAGGTACTATTGCAATGTGCTAACGCAGTAGGCAGAGAACTAACTCTGGAAACACATGAGTGTATGTTAGGCCCTGGGAACGCTCAGCTAAAGCTGCTGCTTGCAGCAAAAGAACCCAGGGCAGTAGATATGCTTACTAAGCAGGCTTGCTTCAAGAAAGATGCATCTGTATTTATTACACTTGTGACATGCTTAGAGGCTGATAAGGAAAACCTTTCCCTAATTTGCTCATACCAAATATATCTATAGAACAACTGAGCACAGACAAGAGAAGCCAGCTGAGAATGGGAGGATCCAAGCACCTGCCCACAGATAGAGGAGTGGGCAATAAGGGGGAACAAGCATGCTTCGAGTCAGGGAAATTAATTGAGTCTCACAAGGCTGTGAAAAAGACCAGGCAATAGATATGGGGTGCTGAAAGTAACTTTCTGTATATTCCAGAGGAAGGGAGATTGCTCCCCTCCCACAACACCCGAGCGGGAGCAATCTCTTCCTACATGGTACAAGGTTGTTGAAACGACACTTAGGCGCCCTTAGCAAAATGTTACACTGTCAAATGTACAGGAAAGAGAGAGCCCTATGGCTGGGAAAGTATGAGAGAGGAAAGAGATGTTCCTTGATGAGATAAAACAATGTACTAAAGTGATAAGAAAAGCAAATTGGGAAATATTGTAATTGCGATGCTGACTAGAATTATTTTTCCAATAGGGACCACTGGGATCACTGGAGGTGGTCACTGGGGAGAGCCAATGGGCCCCCCAATATTGAAATGAATCAAATGGTATAAAACATCTTGCACAGCTATTGTAGCTTTGATGAATGTTGTGCACGTGTGAGTCTTTATTCTCCATGTAACCAGCATTCCTCCACATTTAATAAACGTAGCAGACTTGCTTCTTCCACAGGACTCCGCGTCTGTCTCTTCTTTGAATTGGCTGAGGGACAGTTGAACCACTGATTTTGTAGGACACTAGCATACAACACCCTACACTGATGTAGAGATTAAAATAAAATGTGGTTCAGTTGACACTATATTGAAAGTCTACTGTGGTTTGAGGCTCATCTATCATTATCAGTAATTCATATAATCTGTTTTTGAGTTCCAAGATTTTTTCCCTGTTGCTTTCCTTTTTAATTAACTGCTAAATACAGCCACAAAATTATCTAATGCACATAAATTAACTTACAATGGATAAAACAGAAGGGAAAAAACAAAAGAGCTCCTATCTGAGTGTACAGTGCTCAAAAGCTAAAAAGAGAAGTTTATCTTTTTAAATGGGGAGAAGAGACCATTATACATGTAATTGAGACAGATAAAATAGGTTTCAATGAAAAGAAGGAAAAGAAAGGCTGATGAAACACTTAGAGATCACTTTAAAGCACAATGCCAAAGAAAGAATGATCAACAATTAAGTGGAACTAAGACATTCTAATTTGAGACTCTTATGCTGGCACACAAAAGTGCAACGCTGCTCACTGTATCCAGTGCAATGAGAAATAAGCAATTATCAACGCAAACCCACAAACAGAAGAACATTTTCAAACAAGTAACAGCCTAGGATCTAAAATAGAAAATTATTGTCTTCTAGCAGTTATTAAAATTTGCAGGCAGGAAAAAAAAAGATCCTTCTGAGAACACTATCCAAGAAAAATGTATTCTGATCCATTGGAACAGCAGTACATTTCTAAACTGCTGTTGTACAAATCTGAAATACAGTGAAGACAAATGAAAGCTGTGACCCTATGCACACTTACTTGGAAGTTTCATCTACTGAAAATTATATAATAATAATAATAATAATAATAATAATAATAATAATAATAATAATAATAATAATAATAATAATAATAATATCCCACACTCCCCACAAGCGGGCTCAGGGCAGGTCACAACAGAAGATAAAATATACAAGATAAAATCACAATCAATTAACACAGCTTTCTAATAAAACACCTGCTCACCGTATAAAAACCATATAGCATCTGACGGAGGTGGATATGTGGCTTAACCATGTGTGGTCACTCATATATGGGGGGTAGATGGGTACATATATGGGGGGTACAGACATAGAGGAGACCGGGAGAGAGGCTCATTTGGTGGAAACCCTGATGGCCTCAACCATATGCCTGGCAGAACATCTCCGTCTTACATGCAACAACTTGAGACCTTTTCAAACATTACATCTGAGGGTATACAACCATGTATATCAGGAGTGCATGATAACCGCGATTCTCCCAATACGTGTGGTTTGCCATCTTAAACAAGGATTGTGCATTGGGAGGACTGTGAGTACAGCGCGCTATTGGTATGTCTGGTTGGATACTTCCAAAGGTATTATCTGAAAACATACTTTGTTTCAGATCAATGAAACTAAGGTGCTACACACATTCACTCTCAAACAATGATATGGTTCAGACATAACGATAAACCATCGTTTTTCCCTTTGTTTGATAGAGCCTGGGTAATCTTGAGCTCATACCCACTCCATTCTTTTCCCTTAACGGGTGGTAAGTTAATAAAAGACATATTTTGCAGCAAACCACAAGGTTGGATCCAGCCAGCTTTTTCTTTCAATCTTACTCAATACCCATCCTTATTAAAAGCCCCCATCCCACATGGCTTTTATGCCAATCTCAGAATTTCCAGCATAGTAATTATAGTGTTCAAAGAGGATGCCTTCCTCCTTTTCTTCTCAGTGGAAAAGTTGGTAGGAGAGAACCATAGTTTGGCATTATGTTCAATATTTTCTTCTCTTCCCTCCAAACCAGGGCTGGTATAGAAGACAAAATCTCCTCTGCTGTGGAATCAATAGCAAGCAGGATGAAGACATGCAGGGACTGAATCCATAGGACGCCTCCCTGTGCAGCTTGCTGCTAGCGCTATCTCTCCACTTCTTCCCACTTTCTTCCACCTAATCAAGTCCGTGCACAACCCAACGAGAATCTTGCTGGTCCCTTTGCAGTGTGGAAATCCCTGCCACCAGTTGTTAAATAAAAAAAGCCCTATTAAAGGGGTGGTGGGAGGGTGCACAATGATATGCATGTGCACAACGATATGACACACTATATTAGATGTGAACCATGCTAAATGCTACACAGGGAACACAAAAACACCCAAATGGAAAATCTGATTTCCTTTCACCCATATCTTTTTGATGCCTAAGCAATAAGAATGGCTGATTCTACAGGAGCTGATACTGAGCAATCCCTTCCATAAGGAGCATTAAGGTTGAGAAGTTTAGATTTAGCTAATAATTTATGGATTAGAAGGGGAGGATAACAAATCATTACAGTTTTCTATCGTCTTGATCCTTGGTAATTAGAGCTACTGTCAATGGATTATTGGTTAGTGTAACAAGCAATAATTTATTGTGTTTGTCGTAGAAATATTAATACTCAAAGTCATAAAGCAATATTTGAGTTATCAATAAAACATTAAAAAGACATTTTAATTTACATTGCTTTCAAAGAACTTTATGGGCCACAGATTTATTGTACAGCTGATCTGAATGATTTTTTGTAAGCCCAGTCCTCCTGCATTGTTTGTCAGATGTCTCTATGTCAGTGTGGTATAGTGGTTAGAGTATCGGACTAAGATCTGGGAGACACCCGCTCTTGGTTCAAATCCCTACTCTGCCATGAAAGGTCACTGGGTGACCTTGGGCCATTCACACTCTCAGCTTAAACTACCTAACAGGGTTGTTGTGAGGATAAAATGGAGGAGAAGAGAATGATGTCAGCCATGTTGGGTCTCCACTGGGAGAAAGATAGGGTATAAATGAAGAAAATAAATTACGCTATTTGATTGCATTGTTTTACTTTGTATTCCACCTTGAATCTCATCTAGAAAGGTGGGCTATCAATACAGCAAATAAATAAATAAATTCTATCACTTGGGAACATTACTATGCAACTTGATGCTTTGTAAATTGCAATGTCTTTTTGCAAAATTAAGAATTCATTAACACACCCCAGGAAGTTAGTTCCGTTGTAACTGTATATTAGAAAAGCCACAAAACTTTACAGAGTGTTGATTGAGAATGTAACAAAACATGCAATTGAGGAGCCAGTAAGGTGACACGGAAATCTGTTTGTAAAGCCTGACAGTTCATCCTCCTTGGAATGAGTGGCCTTGGGAGAGAGCAATTTTCAGTGAAGAGGCAGGGCCACAAAGGTGTGTTTACCCCTTCTCCATCCAGTACTTTCTGCCACAACATCTCTCAAAAGGCAGGCTAAATTTAGGCCTTTTTTGCACGGACGATTTTTGCCACTTTTGGCCCCATACCTCTTCAAGTTTTCTTCTGCATTTCCAACAATTAACTAATTTATATATAAAATATAAAGTCAATTGCTGACTTCATTCTGAAAACTATACATTGTAAAATAAATTGCCTCAACAGCAAGAATAGAACTATTATGTATTCTTTTTGTTCTTGGTAATGCTTTACCATTATATGACCACTGAGGAAGACAATTGTCAAAATGCATTTAGTCTTGTGTGTGTGTGTTTTGTAAATAGAGGAGTATTGTATTTATCTGCAGACTCAGGGCTTTTTTTCAGCTGGAACACGGTGGAACGGAGTTCTGGAACCTCTTGAAAATGGTCACATGGCTGGTGGTCCCGCCCCCTGATCTCCAGACAGAGGGGAGTTTAGATTGCCCTCTGTGCCACTGGAGCAGCGCGGAAGGCAATCTAAACTCCCCTCTGCCTGGAGATCAGGGGGCAGGGGCCCCAGCCATGTGACCATTTTCTCCAAGGGCAACCCACTGAGTTCCACCACCTCTTTTCCCAGGAAAAAAGCCCTGTGTAGACTCATGCTACTTTTACTGTCCCTGGTTTTGAAATGTAAGACTTCTGTGGAAGAAAATTCTATTCGTTCAGGAACAGATGTTACGTTTTTTTATATTACACTTTTTTTTCAAATAGGTATTGTATTTCTGCAATTCTTTATTTTTTTGTTTTTTGTTCCAGTTGTTTCCATTTTTAATCTATTTGGGGGTGGAGCCAGGCAAGGGTGGGGTTTGAGGAGGGGAGGGGTCTCAGTGGGGTATAGAGTCCACTTCCCAAAAAAGTCATTGATCTCTGTAGTCTGGAGATCAGCTGTAATTCTGGGAAATCTCCAGGCCCCACCTGGAATCTGGCAGCTCTTCTCTGCAGAGAGATCTGGCCGAAACCTTTGCAGTGTAGTAGTACGATCGCAGGACTAGGACTGGGGAGGCCCAGATTCAAATACCTTCTCACCCTCAAGCTGGGTGCTTGTGTACGTGTCTTCTGCGTACACGGGCTTGACAGGTTAAACAGCCTGTCAGATTTCTCTTGTCCCCAAAGGAGAAGGCAAGAGAAAAGGAAACATGGGACTTGGCAATTTAGAGCTGAATAACAAGGCCAAAACAGAGCCTACAGAGTTAAAAGCAATTCCCATCTTGAAGTAACACAACGTGGGATACACATTCTATTGAGTGAGAGAGTAACAGGCATGAGAGAATATGGTTTTGAGAACTGTCAAGAAAATATTTAAAACCCTCAGCATATTAGGAGTCTTTGGCGTGTAGATCAAATGCATTTCTGGACTTTATAAATTGGGTTATTGGCCTTTGCACTTCTCTTTTCTACAGCAGCCCTTATGACCAAACCTTAGCCGTCAGGATGTAAGATCAAGGGATTGTGCTGATTCAAGCTGTAAGAAGCAACTGTGTTAGCTATGGGACATCTAATTTCTCAATTTGACCCTGCTGGCACCTTATATATTGAGTGGTGGGGTCAGTGATGTCTGAAGCCCCTTCTGCATTGGGACCATAACTCCTCGTTATCCCAGAAGTCAAGCAGTAAGGCATGGAATCGGCTTGTCTGGGCCCTTTTGCACCTCTCATGTTTGATCAATGAGGTGCTGTCCTTTTTAGTTTGCATCATATCAAAATGTGCTGAGACTGAGGAGTGCCGATGCTGTCATCACCAATGACATAATCAGTGATGTCACAGAACCCTCCCTCCCTCCCTTCCTTGCATAAGTGATGAATCGATGCTTTGCTGGAATACTAGATCAATCATTTTCCTGGATTTCTCTCTCAACCCATTGGTGCATCGATCCTATGGCCGTTTCCACACTACTCACCTTCATCCAGAATGCTGCGGAATGTCGCGAAAAAACTGCAGAAGATAGCATCTTCTTACATGTGTTTTGCGTGATGTCGTGCAAAATTCATGCAAGAAGACGCTATCTTCCGCAGTTTTTTTGCAATGTTCTGCAGCGTTCTGGATGAAGGTGAGTAGTGTGGAAACGGCCTATGTTGGATTCTTTAAAAAAAAATTAAAAAGAGTAGAAAGGAAAACGGTGAGGAAAAGGAGAGGGGGTGGAATGGAAAGGAGGGGGAGGGAGTGGCTGGATAAACAACAGTGGCCAATCACAATGACGTGGGCTGGCAGAGGGTGGAAGAGGGGCAGAAGTGCGTGGAATGCTAAAAGACAAGATAAAGTGTCAGGGCTTGCCACCGCTGCCACTGGGCGTGGCACTGGGCGGTCTGCTCCTGACGTCATAGGGGGGCCAGGGATTCTGCAGGACCCTGCTCTGTGGAAGGAGGGGCGGTATACCTCACCCAGACTCCCTCTCAGTCCACTCGCTGGCCTGCTCAACCTGGCCTGCTTACCCTCTGCGTCCTCTTTCACTTCTTCCTCCCAGAGCTCTCCTCCAAACCTCCACGCTTGCATCGCACCGCTCTCACTCCCACCACCACAGGGCTCTTCCCAGCCAGCTTTTATAGGGCTTCCTTCTACTGTCCCACCCCTCTTCCAGCCTGGTCTTGGGCTGCACCAAGCAGTCGCAGCTGGGGTAGCTGATCTGGCCCCACTGACCAGCACCAGCTGTGCCTTGTTCCCTGGCTGCCCAGCCTCCCTGCCTTGGCTGATTGCTGCAGGCCTGTCCAGCTGCAGTCCCCTGGCTAGCAGCCCGGCCTGCCTGGCTGAGCTGATGGCTGAAGGTGGGTCCAGCTGCGGCTCCTTGGCTGGTTGCCCAGGGCTTCCTGCAGAGTGCCTCCAATAGCCCCACCTGGAGTGGCTTGGCTTTTGGCAACTCCTGGGCCAGGCTACTATTTTCTAGCTGGGGCGTGGCTTTGGGTTGTTGGGGCTGCTGCTGCTTCTCCTCCTCAGGTAAGGTTTTGGGGTGGGTGACTGCTGGGCCCCCAACCCCTCTGCCCTTGCCCCCTTCTGCCTTGCTTAGTCCCCTTTCCTTCCCCAGGGGAGTGGGACTCGCTGGCCTCCTTCTGTCTCCCCCTGCCTCCTGAGGCTCTGGGCCTTTGCCCCTTGCCCCTGGCACAGGCAGGTTCTGGCTCCATTTGCCCATGGGAGGGGTTGACCTGCTGTCCCCCGGCTGCCCCCTCTGCTTGCCAGTCAGACCGGTTGACCTATTGTCTGCTGGCTGACCAGTTGACCTGCTGTTCCCTCTTGTCAAGTCTGGGGGCTGGGGCTCAGACCCCGGACACACACCCCCACTTGGCTTTGAGTTGTGGGGGTCCGGTTCAGCCTCGAACATGCGGGACATGAAGTCCGCGTCCACATGCCGTGCCCCCTGGCGGTATTTGATGGTGAATTGGAAGGGTAGGAGGGAGAGGTACCACCGCAGCACCCTGGGGTTGTGCGCCTTCATGCGATGGAGCCACTGCAGGGGTGCATGGTCTGTCAGCAGTACAAAGGGGTTGTTGGCCAGGTAGTACTGCAGGGCCCCCACCGCCCACTTGACCGCTAGGGCCTCCCGCTCCACTGTGGCATAGCGCTTCTCGGCGGGCTGGAGCTTCCGGCTTAGGAACAGAATTGGGACATCCACGCCATCCCGCTCCTGGGTCAGCACAGCCCCGAGGCCGGTGTCCGAGGCGTCTGTGGCCAGTGTGAAGGGCTGGTCAAAGTCCGGGTTCCATAGGGCCGTGGCATTGGAGAGGGCTAACCGCAGGTCCTTAAAAGCTGCCTCTAGTTCTGGGGTCCACCGGACTTGGTTGGGCAGCCCCTTCCTTAAGCTGTCCGTCAGGGGCGCCGCTCGGGAGGCAAAGTGGGGGATGAACCGCCCGTAATACCCCAGCAGTCCTAGGAATCGCCGAACCTGCTTCTTGGTCTTGGGCTGTGGGGCGTCGGCTATTGAGGCCACCTTGTCCGGTGGTGGCCTGACTCGTCCTCCCCCGACCACAAAGCCCAGGTATTGGAGTTCCTGGAACCCCAGGTGGCTCTTTTTTGGGTTCGCCCTTAGTCCAGCTCGTTGGAGGGCCCTTAAGACGGCTTCCAGGTGTTGGAGGTGGGTGGGCCAGTCGGGGCTGAAGATAATAATATCATCAATGTACGCCATGGCATACGCCCGGCACTCTCCCAGCACCTGGTCCACCAGCCGCTGAAAGGTGGCTGCTGCCCCATGCAGGCCAAACGGCATCTTCTTGAATTGGAAGAGGCCTTGGGGGGTGGCAAAGGCCGTCTTCTCCCGGTCCTCCAGCCGTACGGGCACCTGCCAGTAGCCCTTTGTTAAGTCCAGGGCCGACAGGTAGCGGGCGGACCCCAGGTGGTCCACCAGCACGTCTGCTCGGGGCATGGGGTAGGCGTCGAACTGGGCCACCTTATTCAGTTCACGATAGTCAATGCAAAACCGGGTGGTCCCATCTGGCTTGGGCACCAGGACTATCGGGCTCCTCCAGGCACTTCGTGAGGGTTCGATTACACCCAGCCGGAGCATCTCGTTTGTCTCCTTCTCCACTGCCTCCCACCGCTTCCTGGGGATGGGGCGCCAGGTAGCCCGGGCTGTCTGCCCCGGGCTGGTCGGGATGGCATGTTGAATAAGGCTGGTGCTGCCCGGCCTGCGGGAGAAGACCCCGGTAACCCGTGCACAGAGGTCTCGTAGCTGGGCCCGTTGAGCTGGATCGAGCTGGGGGT
This sequence comes from Eublepharis macularius, assembly GCF_028583425.1. Lineage (NCBI taxonomy): Eukaryota > Metazoa > Chordata > Lepidosauria > Squamata > Eublepharidae > Eublepharis > Eublepharis macularius. The sequence goes on from NC_072798.1 coordinate 84,095,633, forward strand.
CTACCTTGGGCTCCTCGCACTCTGGGGCTTCGGAGGTCCATGGCAGCTCACTGTCAGGAAGCTCCAACGGGTCCTCAGACATGCCACACTCCTCTTCTGGGCGCTCATGCCACCGCTTCAGGAGATTCACATGCAGGGTCCTCCGCCGACGCCGGCCAACCCCGCACTGGACTTCGTAAGTAGTGGGGCCCAGCACCCTCCGAATCGGGTAGGGGCCCCTCCATGGGTCCCCTTCCTCTCTGGGGAATACCGAGTGGTGCACCAGGACCTTCTCTCCCGCCTGGAAGGCCCTCATCCGTGCACCCCGGTCGTAGGTGGCTTTCTGCTTCGCCTGGGTGCGAGTCAGTCTGCGGTTCGCCTCGGCTTGGGACTGTTGCACCCGGTTACGGAGTTGGCTTATGTACTCCCCTGTGGTGGGCGCAGGGCTGCTGGCCTGGGGCGCCCAGCGTTCTGTCAGCCGGGAGAGCATCCCTCTTGGCTTGCGCCCATACAGCAGCTCGAACGGGCTGAAGCCAGTGGAGGCCTGCGGGGTCTCCCTGAGGGCAAACATGAGTGGGTCGATGTACAGGTCCCACTGATGAGGCTTCTCCCGTGTCATCTTCTTCAGGGCCTCTTTGATGGTCTGGTTCAGCCGCTCTGCCAAACCGTCTGTCTGAGGGTGATAAGCCGAGGTGAACACCTGCCGGATCCCCAAACTCTGGCAGAGTTGGCGCATGGCGGTGGCACGGAACGGGCCTCCTCGATCTGTCAAGATTTCATCCGGCAGCCCCACCATCGCGAAGAACTTGGACAGTGCCCGGACCACCCCCGGGGTCTGCATGGTCCTCAGCGGGATGACCTCAGGGAACCGTGTGGCGTAGTCCACAATCACCAGAGCAAAGCGGTGGCCCCGGGGTGTGCGTGGCAGCGGTCCGATGAAGTCCATCGCGATGCGTTGGAAGGGCGTCCCCATGACGGGTAGTGGGGAGAGGGGGGCCTTCGGTGGGCGGCGGGCTGCCACCCGCTGGCAGGTGGGACACGAGCGGCAGTGGGCCTTCACGTCGGCATTCACGGAGGGCCAGTAGAACTGCTCAAGGATCTTCTTCAGGGTCTTGTGGTGCCCCAGATGCCCGGCCCACGCATGCTCATGGGCCGTGCGGAGGACTTCGGCCCGGTAGGCAGTCGGCACCAATAGCTGGCGGACCTCCCCCTGGCCACTTGGGGCGCGAGCTATGCGAACCCAAACCCCTCCTTGCTTCTCGATGCGCGGGAGCCGTTGGGACCTCCGCTCATCCCACACTAGCTCCTCCTCACGAGCTGCCGTCTCTCGTAAGCGCTGCAAGGACTCATCTGCCCCTTGGGCGTCACAGAATGGGCGATCGGCCGGGGGCCCAGCTGGGTCTCCAGTCCGTGGTTCTGCTCCTGGTCTGGTGGAGGGACCCTCTCCCGGGTCGTCGGCCTCCTCCACTTGCAGAGCGGTGGCAACTTGGGGGTCTGTCAATTCCCCTGCCGCCTTCAGCCGAGACCCGGCGATCCCGGGGGTGTCTCCTCCCAATTTCTTCGCTGCCTGCTGGAGGAGCCTGAAGAACCCCGGGGCATCTCTTCCCAGCAGCATTGGCACGGGTAGGTGAGCTAACTGGGCAACTTCCATTTGGTGGCAGACCCCTAGGTACTCTATCGTGATTAGGGCCGTAGGGTACGGCTGGGTGCGGCCCATCACATCCGTCACCGGTATCCAGCGGTGCACTGGGGTAGCAGCTGGGAGGAGCTGGGGCCGAATTGCTGAGACTGCACTCCCAGAGTCTAACAGGGCTTGTAGGATCAGCCGGCCTATCTTCACGGTGGCGCATAGACTCTGCACCTGCTTGCCAGGCGGTGGGTTATTTTCCCAAATGAGGGCACAAACCCTTGGCAAGGCCTCTGTGAGCGTGCCGGCTTGCAACCGCAGCTCCGCTGTCTGTGCTAGTTCCACTGGAGCGGCTGGGTAGGCTGCCTCCAGCTTTCCCCACATCCTATCCTGGCGTTCCTCCAGCCACAGTCCAAGCTCCGCTGTGGCGGCGGCCTTGGGAGGCCGCCCCTTGACTGGCGCCTGCGTCGGAACGTCTCTCCCCGTACGGGCCACCAACTTGTCAGGGCTTGCCACCGCTGCCACTGGGCGTGGCACTGGGCGGTCTGCTCCTGACGTCATAGGGGGGCCAGGGATTCTGCAGGACCCTGCTCTGTGGAAGGAGGGGCGGTATACCTCACCCAGACTCCCTCTCAGTCCACTCGCTGGCCTGCTCAACCTGGCCTGCTTACCCTCTGCGTCCTCTTTCACTTCTTCCTCCCAGAGCTCTCCTCCAAACCTCCACGCTTGCATCGCACCGCTCTCACTCCACATCATCACTCCCTACTCACACCCACCACCACAGGGCTCTTCCCAGCCAGCTTTTATAGGGCTTCCTTCTACTGTCCCACCCCTCTTCCAGCCTGGTCTTGGGCTGCACCAAGCAGTCGCAGCTGGGGTAGCTGATCTGGCCCCACTGACCAGCACCAGCTGTGCCTTGTTCCCTGGCTGCCCAGCCTCCCTGCCTTGGCTGATTGCTGCAGGCCTGTCCAGCTGCAGTCCCCTGGCTAGCAGCCCGGCCTGCCTGGCTGAGCTGATGGCTGAAGGTGGGTCCAGCTGCGGCTCCTTGGCTGGTTGCCCAGGGCTTCCTGCAGAGTGCCTCCAATAGCCCCACCTGGAGTGGCTTGGCTTTTGGCAACTCCTGGGCCAGGCTACTATTTTCTAGCTGGGGCGTGGCTTTGGGTTGTTGGGGCTGCTGCTGCTTCTCCTCCTCAGGTAAGGTTTTTGGGTGGGTGACTGCTGGGCCCCCAACCCCTCTGCCCTTGCCCCCTTCTGCCTTGCTTAGTCCCCTTTCCTTCCCCAGGGGAGTGGGACTCGCTGGCCTCCTTCTGTCTCCCCCTGCCTCCTGAGGCTCTGGGCCTTTGCCCCTTGCCCCTGGCACAGGCAGGTTCTGGCTCCATTTGCCCATGGGAGGGGTTGACCTGCTGTCCCCCGGCTGCCCCCTCTGCTTGCCAGTCAGACCGGTTGACCTATTGTCTGCTGGCTGACCAGTTGACCTGCTGTTCCCTCTTGTCAAGTCTGGGGGCTGGGGCTCAGACCCCGGACATAAAGAATGTGCATGGGGAAACAGTAGACTGGAAAATTGAGATTTTTTTTCAAAGTCGGGGTATAAATGCTCCCAGGATAGCTACAGAAAAGCCACATAGTAGCTAGAATGCCTACTCATGGTGGCAAATTGGGTGCAGATGGTTATGAAAAGAAAACACTGCAGTATAGGAACCGAACTGGCAATGTTGGCCCATGCAGAAGGGGCTTGGATTGCATATAAATTCTGCTGCTTTCCTTCAGTGATCTTAAGAGGGATTTTCTGAAAAGGGATTAAAAACTTGGATTTCATTCTGTTTCTGCCATTACTATAAAAACTGAAACACTAAACACAGTAGATTTCAAATGCCTATGGATAGCCACGATCCCTTGTCACTCCTCAGTAGGACAGCAGGAGGGACAGGGAGTGTCAGAAAACTTATATCCAGAAGAGCTTAATTGATGTCGATTTCCCCACTTTTACAACGATGTTTCATTCATTGCTGCACTTCTACACAGACACATAGGTTAACTATGGAACATCTTTTTATAGTTCAGTACTTAAAATTCCTTCTTCAACCTCTGTCTAGCGAGATCGCAGCTTTCACATAAACAGGGACTCATCCAAGATACTGTTTCTTACAGAGAATACCACTTTGCATAATAAAACACCATGGCTGCAGCGGTACAACCCACACATGAGAATGAAAGACCATCATTCAGGTGGACAACCTGTGCAGGAGAGCAGCATAAAACTGCCCTAATCCAGTACTGAATCTAACCCTGAAAATCTAAATTACTGCAAATAACCCACTTAATGTTTTGCACTTGGACCAGTGCCCCCAAATAAGGAAACAAGGCCCCAATATAAGGTTAATCAGTCTATTAATGGCTGATCTAGTTCAGTTAAATATTCCTAAATTAATGCAAGTTGGTACTTAGAAACAGCCCACTGTAGCGATCAGCATTTTGGGCAAATCCAACCTCGGCTGCAAAGTTAAACTTCATTCTTGGTGGCTTCATTTATCCTCACCTGCACATAAAACAGTGGCAAGAGGTGTTAAGCCTCATCTCACCCCACCTCCCACCCCGCCATGTGCGGACTGAGCAACTAAGGGGTCTGTTGATATTGCTCAACAACCAAGGGTGCTCCTTCTCCAGTCCACCAGGCTGCGTGAGCCAATGGTGGGCTAACTTGGGAATAGTCTCCCACTCTTAGATGGCTCAAGTTGCTTGCCAGTTATCCCTACCTAGACTGTAACTAGGTTTGCGAATCTCCCAGTGGGTGCAAAGGATCTCTCACTCCCAGCCTCCACCCTCCGTCTCCTCTCACCTGGCTGGAAGGGGGAAAAGGTGCTGGAATATGGTGGTGAGGGTGAAGCAAGCTCCCGCATGCTCCGGAGCACCCTCGTGTGCCCAGTGTTGCTCCAGGAATAATGTCATTCCTGGCACGACGCAGAAGTAAAGGATCATGCCAAGGACTGACTGAGTAAAAATCAGCCCCCAATTTTGTGTTTGAGTTTTTACTCAATTGGTCCCTGCATAACTCATTACTTCTGCATCATGCCAGGAATGACATCATTCCTGGCACAATGTGGGGTGCATGGAGTGCAAGTGGGCACTTTGCACACGGGTAAGGTAAATGCCCCCTGCGTAACTCCCCCCATGCCCCCCATCCCCTGGTTTGCCCTCCCCCGGGACCTGGCAACTATAACTATAACATCTCACACTATTCCTACAAAAACTAGTTATGGTCTAACCGGTCAAAAGACCATGGCAATCAGAGAATAACACCATTACTCGAAACAGCTTGAAGGAGGACCCAGAAATTCCTGTTTGGCCCATCAAAAGGTGACCAGCGGCTACTCCCACATTATTCAAAGGGAGCGCAGGTGTGCCAACTTGCAGCAAAAGCCTGCCGCAGAGAGCACTGCAGAGCACAATGGCTTCTGCGGCACCCGTCTGATTGCCTGTCCCAGACAAGGCAGCAAATGGGTCATCGGGAGCCAGAAGTGCTCTCCTGCCTTATTGAAAATGGGGACTGCCACAAATCAGTGCCCCAGGCCTAAAAGTTGGCAACCACACTGTACTTAGAAAGTGTATTTACCATTTGCAATGCTCGTGTCCAAGATGTTACTTTGCATTAGTTAAAAACGGAATTTAAACACAGAATGGTTCGATGAACAAAACTACTTCTTTGCATGACATTATCGAGTAAGCTCCCATATCAGTCTCAGTAGAACAAATAAAATTCCACTTAACTCACTAAATCCCTCAGTCTGTCAGACAGGGGCTATGAATGTGAGTACAGAATTTACAGTGCAATCCTAAAAAGAGTTACACCAGTCTAAGTTCATTGATTTCAATGGGCTTAGACCAGAGTAACTCTTCTTAGGATTGCATTGATAGAATAGTAAAATGGTTAAAGGAAAATACTTAAATTATAATTTGCATGGCTGTAGTTCTGGCAATCTAAGTAGGGTGTATATGTGGGGAGCCAGTTTGGTATAGTGGTTAAGAATGCTCTAGTCTAATCTAAGGGACTCTAATCTGAAGAACCGGGTTTGATTCCTCACTCCTCCACGAAGCCAACTGGGTGACCTTGGGTAGGAGGGCTGAGCCACCTACTAAGGCTGTTGTCTCTGCCCTCCCAGCCAAGCCACATATGAGGGGGACATGGTGCTGTCTCCCTCCTTGCAGGCTAGCAATTGTTGTCCCCCAGCCCTAGCAGTAAGGCTGCCACAAGGTGGGCTGTATTCCTCTAGAGTGAATGGATAGATTCATTGAAAGGAGTTTCTAGAGGAGAAAGGGACACAAGGGGCTGAAAACATATCTGTTCATAATGATGTGTCCCTTGCTTCTTAACATTTCATACATCCTTCTGCCCTTTTCTAATTAATCTGAAAGAACTAGCACCTCAGGTTCTGTATGCTTCACTACTAAAATGGATTACAGTTCCATTTGTCAGCGCCCAAGAAGCGGAAGTCCTTTGTTCCACAAGACTGAAAATGAACATGTAGAAAAACCTTGCCATATTTTGTTAGAATCTTGTAGGAGCAGGAGAGAGAAAGCAAGGAGCATTATTAGAAGCTGCTCAAACATCTGCAGAGTATCACTATACATGACTCCAATGTGACATTACACAGTCACAGCAATGACATTATCCTCATGACCTTCTTATCACAATGGATATATTTCAACCATTTCATACACTGCTTTCGGGTCTAAATTGAAGCTTTGCTATTGGGTCAGAGAGTCCTGGCATGAATTGCTCGGGGAGAAGGCTGAATGTGGTCAGCAAATATGTTGACCTCAGTAAGGTCACACCTGACACCAGCGTTTCCGTCTGTGACACAAGATCAATGCTCCTCTGCCAACCCTCAGTTACCGTCTGTTGCTTTTCAGAGAGGTTTGAGAGTTGTCTTATGCAGATAATACCCCTTTTCTTGTCTGTTGTGTCTTTTCAATTGGATTGTCATAAAATTTCAGCTTTGTTCAGCATGACACAAAGGACAATGTCTTTTCTTCTGTTCCCTTTCAGGAAGCTATGCTGGTTTCCCTATTTTTCCTATCCTGTCTTACTCACTCTTTTTAATTAATATTTCACCCAGACCAATGGAGATGTGCCCTTCAAATCATCATGAGTGGTTGCAGAAGAGTACCATGAAGTTTCACTAAGGGTTTATTGCAAACTTATTTTTTTGCAACACATTTCTCAATCATAACTATATGGTCAAAACAAGCATTGGCATGGGATGGCTATGGAAGGACGTTTTCCCATACCATAGGACTTATCACTATGACACAATAGAGAAGGATAATGAACAACTGGTGGACGGGAGTCTAATTTCACACTAGAGACTCTAATCCAGTCCATTGTCATTTTCTCACTCTCTAATCTTCATTGTTAGACACTAACTCTCCAAGTTTTGTTGTATAATGCCAGGTGCCAGCCCTTCGGTAAAGAATCCACAACGTTATCCTAAGCACATCCTTCTAAGCCCAGTGTGTTGTGTGTTATGTGCAGTCAAGTCACCTCTGACCTATGGCAATCCTATGAAGGAAAGACCTCCAAAACGTCCTATCATTAACAAACTTGCTCAGATCCTGCGGACTGGAGACATGGATTCCTTTATTGAGTCAAGCCATCTTGTTTTAGGTCTTCCTCTTTTCCTACTGCCTTCCACTTTTCCTAGCATTATTGACTTTTCCAGTGAATCTTGTCTTATCCACCCTTGGATACACACCTTAACACCGTGAGGGGATTTGAGTGTGGCAGTGAAGCTGAGAGAAACACCGTCAGGAGCACAGGCTTGGTCAAGAGTCTAAACTCCTGGAAGAATCACTCAAGGCAGAATGGTCAAAGTGGAGACACCAGACTAAGTTGCATTCATCCCCTTCAGGAATCAAGGATCACATCAGCAAAAGAGAATTGAATATTCCAATGGTGATGGGAGTGACGGAATTCTTGAAGGTTAGCTACTGGGCAGCAGCAGTAGTAGAAGGTGACACTGGTGGATGATCTTTCACAGGCAACGATAGTGGCCCTTTTCACACTACTTACCTGCTCCAGGAACATTGTGAAATATCACGCAAAAACCGCGGAAGGTAGCGTTTTTTGCAATGTCGCACAAAACTCTCACGAGAAGACGCTATCTTCCGCGGTTTTTGCGTGATATTTCACAACGTTCCTGGAGCAGGTAAGTAGTGTGAAAAGGGCCAGTGTCACTTCAACTAACCCTGTTTAGTACTGTGAAGCAGAAGAAGGCAATGGTAAACCACTTCTGCTAATCTCTTACTTTGAAAACCCTATGATGAGACAATCCAAAAGTGAAGCAAAGCATATAAGTCTGCTAAGGATGGCACTGTCCATCATTAAAAAAAAAAAGCGGGAGTGCTGTGTAATGGTTAGAGTGTCAGATTAAGATCTGGAAGAAGAAAATTTAACTCTCCGCTCTGCCATGGAAACTTGCTGGGTGACCTTGGGCAAGTCACACACACTCCGCCTGACCTACCTCACAGGATTGTCATGAAAATAAAATGGAAGAAAGAATGATGTAAGCTGCCTGGGACCCCCTTAGGGAGAAAAGTGGGGTATAAGTTAAGTAAATAAATAAAAACACATGCAATGAGCATGCATATGGTACAGAACAGAAGTACAACATTCAGTTGTTGCCAGCCTACATACATTTAATGGAGTTTGTACATGGAGCCTACACAGATATTAATTTCTGTGAATAGGGCTCACTTCATATAATCGAGACATGTGGAAAAAGAATATTAGCTGTATGCACATGTGTCTGTACACACAAAGACTCTGTGTACGTGTTCCAATGAACATGCAAAACTGGGACAGAGCTTGCTACTGCAATCATGCTCTGCCCCATCAATGCCTCCTGTTGAACTTACTATGTCTGAAAAGGGATGCCCATATTCTGTATAGTTCTGTACAGTTTATAGTACTAAATACACATCTTCATGTATTTATTTCTTTCACTTATTTACATTCTATCCTGCCTTTGCCTACCACTCAAGGTAGCTTACAGTACATAATTCAAACATCAAAAATAATGTAAAAAAAACCATATTTTCCCCCAACCTACTAAAACCTAATAACATGCAATAAAATGCCTGCAATCTATACTCCTTTAAAAGCTTTCTAATGCTTCCTATAAGTTTCCAAGCAGAGTGCTCTCCTTACCTTCTCATGAAGCCCATTCTGTAATAGAGATGGGCACAAACAGCAATACGAACAAAAAAAAAAGCCACAAACACCCCAATCTGCTATTCGCAAAAAAGCTTTGTGAGGACCCATTCTAAACAAACAGGTGGTTGTTGCAAGCTTGGTCTGTTGCTGTTCATTGCTGTTGGTCAAGCCAGACAGTCTGGCACCTGCAATCAATTCCCTTGGCAACCGGAGGCAGGGACTGCCTGAACTCTGTCTGAACTCCTGCTGTTGCCCTGGAACCCCCAATCTAAGCCCAATGTAGCTTGATAGGCAGGTCTTCCTTTCAAGTGTGGAGCTCCAAATTTGTTACAACGAAGGAGCAAAGAGCAGGGGGGAGAGGGGCTCCCAGCTCTGACTTTGCAGACAGTGGAGAGGGAGAGAGACAGTTGCTGTTGGCATTTTGATAGAGTGCATTGGAACTTGAATTTTCTTTGTGTGTGGTGGGATAGGGATCTACCCTTTCAAGTTCCAGGGCTGCTGCCACGCTCTGGGGCCAAGCTATTATTTATTATTGGTACCTTTCCTGGTGCCTGCTCAGGTCAGCTTTCTGGGAGTGGTGCAGTAGGGATCCTGACTTGGAAGATGGCTGAAGGAGAGCCGGCTGGCCCCCACGAACAGCCAACCACAAACATGTTCATGAACAGTGCCATATTCGTGGTTGTTCATGAGTCCCTGTTTGTGGATGGAAACAAACAACTAACATCATGTTTGGAGTTTTTTTTTTCAGTTCGTGCCAATCTCTATTCTGTAATGTGGGAGAAACCACAGAAAAAGCACAGGCTTTCATCAATGACAAGCAAGTGACATTTACTGAGGAAACCACCAGAAGAAGAAAAGCTGAAGACTGTAGGTAGCATACAGGTAGATACAAGGAGAAAGGGTCCTTTAGGTTATATAGCAATGATAATAAGAGTCTCTCTACACAAGACATCTTACACGGGGATGCTCAAGTGAAAAATTTTACCCTTGTCCTCCCATTGTGGATACACATGCATTGCTAGGGAGACAGAGTACCCTTGAATATAAGACCACACAGAAAGTAAGTCACTTGAGCGTCCTCATGTAAAATGTCTTGTGTACAGAGACTCTCAGGGCCAAGCTACACATGACGAATGACACTTGAACAGCAAGTGTATTTCTCCCTGTTCACTTGCCTTCCACTCAATCCACTTGCTGTTCAAGTGTCATTCGTCATGTGTAGCTTGGCCCTAAGTCAGGGCTTTTTAAGACAATGATAAGGAATTTCTCTAGCTACAACCATTCACATTTCTTACAAAATCCCTTAGATGTATGCCTGAGCAGGAACTCACAAATACTCTTAATTTTCAATTTTGTACAATTCAACGAACAACTGTAGGATTAGAATGCCTGGATGGGTGAAGGCCACAAAAAACAAAACAACACCACAAACTCAGCTAGTGGTTACAGGCTGGTCATGATTTTGTTTTTTTCTTCATGAAAACTAACATTAGTCAATCGACCCTAAGAATGTATGAGAGTGCACAAATACTACCAAGTGAGAATGGCTCCAATGAGGGTGTATGTAAACAGCGTTGTCTGATTATCAGGAGAATTACTGAGATGCCAGCAGGTAACAGTAGGGGGAAAGACTATATTCCCACTCTTAAAACAGCTTTCTATTTTTTTTTTACTGTAGAAATTTTATTTAAAAGGAAAAGATATAGCAATAGAAAGTACATAAAAGTAAACTTATACGAACGCTACATTTGAGATTAAATTGAGAATTATACAAAAGTATATAAACACTACATTTGAAATTAGTTTGAAACTTATACAAGCACTGCATTTAAAATTAAATTAAACTATTAGAAAAATACATTCAAAATTTGTTGTTGTCTAATGGCTCTCCTTCCCTCTCCTTGGTTACTTATACTTCTAAAACTATAATATCAACTTTTTGGGTTAATCATTTCCCTGTGTTTTATCTTCTTATCTTTATACTAAGTTACCTTAATTAATGTTAATGTTAATTTTGCCAAAGTAGTCAAAGAAATCCTTCCATTTCCCCCAAAATTCAGCTATTGATTATGTACATAAGAAGTCAATTTGGCCATTGATGCATATTCATAAATCTTATCTATCCGCTCTGATAAATCAGGACATATATCAGTTTTCCATTTTGCTGCGTATAACACTCTTGCTGATGTCACCTCGTAAGGCTTTCTACATTTTTTAGATTTTGCAGGGAGCAGCGGTCTGTTCCACTAGCCAGAATTTCCACATAGTGAGCTTGCCAGGCAGTTCTGTCTCATTCGGAAGTATTTCTTTATGCCTGAACTAGTCCTACATTCAAGATTTATTATAAATCATTTATGTCAGCTTTGTATGTTGGCGCATGTGAGAACACCTGCTAGGAGCTTCAGCAGGAGAAAACTAGGAACCAAGCAATGAAATCAATGAATGCCCCTCTAGATCTTTATTGCAGAGCATTAATTGGGCTTGCCAGGTCCCGAGGCTATACATATTACACCAGCCATGAACTGCGGCTTTCTGGAGATCATCAACCCTGTTTCTGGTGCTCCAAATGTTGACACCGCACATACAGCCTAGAGGCCATACATTTGATAGATTTGTATAGACATTTCACAAAGTCCTCCCCCCCCCCACACACACACACACCGATTTGGGATCTCAGCCACTGGGACTTATTGGGACATTAAGTAATACAGAACTGATACTCTTTCACTTTATTGTGTACTAGCGATTTTATTTTAAAAAAACGGCTCCATTTTCTCTGTTCAGCTAATAATTTTACAACTTCTTTCTGAATTATATTAACAGCTGAGGTTTAAAGTGAGGCAGCATTAAAATTCCATGATAAAGCAATCTTGACAGAGAAACTAATAAAGAAGTTATCGCATAACATGGACAAACCTGGAGATGGACTGACCATATTCTGACCACAGTGGAGCCATTGTCATATGTGGATTATTATGCTCCCCTTAAATAGTGGTAACCTTTTATAATAAGCTTGCAGTTGAGGTGAACTTTAAATGTGGCCTGAGCCAAGAAGCAGCTACTTTCTGGCAGTTGGATCCCACTCAAATGAGCCAGTGTCCAAAGGAAGCATCCAACGGGACAGGGCTTATCATGGGGATGTTGTCCATAGGTGGAAAGATTCATATGATCAGGACTACCCATGCAGTTGCAGCATTCAGATGCAGCTCTCAGCCACAGGGATGCCAGCCTCCCACCGGGGCCAAGGGATCCCTCCCCCAGCTGTTAGGAGTCACAACTAGAGATGGGCACGAACTGGAAAAAAAACCAAACCATGCGGTTCATGGTTCATCAAATTTCACAAACCATGAACTTTCACGAGTCTGCCCCTGGTTCACAAACCAGTTCGTTTGGTTCGTGAAAATGGCACATCCAGCTCAGAAAATAATCACCCCCGGGCCAGCAGAAGGTCACTTCCGGGCCAGCAGAAGGTCTGCAGGAAGTCCATCCCCTGTTGCCTAGGAAACTGATCTGCAGTCACGAACCAAAAAACGAACCAAACGAACAAGCCTAAGAGTTCATGGTGGTTCATCAGAAATGGGATCTGACGAACCACGGTTCACAAACCATGAACAGGCCTGGTTCGTGCTTAATTTTGGTTCGTATTTCAGTTCATGCCCATCTCTAGTCACAACTGCCCCCATAATATTAGAAGGCTTATGGCTATGGATATGCCATGAGCCCCTTCTCTAAATATGCTTCCAGCACTAAAACTACTTCCCTAGCAAGCAGAAAACATGGAAGCTGCTGTCCAAGCAGGAAGCCAGATCCTGCCCAGGAGATGAAACATGCAAATATGGGGAGAAAAAGGCAAGGCCAGCTCAAACCCCTCCCTTGCCCCAGAGACATGCTAAGGATTCTGATACAATAGGGTCTTCCCAGAGTTCCTGAATTAATCAACACAACCCACCCTGTTGATCTTACCTTAATCACTTTCCTATTCTTAAGCAATCGAGAGGACTGATAGCCTCACCCATCCACCTTGCGGGTCATCAATCATAATTTGATAACTTTAGTTCTAACCTTCCTCATTCTTTGTTGTGCCCTGGAGATTGTATACCAGCCTATTGTCCTGCTTTGGGAACAGGTTGCCAGCTCTTTGCCTCACCCCGGAGACAATTTCACAATCCTTTGTCCTGCTCCAGGATCAACCACTCAAGCCTTTGTTTGGGGGGTAGAAGATGCAATCTCGCCCCAAGGTAGGAGCCATGGTATAAAATAGGATGCCCTTCTGCCTCAAAATGTGTGCATATTTAGATCCAGCATTCCACCCTCGAACTCCATTCAAGCCCGTCCATCTTAACGTGCAGATCGCTCATTGCTCCTCCTCTCTCTCTTGGACATTTGGATGGTAACTATCCCCCAGCTTTTACTCTCTTTCCTGGTTAGCCTTGAATGCATGTTGTATGTTGTGTGAATGTGTTGCATGCTACTGATTTTTGTCATTTTCAATAAAGAGTCCCTGTTTGTTAGAAATATCTGTCTATTTATTGAAATAGTTGGGACAATCCCCATATACACAGACTAAAAGATCCTTAACTTACCCCTCCTCTTGCTCCCTTCTCCTTGCTGCTAATTCCAACCAACTCAGAAGGAGACTGCCTTTAGGTAACACAGCTGCTGCCCTCTGTGTGTGGGGTGTGTGGGGGGGTAGTGTGGGTGGGTGTGGGGGTGTGGGGGGTGAGACATGTGGAACATGTGATGCAATGGTGTGCATGTGCTCCACAGGCCCCAATCACCCAATAAATTCAAAGTGACATCAGGCTGTGGAGCATGTGTGCAAAAGAAGAAAAGCTACCCCCACACCCCTGGTTTCAAGGTAGGGGGATCTGGCAACCCTGGTCACACAGGATCTATTGACTGCAAATGGGATACCAAAGAGTTTAGTCAACATGAGAAGGAAACTTACACACAGCACAAATGAGAGACCCACCACAATTGTTTCATATAAGCTATTACTGTGGCTGTTCCATTACATTCTACTTCTGCACCGCCAAAGTTATACATTTCTTTAGGATTACCGTGTTAGTCTTCAGTATATACTACAACTGTGTGTCCAAATCTTTTTCTGCTTACTGTTTTTTTTCAAAGTTATTACAATAAGAATTCTTTATGAAATCTGATTTTAAGAAAGATTGTGTCAAGGTGTGAGAAGTCTTGGGCCTTTGTCATTCTGTTATATGTATGCAAAATTTCATCTTCCTACCTTTTATGTCATACTATCCATTACAACCTTCTACAAGCACCAAGAAAGATGTCTTACTTCGCTGTTACATGAGAGCATTCATACATTCATATTCTCCAAACAAAACAGAAAATAGAAACAATTCTTATATACATGAAGGTGCTGTGCTTGGTGTCTACATTCAGTGATAGCTGGTATTAATCAAAGTGCCAATCACTGATTGGGATCAGGTACCACTGAGGCCTCTGAAAGTCTTCCCACTGGTTCTTGAAAGAATTTCAAGTGGCCCCTCGAGACCTCATCTCAAGAAAGTTTTGTGAATGCAGCATGCCTTCTTGCTTCAATTCCAGACTTGCAATCACATCTTTCACAAAATGCTGGAGCTTCAAGGCACTGCAGATGAAACTTCAGAAAGGATTTATTGATGGGGTTATGTTACACAAGTATTAAAGAGTGATCATCCCTTTAGGAGATGTGGGATAGAATTCCACTTAGTAGCTTATATTTCATCAACTGGAGTATACATCAGAGAAAGTTAATCCAAAACTCTGATAGAACCTTACTTTCCAGACAAAGATAAATCATATTGTTTATTTTCTCCAGGTCAGCACCCAAAAAGACTGTTTTTCCCCCTCATAAGAGAACACAGTTGTAATGTTATATGTCCTTACACTGCACCATCTGGAAGCTAGTTTTTAAAATAAATACATTGTACACATGTGTATCTAAAACAGATGTTTCCTGGGTGACTAATCGTACTGCCTAATCAACAGGGCTCCATGCTTTAGTTGTTTAATTTGTAACTTAATCAACTGAAGAGTTAGTTGATTAATAAGGAGGTCCCAATTTTAATCAGAGGCTGCATATTTAATTGGAGAAGCTGAAAGTTAACTTCTCTATTTTTGAAGCTGATTTGATTATGAGCTTTAGGTAACAAGAAGGAAAGCATTAAAGATGGTCTTCTCTTTTAACAGCGTCTGTGGTTTTTCTTTATTAAATTATACATAACCTTACACTGCCACCAAACAGCTTTCTAATATTCAGCTTCCTAATCTAAAACGAAACCATCATTTTTCTTTATTGATGGATAGATCTCTGAGAAAAAAATGTAAACCAAAATGCCGCATACTCCCAGTAATCAATTCCATGCGAACTATTAAGTTATTAAACATCTTATATGTTTTCCTTGTTTAACAATCTGGATTCTCATTTTTTTTCTCAACTCTTTTGAGATTCCCCCACGAATAATTTAAATGACCCAGGGACACAGATATTCTGGTGAATGAAAGGACAATTATTCAGCCTGGGGCTAATGCACTTTCATAGTTATGTATTACTGGACCATTAAAGATGCTTGTTATGACTCATTCTAGAACTTTATATTACCCAGGATGTCACATGAACTTTAGTTCTGTAGGAGTTCTTTTAAAAACATGAAATCCATGTTTCCAAGTTTGATCAAAATAGACACAGACTAGAAAATATATGAGGTGTTTTAAAGGCTAAGCAGAATCACTTTTAGAAAATGGAATTTGTGCTCCCACATATAAAAACTCTGCACTCATAATCTGGGGGTGAGGGGAACCCTGCCTGTGGAAGGAATTTTACATTCTGAATTTCAGCTTTGTAAGGAAAAAAGCCGTAGTTTTTTGTCACTCCAAAACCACTGGCACCAGTAACTGCAGCTGCTCTAACACGAATCCCTGTGAGAGGTCCCCTTGGGGTGTCTTATACCTCCAGTACATCCCTTTCCTCTTTAGTGCTCTGTCTCAAGGATTGCCTGACTGTGTGAGAGAACCAAAGAAAACTGGATAAGAAAAGCTGATAGAAAATGGAGGGTCCCCCCCCCAATCTCTGAAATATTTTGGCATAGCCTGAATTTTAAGCTAAATTATCTTGAAAGTATAAAAGTATACTTTCTTTCTGGTTATTGTGTTTTATTTCTCTCTCTCTTCCATCAAATGTCTTCACCATTTCTTGCCTTTATTTGCTACTTCTACTTAGTTCTCTCCTAGCAACCACCCACACACCTCCTCGGGGAGCCCTGCCTCACATTTTGAGAACTGGATATACCATATGAGTAATACATGGATGATATATACAATATTTTTTTTCATGAAGCTAGTTTTCACCATTAATATTGGAAGAAAAAGGAGTGCAAATCTGACAGAGGTTAAAAAGTAATCGAATACTTTATACACTGGGACTTCTACTGACAAAAATGTGTTTTCGCCCCAACTCAGGAGACACTAGCAAACCCAGCAGTAGACAAAAGGACACCCATTCAAAATGATAGGCTGAATAGGTTAGTTAACCCACTGAATGATAATGTATGGCTGTTTCCACACATCCTTATAGGGGCGGCCCATTCACGGAATGCTGGCGGCTTTTCCACAGGATTCAGAATCTAGACATCTCCATTTGCAAAATGATTGCAGGCTGCTTGGTTTCCGTTTTTTTTCAGTGCCTTTTCTGGGACTGCACTTTCTCTGGTCTTTTCTTTTGCCGCGGGCTGACAGACCGCTTCTTTTGCATTCTTGGGCATGTGAATGGTTAAAGCGCTCTGAGGAATCCTCTGATTACAGCTCCTCCCCCAAAGCTCTCAGTATGCAATTGTGCATGCGCAGAACAAAAAACAACAACAACATTTGAATGGGAAGCTGGCAACGATGACGAAAGTGCGCAACCTCCCCTCCCAAACCTCTTTTTCTAAGAACTGTGGAGGCTGTCTGTGATCTCAAAGAGCAAACTTTTGGAGAGTGTGTGTGGAGGCTGAGTTTTTGGAGTGACTCAGCAAAACACACAGAAAATGGGCAAAGGGCAGAAATGACCAGCTGTGTGGAAATGGCCTATATATGAAAAATGACAGCATGAGTGTATGGCTGTTGAGTCACCTGTTTCTCTTTGACTGAATTCTGTATGCTCAACCATGATATTCCTCAAGAAAATTTGGCTGATTGGGAATAGGGAAGATTAAGCTTTGGTGGTTTCACTCCAACCTTATTGGTTGTTTCCAGAAGGCAATGCAGTGTTACTACAGTTCAGTCCCGTGAAAATTATGCTGTGGTGTTCCATGGGGTGTCATCTTGTTACCCATGCTATTTAATATCGATTTGAAATTGCTGGAAGAGACCATCTGGGGAATATGGAGTGAGGCACCACCAATATGTGGGTGCCACCGGGCTCTAATTCTCCCTAACAGCTGAGTCAGGTGGGTTTGTGGAAGCCCTGAATAAATCCTTGGAGAAAGTGAGGGGATGGACGATGCCCAATAAACTGGAGCCCAGATCAGAAAAGACTGAGGAGCTGTTCACCAGTGATAAAGCCACTTGAGAAAAGAGAAGCCAGACTCTTCCAGAAATAGTTGCACCCCTCCTGAAGGAACGGTTTTGTAAAGTGCTTCTGAATCCTGGCTTGTGCTTGGAGGCTCAGAATACTTAAATTGGGAAGGGTTTTTTTTTTTTAAAAAAGCAATGTTGAAAGTTGAATGTTAATTATTTTTCAGTGATTAATTATATGTCCCAGTTCCTCTTCATGGAGATGCCCTTGCACCCCACCACTCCAATAATTTATAACCACGGAATCTCAGGCCTTCTGCACAGCACATAGTGCCTTTTATCATCAGAAGTGGATATGCCAGCTACAACCCCTCCTTGAAATGAAGGTGCTGTTATCCATGCTCTGACCATGCCCAGGTTAGAATAATGTGCTTTATGTGACATTGTTTCTGAAAACTGTCCAGAAATTTCAACTGGCACACAATGTGGCAGCCAGTATTGCCAGGGATTAGATACAGGGATTGTAACATCTTCAGGGATGCAATCAGAGCTCATTTCGAGGGGGAACATGCAGGAATGAAGTTCTGGCAGTTCCCCAAAGAGGTCACATGTCAGGTGGCCCTGCCCACCTGACTCTCAGACGTTTGGGGCCCGTTTCAGCTTGGATTAGGGCCGAAACGGCCCAGATCAGGCCTCGGATGGGTGGTGGATCACTCTCCCACTCAGCAGGAGCCCAATCCTGACCATTTTGGGCCACTTTTTGCCATTTTCAGCCCCTTTTTGCCATTTTGGGCCCAATTTTGGCCCTTTATGGCCAGGATTGGGTCCAAAACAGCCAGGATAGGTGATGTCAGGGAGTGTGTCATATGCAAATCAGTTATGCTAATAACACACTTCTGATGGTGTCAAGGGGTGTGTCATATGCTAATGAGTTAGGCTAATGAGTTATGCTAATAAGTTCCTCCAGCGCTTTTTCTACAAAATGACCCCTGGATGGAATCATATCTGTTTTGAAAAATTGGCAATGCCTGTCTATTTGTTACTGGACACAAACCAAATTACTACTTCTTAGCTTTAAGGCCCTAAATAAATTGAGCACAAGGTAACTGAAGAACCACCTCCATCTATACTGTATACTTCCCACCTCCAGCTACACATCCCCACCAGTAATCATCTTGCTGTCATGCCCTGATTTCTGTACCCATGCTTGAAGAGGTGAAATGGGTATCAATGAGAGAAGGGCGATTGATCCAGAGGAGTTAGCTGTGTTAGTCTGTAGTTGCAAAATAGTAAAGAGTCCAGTTAGCATCTTTAAGACTAACTACCTTATTTGTAGCATAAGCTTTCAAGAACCACAGCTCTCTTCATCCGATGCATCTCATGAAGACAGCTGTGGTTCTCAAAAGCTTATGCTACCAATAAATTGGTTAGTCTTAAAGGTGCTACTGGACTCTTTACTAATGAGAGAAGGAGCTCTTTCAGTGGACAACCAAAATAGAAATACCTGGAACTGACAGGAATCTGGATGAAGAATAAAGCTCATCAGCTATTTATCATACATTTTGGAAAATACGACACAAAAAAAACCGCAAGTGCAAGACTGATGACCTTTCGATACCCACCAGTACAACTGTTTTTGTCCTTATAGCCTCTCTTCTCTCTTAAGTACTGTTGCAATATAAATTTACCGAATTTTTTTAAAAAGCAGTTGTTTCCTGCTGTTGCTACACTGAAAAATTAGGGATTTTTTTAAAGTAGCAAAAAAGAGAGATACGTTTGTGTTTCATAAATCAATATATAATAATACACCTCAAGGTTGAAACAGCATTCATGCTAGATTAGTAAACATGGTTTGGATGCTATATAATGAAATGCCAAACTGCTATGCAGAAAAGACATGAAGGAAAGGGCAAAACCACCCAGGAATGCTTATCTTGGAAACAGAACAAGGTTAATTTTTTAAACACACAAAATGCTTTGTCTGTTCCATCCTCAGCTTAAAACATGCTGTTGAATTTGCTTCTTGGCCATTATATTCTGCTTTGTCCCATGCATGCTTACTACTATCCATGGCTGATGTCTCCCTTACATCTCCAGTAAGATTATTCATATTACCGAAATGGGGAATCATAGAGCTGAGGTTGAAGAAAAGTGTATTAGGGCCAATGGAAAGACGTTATTGCTATCTTAGTTTAAGAATTCCAAAACTATCCTTTGTCTTCAGCCTCATTTCGCAGATTTATCTAAAACTCTCAACTCTTATTTTAAAAAAAGATGAGAAAATTATCAGACTGAGGTTGGTTTTAGTAGCAACGATGAACTGTAGAAACAATATTACTAAAAAAAACCAGTTACCGTTGAAAATCATGGCTGCCCATTAGTTTAATATAATCTCAGTTTTTAAAGAGATCGAAAGGGATAAAAGCATATGTAATATGCTTAATAACACGAATGAATAACATTTATTCAGTTTTAAAGAAAAGAATATTGGGTAATTGCTTTGAAAATATAAGGATTGAAGTTCTACTCCCTGTATTTTTGCCAGCAAAAAGCTTCACATACACCTTTCGTAAAACTAATCTGTTAACTAGTATTTTGCACTCAAAATATATCACTAAGCACAAAACATAATGCATGAAGTGATTATATGAGTTGAAATGCCAGTTATTAAAGAACATATCACATGTAATGACTCCCTTCCTTTGAGGGGAGTAGGTGCATGTATCCACAAATAACAGAATTTTGACAAAAAATAAACTCCACATAAACACCTATATGGGCCAGGCTTGTCAGCTTCCGGTGGAACCTGGAGATCTCCTGAAATCTGATCTCCAGGCTACAGAAATCAGTTTCCCTGGAGAAAATGGCTGATGTGGAGGGTGGACTCCATTGCATTATACCCTGCTTAGTGCCCAAACCCCACCCTCCCCAGGCTCCACCTCCATATCTCCAGGAATTTTCCAACCCAGAGTTGACAACCCTTGTATGCACAGAGGCCAATTGTAGCTTCCATCCCCTTGAAAGGTGGTGTAAAATCAAAGAGATAGTGCAGCTTCATATAAAGATCGACAGTTATTTCACAGTAAAACTGGTGAAATGAGCTCTCAACAAACAGACAGAATACCCAAACTGATGATCAGTAGGCAACAGAAACCACTCTGCCTCATTGCCGCTATGGATATGCTCAAGATCAAAGTGCCCTTTCCAACAATAAATTTGCTCCAGAAACTGAACACACACACACAAACTTACACTCTTGATGTCCTGTAAATTGGCATAAACCAGAGTATTAGGGTATCGTTTAAGACACAGCAGTTTAGATCCAAAGATCTGTCAACAAAACATCCTGATGGCCATGGATCTTCCTGCTTTCTACACTCCCGGCAGTTTTTTCAGATCCCTGAAAAGTTTATTCCCAGGATCACAGAGCCCACATGGATGCATAGATATCCTGGTGGAAAGAGGACAAAATGGCCCCTTCTGCCTCTTCCATCAGTGCATCCTTCCCCTTCTTGCTGCACTTTATCAATCATGCAGGTCCCCCCAACTCCATGACAAACTTTCCAAGGTTGGTCAGAATGTACTGTGGAGGGGGGTGGATAGGAAAGTTCTGCAGTCCTTTCACTGGATCCAGCCCAGCATATGCACAGAACCAGGGCTTTTTTTTCCGGGAAAAGAGATGGTGGAACTCTCAAGAGGGAAATGACGTAGAAACACACAGAAGAAAAGTGTTGCTACTTTCAAATGCCCCACTGCTTTTTTCAGCTGAAGGGGGTCCCTCCTCCCCTTCCCTCAGCTGAAAAAAGCAAGTGGGTGTTTGAAAGCACTGTTGCTGCTTTTAAGGCCCGCAGCTGATGGAGGATCCCCCTCCCATCAGCTGAAAAGCAGCTGGCTTTGAAACCGATACTTTTCTTGCCACTTGCAAGCAGCAAGAAAAGTGTTGATCTTTGCCTGAAGCTAAAAAGCTGGACACCTTGGGCTGCGCACGGGAGGAAACAAGATCAGGGGTGGGGCCACAGGACATGTGATTACTTTCAAGAGGTGCCGGAACTCCATTCCACTGCGTTCCCACTGAAAAAAAGCCCTGCACAGAACTAAGTTTTTTAAAAAACACTCTCTTGAAAGTTTTCTTCCTGAAATCATTCTAATAGTCCATCCCCATTCTTTAGCACTGTGTTGTTGCTTCAGAGGTTTTTTTTGGGGGGGGGGTAATAATGATGATGATTAACATCTTTACCTATGTAAAATAAATAGCGATAGGAAAAAGTCAATTTTTGCCTGTAGTTCACGCAAAACAAAAATCCGGACTTCACTCCCACAGGCCTTGATATTTCGTTGTCAATGTCTTTGTTTATAGCACTTCACCAAGCAGAGTAAATGTTTCTTGCAACCAGAATCATTTATTTCGCCACAACAAAAAATATTTAAATGTTTTGAATAACATCAGCCATAGTTAGAATCAACCAACCAACAACCTCACAGCTATTTAATTCAGGCTCCTACTTACTCTTAAATAGAAAACCTGTAGTTGTATCAAGTGTCTTGGATTGCCATTTGACAGATTTATGTTCCTTGTAGTCAGTTTCAACACTCATTGACAAAGACTTAATTACGAGCCACAGGAGGTGAACAAATTCAGTTGGAGAGAAAGACTTGGCTACCTACTGCTTTGGTAGCTGCTCATCTGTTTCTTCGGAGAGGAATAATGCCTATTTTGTTAGAAGCTAAATAGCTGCAGCCACACTAGGAAACTGAGTTTGGAACTGTCTCTAGATTATGTGCTGTTCATTTATCTTTTACGTACGGTGGCCTCTTTGGTACAAGACAAATGTCTAATTACTGAAATGGTACTGTAGAAAAAGTTCAGGTGGAAGCCTTATCTAACCCAGATAAACCACATTTGTGTGTGCCAAAATGATTCCAAGTTCACATTTGTCAGCCTGAGATGAGGTCACACACAATCACACACACACACAAAAGAATCTTAGGCAGGAAAAACTTTGTTCTGGGTTCCTGTATTTAGGACATAGGCAAGAAAGATACACTGGAGAGCGCTACTTAGAAAGTGAAAAACAAAAGCTATCATCCTGAAGGACGAATGAGGCTGTAAATGAAGCCAGGTAAATGAGCACCAAGCCAGTGGAAATAGCTCAATAAAGTCGAGTGAGTTTCTGCCATCCACTGATTAATGTAAATGAGCATCTGGCCACCGTACGGTTCTTATCAAACCAGACATGAGTGGACTGGTTGAGACTGGAGTGGTCCATACAAATGGAGCCATACTTCCTATCTGCTCAAATAAAGCAATGTAAATGAGGCTTATGAAGGATTATTACATTTCATTCCTTGCAGAACAGAGTTCTTTGAGATCAGAAAGGGGGTGATCGTATTGACGATATACCGTGAACTGAAAAAAAAATCATTGCTAATTTATAAGTTCTATGGTCATATAACCAACCCAATTTCCATGCACGTGGTGTCTTGGCAAGTCACTAATAACAGATATCACATCTTGCCAGCCATGGCTTCCAGCTAGCTGGTTAATGAAAGCTCTAGCACTGGTGTTCTCAAAGGTTCAGTTTCACAATGCAGCCTACTAAGATCATGACATCTAACAATCAAGTAAAACAGACAGTTTTACAATATGTCTTATTGTTTATGAGTATTTAAAGCATACTGCCCTTACATTGTGACCAATAAAACAAATGGTGTTTCTTCACTTAACTGAGCCATCTTGATTTGATTTGGAAAGATGGTTTCCTATGCAACACTGCAACATTTTGCTTTTTAGTCCTTTGCTGATCTGAAATAGTATTTGCCACTTCTGATACAGACTCAGTTTTATATAATGGAATGTTCTGCTTATTTAAAGGTATGACCCAACGAGCACTGAATTTTTATAAGTACATCTGTACCAATATACTTTTCAACAAACTTTATGCATAGTATGGCATGCAGAATGGCTGAAAGCTAACATATTGACTCTGAACCCAGACAAGATAGAAGTGGTGCTCCTTAGCAAGGTAGAAATCTTGAAGATCATTGTACTCCCCACTTTCAATGGCGTTCATCTAACCCTTGCAGACTCAGTTAAGAGTAGACATGGGCACGAACAGCATTACGAACAGAAAAAACCCACGAACAGCCTAATCTGCTGTTCTCAAACAAGCTGTTCGTGAGTAGAAATGGGCACGATCCGCATTACGAACGTAAAAAACCCACGAAAATGGTGATTGAGCGATTGTGACCTGGCGGATCGTGATTGCCCACGGCCAATGATCCAGCGGTCGGGAGAGGCCTGGATCGTGGCCTTGATCCAGCATATCTACAGGATCTCCTCTCTTTATATATATGTATTCCACCATGGCAGATCTGAACAGGGCCTTTGGCAGGTGCCATCTTGCAAACTCAACAGCTGCCTGAACACATGCATTCTTTGTAATGGCCCCTACCTTATGGAATGGCCTTCTGAAGAAGCTCCCAAACTCCTTTCTGCAAATGGTGCAAAAGTGAATTATTCAAGAGGGCTTTTTCTCAGATAGGAAGGCTTTACTGTAAGGAAGTGATTTTAAAGTGATGCATCAGTAAAGCGATAGGGACCATAGACTTTACTACTATGTGCTACTCTGTACAATCTCTTGCTTTATGTTTGATCCTACTAGGTAGTTCTGTGTTGTTTAATATGTCAGTCTTAGAATTGCTTATGCTCTGTTTCAGTATTTTCTCAACTCTGTATTGGATTTCTGATGGTTTTAAATCTTTGCTCATTTATAGACCCTATTATATTGTTTATTGAAATGTCCTTGAAATTGACTCTACTATCTCACATTGTATGATCTGCCTTGAGCCTCAGTGAGAAAGGCAGAATATACATACATACATACATACATACACACATACATACACACATACATACATACATACATACATACATACATACATACATACATACATACATACATAAAATAGCAGAATTTCTAGAAATACGGTATAGTCACGTTCTTGGGTCCAAGTCTTCAGCTTTACCAGGCTGCACAAATTCTACCCAGATATTAAACCTAGATTATCTCCCACTATCTTTTCTACAATATATAGAAAACAAATTTCTCTTTCCCAGTTAGCACTTTACAGATTAATTTGAAGAGGAGGAATGGTTTATGATGTAAGTATAGATAATTGTTTCTCTTCTGCATATTTCTGTACTTCCTAGTGCTTTTCTCTCAGCCTTAACAAATAAGCATTTGAAAATTGCGGGGGCGGGGAGATACAGAGGGAAAAGTGAAAGATAGGAAATTGTTCCTCCTTGGATACACACCTTAACGGTGGTGTTGGTGGTGTGGAGGGGGGTTGAATGTGTCAGTAAAATGGAGAGTAATACCATCAAGAGCTTGGAGTCAAGGGTCTAAACACCTAGCAGAGTTGCTGAAGGTATAGTGGTCAATGCTGAGACACCAGGTGCATCCAAGCCCTGCAGGATTCCACAATCACATCAGCAGATGAGAATTGACAATTCCAATGGTGACGAGGGAAGAGGAATCCTTGACACTGTCAGAGGATCTTTCACAGACAACAGCAGTGACACTTCAGATCACCCCAGTTAGGATTGCACAGAAGGCGACGATGATAAACTACTTCTGATAATCTCTTATTTTGATGTATGAAGAAACAACCCAAAGTAAAAGAAGATATAGTGCTGGAAGACAGGACCCCCAGGCTGGAAGACTCTCATTTGACTACTTGGGGAGGAACAGAGGACAAGTACAAATAGCACTGTTTTTAATGACAGGACAGATTAAAGCTGAAAGGGCATCCAGGTGCTAATGTGAATAGATGCAAAGGAAAGTCCAAAACTGTGCAGTTGTGAATTAGGTCCTTGGCAGGGGCAGTTGTGCAGCTGTGGTGCTGGCCATGCCTCTCCATCCTGGGCCAGCCCCTAACCCCTGGTTGGCTTCTTCAGGCCATGTCAGTGCCTGGTTCGCCGAGAGGGTGCCTCCCTTGACCTCAGACTCAGAGGAAGAAGCACTGGGCCAGATGCCCTAAATCCTTCTCCATCCTGGGAAGTCGTCCCTTACCGTCAGGGACAAGTCTCCCTTCTCCTCCCCAGCCAGGAGCCTCTACCCTCTTTTATTCCTCCCTCCTAAGTGGGTTGCCACCCTCCTCCTGCTGGCCTTGCCCCCAGTGCCCAACCCAGCAGCCGAGACAGGTGTGCCAATGCAGTTTCCTTGGGTGGCTTTGGCTGCCTATCTGGGATCTTTCCCCATCCCCTTGGGTCTTGCTCCACCCCTGCCTCACCGCTGCTGGTTCCTGCACCCTCCAACCCAGAAATGGCAGCAGGGCCCTCCCATCGGCCTGCAGCATGGGCTGGAGTCACAGGGCTCACTGTCCTGGCACAGAATCAAGGGGCAGCAGGTGTCCTGACTATGGAAAGGCGCCCAGCTATGCTGACTTCCAGGAATGAAACAGCGATGACACAGCAGCCAAGTTCTATGAGCTCCCTGCTGTGACCTTCTTGGTTCCTTGGGACCTGAGAATTCAGGCCCCCAAGCCCCCCCCCTGGAGAGAGGAGGCAGGCTGGAACAAGGTGAAGAGCTCAAGGGGTCTGGTGAACCCCAAGATGTCTCAGCACTGGTTCTGATAGCAAGGACCAACTGAAGGGCCTATGACCATAAAGCTGCGGAAACCGAAAGTCCAGTAAGATTAAAACATTTTTAAAGCAAATACAAGCAGATTCCGAACAGGACAGATAAACGTCAAGACAGTACAAAGGATTTATGACCCCTTCTACCAGTAAGCAGATTGTTTTTATGGCTTTATGAGGGTTTCCCAGCCTGTGTGTGAAGTGGCTGTTGGATTGAAGCTGGGAGGAGGAGGGGGAGATGGAGAGAGTGTAAAGAGATTCTCTCAGCAGACGGCTGGAAAGCAATAAATTTTCGAACATAATTAACAAAACAAAGCTTTTTACCACTGTGATGAGAGACTAGCCCTAATTGAAATGGCTTCTTGGGAAGAAGATGTATTTACCAAATTACAAGAAGCCTCCAAGCTAATGACTGAAATATTAAATAAAGCAGATGGGGTGTTTGGAGCAGAACTGGACAAAAACAAGATAAAAAATGACAACACAGCAAATCTCTAAGGAGACAGATCCATTTGAAAGAAAACTAGAATGAGGTGAGACAATTTTACAAAATGTGGAAAATCTACTGAGTCTACAAAATGGACGGTTGTACCAGTATGTCATCTTTAAGATAAAGGGAGTACAAAGAAAAGAGCAAAACCACGAAGCAGACCTGCAAACAGAGAATCCAGCATTTTACTACTGAATGGAGGGTCTCCCAAACAGATAATTAAGCAGAGAAGAAATAACATTCTTGTTGACCCTCCCCTGAACTGGATGGAAGATAAGAAAATCCACCTTCGGCGGCCCAGATGGAATAAAGACTGGATGTACCATTTTACAGGAAGAAAGAGGAAAAAATAGAGAAGGGACAACATTCTTGCTGACCCTCCCCTGAACTGGATGGAAGATAAGAAAACTCACCTTCAGCAGCCCAGATGGAATAAAGATTGGATATACCATTTTACAGGAAGAAAGAAGGAAAAATAAGGACAAATTCCAGAATGATTAACTAATAATCCAGACCTAACACCTTGTCCCTATGACTTCTTTCTTCCCTTCTTTCTTTTTTTCTTTTTTCTTTGTTGTGTGTGTTTGTATAACACCATATATTTTGTATGTCCTTCGAAGGATTAAGAGGGGGGGAGGCTGAGGGAGTTAAAGAGTTTTCTTTTTTGCTATTATTACTGCTCTCTTTTTTTCTCTTCTCCCTTTTACTTTGATGGAAAGAATAGAAGGAGAAATATGGATTAAGATTTAGATTCTTTCTATATGTCAAATGATAAGCAATATAGATCTAATGAAAGCTCTAGAGGCTCTGTATTATGAGAGATTTCGAATGTTTACTGCCGAAGGGATGATGGTGATGTGATGGCTGGGTCCTTGAAGCCTTCTATCTATTCTTGATTTTAGTCTTTCTTTTTAGAATATAAATGAGTGGTTAAGCTAAGTAACTGACTTCTCTTTATAATTTTAAGACGATGAAAACCCAAGTAATAGGGCAGATGGTCAAGATAAAGCAGATGAAGGACCCAGTTTTCCTTTCTCTTTGTTTTTTTCTTTTTTAAAAAAATGGGAAATCATCTTCTAGTCTTGTAGTTTATATAGACTCTCCAGCCTTATCAATATGAAAACACAAGCAAATAGCTCTGGTTGGACTTTTCTTTTCTTGAATTAAATACTGATCTGGCCTTTCCACTTCTACTATTATGAAAATCTAAGTATACAAGATTGGAAGGTTTGGCCAGAACAGAGGCAAAAAAGAGGAAAACTAGCATAAAAAGGCTTCCTTCTTATGTAGAAGTTATATCATTCCTTGATTGTTATTTTATGTCCTATTATTCTGACTCTCTGCTCTTAGAATGACTCATCTATAATATATACAACCTCTCTCTCTTTTCTTTTCTTTTCTCTTCTTTTTTTTTAAAATGTGAAATTGTGTTTTAGCTTTGTAGCTTATGTAGACACTCCACCCTTATTAATATGAAAATCCAAGTAAATAGCTCTGGCTGGACTGCTCCTTTTTTGAATCAAATACTGACCTGCCCCCCCCATCTCTACCATAATGAAAACTTAAGTACACAAGCTTGGAAAGTGTAGCCAGAACAGAGACAAGTAAGAGGAAAATTAGCACAAAAATACTTCCTTCTTATATAGATATAGACCATTGATTGATTGATTGATATATACTGTTCTGCTATTTTTACTTTCTGCTCTTAGAATGACTCATCTATAATATATATAAAGAAAAAGAATGTTAGAAATGATATAAAGGAATAGGATAAGTGGATTAAAAAGCATAATAAATAATGTCTATAGAAACAAAGGGAAACTTGAAGGTATATGGGGCGTTAATTTAGTGGCTTTTTATATTTGGACTGATGTATATCTGTCTTGTGGTGAACCTGCTAAAGATTGATTTCTTGTTGTAACCCCTTCCCATTACTATAAAAACCCAATAAAAATTAATATATATAAAAAAAAGAAAGGTGCCCAGCCATGCCCAGCTTCCATGCCTCCGCAGAGCCCTTTCTGGGCTTCTGGCTCAGCCCACCACTTGCCAGGTCAGCGTCCTTGTCGTCGAGTGGATGCCCCACTGCTACAGTTTCAGCAATGGTATGATGCGGTGGCCAGCTGGCCATTCAGCCCATTTGCGGCCTATCTGCTGCTGGCTCCCTTGCTCTCCCCTCCGCCCCTACCGGTGAAGGGGTTGCAGCTGGTTGGGGGGTAGTTGCTTGTCTGGGCCACCAGGCAGGCTGGACCCAGGACAGCTGTACAATAGGGGCATGGAATGTGGGAAGTATGAATCGAAGTAAGCTCACAATCGTACAATGAGAAATTGACTATTTAAACATTGTAATCCAGGGTGTTAGTGAACTAAAGTTGACTGGATTAGGGCATTTTTAGTTTTACTATTTCTGTTTACAGAATTACTGTTTTACTCTGGAAATGATAAACTCAGAAGAAACAGTGTTGCTGTAATAGTGAGGTAAGATCCAGCACAAGCAATCAGAAGCTATAATGCAAAATCTGACCAAATAATGGAAGCCCTATCAACATAGCCATTATTCATGTTTACATCCTAACTACAGATGCTGAAGAGGAAGAAATTGAAAGCTTTTTTACAAGTATCCAGGAAGAAATTGATCATTGATCATACATCTAAACAAGATGTACCAATAATTCTGGGTGACTGGACTGCAAAAGTAGGAGACAAAGCAGAATCAGACATTGTTGGAAAACTTGGACTAAAATTATGAAATGAAGCAGGAGAGCAAATCCTATGATTTTGTGAAGCCCACTATTTGTTCATTGCAAGCTCATGCTTCAGGCAACCAAACAGATGATTGTATACATGAAAATCACTGTATGGCCAATACAGGAATCAAACTGATTACATAATTGGAAGCAGAAGATGGAGACGCTCTACTCTTTCTGCTAAAGCAAGACCAAGAGCTGACCACAGTAGAGAATGAATTGGCTCAGTCATCAACCAGAGGGGAGACTGCAACCAAGAAATCAGAAGGAAATTGAGACTTGGAAGAACAGCCATGAAGGGACTAGAAAAAATCCACAAGAATATGTCACTGGGGACCAAGACTAAGACAATTCATACTTTGGCATTCACCATTACTATGTATGGTTATGGAAGTTGAAGAAAGCTGACAGGAATAAAAGTTGATTCATTAGAAATTCAGTCCTGGAGGAGAGTCTTATTGATACCATGAACCACCAAAAAGACAGTCAAGAGGGTTCTTAATCAAATCAAACCTGAATCCTAGAAGCCAAAATGATGAAACTGAGGGCCAAGCTACACATGACGAATGACACTTGAACGGCAAGTGAACAGACTCACATGTATTCCTCCCTGTTCACTTGCACTCCACTTGATCACGTAGTAGAGCTTCCAACTCATGGTAACTGTATAAGCTAACAGCCTCCAGAATATCCTGTAATGCGGCACTTACCTGGCTGGCTGCACGCAGCTACAGCCGGGTGCCGAGAACTGCAGCACTGGAAGGAGGGAGGCAGCACCAACTCCGCCCTCCTTCCATGTTTGGGTTAGCTGGGTGGGGCAGAGCTAGAGCCGTTGAGGCTGCTCTGCCCTTGCCCAGTCGCAGTTGTTCTTTGTCGCTCGGCTGGGGTAGTCCGTCTGAGCGACTGGGGGCAGCGAGAGGGCAGCGGCGGCGGTTTTTTCGGCTGTGGCGCGGCGGCGCAGCGGCGGGAGAGCACTCAGCGTCTGGAGAGGCGGCGGGGAAGCCGTCGGCGCGCCGAGGGCTCTCGGTGCGGCGGCGGCCGCTTGCGGATCGCAGCGGAGGCAGCAGAGGGAGGCCTCTTGCTGCGTGGTGGCGAGGGAGCTTCGCGGTGGCAGCGCAGCGTTCGGAGCCGCCCGCAGCCGCGGGGCGACTGAGGCTTGCGGGCAGTGTGGGCCTACCCAGCGGGCGGGGCGGCGGCAGTGCGACAGGCTTAGGCCGCGGTGGCGCCCGGCCAGCGGGGTGGTCTTCTGTCCCCGGGGAGGGAGCGGCTGCTGGGGCCCTGTGGGGTGGTGGCCTGAAAAGGGGCAGTTTATTGGGCACTGAGCAGGGCCGCAGTCAGTTTTCTTGCCTCCTTGCCGAGCCCGGCCGGGTGGGGTGTGTGTGTGTGTTTTTTTTCTTAGTAAGGGGCCTAGAAAGGGGGTTGGCCTTATTCCCCCCCCCTTTTTGTGTTAAACGGGCAAAGGGGGCCTAGCAGGACTTTTGGGGCGGTCACTGTGTGGCTGGTGTGCTCCTTTCCTGCAGCGGCGGCCATTTTGGGAGGTTGAGGGACGGCCATTTTGATAGTAGTACCAACTGCTATAATAGATATGCCTCCCAAGAAGGGTAAGGCTGCACCTAAAGGGAAGCAGCCTGCCAGCAAGGGACCGGCAAAGCGCCCTTATGTGCCTGGGTCTTCATCTGAGGAGGAGGGACCTATAGACCAGAATGACATAATGAAAAGGTTGGTGGCTTTGGAGCAGGCTAAAGGTCTACCAGGGGTAGTGCCTCAGGCAGCTGGCGTGGCTCGGCCTATTAGAAGTGCAGCCAGGAACGCAACTAACAGGGATATTTTGCGTTGTTTGGCTATTTTAGAGGGCACAACCGGAGCAGCACCTGGCGAAAGCAGCAGCGGAAAAGGTGCAGTTGGAGTGGAGCAACAGGAGCCGGCTGCGGATGTGGACCGGGATTGGCAAGATGACTCATCTCCTGTGGCGGTGGCGGTTGAGCCAGTGGATGTGGGTAAGGACACTACACCACACTTTGGTACACATTGGCCTTGGGGGCCGTGGGGTCAGGCGGCTGCCGGGGCTCCGTCTTCATCACATGGCTCGGGTGCGCCCTTAACTGGAATGTCCACACGGGGTAATCAGTTGGCATGGCCGGGGTCAGGCATGGGGTTTGCTGCCCACCAGCTGTCTCCAGCTGCTTCGACATGGGGTAGCGGGGGTGTCACGGCCTTATCTGGTTTTCCAGTGGGATGGCCAGGTTTTGCCGGGAGCCCATGGGGTTTTTTCCCACACCCTGCTATAGCTTATGGGCAAGTTCCTTATGGTGCCTTGCCTTTTGGTGAAACGGCTTTACCACTGGGTGATCACCTTATCCAGGCCACTAAAGATAAGATCTTGAAGGTGGAGTATGTGGATGTTTTTTCTCTACTCTTTCGGGAGCTGGAGAAAAAAGACAAGGACGAGATGGATGAAAGGGACAAGGAGCGCCTTAAAAGGCGACGAGTGGATAGGACGTGGAACAACTGGTTGCCTGGCTTTTTGATATACGCAGGGGTCATCGCCAGGGCTCAGCCTAATCGGGCTATACAGTTGTTTCAATATCTGGACATTGTGTTTAAAGCATATACGGGCTTCTCGGGTGCTGCATGGATGCAGTATGATGAGGAGTTCTGTATGCGTGCGGCCATGAACCCGAACATCCCTTGGGATAGGGTGCATCAGGAGTTGTGGCTGCACCTTATGTCCCCAGCGAAGCCGAATGCGGCTGATAGATCGGATAGTGGGCATGTGGTTTACCGCTCTTCTCAGACCCCCAGTGCCCGCAGTGCAGCGGGCCAGCCGGTTCAACCCCGGCTTTTGTGCTGGGAGTTCGCATACAAGGGATTGTGTGTTAGGAAGCCATGTCGGTTCAGGCACGAGTGCCCTTCCTGTGGAGGTGCTCACCCTTATAACTCTTGTAACCGAGCCAAGCAAGGTTGGAGCGGTAAGAAGTCAGGAGGGGGGGAGCTGGGGGTAGCACCCCTCTGGTAAAGGGCCCCAGCCCGGTAAGACTGAGGGTCCTTAAGCAGCTGTTGTCCAGTTATCCCAAGCAGGATGACGCTGTTTATTTGTTACAGGGTTTTAGGGACGGTTTTAGGATACCGGCGTTGGGTGCGCGTGCCCCATTTATGTCTGATAATTTACGCTCGATTGTGGGAAAGGAGGACATTGTGCAGAAAAAGATTGACAAGGAATGTGCAGAGGGCCGGGTGTTGGGGACATTTTTGGCCCCTCCTACCCGAAATTTCAGAGTTTCTCCCCTTGGGATAGTGCCAAAGAAGGTGGCGGGTGAATTCCGCCTTCTCCATCTCTTGTCCTACCCCAGGGGGGAGTCTGTGAATGATGCTATACCGGAGCACCTGTGCTCGGTGAAGTACACCACATTTGACCAAGCGGTCAGGGTAGTGCACAGGTGCGGGGTTGGGGCGGAGATGGTGAAATGTGACATTAAGTCGGCATTTCGTCTTTTGCCCGTTCACCCTGATGATTTCGAGCTCCTGGGATTTAGGTTCAAGGGTAGGTACTATATGGATAGGGCCCTACCAATGGGCTGTTCCATTTCTTGCGCCACCTTTGAGCGCTTTAGTACCTTTCTGGAGTGGGAGGTGCAGCGGCAGGCGGTTTGCCGCGACACCGCCCATTATTTGGATGATTTTCTTTTCGTTGGGCGGGCGGGGTCTGGACAGTGCGCCAGGCTGATGGCCGTCTTCATGGCGCTGGCTGAGGAACTCGGGGTCCCGCTCGCGCATGAAAAGACTGAGGGGCCTTCTAGGGTTCTTACTTTCTTGGGGATTGAGTTGGACACAGTCCAGCAGTCCCTATGCCTGCCGACGGATAAGCTAGAGGAGATTAAGGAACGGGTACGGAATTTTAGAGGTCAGCATAAGGTGTCCCTTACTGAGCTCCAGCAGCTGGTAGGTTACCTTAATTTTGCTTGTAAGGCAGTGGCGCCTGGGCGCCCCTTTTTGCACAGGTTGTGCGATGCTATGTCCCACCTACAGGCCCCTCATCATCGGCTGAGTGTGACCAGAGGTATGAGGGATGATTTGGCTGTCTGGGAGAGCTTCCTTGCCGAGTTTAATGGGGTTACTCTGTGGCGGGAAGAATTGCTCTTGGAGGCGGAACTACAGGTGATGTCGGATGCCTCCGGATCTACCGGCTTTGGGGTTTATTTCCGCAGGCATTGGTGTGTGGAGCAATGGCCGCCGGATTGGCGGACTGGCACACTGGTTCGGGATCTGACCTTTTTGGAGTTTTTTCCTATCTTGGTGGCGGTGCACCTCTGGGGTCAGGAACTGGCTAACCACACTGTCCACTTCTGGTGCGACAACCAGGCAGTGGTGCAGGTAGTTAATTCCCTGACTTCTAGATCCCCCAGGGTCATGAGGTTAGTTAGGGAATTTACTCTAATTTGTTTGCGGCTGAATATTTTGTTTCGGGCACGGCATGTACCGGGGGTGGATAATGGTGTGGCGGACGCTTTGTCTCGTCTAGAGATGGAGCGTTTTTGGACGCTTGCCCCGGACGCAGATCGGCAACCGGCTTGGATGCCGTCGGAGCTGTGGTGACTTGGGAGGCCGAAGCGTACAGGGCCATCCAGTTAGCCATCGCGCCAAGCACGAGGAGAGCATACCGGAGAGCGGTAGGACAGTTTGGGGAGTTTAGGATGGCCGCAGGATTGGGTGATAGTTGGCCTGTGCCAGTCAGCCATCTATTACAATTTTGCGTTAGGCAAAAGGATAAAGGGATGGCAGTGAAGTCCATTCGGGGTCAATTGGCAGCGATTGCTTTTGTTAGTAAAGCCCGGGGTTTTTTGGAGGCCACGGGAGACTTCCGGGTAAGGAAGATGTTAGAAGGATGGACTAGAGAGGGTGTGAGTTGTAGGGACTTGCGGGAGCCAATATCCCCGGCTGTCCTTCGCGGGCTTAAGGCTGCGTGGAAAGTGGTTTGCAGTTCCAGGTATGAGGCAGTTCTTTTTCACGCGGCAGCCTTGACAGCGTTCTTTGGAGCGCTCCGGGTCAGCGAACTTGTGGCCCAATCAGGTAAGGACTCTTCTGGTTGGGCTTTGGGTGCAGAGGATTTGAGTTTTATTGGAAACAGTGTCACCCTCACCATTCGTTGGTCTAAGACGGACCAACGGAGGAAGGGATTGGCGGTCCAGCTTGGCCCGTGTACTGAGTGTGACTTATGCCCAGTTCGAGCCTTGCGTAAGTACTGGAAGGTTAGGGGGTCCCAGGGCGGTTGTTTGTTTTTGCATCAGGATGCCACTCCCTTGACTCGTTACCAGTTCTGGATGGTGACGAAACAAGCGTTGGCTAGGTTGGGTTTATGTGGAGTCAATTTTGGTACTCACTCGTTTAGAATAGGGGCTGCATCCACTGCAGCAGCTATGGGATACCCGGCGCAAGTGATTCAGCGGGTGGGGCGGTGGAAATCCACAGCTTACTGTTCTTATGTTCGTCCTTTTTCACAATGAGAGCGTTGCTAATGATTGTTTTCTTAGGTTTGTTGGAGAGCGGTGGACGGCAGAGGATCCTGATCTGTGGTCACAGTTATGTGTTTTGGGCGGCCCATCAAGCGAGATGGACGGTGGTCGGGTCCCAGTTGGGACTGAGTGAGAGGGCCGTGGTTGAATGGCAAGGGCGCCGGGGCATGCGATGGCTGAGCCTGTTGCCTTTGTTGTTTGGTTCAGGAGGGAAGGCACCTCCTCACATTTTGGTGATTCATTTAGGCGGCAATGACCTTGGGCTGATGCAGGGCAAGGCCCTGTCGGCGCAGGCACATTCTGATTTGCGCATTGTTGCTGAGCGTTGGCCAGGGGTGCTGATCATGTGGTCAGCTATGGTTCTACGCTTGGTTTGGAGGGAGGCTGGGAGCCGACAGGCTCTCGAGAGGGCTAGAATTAAGGCCAATCGAGCTATCCAGAAGTCATTGGAAGGGGGGCTGGGCGTTTATTTGCCTCACCCCGAATTAGGGCCACCAGTCCCGGCCTCTACAGAGGTGATGGGGTGCACTTATCCGAAGAGGGCAATGAGATATTTTTAGATGACTTGCGGCAAGGGCTGCTGCTGGCTTTAGATTATCAGTGGGGTGCCAAGGCCTAAGCAGAGGCTTGGCCTAGGCGTTGGCAGGTTTGGGGTCGGATAGGTTACGGGCCGGTGAGCACCCTTGGTGCTTCCCCATTAGCGGGGAAGAGGGGCCTGCCTGAGGGCCTGGTACTGCTTTGACAGCTGCCAGGCAGGGCAGGCTGCCTTTGGAAACCCTCGCTTGCGAGTCCTTCCTTCACTGCTATACGGCTGAAGGGTTAGGAGCTTAAAAGGGGGGTGACCACGTTGCCTGGCTGGCCGGGTCCGTGCCATCTACTAGATGGGTCGCACCCGGGGCTTCGGGGCTCACCCAGACAGGTCAAGGCGGTGGTCCAGGGGGGACCCCGTGTCTTGACCTGTACCGCTTTAGGCCCTTGCCGCTGGTGTTATCTTTGTAATTAGTTAATAAAGTGGCCCTTAGATCCAACTTGGTGTCTGCCTCTTCATTCCGACTAGTGTGGCAATGCGGCACTTACCTGGCTGGCTGCACGCAGCTACAGCCGGGTGCCGAGAATTGCAGCACTGGAAGGAGGGAGGCAGCACCAACTCCGCTCTCCTTCCATGTTTGGGTTAGCTGGGCGGGGCAGAGCTAGAGCCATTGAGGCTGCTCTGCCCTTGCCCAGTCGCAGTTGTTCTTTGTTGCTCGGCCCACCCTCCTCACCCATTATCGATGCAGGATTAGCCGGCTGCTGTGATTAGAGCCAGGTAGGAATTTTTTCCCTCCTTTCTAATTGGACATATGGAAGGGGTTTTTTTTCGCCTACCTTGCACCATGGATGGGTTGAGGCAATTGGCTTACGGTGGTGCTGGTTAGTGTGCCATGGCAGGTTTGGGGTCGGATAGGGTGCGGGCCGGTGAGCACCCTTGGCGCTTCCCTGTTAGCGGGGAAGAGGGGCCTGCCTGAGGGCCTGGTACTGCTTTGACGGCTGCCAGGCAGGGCAGGCTGCCTTTGGAAACCCTCGCTTGCGAGTCCTTCCTTCACTGCTATACGGCTGAAGGGTTAGGAGCTTAAAAGGGGGGTGACCACATTGCCTGGCTGGCTGGGTCCGCGCCATCTACTAGATGGGTCGCACCCGGGGCTTCGGGGCTCGCCCAGACAGGTCAAGGCGGTGGTCCAGGGGGGACCCCGTGTCTTGACCTGTACCGCTTTAGGCCCTTGCCGCTGGTGTTATCTTTGTAATTAGTTAATAAAGTGGCCCTTAGATCCAACTTGGTGTCTGCCTCTTCATTCCGACTAGTGTGGCAATTATCAACCACTTGATCATGGTAGAGAGCACTTGATCAAATGGAATGCAAGTGGAGAACAAGTGAACAGGGAGGAATACACGTGAGTCTGTTCACTTGCCATTCAAGTGTCATTCGTCACTTGTAGCTTAGCCCTGAGGCTATTGTACTTTGGTCACACAACATATGAACACTCATAGGAAAATACAATAATGCTAGGAAAGTTGGAAGGCAGCGGGAAAAGAGGAAGATCCAAAATGAGATGGTTTGACTCAATAAAGGAAGGCACAGCCTGTAGCTTGCAAGATGTGAGTAAGACTGATAATTCTGGAGCTTATACAGTTTCCATGACTTGATAGGACATAACACAGCAAACACAGAAAATTGTTAAGCACCCTGCCTCCACTTGCTCCTTCAGCCTTCCTGATTTTAAAGAGGTTCAGTGGAGACAAGGGTTGCGAACAGCTCTAAATCTGCTTCTGAACAAATTCTGGTTGGCCACAGCTCCAGCATGATGCAGAGTGTTGAGCCAGGACCTGGGAAACTCAGATTCAAATCCCCACTCTGATAGTGGAGCCTGCTAGGCGACCTTGGGCCAGTCACACTTCCTCATCCTAACCTACCTCACAAGGTTGTTGTGAACATAAAATGGAGGAGAAGGAAATAATGTGGTAAGTAGAGATGGGCATGAACCAAAATACGAACCAAAATTAAGCACGAACCAGGCCGTCAGATCCCATTTCTGACGAACCGCCACGAACTTTAGGCTGGTTTGTTTGGGTTTTTTTTTTAGTTCGTCACTGCAGACAGCCTGATGCCAATCAATCAGTTTCGTAGGCAATAGGGGATGGACTTCCTGCAGACCTTCTGCTGACCCAGAAGTGAGCTTCTGCTGACCTGGAAGTGATAATTTTCTGACCTGGATGTGACGTTTTCACGAAGCAAATGAAATGGTTCGCAAACCTGGGGCAGGTTCGTGAAAGTTCAGTTTTTCCCTGGTTCATGCCCATCTCTAGTGATAAGCCAGTTGGGTTCCTGCTGTGGACAAAAGTACAGGAGAAACAAATTAAAATCAAGTGGGAGAGCACCTAAGTTCTGC
This sequence comes from Eublepharis macularius, assembly GCF_028583425.1. Classification (NCBI taxonomy): domain Eukaryota; kingdom Metazoa; phylum Chordata; class Lepidosauria; order Squamata; family Eublepharidae; genus Eublepharis; species Eublepharis macularius. Next base: position 84,133,260 of record NC_072798.1, read on the forward strand.
AGCAGGAGAAACAGAATCCAAGGAAAATGGAAACTAAGGAACAATTAACAATGCCTTATTTCCCAGCAACTCCAGATGCTGTTGCAAAGGCTTTCATTGTGCAGGGCCTAACGAAGGTCCACCTCCAAAATCCAATATGAATTGACCCTACCTTTACATCAACCCAAGTCACAGAAGGCAGGAGGAATGGTAGGGACCATTTTTGTTTAAGTGCCTGTGGATGGGTGATTACAATCAGGCCTGGATAATAACAATAACAACAACAACAACAACAACAACAACAACATCATTCAATTTATATACTGCCCTTCAGGAAAACTTACTGCCCACTCAGAGCACTTTACAAAGTACATCATTATTATCATCACAACAATACTCACTCTGTGAGGTGGGTGGGTCTGAAAGAGCTCTGGAAGAGATGTGACTGGCCCAAGGTCACCCAGCTGGCTTCAGGTGGAGGAGTGGGGAATCAAACCTGGCTCTCCAGATTAGAGTCCCGCTGCTCTTAACCACTACACCAAACTGCAGGCAATTCCCGTTTAGGATTCTGCCCCATTACTATTTGTTACTGCAATTAATGAACTTTGCAGAGAGAGAGAGAGAGTGCAAGCATGCACATACCAGGTGTTAGAGACCCAACACCCAAATGAGAGAAAACAGATGGACGCCACTTGCCTCATTATTGATTTAAATTTAGAAGACAAGAGAGTTTAGAAGCTGGTTAGGTGACTGGGTTGTTTTGTGTATTCAGTACAGCACTCGGCTTTTCATTCTTGTATTATGGATACAGGGCAGCTAGGGAAGTCAGCTCATTAAAAAGGTTTCCGAGCTTTTGAAGCTTACAACAAGTTTAATTAAAGCCAATGGATGCTTTCAAAGCCAATGGATACTTTCAAAGAGAGTACCATAATGTAGTGAAGAAGAAATAAAACTGGGCTGCATGCACAAAAATCATTACTTCATTTGAAATCTTTCCAGGTGATCTATAAAGTACCAGACCTTAATGATAATTGATGGAGGCATGGGTTAAAGTCATGAAGCATATATCCTGCAATGCTTTGTATGTAATGTATTTAATTTGGGTTTTCTCCCTGCTTGCTAATGCTTGTAAAAATGTTACTGTGAGTTTAAATGCAGGCCCCTCAGGAAAGGAGAGGTGCTGGATGGATGAGTGGAGTGCGATTTGATTGGACGGCAGATGGACCCTAGGGGGCGGAGTGAACTGCAGTTTTTAGTCAAACAACTGAGAGGAAGTATTAATTCTAGTTGAGTTAGTTGATCAGTCTGTCAAACTACCATCTTTATCAATCCTTAAACCAAGGAGGTTTAAGGCAAACAACTCTGGTGACAGCAAAAACCTTTTGATGGAGTCAGTAATATACAGATCACACAAACCAAAAGGGAAGGTGTATTTGAGGTATAAGCCTGAGGAAAGTAGAGAACATCTGAAGCTGTGTGTCATGGATATAGCTAAAAGTATAAGAGAATATGCTGGACTTGAGTGAGAAAGTCACAGAAGATGCCTTTGCACTCAGAAAGAAGGCTAGCCTTGGCTTCATAGCTAGACATGCCACAAAAGGAGTTTAGAGGCCTAGAACAGAACAACCTCGGAGAGGGGCGTGAAACAGGTGAGTAACACAGTTGTAGGGCCTTGTGTAGATTAGGAACGCCTCATATCAAGATATACAACATACTAAGGCCCCGGGCTTTTTTCCAACAGGAACACGGTGGAATGGAGTTCCGGCACCTCTTGAAAATGGTCACATGGCTGGTGGCCCCGCCCCCTGATCGCCAGACAGAGGGGAGTTTAGATTGCCCTCCGCACCACTGGAGCGGCATGGAGGGCAATGTAAACTCCCCTCTGTCTGTAGAGCAGGGGGCAGGGCCACCAGCCATGTGACCATTTTCACCAAGGGCAATTTAAACTTTTAAAAACGTCCCCCTTGTTCCCAAAGTGATGTCATTGTGCGGTCCTGGGAGCATGCGTGCACTTTGCACACATGCTTGTGGTACCAGGGGTACCACCTCCCACCAAGAGTTGCCCCCTGTGCTGGCAACCCACTGAGTTCCACCACCTCTTTTCCCAAACAAAAAGACCTGCTAAGGCCCAGGTGTGGACACTTCTAAGAATAGCAAGAAAGTCTAACTTCAGAGAAGTTGCAGATAGAATTCAAGGATGGATGTATTGGTGGAGGGCCAAAAGATATTCATATGACTGTGTTGCCACTTTACTGGTTTCTTTGACTGATGCATTCTTATGAAATGCTGCATCAGTAAAATCACTAATTTTACATAGTCTTTCTTAAGATAAGAGATAGTAAGAAAGAACTATTTTTTATATATTTTAAGGAGAAGTTTCAAATATGGAGAAACTTGTCTTATATTTGAAGTTATATGATAGTACGTTAGTCAAGAACAGGTGCCCCTTTGAAGTGAGACAGACAGCTATTGTTAGCAAAATAGAAAAGAGTCCAATAGCACCTTTAAGACTAACCAACTTTACTATAGCATAAGCTTTCGAGAGTCACAGTTGTCTTCAAGTGACTCTCGAATGCTTATGCTACAGTAAAGTTGGTTAGTCTTAAAGGTGCTACCGGACTTTTTTCTATTTTGCTACTACAGACTAACATGGCTACCTCCTCTGGAGCTATTATTAGGAGAAGGTTCTGAAACCCTTATATATATGACAAGTTGAACTGATCAGGAACTTCTTCCTAGAAGGGGCTCTGTGCATGGGACCTTCTTATCTTTGGACTCATGTAATTTCTGTTCTTAATGGTTTTGTAGTTGTCATAATAGATAGTATGATTTTCCATTAAGAATGCAAAATAGTCATGTTGTAACAGTAAAGGCTTAGAATGGAAACAAAGATTCTGTGATAGTATTACTTGTGTACTATATCCGGTAACAGACGTGAACCACTATATGTGGTGTTCCATGTTGATACAGGAAAGCTAACGAAATGCTCACTGGTTCTTAACTGCACACCTATATCTGAATCAAGCCTGACCAGAGATATTTGTAACATCTATGTGTGAGTGGGAATGTAAGGAGTGTTGACTGGAACCAGGTACAGCCTGAGGTAAAAGTTTAAGGCAACATATGGAGGAGCTGAACTAAAGGTACAAAGACAAAGGTTTAAGGTAAAAAGGGTTTAAAACACAACAAATAATTACATACTCCATTCAGGAAAACTTCTGTTCTGATTCTTTGTTACTGCTGCACAGAGGAATGAAGAATTACAAGTGGGGAACCACAAGAACTTGTGGGGGCATCTCATTTCTCCCCCCACTATCTCCTCCTTTCCTTCCCTGAAAGCTCCCATGACCTCTCCCCCTTTTCTGCCTCCTCTGTCAGGAAAAGAGGAGAGGCTATTTGAGCTTTCATCAAAAGAAAGGAAGAAATACTGGACGAGAGGAAATGAAATACTCCCTGCAAATCTTCGCAGGTTCCCTCACTTGTAGTTTCCTAATAACTGCTATAAAAATTATATTGTAAAACTGTTCATGATTAATGTGATTATTATAGTTGTGCTAATATGGAAAGGTAGGGTAATTTCCCAGATGAGTCAGAGAAGGAAGCAATTGAAGAGGAGTAGGGAGGGACAGGAGGATTCTATGTAATGCAGAGATAGAAAGAGGAGCAGGGAAGGAGGCATCTAAGAAAAGAAGAAAACAAATACAACTTAATACAGATGACTGTCAGGGCTGATGAGTAATTGAACTCTACAGCATGCTGATTTTGAACTTAGACTGCATCCCGATTCTTTGACTTGAAATGCCAATGAAATTTACAAGTACAATATGCTGAGGAAAAGAAAAGAGAGAGAGAGAGAGATTGTAAAAGTAAAGATTTGTTTTTCATTGCCCAAATTATTCTAATTCTTAACAATTTCCCCTCACTGTTTGCTATTTCACCCACGCAAAAACGAATTGGAAAACGTCAAAAAGCCTTATTCTCTATTTTAAATGCTATTAGGGAATATTAAAGTCTAATATTCTGTTCGCCTCTGTCAATCCTACTCTCCAATTTCGGCCTTCTGTCACACTGAAGCCATTTGATCATGTTGCAGTGGGACAGGGGAAGGAATCATCAACCTCATAGCTTTTATGTGGCAGCAGATTCTTCCCATGAGAGGCAATAGTTGTGGATGCTGGATGGAAGGAACCAAACAAGCAGGAAGAGAGCTCGGTCAGATCCTGCCATCTCCTAAAACTATCATATATCCGGGAAAAAATGCAGAAAGGGGAAACCAAAATAATGAACTGTCGAAGGCTTTCACGGCCGGAGAACGATGGTTGTTGTGGGTTTTCCGGGCTGTATTGCCGTGGTTTTGGCATTGTAGTTCCTGACGTTTCGCCAGCAGCTGTGGCTGGCATCTTCAGAGGTGTAGCACCAAAAAGAGATCTCTCAGTGTCACAGTGTGGAAAATTACCTGCCAACATCTTTTCCACACTGTGACACTGAGAGATCTCTGTCTTCTGGTGCTGCATCTCTGAAGATGCCAGCCACAGCTGCTGGCGGAACGTCAGGAACTACAATGCCACGACCACGGCAATACAGCCCGGAAAACCCACAACAACCAAAATAATGAAGTTAGTTGAAACACCTTATCATCAAGGAAAGGCTTTGTAGTTTAGAAAATACAATACTTGGAAGGGAGAACATGACAGAGGTTTATACAATTATGTACGCTGTAGCATTCGTGGATGGAAAGAACTAATCCTCCCTCTCTTATAATCCTAGAACATAACCTTGACGATTACTGGTATCAGGTTCAGGACATGGCAGGTTCATAAAGAGATTCAGGACCAGCTAACTTTCTCTTTGAAGACATTATTAACACCAACTCAGGATGTCCCCAAGGTGGAAAACATCAAAACTATTAAAACATTTCAAACACTAAAACAAGTGTTAAAAATAGAAATATACAGGGCTTTTTTCAGCCGAAACACAGTGGAATGGAGTTCTGGCACCTCTTGAAAATGGTCATGTGACCAGTGGCCCTGCCTCCCTGATCTCCAGACAGAGATCAGTTCTCTGAAAAAAGTCCCCCTTGTGGGAATGCTCCTGAGGGTGGCTGCGCCCCATGTGATAACGTCACTTCCCGGAAGAGACATCATTGCATGTTCCCAGGAGAGTGTGCTTTGTGCACACGTGTGGTACCAAGAGCACCACCTCCTGCTGGGAGTTGCCCATGTGCTGGCAACTCACTGAATTCCACCCCCTCTTTTCACAGAAAAAAAGCCCTGGAAATATATATAAAATATTTAAAACAAATAAAGCATATAAACATATATAACCAAACACACAGGGGAGGGATGGCTAATAAATGTTAATGAGGGAATGCCAAACAAAAAAAAAAGTTCTCACCCCCTAGAGGGAGACAGAAGGAGAAGGATGAATCTCCAAAGGGAGGGAGTTCCAAAGTTTCATTGCCACCACCAAGAAAGCTCTTTTTCTAGTTGCCACCTGTCTATCTTTAGTTGGTGGGGGCACCCAAAGCAGGGCTTCTGCAGATGACCAAAGCGGTTGAGTAGGTTGATATTGGAGAAGACAGTCCTTAAGGTATGCTGGTCCCAGGTCGTATAGGGCTTTAAATGTCAATACCAGCACCTTAAATTGGGCCCAGAAGCAAATTGGGGGCCAGGTAGATGGAACAAGACTAGGGTGATATGGTCCCTTTGACCCATACTAGTCAACATTCTGGTAATGGAATTTGCTGCCGTAAGATACAAAAATAACAGTCATTAGTTTAGATGACTTTTTAAAAAAGATTAGGCCAGATCTGTCATTCTTAACCTTTAATCCACTCTCTCTCACCAAGTACACTACATTATCTCTGAATGTCCCCATCGTGGTGCAAGTGAAAGTTTCAAATGTAAAAACAACTCTCCAGAAAAGAGGAGTTAGCCATGTTAGTCTGTAGCAGCAAAATCAAAAAGAGTCCAGTAGCACCTTTAAGACTAACCAATTTTATTGTAGCATAAGCTTTCGAGAATCAAGTTCTCTTCGTCAGATGCCTGATCAAAACTGGGCAGATACAGAAGAGGAGGGGAGAAGAGAGAGAGAGAGGAAAGAAAGGGACATATATCACAAGGGGACAGAATGCAATTAGCGTGGAGGCAATCAAAACATTCCTTTGCTTGGAAATGTAAACATCTCCTTTTGGTGTGCAGTCAGTTTGCCGTATTAGTTTGTAGCAGTGAAAGTATCCAATTCCTATGTAGTATAAGCCTTCGATAACCACAGCTCTCCTTGCCAGCTGCATCTGACAAAGAGAACTGTGGTCCCCGAAAGCCCACACCAGGCATCACTGGGCTCCCCCAGATCACGCCTCTGTAAAGAGAATCTGTTACCTGTGATAATGTTATAACCATTCATAGTCTCTATTCAGTCCCAGCTTGACAGAGTCAAATTTGCATATGAATTCCAATTCAGCAGCCTCCCGTTGGATTTTGTTTTTGAAAGGTTTCTGTTGAACCACAGCGACCTTTAAGTCTTTGGTGGAATGTCCTGGTAGATTGAAGTGTTCTCCCACTGGTTTTTGGACGTTTCCATTTCTAATGTCAGATTTGTGTCCATTTATTCTTTTGCGTAGAGGTTGGCTGGTTTGTCCAATGTACAGAGCAGAAGGACATTGTTGACACATGAGGGCATATATCAGATTGGAGGATGAGCAGCTGTAAGAGCCAGAGACAGTGTAGTTGATGCCATTGGGTCCTGTAATTGTATTCCCTGGGTAGATATAGGGGCAGAGCTGGCATCTGGGTCTGTTGCAGGGCCTGGTCCCTGTGCTGGTGACTCTGCTGGCCGATTCATGATTGTAAGTGAGAAGTCGTTTAAGATTGGGGGGCTGTCTGTAGGCAAGGAAAGGTCTTCCACCTACAACCCATCCTGGAAAATGATACCTCTCTTTCTCAGAAGTCCTGGGTGGAAGACCTTTCCGCGAAATAACTAGCTGGTTACTTTCAGAAACAGGATGCTGGAGGACTGGGATGGGTTCTTCCTATGTTGTCACAGAAAGGGGACACAATTTCACAATTATCCTGTGACTTTGGCAAATACAGGAAAGAGAATGTATTTGAGGAAAACTAGGATAAGCAGGAAAGGCTGCAGCTCAGTAGAAAATATGTAAAAACGGGGCATTTGGCAGGTCTTCCACATGGGTAGATCTTCTATGCAGCTTGTATCTCACTCTGAATATTATATTTCACCATCTTGGCTGGTCTCCTTGCTTGAATGCATATGAATTTCCTGCTGACTCAAGGGCACAATTTTCTATGCCGTTTTAGGCTGTCTTCCTCTCATGTCTAGCTAAGATGCTTTTCCAAGCTTTAGACGAAGAGCAAGTCTGTCATGCAAATGGCAGTAAGCCCGCAGGGGGCTCACTAACCAGAAATCCCTTCCCTCTGAGTCTTTATGATATATATTATAACGAAGAATAATAATTGTGAAGCCCTTGGAAAATACTTAGAGGAAGTAAAGGGGGGAAATACCAATCACATCCTTTTGATCTTACTCGGCCCACAGACACAGAGGAACATGTTTTTCATGCACCACATCATTTGAGCTGACTATTGAGAACAGGAGATAAGCTATTTTCTAATGCTATAACCCCAAAACCACATAATCTCCGTGAGTTTCTTATTCATCTCTGGTACTATTCTGGGTGATAGTCAAAGTCAATTTCTGATTGCCTGCTTGTGAGTACTAATACACGCCTGAGTATTAGTGACTGTCATACAACCAGGGTTTTCTAACTATGGCTTTCAGGGTTATCTGAGGGCCAAGCTACACATGACGAATGACACTTGAACAGCAAGTGGATTGAGTGGAGGGCAAGTGAACAGGGAGAAATACACTTGCTGTTCAAGTGTCATTCGTCATGTGTAGCTTGGCCCTGAGTCTTACTACATCAGTGGAGGATGAAATCGTGAGAGCTCAAGATTCCATAAAGGTGTAGGTCCCACCCTTGGTTTCAAAGGTAATTGCAAAAAACGGCCAGTGTGGTGTAATAGTTACAATGTCAGAATAGGGCCTGGGACATGCAGGTTTGAATCCCCATTATGCCAAGCTCACTCAATGATCTTGGGGCAACTGCTTGTGCCCCCATTTGTGAAAGGGGAGTCAAAACAAACAAATATTTGCTGCTATTATTTTACTTTTGCATTTACTTATTTCATACATTTATATCCTCTTTTCAGTTCAGAAAACTTACAAGTACATGGCCATTGCCTGTGCTGAAATAAGAGAAAGTGACAAGAATCATTTCAGTCTAGTTCTCCCTAGGTGATAAATTTGTCTCAGTGGTGGCTCATACAATGGAATGCTTCTTCAGGTTACCAAAATTCCTGGACATAATTAGTTGTTATGGAGAAAGCTAGGCTAGACATCTAGCTAGGTGCTTGTGTCAAAAAGAGAGAGAGAGACAGAGAAAAGAGAAAAGAAAAAAATCTGGAAAATTCAGACCCGGGTTTCAAGAATCCCCCCCAAAATCCAGGATTCTTGAAATCCAGAAAGATTCTCTAATCCAGTTAAGACAAATCAGAGAATCCTGGATTTATTTGGCCATTATTCCCTATGGGAGAAATATCTAGGAACTATCTAGGGGGCTGGGAGTGGCATTTTCAAGCAAACTTCACCAAATTTGTAGAAAGAAAATCACCCCTCACTCTCAATTTCAACTTGAGGCCGAGTGGGATCCACCCTATACGACAACTGTGTTAGCTTGCCATTGCCTTGTCCTTGTGGCTGGGTACTTGCTTGGTTCTCTTCTGTGGTGTTCCTCCACTGGCTATGGTTTCTGCCTTGCTGTAATGAATTAGACTGGTTCTGTTGGACTAAGTTGCAACAGTGTCCCTTGCTTCACTTTGGTTGGTTGGAATGGATGTGGTTCTCTGGTGTGATGGTGACCCCCTTGCTTTACTTGGGTCTGGGAAGGTTCCATTCCAATGTTTCAGTTTGATTCTTTGGGCTTTCTATGTGGGGAGCTTACATTGGGTAGTGGCCATGACAGCCTGCCCCAGTGTGTTTCTGCTGTGGAAGTCAGCTTTAATTTTTTTCCCCATAGGAAACAATGAAGTGGCTGGGGGCAACATGTCCAGAGGCTCATTGAATTGGACCTTGGGGGCCAACCTTCCTGAAACTTAGGGAGTCTTCAGAGAGCAGTCAGGAGTAGGTTTCCTGCAAAATTGGTGAAGTTTTCTTGAAAACAATGACCCCCTCCAACCCCCAGATAGTACCCAGGTTGATTTCCCTATTGGAAATAACCAAATTAAACTAAATTTCTCTGATATAACCAAACCAAATTGGAGCATCTGTTTAGTATTCCAAGAATTCTGAATTCTTTGATATTCCAGTATACCAAATCCAGATTCATTCATTCATTCATTCATTGGTGCACACCCGTAATCAAGGAGACCAAGAACCAACCAGAGAATCTTGTCAAAGCAGATAATTCCACCCAAACCAAACTGAAGCAAGGGACACTGTTGCAACTTAGTCCAACTGAATCAGTGTCATTCCCAGAAGCCAGGAAGACAATGAGAGCTCCTGCATGGATTGGCCATTTGCTCCCCCCTCCCTGCCTCACTTGCCCCTCCCTCTTCCTTCTCCTCTCTTGGAATAAAAGAGGGAGAAGCACAGGAAGGAGCCAGTCAGAGGCTGAAGCCACATTTCCCAGATTCACCCAGATTTATCAAGGAATCTGGATCCAGGTTCCCAGATCAGACCTGGGATTCTCTGGTTTGATTCGGGAAAGCTGGATTTAGCCAAATCAACAAAAATCCCTTCAACCCGGATTCAGATTGCACACCTCTACATCTAGTTTTCTATGTGGAAAGAATTGTTTGTACATCTAATCATATAAAGTCCCACTTGCAGTCTGAAGTGGAACAGCTAGGGTTGCCAGCTGCATGTTGGGAAATTCCAGGAGATTTGGGAGGCGGAGCCTGGAAAGGGTGAGGCTGAGGAGGGGAGGGATTTCAGCAGGCACCCTCCAGAACAGCCATTTTCTCAAGGGGAACTGATCTCTATGACCTGGAGACTGGTAACCCTACCAGTCACCACCCGGAGACTGCTCACTCTACGTACAGCCCAGACAGGTTTGCCGCATCAGTGAGAATATGGCCACAGGTGATCAAACTGGAAGTAACTTGAAATGGCCTATATTAGAATCCAAACTTCCCTCTAGGTGGTCCTACAATACTTTTACATGCTGCTTTCAGACCTGACATATTTTGCACTGAGTTAGGGAACACATTCTTCAAACATGGTTTCTTAGAGGACTTGTAGTGATGAGATAAAATTGCAGCTTTATGCATTAGGAGCTCATACACGGCCCTTTGGATCCTGCTGTCTAAATTTTGTCTAAGAGACTACCTTGGAGAGGTAGTAAGCAATACGAATTGTGTTAGGGAGTGGAAGGGATACAACACAGGCCTCCAAAGAATGAGAAACCTTTGTAGGTAAGGAACTCAATTATCTCAATAGACTGAGTATAACAAAGGAGGGAGGGAATGTGTGAAGCTCTGTAGATGCATGACTTAGTTCATGGTAAATACACATAGACTAGCAACAAAGCCCGTCATGGGAAAAATACATTGGGCTCTAGAAAGGGGAGGGAAGGTGGGTGGGCACTGCTTCCTCCTCCGCGCCTGATCCCAGCCAGGTGAAAGTGGGGGACAGGCATTGCCACCGGCTCCATGCTTGATCCTGGCCAGATGAAGTGTGTGTGGGGGAATTGCCACCTGCTACATGCCCTGATTGCCGCCAGGGGAAGGTGGGAGGGGGGTTGAGAGAGCTTTGCCACCTCCTTCCTGCCTCGATCAATGCCGGGTAAAGGCGGAGGGCAGGAGGGAGGGATGGGCCACCTCATCTGTGCTTCCTGCCATGGTGCACTCTCTGGAGGCACAGTCTTCCTCGCTTGGGCTTCCCACTGCAGTGGCACCCTCTGGAGGAGGCGAACCAGGATAAGAAGTGAGTTGTCTCGAATACAATGGAGTAATGGCAGTGGAAGACATAATAGACCGAATTCTTGAATCCAGATCTCTAGAACTCTCTTGCCTGTTCACTCCCTCCCTGTCAGTATGTGCTATGTATTAAGTTATACTCCGATCATACCTTTTCCATATCTTTTCTTCATGAGTTCAACACTCATTGTTTCATTAGGTTCCAGATTTTCAGGTCACTGTCATTTTCATCTTACTCTTTTTTAAATCTCATTCCATTGGTGCTCTTCTCTTCCTTACCCTACATAATTTGATTCTCTACCATCTTATATACTGTGAAGTTTCTTCAGAGCTCTCACTCTTAACCTAACTATGCCCTGATTCATCTGTCCTTAACTTCAAGACATATTTTTGTTTTTCTTGGCCCAGCACTTATTTTCTACATCTTTCCCTCAGCTCCCTGCCACTTAGCTTCCTTACCTTACAGGTCCTCTTTCCAGACTTCAACCATTCCTTATAGGAGATTTTAATCCCAGACAGAATTACAACTTTGCTTGCTGTCACAGAAGATGGACTGCAATCTATTTTATTCCTCAAGAAACTAAACATTCCAGATCACCAGACAAGTTCAGCCAATCAGTACCAGTTGCATCTAGGATTGTTACAGGGGGTAGAATGACTTTCTCCAAAATTTTCTTTTATAGATTTAGCAATTGGTTCCTCTTATTCTCTCATCTGCTTTCAAAATTCTCTGATTTCTCATTAATTTATTTTTGAGGGTTTTTTTGTTTTTTGTTTTTATCATGTGAGAGTGTTGATTTCCTCACCTGTGGATTTCTGCCTACTGTTGTGCCACTGCAATACGATGCAAAGGGCAAAAGCAGTCTGATGTTTGTTTAATGGCTCACCTTGTTGTTAATTTTTCAACCATGCTTGTAGTATATAAATAAACACATTACTTCTTAGTCAGTTTGGTGTAGTGGTTAAGAGTGGCAGGACTCTAATCTGGAGAACTGGGTTTGATTCCCTACTCCTCTGCTTGAAGCCAGCTGGGTGCCCTTGGGTCAGTCACAGCTTCTCAGAGCTCCCAGCCCCACCCACCTCACAGGGTGACTGTTGTGGGGTGACTGTAAACTGCTGTGAGTGAATGTTAAGTTGTCCTGAAGGGTGGTATATAAATTGGATGTTGTTGTTGTTATTAGTGATCTAAATCAAATCTTCCTCTTCAAGAGAGGAATTCATTCCAAACTGACTCACATTCCTAAAAAGAGGAATAGAAATGGATTGCTAGATTTCAGGGAGAAATTTGGCAAAGAGGAATGAAGAGAAATCAATTTAACAACTCTAGCTGCTTCACTGCCACAAAAACAACACAGCATACATTTGGCTTCCTTCTGACATATTTTTCCTTCTGCAAAGAATGATACATATATCATTCAGTCATATATTGGCCGAAACATAATTGCATGTGATATAGCCATTCACTGCTAATCATTGAAAAGTTATGAAATTGAAACAAAGGTCTACAAAGACAAACTAGCAAGCATTTAATCTACATGATCACAGTTCTTTGTTGCAAACCTAACACAGAAGACACAGATCCAGAGGAGTTAGCCATGTTAGTCCATAGTAGCAAAATAGAAAAGAGTCCAGTAGCACCTTTAAAACTAACCAACTTTACAGTAGCATAAGCTTTTGAGAATCACATGCATCTGACGAAGAGAGCTGTGGTTCTCGAAAGCTTATGCTACAGTAAAGTTGGTTAGTCTTAAAGGTGCTACTGGACAGAAGACACAATCACTATCCTCTATGAATATTCCTTTGTAGAGGAAAATGGTACATTAAAATTGGAACCTATATTCCTAAGTAATGGTCAGTTTAATCGAATTAGTAACTAATATAAATAACTAACACATGAGTAAAAATGCTGTTCTAATTCACCCACATGGCTGCTTTTTTGATCCCATACAAGAGAAGGAGTTTCCATACAGCATTGTGTCTGTTACTTCGAGATAAACTTCAGTAGCCATTACTTTAAACCAGAAATTTAAAAAAACATAAATGTAGTATGGTGACCTGGATTTCAAATACTCTTTTAGTAACAGCAGCCGAAGAAGGCAGTCATTTGCAAAAAGCGTAGGATGATTTTTGCCTTTTACCACATTTGCTTAAAACCCACCATGATATCAAAGAAGGGCACATCAAGCGTCCCATTTACAGCCTGAAGTAATAATTTAAGGACAGAATGGGCAGTGACTCAGATTCTTTGATGTTTTGTTATTGCACTTACAGATTATTAAGCAGAACGAATAACGTGGGGCATATTTGTGAGCGCTAGAGTTTAAACTAGCTTTGTTTGAGGCATTTATTAAACAGCATCTAAGCACTGGCCACTATCTAAAGCTGCTGAAATTATCACCAATGTATCTAATTCTGAGTGTGACCATTTCTGCGGATACTTAAATCCACAGACTGGAGCCATGAACATACAAGACAAGTCTTTCTATAAATTGGAGAAAAGCCCTAGGATTGCGGAAAAATCTGAAATCTAAAAAATAATAAATCATGGGGTTAAACCCCCCAAATGATAGAAGCTTTCTATGACTGTTGCTAGGCTACCACAGCAGCATTCCCTCCTGAAGCCTTGGTTTCTGTCTGTAAAAGGCAAGGGGAGGTGTGAGCAGGGCCCCTTCCAGGGCTGTTTCAGCCTTTGAGAGAAGACTCATTGGAGCCAGGCCCAGCAACGACCTCTGGCAACCTGATTTAATTGTCCATCTGGGACCAAGGAATTCTTAATGTGTATTTAAGAGAAGGAGAGGGTCTGAGCTTCCTTGATGGAAATGATTTTTGAAAATGTCCTCCTTTGTCTAAAATTATTTGAATAACTAATGGACGTTTCCCCATTTTTGGACAAGTGGCTCTATCACATCTAGGCTTAAAAAAATGAATACTAATGGCATCCAGTTGCTTGTCAGCTAAGTCTGCTGAGTCTGTGAATGTTTTGTACTGTTTTGGGAGGTGGTAATAGGCTGGATGAAAGCCAACATACTAACGCTCAACCCAGACTACACTCATTGATTGATCAGATTGCGGATTGAACATTAAGGAGCCATTTTGTTCCAGATGTGATGTATCTCTCTTGAAGGAACAAGTTCTCAGCTTGAAATATTCGATGCATGCCTGCAGAAGGAAGCTCATGTTTCATCTGTGGAACATGATACCTTTGCCAAACTTTGGCTGGTTTCCCAGAGGTGGCCTTTTCTTGCTAAGCAAGATCTGGCTACTATTATCCATGCTATGGTTACATGTAGGCTGGAGTGTTCCAAAAAAGCACTCCTTTTTCAAATGCTTGCTTGGCACCTAGTCTTCTTAGCTTCAGGCACTGGGTAAAATCATTTGTCTTTAAGCAGGTATTTTATTGTATCACCACCACGCTTTTACCACATTCTAGATGGTCATCACACGTATAAAATGTTAATGGGTAGTATGGCTGTTGGAATTGGTCATTCATGGGCCCCGTCTGTTCAGCTTGATGCCTCTATCAATGGTTCTTTACTCTTCCTACTGTCTTAATGTTCTTATGTTATTTTATATTAATTTTTAATTTTAAAGTCTATTTATTATATTTATTCTATTTTATTGTTTTATACTTGTTGTAAACTGCCCAGAGAACTTTGGCTATGGGTGGTATAGAAATGAAACAAAAAATAATTAAAATTTTATGCTGCTATGCTGAATTTTTTCTGGAAATCAAATGTATTCTATTGTTAATGGTGTTCACTGTACCCAATGATTGAAAGGCAGTAGATAAATCCCCTAAACGAATTACTATCAGTTGTCAAATGAGAGTTCACATATTATCTAAATATATTTGAACTATTACAGAATGAGCCCCGTGGCACAGAGTGGTAAGCTGCAGTACTGCAGCCCAAGTTCTGCTCATGACCGAGTTCGATCCTGGCGGAAGCTGGGTTTAGGTAGCTGGCTCAAGGTTGACTCAGCCTTCCATCCTTCTGAGGTCGGTAAAATGAGTACCCAGTTTCCTGGGGGTAAAGAGTAGATGACTGGGAAGGCAATAGCAAACCACCCCATAAAAAAGTCTGCCAACAAAACGTGATGTGACGTCCCCCCATGGGTAAGTAATGACTTGGTGCTTGCACAGGGGACTACCTTTACCTTTACCTATTACAGAATATCTTGTGAGCATTAAACATTAACACTTTGAGGGGAGTGAATTCATTTCAGCTCCGCTCATAATGTATATGAAGTGCCCATTTCTCACTGCTGGCTAGAGGTGAGGGGGGAAAATATGGGTGCACAGGCCTCTTACCTATCCCACAACCAACTAAATGCTGCAGACATGTTAAATATCCTGTTCTATAAAAGCTTTTGTGGTCTGTATTAGCAAATTGAAATAGAACTCTTTGTCATAAGAGTCCCCATACATATACACATAGGAGTAGGAATCTTTTGACAATGGGAGCAAAAAAGTAATTGATTCTGCTCGCCCGCAAAATTGCTTTACACAAATCTTGTCACATTTCCTTGCTAGTGATCTATCACATTCAGTTATATCACTATTGTTCTGTCATGTTGGGTGACAGACATGATATGAGCCATCTCAACGAGATAGAACAGGCCTCAAAATTTCTACCACAGGCTTTTCTTTTGCACTTGGCTCTGCTTTCTGTCTGCCAGAAATATGCTTCTTCATTATTTCAAATTGATATGCAATTAATTGGGATTAAATTATTTTCCTGGTACCCAAGTGCAATTAAGGGTGACATGTCTGTAGTAATTAATATTTCTTGAGTAACTGATTTGTTCTGACAGTTGGCAGGTAGTGATCTGTATCCTTTGATTACCGCACTGAGTTCTGACTGTTCCCTACCTGTAAATGTTTTTAAAAATCACAGTGCAGCAACCTCAACACCCCAACCAAAACGGCAAAAACTGAGGACACAACTTCCATAAAATATGATCCATAAAAACATTACATGGGCAATGTATTGTCGAAGGCTTTCACGGCCGGAGAACGATGGTTGTTGTTGATTTTCTGGGCTGTATAGCCGTAGTCTTGGCATTGTAGTTCCTGATGTTTCGCCAGTAGCTGTGACTGGCATCTTCAGAGGTGTAGCACCAAAAGACAGAGATCTCTCAGTGTCACAGTGTGGAAAAGATGTTGGCAGGTAATTTATATCTACTCAGGTAGGTGGGGTTGGGCTGAGACATCCTGCAATTTGTGGAATGCTAATGGCGGGAGGCTTCACTGTATCCTGAGGAGGTTCTTTTGCATATGGATTGATGCTTGATATGCTAATCTTCTCTGCAGGGCTATTGTAGGGTATAGAGTATTTTGTTAGCCTGGTGTTTTTCAGGACTGGAAACCATGCTCTATTCATTCTTAAATCCACAACCACCATTACATGGGCAGCTTTTCCCACAATCATTATTATTTACCCAACATTTTAAAAACCTTTTCAACAATTTTTACTCTTTATTTTTCTTATCTAATTTTGGGACAATTTTGTTCTTGCTACATGTATCCAAATCCGATTGGCTATGTAGCATCATAATGTCATGCCACTCACTGTGTAATCCCTGGTTAGCCGGGATCACTCATGTGACAACAGCCCACATTTTTTCCTTAAGATATACGGTACAGGGAGGCCAGGAGGCAACGTAAGGGGAAGGCCTTGCCTCAATGCCTTGTTTGTTGGCCCTCAGGGCAGTTGGCTAGCCACTGTGTGACTAGATGAACTGCTGTTCTGATCCAATAGGTCTGGCTGTTCTTATATGAGCCCTGTATACATGATGTAAGTGCATACAGGTCAACATGCTCACAAAGAAGGAGAGTGAGCTCGAGTGTGCCACCCCTGCCTATCTCAATTTGCTACAATGTGACCATAGATCTCCATGTCTCATTTTATCCCGCCTTTCTCTCCAATAGAGATCTAAGATGGTTTGTACACATCTCGGATCTGTGAATGCATATTGCAGAGGCCTGGGCCAGTGCACTTGACCTCAGACAGCAGCAAAGCCACTGGACTCAATTTCTCCTAGGACTGCCAGGTCTGCTGGTGGATGTAGGGGATCTCCCACTCCCAGCTGCTTCCCCTAACCGTCACTCACCTGGGTGGCCGGGGAAAATGGCCCCAAGAAACGGGCCTAGGGGGAATATACCTCCCAGGCCAGCACTCCCTTAAGTGACATCATCACACTTCCTGGGAGCATGTGCACGCTTTGCACACACAAGAGCAGACCACCAAGATAAGTGCCAGGTCCCCTGTCCTGCTAGAAAGTCAAGGGGACGTAGCAACCCTAACTGCTCACACTCTATACACATACCCCATACATACAAAAGTGTGATCGGCCTCCTTTTCTGTAGTGGTGTGGAGCTGACAGCAATTTACTCTACAGCAGTGCTGGAGATAGCAGCTGCTGCCAAATGCTAACGCCTGGACTAGCAGGGACTTTCAATAGCCAATTCCTCCTGCTGGGTGCAAAGAGTAATTATGATTGGAATGCGTTCTTCCATGAGTAGGTGGAAAGAAGGGAATATTAAGAGATCAGTCACCAGAATTTTCACAACGACCTGACAAAAGCAACCTGCATCCTTCGACCTACATAATCCCCACTGTTGACGCAGGCAAATGGAAGGGGTCACAGAAGTCTCTTTATTGGAACGTGGCACCATTCACTGCAGGAAGTCCTGTCTGGGAGAGAAGGAAGGATAAACTGTTTCAAATAACTGGTGCAGCAGTGGGGCAAACAAATACCCTGTGTCTCATTTGTGTGTCTATACTCACCAGTATTCAATACCAGAGAGAAAAAGCCAATTTCCACTTATGCTCGGAAGTTACAAATTGCATAATTGTTCTTTAATAGCTGTGGGGAGGCTTCCTTGACCTTTGGTGATGTCACAAGCAGTATGCTTCTAAATATAAGTTCAGACCTTCTATAACCCAGGTAAGCAATTAGTGGAGAGGATGCAATCATTTCAATTAAAGGCTATAGCTTCCCTCTTACACAGAACCGTACAGGGATGGGAGAACAGATTTGTACTTCAAACCTCCACTGCAAGTGCTTCAGCAGTGGGAGAAGCAGCAACATATTTAACAGATTTTTTCAAAGGCATCCTTACACATGTTTTCAGAGTACAGTGTTTCTAGGAAAACAAATAAAATAAATCCTGTAAAAAAACCATCCAGCAGGAGAAACAAAGGCAATAAAGGAATTTATTAATGGCAATGGCAAACCCATAATAAAAATGCATCTGTTGTAAAGCGCTCCCTATGGAAATCCAGCACATAGTGTCTTTGAACCATAGCGGAACAAAAACAGCTCATTTAAACTGTCCATTGAAGGAAAAAATTGCTGCCCCACACATTGTCTGAGGGGAGGAAATTCAGCCCGGCAATTAATTTTTGTTTGTTTGTGTGTGTGTGTATTTTAACGCTCTATTCCTAAGGTCAACTCATTTGTCAAATAAAATACACACTCACCATACTAAACTTATCTTTTAATCAGCCGGTCAAAATGCAGTGTATTAAATGCAAAGTATGGCCTTGTTAAAAAGGAAAGTTTTCATGATCTGCGAGAGCTTCAGCTTTATAGAGACCATAAATGGGAACATGGAAGCAGCTGGGGAAAGAAACGATTCTCTACAGTAGCCTGCTCTGTCAGCCATTTTCCCCAGAGCAAATAAATTGTCCTGTCTGTATGTGGGGTGTGTGGGGGGTGCTCAACTCTGAGGCAGCTTTTTCTGAACTCAGTTTTTCTCTCTGTTTCACCAAAAAATGGAGAAAGAGTTTGCTATGGAGAGAGGACACGTGATGCTACAGAATGGCACAACACACCAAACTGGCATTCTGCCTCTAGCATAAAAAGGCTTTCGTGAGCTTTGGTCCATAGTATTTATTTCTTTAAAAGATGTATGTACCCTGTCCAGAGTACCTGCTCGAAGTGGCTGACATCAGCTCTTTAAATACACATGTGACGGACTGCACTTAACAGCGGTTTTCCACAGTGCAGCAAAATCAGAGAGCTGGGAGGAGAAGGGCTAACTATTCCCTAAAATGGAGAGCTTGAGTGGGGCATTGCCACCTGCTCTGCACCAGATTCCAGCTGGGTGAAGGTGGCGGGTGGGCATTGCCACCTACTCTGCTCCTGAGCCCAACTCGGTGAAGGAGGGGGAATTGCCACATGCTTTGCTCCTCAACCCAGCTGGGTGAAGGCATGGTGTGGGCATTGCCACCTGCTCCGCTCCTGATCCCATCTGGGTAAAGGTGGAGGTGGGCATTGCCCCTTCTTTTCTCCTGATCCCTGCTGGGTGATTATGGAGAGCACACATTGCCACCTGATTCTCTCCTGATCCCAGCTGGGTGAAGGTGGAAGTTGGGTATTGCCACCTGCTCTGTTCCTGATCCCAGCTGAGTGAAGGCAGGGGATGGGCATTGTCACCTGCTCTGCTCCTGATCGCAGCTGGGTGAAGGTGCTGGGAAGGCATTGCTTACAGCTCTGCGCCTGATTTCAGACTGGGCTTCCCACCACGGCATGCTCTCTGGAGGTCTGGCTGCCTCATCTGGGCTTCCATGCACAGCAGTGCCCTCTGGAGGCACACCAGGGTAGGAAGTGAGTTGTCTTGAATGAGCATAGTCTTTTATATTTTATCATTTTATTTTATCATTTTAAATTGTGTCTCTGTGTTTGCAACCTTGGGAGACCCTGAATTGGGCAAAGGCAGCATTTTAAAAGAAGCATCTAAACAAATGAACAGCTTTACAGTACTTGAAAAACTATTTACTCTCTTTTGTTCTGTCCAGCTCTCTAGTTACTATCCTTTTCTCAGCCACTAATCTTGGTACCTCTGCCTTAAAAATAAGGTAGGGATAACCAGAGACAGGGGCCTACTCAGAGGTGGCTCCCCTCCTATGGAATGTCCCCCTTGGAGGTTGTTTTGCACCTACATCATTGACTCTTATATACCAGATACAGCCGTTTTTGCTCTCTCATGTTTTTAGCTGCATTTATCCTGATTTTATACTGCTGCTTTTGCTTGTTGCTGTTATAAAATGTGAGTTTTATTGCTTTTATGGGATTTATTGCTGCTCTTTGCTTAGTTTAATTAGTTAATTGTTATTTTTATTTTAAATTGTTTGTTTGGTCTCATTGTACATTATTAGCCACCTCTGGCAGATACTATGAGATACAAATCTTTCACATTAAGAAATAAATATCCCAATCCTTCCTTGACCATTGCAGTTCAAACACCATTGGAGGAAGGAAGCAAACTAAACCGGGTTCAAATGGTATTCTAGCGGCTCATCTACAGCCATGTCAGGATTGAAGGAGGCCTATCTGCCTCCAAACCAGCTCCAGGGCAGCAGATAAACTAGAAGCTCCTTTCTCAGTCAACACAGTTCTCTTCTTTCTTGGGCCCACTTAGATTTTTGCACCATCTTCTGTCAGACTTTTATCCTGTGCTTTCTGTGAGGTGCTCAGAGCAACATCGCAGTTCTCCAGGTCATCCTTACACCAACCATCTGAAGCCCGAGAAAGAATGACTGGCTCAGAGTCACCCAATCAGTTTCATGGCTGACTGGGGATTTGAAGCCAATTCTTCCAGACCCCCTGGCCTTAAAACTGGGGCAAGATGGGAGGGGTCATGGAGGGAGCATGCTCTTGAGCTCCTGGGCCCATTCCCTGTGCTATTAGCCACAAGGTATAGATGGAACTCTCTGTCTAGGGCAGTGATGCTCTGTATTCTTGGTGTTTTGGGGAGGCAATCAGTGGGAGGGCTTCTAGTGCCCCTTCCCCACTGGCAGACCTCCTGATGACATCTGGTTTTTTGGCCACTGTGTGACACAGAGTGCTGGACTGGATGGGCCATTGGCCTGATCCAACATGGCTTCTCTTATGTTCTTATGTTCTTATGCCTTTTCCACCTGCAGGCCAGGGGGATGGTGACAGGGAGGCTGGAGGCTGGAAGCAGGGGATTCTCCTGCCCCCACCAAGGGACTGTCAACCTTATCCAGGTAGGGCTGCCCAGTCACCTGCATCCCCTTTGTTGCCCACCTAGGCTTGCCTTAGTGGGAGGCCTCTCACTGGCAAGTCTTCAGAGTGGCTGTGGGAGAAAAATAAAAAACAGTAGCATCACCAAAGTCACTATGTCACTTCTAAGTTCTAGAGTTCCCAGAAACTGAGATACCCTTTGTCAATTCCAAGTTGTTTTATTTGTTTGTATTGTTCCAGGTTGCACTCAGAAGTGATGCAGTGATGTTGAGGCACATCACTGCCCCCAGTCCTCCTACTGGTTCTCAGGCTCAGCCCGGCAACCCTATATCTGTGGGCAAACAAAGGGCCTCTCTGTAACAATAGAATTTAACCATGGAGCTTTTGCAAACCCTATAGTGCCCCCACATCATGACGTTGCTTCCAGTTTTTACTCCTGTCCCCACACCAAAAGGCTCCTATGGATTCCAAGCCATGGACTGGCCATCTTGCTTCCAAGTCATACCCTGACACTCTAGCCACTACACCACGCTAGATCTTTTTTGCTTCTGGGACAGATAGTCCTTGGCATCGTGCATGCGCAACCTTCATAAGGGATAGTTTGAGGGAGGTCCAGGAATTGTTGCAACCTCATGCTATTCTTCTGCAAGCACAGGGAACACTCTTCCACCTAGCCACCCTTTCTGCCCAATTTATATCCCTAGGATGTACGCAAATTCCACTTTGCAAATATTAGGGGTGATGTCTAAATAAGTGTTACATCTGGATAATTTAGCAAAGAAGTCCATCATGATTTGTATTGTAATACAATGCAATTGTGTTTCCTGGCACTTATATACGAGGAGAGAATGTTAATCAAGCATCATCCCAACAAAGAAAAATATCATTACAATCTGAACCACACAACTGTAACCTGCTGTGAATTTTGTTATCATGATGGATGAAGATATTATTTCTGATTCTTCTTTTCTTTTATAAATTCTCTTTTAACACTTTGCAGGGTCTTGTGCCACAGAGGCTGTAAACAATAAAATGTTTCACCAAAGTATGTTAACATTAACGAAGCAAATCTTTTTACCTAATGATAAAAATATCATTAATTAAAAATTGGTTTGAAATCATTTAGCACCTTTTCGAACATAATTCCCCTTACTCGTCCATTCTTCTCAATCTAATCCAATTTCAGATCTTTGTACCAAAGATCTAAAGTGTAGGGAGTATGATTAAGCCACCAGGGGAGCATTTTCCACTAATGTATGATTGATCAATGGAGAGATTTTCATTCTGATGATATTTTTAAAAGTACATTTAGTATAATCTAGTATTTCTACAGCCTTACACTTTACGTTTTGAAAGCTGCCTTGTGCATGTCTCAGAAAGTGCTAAATTTATGCATACCTTTAATGGCAAACATTGTAGCTTTAACCAAAGTACAGGGTTGCCAACCTCTGTGTGGAGCCTGACAATCTCCCAGAATTGAAAGAGATCTCCAGATAACAGACATCAGTTCCCTTGGAGAAAATGGGTGAAGCTCCAAGTGACGAATGACACTTGAACGGCAAGTGTATTTCTCCCTGTTCACTTGCGCTCCACTCAATCCACTTGCCGTTCAAGTGTAATTTGTCACTTGTAGCTTGGCCCAATAGCTGCTTCAATTAGTAGATTCTGTGGCATCTTCCAGAGCTCTCTCAGCGCCACCCACCTCACAGGGTGATTGTTGAGGGGAAAATAATAACATACTTTGTAAACCACTCTGAGTGGGTGTTATGTTGTCCTGAAGGGCAGTATATAAATCGAATGTTATTATTAATAACGTTGGGCACAGAGCTCTTGCCCCTCCCCAAACCCCACCTTTCCCAGTGCCACCCCCTAAATCTTCAATTATTTCCCAACCAGGGGTTGACAACCCTACGGCAAAGTAGCTTTCAGAGCCAGGCTGGCCCTAGTGGCAGCCATAGCTAAGTCTCAGCTAGAGTGGCTGTGCTGGGAATTAGAGAAAAGAGGATCTTGCAAATTTAGCCCTAATCTGTTGACTAGAGAAAGGCAGAAGAATCTTTGAATGTATATCAGGCCTGGCCAATTCGCAGGCTTCCAACGTTGCAGAAACACCTGCAAAAGCCCTGAACTCTCAACACACAAACAGGCAGCAATCCAAATCAGGTCTACTCAATAGAAAGCCCCACGGCATTTAGGGGTGCTTACTTCCAAGGAAGTACACTTAAAATTGCAGCCATAGGGCCAAGCTACACATGACGAATGACACTTGAACAGCAAGTGGATTGAGTGGAGGGCAAGTGAACAGGGAGAAATACACTTGCTGTTCAAGTGTCATTCGTCATGTATAGCTTGGCCCATAGTCTCATCAATGCTAAATCCTCAGATCCCAAGGCTTCCTGCCCAAACAACAACAGGGCAAAATTCATTTATTTATTTAAAACATTTGTACCTTGCTCTCAAGGCTGAAACCTGCCTTACAGGGATGTTGTTCCTGGCCCAAAAACCAGGAATCCTGAGCAACCTTCCTCAAACCTGGCAAAAGCACCGGAACACTTCCCCTCGGGGAACAATAAAGCTAACTTTCTACATAGCACATTAAATACTTGTAGTTTAGATAGTATTTCTCTTTTAGGTACATAGCAAATGTATAAGTTATAGCATGAGACTGATCATTATTCAGCTTATTAGCAGGAGATCTGGTAACCCTATGCAGAAGATACTCACTGCTGCTCCTTCCTTCCCCATTCCCAACTCTTACATCACTCAGGCCCAGGGCTTTTTTTCTGGGAAAAGAGGTGGTGGAACTCAGGACCACACAATGATGTCACTTTGGGTTAGCTAGAACAAGGGGGGAGTTTTTAAAGTTTAAATCGCCCTCAGTGAAAATGATCACATGGCCGGTGTCCCCAACCCCTGTTCTCCAGACAGAGGGGAGTTTAGATTGCCCTCCGCGCCGCTGGAGCGGTGCGGAGGACAATCTAAACTCCCCTCTGTCTGGAGATCAGGGGGCGGGGCCACCGGCCATGTGACCATTTTCAAGAGGTGCTGGAACTCCGTTCCACCGCGTTCCTGCTGAAAAAAAGCCCTGTTCAGGCCCAATTCTCCAAGTTGTATGGCTTTGGGAGAGATGGAACAGGGTTCTCCAGCCAGGAGGCCATGTGCCTCTTGTTAGCCTGAACAGGCCAGTTAATATTCATGTCAAGTGGAGTAGTGGCAGAATTGCATCACATCTGCCTTTCCACCTGATTAGCGCCCTCTATGTGGCAAACAATTAAAAAGGCATTTAAAATCAATCAGCTTAAAAAAACAGGGCATATCTGGCAACCAACGGATCAATATTTTACAACAAATGGGCTGATGTGTTCATGAGATAATATACAGACACTGTATCTCAAGACGCCAGAATAATGGTTTGGGGAAAGGGCCATAAAGCAATTTTACAGCATATGTTGTATCTGTGGAACATCCCAGATTTGCTCACAAGCATCTGCCGGTAAAAAAAAAATGCTAATAAAAGGCCTGAGAAAGACCTTTGTGTTCACAAGTTGGAGACATGCTTCAGATCAAAGTATACAACACAAGGCTTGATGGATAGGGATCCCAGGTGCCCAGAGGCAATCTCCCGGTAGTTTACCTTCTTGCCTACCGCCGCTGGCAACCAGTGGGAGGTATAGTGCTGCCTGTGGAGATCGCTTGCCACCAGCAGGCACCTCAGGAACATGTGCGGCATGTATGCTTGGGGGGGGGGGGGAGTGACAGCATCGCTTCCTGAAGTGACATCATTGCACTGGCCACAGGCATGCTCACATGCTTCGTTGGGGTCAATCTTGGACCCAAACGGGCCAGACTTATGCCTGCATGGCTAGTGTGATGTCCTGGAAATGACATCATTGTGCAAGTGTGGGAGTGCCCGTGCATAAAAAGTGCACACAAAGAGAAGCATGCTCAGGAAATGAGGTAAGTGCCAACCCCCCCCCCCCCACACACACACACATCAGGAGATTATAGGGACCTGGCAATCCTATTGATGGAACAGTGGTCTGACTTAGGCTGATTCCACACACGTTGGATAATGCACTTTCAATGCACATCATCAATCATTTGAGGTGGATTTTTTGTTCCGCACACAAAAAAATCCATTCCAAATGATCTATAAAGAGGACTGGAAGTGCATTATCCAACGTGTGCAGAATCACTGTTAGTCTAAGTTGATTTCATATTCATACTAACACAGCCATTTCTTTATATTTCTCTCTCTCACCCTCCTGCCTCGAAGCCACCTTCTCAAAACTTGTTTCTTTTTTATTGAGCTGTATACATGCTGAGTGTTAAAGTCCAGTCATGTGTGCACATGTAAGCATATACAAATCTACACATAAAAGTATGGTTTGCTATCAAATTGTCTGATTATGAAGGCCTTAAATATATATATATTTTAAAAAATAACATAAATAAGAGCAAATACTTTCACAAAGAGCAGGATTCTCAGTACTGCCTCAGCAAATGGCTGGAGTTGGTGGCCGGGGTGGGTGGGTGGGGAGGGAAGCAGGATGTGTATGTGTGGTTCCTGGATAAAGTAAAGTTTAGGGAGGATGTGATGTCACTTCTGGGGATCATCTTGGCCAACTCCCCTACTTTCTATGGTCTTTTTCATAGATACAAGGGGAAATTCCTAGAGCATCACTATGGGGAGGCTATTTTATCTCCCACTCCTCAGTGCCTCAGGAGCAGGAAACTGAGGCTGGGGCAGGTAATTTCTTGGCTGTGGTGAATAAATGGGAGGCCAAGAAAAGGAAGGAAAACTCATGGGATGATTCATTCCTTCCACTGAACCTGCTTTCCCCCTCTTTAAATAGCCAGCGCATGTGACCTAATCTGGATCTTAATGTTCTCCTATACTGTCCAATCTATGATAATCTCAAATACAAATTTATCACCCCTTTCTTCCCCAAAAAAACCTCCTGGATGACTAGAGAAGTAGTACACCTTTCTTCCTCTAACAGACCTTGAGGCTGGAACCACAGATAGAGTGACCAAATTCTGTGCCGTCACCAAGGTCTACCATGGCTCAGTTCTGATTTAGCAAAACAGACTTGCTATTTTGATAAAAAAGATTTTTCTTCTTTTTACGTAACATTTTCTTGTTAATATTCATGTTACCATTTTATTTTGCTGGTATATGGACATAATAGACTTTGAATGAATAAAGGATCTGTGCATATTGCAGCTCCTCTGGGCCATTTCAGGTTAGGAAAATGTCACAAGAGAAACCATAACACAGCACTAAATTCTTGATCTAAATTAGGATTAGAGATGGGCACGAACCGAAATATGAACCAAAGTTAAGCATGAACCAGGCCAGTTTGTGGTTCATGAACCAGTGGTTCATCAGATCCCATTTCTGACGAACCACCATGAACTTTAGGCTGGTTTGTTTGTTTTGTTTTTAAGTTCGTCACCACAGACAGCCTGGTGCCAATCAATCAGTTCCCTAGGCAACAGGGGATGGACTTCCTGCAGATCTTCTGCTGATCCGGAAGTGACCTTCTGCTGGCCCAGAAGTGACCTTCTGCTGGCCCGGAAGTGATGGTTTTCTGACCTGGATGCGACGTTTTCACGAACCAAATGAACTGGTTTATGAACCAGGGACAGGTTCATGAAAGTTCCTGGTCCATGGTTCATGAAATTTGACGAACCACGAACCACACCGTTCGGTTTTTTTCCCCGGTTTGTGCCCATCTCTAATTAGGATCCCATACGTGGACTTTAAAAAATGAAAAAATACATAGCAGCTTTGATCTGGGCCTTTTATCTCTCAAGAAAGGCTTGCACCCCCAAAGAGTAAGTATAATGGAGAATATACATAACATCAACAACAACAATAACAATAAAAACATTTGATTCATATACTGCCCTGCAGGACAACCTAACACCCACTCAAAGCTGTTTACAAAATATGTTATAATTATTCCCACAACAATCACACTGGGAGGTGGGTAGGGCTGAGAGATCTCTGAGAGAGCTGTGACTAAGCCAAGGTAACCCAGCTAGCTTCAAATGGAGGAGTAGGAAATCAAACTCCAGATTAGAGTCTTGCTGCTCCTAACCACGACACCAAACTGGCTCTTATTATAGGAAGCCTGTAATGATGCACTCCTTGTACAACAGTGGTATTCTATGGTACACGGCAGTGAAGCCTGCCTCTGACCAATCCCGTGCCTTACCATAGGCAAGCATGCTGTCCTCTGATGAAGTGCAAAGGGTGTATGTGGATCTGTGCTGCTATTCTTCTTCCAGATGCTTCCTTTTGGAAATGTGCTTTGCAGCAATAAAAGACACCAATTCCTGATCATTTCTGAATTATTTGTACCCCCAAATCTGGAAAGGATCGCAGAAGGCTCCTTCTGACACTCCTAGAAGAATTATTGCTTAAACATTTGCACCAGAACTACAGCCATCATAATGGCAGGCATTTTGCTATTGTGTGAAGAATTGTGACATATGAAACATTCAAGCTGCAATCCTCAGATTACTTACTCACCAGGTAGTCCCGCAGACTTCATTTGGATTCCCAGGAAGTAAATAATGGAGTACTCTAGTGAGTCATTTCCCCTTTATTTACAATTCATGGATATTTTAAATGAAAGAACAGGGGAGCTAGATACTCCGTGTTGTAAAGAATGGACCCTTATTTCACATTTATAGCCCTATCAAATACCATGGATGTTCATATTTGTAAAAAAATTGTGTGTGGCAACCTTAACAGTGCAAGGCATTGAGACAGAATTGTATAGTTCCAGGAGCACTGTAATGTTCTGTAGATTTTTTTTTAAAGAATAATTTAAAATTATTTGGCAATTCATTCTGTGTTTTCCATTTCAATGGAAGATTTTTTTTAATCTTTGAGGTGTAGATGCTGAGGTTTGATTCAATGTTATCTGCAGCAATGTTGATAGCAACTTCATTTTTAGAAAATGTTTCCTCTATAAAGTAAAATAAATAAAATATATGTACCTTAAATTAGATGTCATCTTTAATATGAGTACTCAGAAATCACTGTTATTGACAAAAGGCAAGGTTGCCTTCCTTCTCAGGTTCTCACAGGAAATCTGGAGTTTGGAAAATCTACAAAGACAGCCAGTTGGGTGTTGTGTTAAAAAGGGTCAGGACTCTAATCTGGAGAACCAGGTTTGATTCCCCATTCCTCCACTTGAAGCTAGCTGGTAACCTTGGGTCAGTCACAGATTTCTCAGAGCTCTCTTGGCCCCACCCAAAGGGTGATTGTTGTGAAGTAGAGGTGGGCATGGATCAGGAAAAAACCATGGACCATCTGCCTATGGTCCATTGCGTTTCACAGACCACGAACCATGAAATTTTCATGGACCTGCCCTGGGTTCGCAAACTGGTTCATTGGTCCATGGTTCATCACTTCTGGAGCCCTTAGGACCACCCTCTTTTCTCTCAGGGATGCCAAGCTCACAGCAAATCTTCAGCAGGCTTTCCTCCAGCTACCCTCCATGTTTGGCCAAAATTGCATTTTGGAGGTCTGAGTTACAGACCCCCAAAGTGGCAGCCCCAGGAAACTTCCATTTGCTGTCAGATTCTTCCTTGCAATAGAAACAAATGCGGTGGCTGGGGTGCTCTAAAATGCCCTCTCTGAAGTCCAAAATTGATCAGATTTGCAGGAGAACTACTCCTAACTATCCCCTAAAAACCTCCCAAGTTTCAGGGAGATTCAACCCTGGGACAGGCAGGATCTATGTGTTTATCCAGTTCCTATCATATTCTTCCTTGCAATAGGAACAAATGGGGTAGCTGAGGGTGCCTTCTGGGGGGGGGGCTCAAAAATGCCCTCCTCAAAGTCCAATATCCCTCAAACTTGGGGAGTCTTGAGAGGACAGGGAAGAGTAGGTCCGCTGCCAATTTGGTGCATTTTGCTTAGAAAATGCCACCCCCAGCCACCGAGATTTGCCTTTCCTCTGGGACCCTCAAACAGAACGAGGCAGCAAAGGGCCCCTCACAGAAGAAAACATGGGAGAGCAGTAGCCCGATAGCATTACCAGAGGATCAGTCAAGAGGATAGGTCACTCATGCACACAAGTTAGAGTTGGAGGGCAGAATACCTGCAATGGCAGCCATTTTATCTGCGGCATAGTATAGGTAAGTTGGTCCTGTTAGTGAGCCTATGAAACTCATAATTTCAGTTAGTCAGATGCATGAATCTGACAAAGAGAGCTGTGTTTCTCAAAAGCTTATGCTACAATAAAGTTGGTTAGTCTTAAAGGTGCTACTGGACTCTACTATTTTGCGACTACAGACTAACACGGCTAACTCCTCTGGATCTATAGTCTCAGTTGTTTTTAGTAAAGTCTGTTGTCTTGCAATCGGGATTTGTGCAAGGAAAGCAAGCAACTCGTTATAAGACCAATGTTATGGAAGGGATTGTTTCTTTATCTTTACTAATCTAGGCAAGTAAATATTGAGAGGGATTTATGAAGAGAATGTGTAATTCTCATTTTCATTCCAAATATCCCTTGAAATATTGTGGTTATTAAAGTTATTTTTAGTTGTATTGTGTCTGTGGTGTTCATTTCATATTGTTATAGATCCACCAAGAATGCAGTTTGCATAAAAATAAACAAGTCGAAATATCACTTTGAAAGTAGAACTTATATTGACTTTGGATGTGAACTTTATTTCGATGTTTGTTTTGATTTAATATTCAAATAAAGATAAAATAATACAAAAAAAATGAGAAAAATACTTCACTTTTTTCTTATGATGTAAGTTGCCGTGTGTGTGTGTGTGTGTGTAGCAGCTCTTTACAAATAAATTTTCTTGACAATAAATTTAGCAGTAATTGACTTGCACTTTCTATCATCAAC
The DNA here is from genome assembly GCF_028583425.1 of Eublepharis macularius. Classification (NCBI taxonomy): domain Eukaryota; kingdom Metazoa; phylum Chordata; class Lepidosauria; order Squamata; family Eublepharidae; genus Eublepharis; species Eublepharis macularius. The sequence continues at coordinate 84,163,108 of NC_072798.1, forward strand.
TTTTTCTCCCCTGTAAACATTTTCATAGGTAGGGTTTCCTCAAGATTAGAGAAAAAATTAATTTAGCAGTTCCTCCATGGAAAAAAGGTCGGAAAACACTGCTCTATGACATCTACAGCTCTGGATTTTAAATATTTGGAAAGTCGAAATATAACATCCTCCAAAATTAAGACTTCTTTTTCAGAACATATGTTATTAAAACATTCCACTTCACACATTAGTCTCTGGATAACATCTTGACAAGTTCTGAGAATTATTTGAAATTAGTTTTTCATCACAATCATATTAAAAAATGTAAGTATGTCTATATGTGAGGTAAACCAGAGGAGAGGGACTATGCTACACTACTTGAACTCTGGTTACATTAGTCACAGCCTTCCAAACATAATGCTGAGGTGATTTGCATCAGAGAAACTACAGCTTTCAGAAGACACATATTGCCTTGCAAGGGACTCAAACCTGTAGAACTAGGATAACCAGGTCCCTTTAGCCTCCCAGCAAGAGGCAGGAGACCTGGCACTTACATTCTTGCCAGGCCCAGCTGGGAAGAGGCTCACTGCAGCGCATGGGAGCACTCTCGGGGTGGTGCAATGACATCACTCCTAGGCATAACGTTGTTGCGCCACCCCAAATGTGTGCCCAAGAGGCTTATTCCTATGTCTTTGCCCTTCCCACCACCCAGGTAAGTGGATGCAAGGGGCAGAAGGTGAAAGTAGGGGGTCCCCCGTTCCCACTGGGGAAATGGAATCCCTATGTAGAAGTGAGCAGGTATTGGCAAAAAGTATCAGAAAATTGCCTAACACTACCAGGATTCTATTCACTTAGGGCCAAGCTACACATGACGAATGACACTTGAATGGCAAGTGTATTTCTCCCTGTTCACTTGCCCTCCACTCAATCCACTTGCCGTTCAAGTGTCATTCGTCATGTGTAGCTTGGCCCTTGGACACCTAAAATTCCAGCCCCAAATCAGAATGCAAAGGAACTGAAATTCTAAGAATGTGGAGTTCTATGATGCATCCTTGAATTCCCAGCTATACTTGCATTTGGATGGTTTTGAAGGATAGGACCAATTTGTTTTTGTCTTATAAAGGAGGCAAAACCTGTTATTGAAATTCCTCCTAAGTTAGTCTGTGTGAGATAAGGGAGAGAGTAAGACAGGGACTTGGAAGACCTGGGCATAAATTCCCACTCTGAGAGGAAGCTCTCTGAGTGACTTTGGAACAATTACAGCCAAACCTACCTCACAAGATTGTTGTGAGGTTACAATGGAGGAGAGGAGAATGATGTACAGTGTCCTGAGCTCCCCAGAAAAAAAGAATAAAAAGGTACTAAATAAAATAAACCCTCAAAATTCCCCCAGTTTTCAACTGAGGGCCAAGCTACAAGTGACGAATGACACTTGAACGGCAAGTGGATTGAATGGAGGGCAAGTGAACAAGGAGAAATACACTTGCTGTTCGAGTGTCATTCGTCACTTGTAGCTTGGCCCTAAGGAAGAAACGCCAGTTTTGCCTTTTGTAATTTTGTAATTTTGGTACCAGTGACTAAACTTGCATTTATAGGCAATACAACTGATTCTGCCAGTCTCAAGTGAGTAAACACATGCTAACAACATTCTGTTTCAGTTTATCATTTATTTGATTAGTGTTTAACTGTGCTATTTATTTAATGCTTTCTTTTCATTTCCCTGTGTATTTTATTTGTCGCTAAAAAAGGAAAGCTTCCAACTCCATCTATACACTTTTACAAAAAGGTTTCAGGGCCCAAAGGTTTTACTGGAAATGCTTGTTTTTTTTTTTAAATTAATGAACTCTGAGAAGCATTTGTGCTTCAATTTTTAAGTTAAATTGAAGTTGAGAAAATCACATTCTATACAGAGGGGAAAGCTAACAGCCTGATTATATAAATGTGCCCAGCTGTAGTAACATAAGGAGCAGCTTGTACCAACAAGCTACAGTGGCATCTCTGTAGGGCAAGTGGAACAAATCCGTCCTATTATGCTGCCTGTAAGTCACAATCCCATCATAATTGCTTTCTCCAATACATCAGAAATGGAGTTTCCACCAGTCTAGGCTACTCAATGCACAGGAGCCATCTGCAGCTTATACTTCAGTTCCCCCATGCTGTCCTAAGCCCGTAAGACCTCTTCACATCGTTGACATAACATGCCTGGTCAGCAGGGAAGTCAGATTGGACCCTCTTATTGCGCAAATACTGAAACATTCCAGGCGCATCTCAAAGGATCAGGCCGTATGTGTGTGTCTGTAAACTAATCAATAAGCAGCTGATAAGCATGGGTGAACATGAAAGCACATAGGCTGTCCCATGCCCTCCTTGTCACATTTCTCTCTTTTGATGCATATCAATGCACCTGAACGAGGAGACATCCTTTACTGTGTCATTTCCAGCCCTGCGTAGCCTATTTGCACCAAGAGCAGCACCATACACGCACCTGTGTTTGATAGCATGAGGCATCGAGAGAGAGGAGAGTGAAAACAGGGGAATGTCAGTGAGCTGGGAGGGCCATTTTCCATCTTTCCTATACTTACTGCTTAGCTACAGCTCAGCTAATTCGATTTATTGGCCTCTTATCATTTACAAGCAAAGCATTCTGAGCGATCTTCTATAAGTACATGGGAAAGGCTGTGGAGTAACTCATGCCTAAATTCAGATTTTCATATTTTTTGAAAGCTGATCATGAAGAGTAACCTCATGTTCAGAGCAGCATACAATCTTGGGTTCTGTAGTGCCAATGAAAGCTTGTCCCTTAGTTTGCTCACAATGTAATGATGAAATAGCCAGTAATGAAGGAGCATTCAGAACCCCTTTTCATAGCATGACCTTTGCACAGTAATTATGGAGTCCTCTGCAGAAGATCCGTCATTAACTATGACTAGGAAGAACTGCTAGATCACAGTGGTTACTAACTATACCTGTAAATATAACCTCTCTGGTTTCTACCTAGAATTATGGGCTTTAAGAATTCATTAAAAATTATTTCCCCCCTCCCCTGCTAGATAGTATTGCGACAACAGGGAAATCTAACAACTCAAATAAAGTTGTGTGGTTGCAAATAAAAAAAAAATGATTGGCATCACATTTTTAGTAACCATACTAATTTTAGCAGTCTCTTGTTAATCTAAAATTCATTACAGTTCCTCCAGATAATACATTTCAAGTCATGCCAAAAGTAACTGCCAGCACTGAAATTAGTTCTTTTAGCAAACACTGACATTTTCCTCACTATATTAAAAAGTGAAATGGGATCAGATTTTTCTGATGGTCTGTTTGGTTCAATAAAGCAAAAATTCTTGCACAGTTTTCAAGGGAAAAGATCTCTGAGTAGAACAGAAAAGTTGAAAAAATTCCTAAATAAAGGCAATCATTTTACATTATTACATCTTCCACACCTTCCCAGCACAAGGCTTAGTTTTCCTCCAATGAAAGAAAAAGAGAGTGCATACTGGGGACTTTTGTTTTTTTAATGAATATGAAAGTAGACAATATTAGAAGCAGACCCCCATATAGCAGGCAGCAAATCCACAAATCCTGATTCAGATTCTCAGAAAGAGCTTCTGCATGCCAAGATATTTATGCTCCAGCCTGTTCATAGCTCTATTCTATCTTTAAATGCAAACTAGTTCCAAACTGTTCCTCTGCCTCCTCCTCTAGCTGGAATGTCTCACCTCTGCACTCTGATGGGTATTACCTTTCAGGACTGGAGAATGAGTCATTGCTATCCAAGTTAACATTATTTTGTTCAGGGCTTTTTTTCAGCAGGAACACGGTGGAATGGAGTTCCGGCACATCTTGAAAATGGTCACATGACTGGTGGCCCCGCCCCCTGATCTCCAGACAGAGGGGAGTTTAGATTGCAATGTGGAGGGCGTGAGCGGTGAGGAGGGCAATCTAAACTCCCCTCTGTCTGGAGATCAGGGGCGAGGCCACCAGTCATGTGACCATTTTCTCCGAGGGCAACCCACTGAGTTCCACCACCTCTTTTCCCAGAAAAAAAGCCCCAATTTTGTTAATTTCACCTGATGCCTGAACTCATGTTGTCATGTTATTCCTTATGACAGGGTTAAGGTTCTTTTTGCTCCCCATTTTAAGAAAGACGTACCAACTGAACAACTTTTAGAGAGCCCATGAAAAATTTTCCCTGAAAGCTCCTATGGCTTCTCTCCTTTTTCTGCTACCTTCTTTCCTTACCACCCACCAGGCAATCTACACCTATCTGCTCCCCTGGCTTCAGCTATCCTCCTCCCCACCCCCTGTCCATGGCAGCCTCCACCTGGGAAACCAATGGCCGTGTTGCTTAGTGAAGGCCATCAGGCCAGGCCACAGCTGTGCAGTGCTGGCCACCAGTTGCACACTCCAAGTACATGCAGGGGAAACCTATTTTCCTTGTCTCCCCTTCCACAGACTGTCATCTTTCTTGCCTCCCAGGGCATGATCGAGGGGGGGCAGGGGGGGTAGTCTGCCCCCGGCACCGCCAGAGAGGGGGCGCCGGGAGCAGCTGCCAGCTGCTGGGAGTGTGCAGGCGGCAGCACGGGCAGCCTCCAAGCCCCCAAGGCTGCCTTTCACCTGCCCCGCAGGACAGGGGGCGGCTGGCTTGCTGCACCCCCCTCCTGTCCTGTGGGGCAGTTAAAAGGCAGCCTGGGGGGCTGCAAGGCCCCCCCACAGCTAGCCACCCCCTGTCCTGCGGGGAGGTGAATGGCGAGGGCGGCTTCCCAGCCCTGCACGCTGCCTCCGCCGGTGCACCGCGCTGGCGGCACGCTCCACCCTGCGTGATGATATCATCACGCAGCACTGGGAGCATGCACAGCACGCACAAGGGGTCAGAGTAGGGTTACCCTGGGCACCAGCAACCCTAGACCTGGCCCTGCTGCCTCCTAGCAAACCCCATAATCCTCGCTTTCCCTGCTTTTTTCTCTCCTTCTCAAGAACCTACTTTTTATCTACCCTGATCTTCAGCTGTATTTATTATTTATTTAATTTGCGACATTCAGTAATGACTCAGTACCTGCACAAGGGGCTACCTTTACCTTTTACTTCATTTAATACCCCACCTTCCTCCACAAGGGGGACTCAGAGCACTTTATAGCATTCTGCACTCCATTGTTTTATCCTCATAACAACCCCGTGAGGTTAGTTAGGCTGAGCGTGTGTGACTGGCCGAAGGTCACCCTCTGAGCTTCCACGGCAGAGCGGGAATTTGAACCTGGATCTGACATATCCTAATCTGAAACTTTAACCACTATGCCACACTGACTTTAGTGAGGTGGCTGCTGTAGAACCAGTAGCAAGCTTCCAGTCCTGGATGAGTCATGCAATTTGTGTGGCAGGGCCAAAACAGCCCTGGAATGGGCCTTTGCTGATACAAACCAAAGCCATACGGTGTGATTGCCTAGCAACAGCTACTGAGGGCATTCATTTCTTGAAGCTACGGGTACTGTTTCCATTATTTTTTGGGTGTGTATGTGTGTTAATTTATTTCTTTATATTTTAGATTTCAAAATTTTCAGCAAACCTGGGGCATTTTTCAAGTTTGTAGAAAAATCTTTCTTGTCAGTTCATGACTCCGTTCTCTGGATTTATATATCCATAGATTTGGACATGCTGAGAATTAGATATATCTGGTACTTTGTTGAAGGGATTGTGCTGGCTGTCAGGAGGGGGGAAAAAACAAAACCCTCGAAAACAGTTGAACAACAGATGCTCTGCTAGTTGAGGCTGACCAGGAAAAAAACTTCGGTATGAAACAACAATAGGAATACATAACTTACTCTTTTATCACTAAAGCATTTTGTTGATGCTGACTGACGGCTGTCAAAATGCAGGCAAGTGCAAACAATCAATTTCACAGTCTTTATGATAATATGAAAGGAGAAAAAACATTCAAAGCATTTCTGAACAACTATTTCTTAAGTTACATGGACTTCTACCCAAGTTCTGCCTTTTAGAATTTTAGCATTAATCGTCTTCCACTGACTCCAGTATGAAGCATATCTAAAATTGCTTGCACGCATGTTGCATCTGAACACGACTTTTTCCAGTTCCTTTCAATACTGCATTCTCCTGTAAATTTACTGACTGATCCTTTCAAGGCTTTTCATTGCCTTTTTGTCTTGCACTGTTTTCTCCCCTTCTCCTTAACCTTCACAAACCATTTCTTGCTTTTACCAAGGAACAAAGGGATATCCACAGTGCCAATTCATTCAAAAATAATCTTTAATCTCTACATTGTATCTTGCATACCCTTGATATCGCTGCAGTGTCATTAGAATGCTTCTTGTTAAACTGCATTCATTCTATTCAGCGGTGGATGTAAATACATTGGAAGACAATGTGGTCTTTTAGGAAGAGAGTGGAATGAATTCTTGATCCATTTTTTAAAAACCATTAACACAGCCTTCAAGATAAACGGATAAATGTTCCTTGAAGATAAACAAATGGTGCCAGAACTGCTGTAGCTGGTAAAGGCAGCCCCCACAGTTCCCAGCTTGAAAACTAAAATTCTGTGGCACTTTTTTCCTGACCGCTTTCACCAGCTGCAGGCAACATTGGTGACTGTTGCAAGGTTGTTCGATTGTAGAATATCTTCAGGTTTAACAGGACTAAACTGGTGACTTGAGGTGGAAGAAAGGGGTCGTGCCAGAGCACAGTTATGTTCAAACCAGTGTATGGTTCCTCCAGCAGGCTTTGTTATCAGTCCCACTTTCTTCCTGATGAGTAGGCTGTTTTGTCATTACCTGGTCTTGGGCCTTCTCCATAGCAAGCCCAAATCTGTGGATCAGCCATCCAAAGGCTGCAAGAAAGGCACCTTCCCTTGTGACTTCCAAGGAAATGCATGCCACAGAATTTACGACTAGAGATGGACATGAACCAAAAAAGTTTGTGATGAACCAGGCTGGTTCATGGTTTGTGAACTAGCGGTTCATCAGAGCCCATTTCTGACTAACCACCATGAACTTTAGGCTGGTTTGTTTGGTTCATTTTCTGGTGCGTCACTGCAGACAGCCTGGTGCTGATCAATCAGTTTCCTAGGCAACAGGAGATGGACTTCCTGCAGACATTCTGCTGACCTGGAAGTGGCCTTCTTCTGGCCCAGCAGTGACCATCTGCTGACCCAGAAGTGACGATTTGCTGACCTGGATGTGATGTTTTCACGAACCAAACAAACCGGTTCGCGAACCGGGACAGGTTCGTGAAAGTTCGTGCTTGGTGAAATGCGACGAACCACGAACTGCACAGTTCATTTATTCCCCAGTCCATGTCCATCTCTAACAAGGACATATCAGAAGGGTCTGCTATGATGGTGATGTTTGGGCTGTTAGTTGTGACTAATTCTTTGATTGTGAAAAAAAATTACATGAGGAGAAATGGTTCAATATAGAGTTGAAACCATCTTTACCTTCGTCTGGTCATTGCAGATCAGTTGTTGAACCAAACCTCTCTGTTTCTGCTGATTTCTAATGTAAGTAGAATTGTTTCTATGGCTCACATCAAGCCATCCTCTCTTTTGGATTTCGGGAGTTGTTCTTAGTGAGCCAGTGTGCTCCTTTTGTGCTCTGTCCACAGTTTCATTATCTTTCTTTCCGTCCTGCCAGAACCCCCACTTTGTGATCAGGTAATTCATACTAAGGCTTCTGTTGGTTTCCATTAAATTAAAAAAAAAATCATTATTAGCAACTCAGGGTCATAAAGGCAAAATCATCTACATTTTCAAGAAGCATTCCTTTTATTGATCTGGAGGTTATTGATTTGGGCAGATGATCTCTAAGAGGGTGGCAACAAATGGATGATAAAGAAGCAATTCTGACTTGATTTTACAACAAAACATTTCTCCCTCCCCCCTCCCCCCAGCATCTTTATTACAAATGAGCAATATAATAAACTCAACAGTGAAAACTTTTAAGAGGAATATTAATATATCAGGCTAAATGTGTTCTAAGTTGAGCTCAAACTTAAAAGATAGATGAGAACTAATTTCAGGAGACCACAATAAATCCACAATACATGTGATCGGTCTTCATTTTTATTATGGCAGATCTTTGTTGAGGGTTAAAGTTGTGAGTGGGGGCTTTCTGTCACTGGGTATGTGGTCGCATCCATTGATCTACAAAAAAAAGGAACAGTAGTAACCCTGTGCTAAAATTTCTCTTCTTTGTGACTGAAACCACTCACAGGAATAAGTAGTTAAGTAGGAAATTACCCAGATATTTTGCACCTTGTAGCCCCCAATTTTGCCTTGTCTGTCTCAGCCTTATTTGGATTACCTGTTTGAAATCATACAGATTTTTCTTATTGCATATCACATGTCCAGTTGTACTTCTGTTTAAACTGCTGACTGATTTACCAGCTTTTGTCTCTGGCTAAGCCATGGGTCCCTGATCTTGTTGAATTTGTAATCACAGAGCCAAGCTACAAGAGATGAATTAGATGAGAAGGAGCACATGAAGGGAGTTGCAATGTTAGCCAGAAAGCTGAGTTTTAAAAGAGATCAGAAGGCTTTGTCAATTTCCCCTCTCTACAGAGCCAGGGAGATGGCTGCTCAGAGGGTTTGTTAATTTCCTCTTTGCCTCCTGAAGGCTGTCAATTTCACTTCCCCTTTTAAGAGGCAATCTCAAAATATTGGAAAATTTCTTAAAATGTTGGCAGGTCCCAAGCCAGATGACCTTCTACAGTGGAAACAGCCAAGGCCAGCTCTACAATGAGGCAAGGGCTGTTTCCACACAGCTTACCTTCCCTCGGAACAACCCAGAACATCACACAAAAATTGCAGATGATCGCGTTTTTTGTGCAATGTTCCGGGTCATTCAGAGGGAAGATAAGCTGTGTGGAAACGGCTAAGGTGAGGTCATGACCGCTGGTGGATTTTTGAAGGTGACAGCCACTGTTTCCACTGCTACTGCTACACCCCCACCCTAGATTCTAGCACCTAATTCTCCTTCTCTTCTTGCTTCTCAGCAAGGCTTGCCTGTTCAACATGGCCTTTTTAACTCTCATGAGATATGACAGTTTGAGAAATGCTATTGGGTATATGCAACTTGTCACATTGTGTTTAAAGAGGCCTGAGGAGTGAGATGAGGAGTCCAGTGCTTGAGCTTCTGGGAAAGGGGTGTGAGGCTGTCAAACAGAAAGGAAGGAGAAGTATGGGGGACAGCCTTGGGCAACACCCCATCTTGAGCTGCTAATAGAGGCAGCTGCTTCTAAATGGGCACTCTATTCCAATGGGAAGGTAAAGTTTGGGTTCTTTTGAAGATCTTCCTGCACTAAGAAGAAGAAAGCTCGGAGTGACCATTTGTGCTGGGGAACAGATAGTGTCTGGTTTCAGTTTCTTTTTAAAGTGAGAATTTGCTCCCTGCATAACCACATGGAGAGGTTGTCAAGCCCAGAGCCATAAGAAGGTCCATATGTGAGGCCAAGCTGATGGTGCATGATTGTGACACATCTGTCCGGGACAGGGTCAAGCTCAGCTACTCAGAGATTCTCAACTGTGTGAACGTGGAAGTCCAAGACCAAGGTGCTTTTATTGTTTTTCTTCCTATAGCAGCCCTATCCCTTCTCCTTATTCAAAGGACAGCTTATGAATATGAAATATCATAAGCCCCTTCCTCATGTGCCTTAAAGCACATGGCACTCCCTGGCTGGAGTTGGAAAATTACCAGAAAGTGAGCTAGAAACTGACTAACTGCCCCTCTGCATCCCAGAGAAGCACTTAAGTAAAACAAAAGAAGTCTTCCAGGAGTTCCTGCATATCTCATCAACACCTTTCCTTACCTTACTCACCCCTCCTTCCTAATCTGGGCTATTTAGGGTCCTGATAAGGACCTTCTCATTCAGCTATCACAGGTCATCTCCTCTCACCTATAATTTCTCCCAGATATGCACAAACAAACCTTTCCCAATGTATTGTCCACCTCCAGAGACAGCCATCAAGTTATTGTTCTGGGGGCAGAGACGTTAGTTTTGCCCCAGGATATGTTTCGCTCTATAATTAGACTCCCCCAGCCCTATGCTGTGTGTGTGTTCTTGACCCATCCACACACCTGCATATTATGCCTGAGCCCTCTCTTCTCCTTCCATAAAACGCTGGCCATCCTTGCTACTACTTCTACAGACCTTCTCTCCCTTCCAGACTGGTAAATATCACCCCATCCCAATTACTCTTTCCATTTCTTCCCCATTTTCTAGTTAGCTCTGTAGGTATGCTCTGTGTGTTCTCTGTGTGTTTGCTTTTTTTGCTCTGTTAATAAAGAAACTTATCCTGTTGAACATCCACCTATTGAGAGTTCTATCTCTAAGGGAATGATCCTGGTATATACTGGAGGAGATTCTGAAGTTACTGTCTCTCACTGTGGCTCCTTGAGTGTCAATTCCTCCAACTCACAAAGAGACACCCCCTCCCCATTTAGGGTAACACTATATCCTCATAGATCCAGAGGAGTTAGCCGTGTTAGTCTGCTATAGCAAAATAGTAAAGAGTCCAGTAGCACCTTTAAGACTAACCAATTTCACTGTAGCATAAACCTTTGAGAACCACAGTTCTCTTCATCAGATGCATCTGATGCATCTGATGAAGAGAACTGTGATTCTCGAAAGCTTATGCTACAGTAAAGTTGGTTAGTCTTAAAGGCGCTACTGGACTCTTTTCTATTTTACTATATCCTCAGTCTCCAATGACACTAAGTAAAAAAGGGTTAAAAGGTGATAGCAAAGAGGAGAAGGGAGAGGAAGACAAGTCCCTCTCTTCTTCAGGAGTTCTGATCTAATAAAGTTTACAAACTTTAATGGAAGAGTGTGAGTCAAAAGTGAATTCTGCAGGGATCCATTCATTCTCAGCCAAGGCCACCCCCTTTCTATTTACGGTCTCCCACCTCGAATCCCTAAGAGTTGTCTTTGGTACATCTTTGGACAAATTCCCAGCATGGTAATTACTTTTTAAAAAAACAAACCCAATTTCCATTGTAAGATTCATATTAAAAATCCTGTAAACAAACAAACAAACAAAAACACCACTAGGGATCTCAAGACATTGCGGTGCATGAGACAAGTGTACTTAAAACACAGCAAGTGGCTATACAATACCAAAAGTATTATGTTGTTAATAATTTTTAGTAATGCATAAACATCTAAATGGGCAGTGAATTGATTTCTATATCTTCCCCCCAGTGGGGCAAATAGAGGCTCTAGAAAGGAGACTGAAGGGACATTGAGGAGAAGGTTAAAATCCGGTCTCTCCTCATGGACGCTCTTTACAGTTTTTGAAAAAGCACAGACATCCATTCATGGACTTTCCACAATCACATCTAGTATTCACACACAAGGTTATGTAATTGGTGCAAACCTTAAAGAAATTGGCATTGTCCACTGAGGGCTTAGCAAGTCTAATAGAACCATTTCTAAATCAGGGGCATATTTGCGTAAGAAAATAGCTGCTCATAGTTCCTTATTAAACAAATTTGTTAGAATAGCAACGTCAAAAACGGTTGTGACTGAACAATCTCTATTCGTCTTAATTATCTGTTAACTTCAAGTACCTCCAAAACTACAAAAAAGGCTACATTTTATCAGTTACAAGAGACACTGCTTTAGACATGACAGTAGACACTGATTGCTACAATGAGTGAAAGTGCTTGGTTAGACCAGAACTGTAAGCTCTTTAACATTCAGCACGCACACACTCAAAAACACAAACACACCAACGTTTTGTTCTGCCTTTCCTTCAAGGAGCTCAGGTCAGCATACATGGGTTTTTCCCTTCCCATTTTTAACTTCACACAATGAGGTGGATAAAGCTGCAAGCCAAAGTAGATGGTACAGCAGACATGTGTATGGCCTGTGACCATGAATGCCATTTTTGAGGAAATTTGGCCACTTCAAAATTGCCGTGAGGGCCTGGTGCCTTCTTGTGGCAGCATTCATCCTGTTCCCCCTTATGCTTTTTTCAAAAGTCAAAATATTTGTGGGGTGGGATGGTGGGGTGGATTGTGCAGCACCTGAAAAGGCATGATGGGGAAACAAGATTGCATGGTGCCGCTGTGCCATGGGCATGTTCAGGACTGGGCTTTTGTGACAATTTGTAAACAGCTAAAGTCTCCTCTGAAATGACATCAGCAACCATGGGTTGAAACTGTAAGGATCTGCCAAGAGAGTTTCTAAAAGACTCCACTGTGGTTAGTAAAGCTTTATTGAAAATTTGCTAGTGTCATGATCTTATTGGATTCTTTGTCAGGAATGAGGTACAAGCAAGTACAAGGTGGTTTGCCACTGCCTTCCCAGTCATCTACACTTTACTCCCAGGAAACTGGGTATTCATTTTACTGAACTCGGAAGGATGGAAGGCTGAGTCAATCTTGAACTGGCTACTTGAACCCAGCTTCCGCCAGGATCGAACTCAGGTCATGAGCAGAGCTAGGGCTGCAGTACTGCAGCTTACCACTGCACCACGGGGCTCTTAATGTAAGTCTTAACTTATGCTAAATATTTAACTATAGTCTTTTAAAATTACTAGAATACTTCTGAGGATGTAGGATTGCCTGTCCCCACAACATCTGAACCTTAGCCAGCCCTTGTGTATCTGGAGTGAGAGGAAGGGCTTCATTCCCTTCACATTCTCTCCTCAGCTCAGGCAAGAGAGTGAGAGCGAGAGTGTCACAGATCCTTCCACTGTTGCTGTGGCTGAAGCTTCACCGACGTGGCCGCTTTCTCCAGAGCAGCTCCCCGGGAGCAGGCAGTCCACAGGACGCCCTGGGAGAAAGTAGCAACTGCCCGCCCCCAAACAAAGCCCTCTTGTGGCTCTTCAGGCAGCGATTCTAACAGAGAAGGGGACATTCAGACATCACTTCCCAGGTAACCTTGCAAGAAAAATCTAGTGTTCTCCACATGAAGAAAGTTACTTGTAGCTTTGTTCTGAGATTGGCAAGGCACCCAGAGAAGAGCAAGCTGGCTGTGGGGAAAGAGGAGTAAAATCACTACCATTCCACTGTGGCCAGCTGTGTGAAAACAGCCCTTACCTGTCCTCCAGTCCCTCCATTGTTGGCTTGTTTCATGGTTTTGGGTCCACAAGAGAGGCTGCTGCGCTCATTCTGTTTTCTTCCTTAATAGTTTTACTCAAAGGTTAACTAGTCTCTTTACTCTTAGGAAGGAAGGACAGGTTTCAACCCCAATTCGCAGCACAAAACACACTTTCTAAGAATGCAAAGCGTCTGCTCAGTTGAGTGCCATCTAGGCCCTCTGAGCTGTAGGTCACCAGTTTGAAGACAAAGTGTTTAGAGCACCTTCCTGAAGTATACACATGCAAAATTTGTTTCTACTTCCTCTAAGCTTCCAGCAGAGATAGTATTGCAAACTGGGGGTTTGCATTCATGAAATAACTGAACCTTTTAAAATTTCATCTTATGTACATGTTCTGCATAAGTACTAAAGCACTTTGAAAGCTTCCTATTTTACATGAAACCTGAATGCTCAGACAGATCTCATGCACACCCATTTCCTGACAGGTCTAGAAATTCAACACTGCAACCATTGTAAGAAGATTGTAAAGGAATGTAACTGCATCAACAGAATCCTTATTTTATTTGGACACATTAAAGCAGACTTAGCCCATTGGATAGTTTACTACTTGTAAGCAAAATTGATACATTGGGAGTTCTGACACTGTGATATCTAGAAAAATGCTTTAAAAATCAATTATGTGAATTGGTGCCAGTAACCTTTTGGCTCTCGTCTCAAGACTCTTCTAAGCCAAAGAATCTTCAAAGTGACTGCAAAGTCAAGCAAGAAAAAAACAAGATGCTGATCATCAGCAACATTCAAAGGCCACAGTCCTACAACTGCATGCTTGTTTTAAAAATCCTAGATATATATATTTACATTTCTGTTGTATTTTTATTTCTGATGTGTTTCTACGCAGCTTGAGGCTTTTTATAGGCTTGTTACAAGACTGAGGTGGTAATAGTAGGTTAGATCCTGGAGTAAATCTCTACTAGCGGAAGGCGGTTCCATCAGTGGTTCGGGAATTTTTTGCCTCCTCCTTCCTTCAGAGGGACCACCTGAGCCTCTAAATGCTGCCACTGAGGGACAGGCTTAATATGAGAGGTCTGTGGTGAGAGGGGAAGACCACCAAAAATCAGCCTTCCCTTCTGTTTATGAAAATTTATGAAAGGATGCAAATGAATTTGCCCAAGGGACAGCAAGGAAAATTACACTATACAACCCTGGTCAACAACTAATTTTCATGACCATTTCACTGAACAATGACATTATTCCACAATAATTATTCCACCAAGCTTAACTTCCTGTCCGGCGTTGCCACTAAACATTAACAACAACATTTGATTTATATACTGCCCTTCAAGACAACTTAACATCCACACAGAGCAGTTGACAAAGTGTGTTATTATTCTCACTACAATCACTCTGTGAGGTGAGTGGAGCTGAGAGAGCTCTGAGAAGCTGTGAGTGGCCCAAGGTCACCCAGCTGGCTTCAAGCAGAGCAGTGGGAAATAGAGATGGGCACGAACAGCAATACGAACAAAAAAAAGCCATGAACAGTTCAATCTGCTGTTCGCAAACAAGCTGTTTGTGAGGCCCCATTCTAAATGAACAGGTGGTCGTTTCAAGCCTTATTCGTTGCTGTTCATTGCTGTTCATCAAGCCAGACATTCTGGCACCTGCAATCAATTCCCTTGGCAACTTAGGCAGGGATTGTCTGAACTCTGTCTGAACTCGTGCTGTTGCCCTGGAAACCCCAATCTAAGCCCAATTTAGCTTGATAGGCAGGTCTGCAAAGACCAGGGGGGAGGGGGGCTCCCAGCTCTGGCTTAGTTTGCAGACAGTGGAGAGGGTGAGACAGTTGCTGTTGGCATTTTGATAGAGTGCATTGGAGCTTGAATTTTCTTTGTGTGTGGTGGGATAGGGATCTACCGCTTCAAGTTCCAGGGCTGCTGCCAGGCTCTGGGGCCAAGCTATTATTTATTATTGGTACCTTTCCTGCTGCCTGCTCAGGTCAGGTTTCTTGGAGTGGTGCAGTAGGGATCTTGACCAAACTTGGATGATGGCTGGAGGAGAGCCTGCTGGCCCCCACGAACAGTCAACCATGAACATGTTCATGGCCATGTTCGTGGTTGTTCGTGAGTCCCTGTTTGTGGATGGCAATGAACAATGAACATCATGTTCGGGGTTTTTTTTCTGTTCATGCCCATGTCTAGGGGGGAATCAAACCTGGCACTCCAGATTAGAGTCCTGCTGCTCTTACTACACCAAACTGGCTCCCAGTTTATGCTTGTATGCTACTTCTGGCCAGGAACAGGAGGTTTGATCTAAGGCACAACACATGGGGCATTCCTGACCTCTGCTTCCCATTGCAGCCCAGTGTGCCCTCCAAAACACTGACCCAGGGAATCATGGGATTCCTGGAATAGATTTGTGCACTGCCAAGCAAGGAATTGGCATAAAACTGGACTTTTTACTGGTGGAAAACAATATTTAGATCCAACCCACATTCTATACACTGTGTTGCCTGAAGGAACTAAAAAAACCTGAACAGCAATTACCAAACACTGAATAAATTAATTTTCACCTCCATAATCGCTCAACTAGTAATTCACACAAAGATGTGAACTCATATGGGGCATTTGGTTCATCTAGGCTGCAAAATACATTCATGAAGAACAGATGCCATAAGGAGAATACTTCCAAAATTTGACAACAGTGGGATCACCACACACCAAATTGCATTTTAAAAGTGGGGCAGCTCAGAATGGAAGTTGCAGGATAAGCAAAGTCAGAAACAAACACACAAAATTGCTCTAAGCAATTCCTTCTGCAAGCTCTGTTTTTCCCCAGAAAAGAATTTTGCCATCAGGGTTTGTTCTGATTTTATTGTCATCAACAGAAGAAAAAAAAAACCCTCAATTTTATGTGCCGAATCAGAGTGATAGCTAATCAAGCAGCTTTCCATTTATTAAGGAAGTGTACATTTAAATGACACTTACATCCATAGAGCAGGATATCCAGTAGCCTAATCTTCTCTCAAACAAAACCAAGTGATTGATGGAATAATTAGCTGTCGTCATTACTCAAGACGGTTCTAAATGTATTGCATTATCTTCCATGCCATCCTGTCACCTTAAGTTTTCATTTTATTGTATAACTCATTGATACTTAGTGCCTCGGGAGCCACTTGTGGCTCTTCTGAGCACCATTCCACAACATGGCACTGCCTCACGTTTCAGGAAAATAGGTAAGCAATTACTTGGTGGGGGTTGTGGTTAGAAGAGCGTTCCTAATTAGCACAGAGAGAGGTTCTGGCTATCCTATCTCTTGCAATACTAGAGTTCAACGTAAACAGTACTTTTAAGATAGGGAATCATTTTTTAACATCCAGTCTAATAAAGAGTTCTGGAGAACCTGAAGACTTGCACACTGATTTTTTCATAAGTCTGACTTGCAAGCCTTTCCCCTCACTCCAGATACATACAACTGGCTAAGATTCCGCAGTGACCAAGAGTGACAACTATATATATTCAGAGTTATTCTAGTAATGGAAAAGGTAATAGTTATACACATGTAATGTGAACTCTGGTAATCAAAAAGTTACAAAAAGTTGTACACATGTACCATGAATACTTGTATATTAGTGTTTGGTGAGATGGTACACAGGGCATACAGCCATCATGGGGACATAAAAACATGAGTAGAACCCCCTGAATCAACCCCCTGAGGCTCTTTTGCTTGATGGGATTTGTGGATGTGGTTCTCCTTGAGCCATGGAGTGAGTACTACCAGCACAGTCAAACATTTTATTTTCACACAATCTTTATGTGGCCAGGATTGCATTTCACAATGATGGAATTGACTGAACAGCATTATATGGAAATTTACACACACACACACACACACACACACACACATTTATCGATAAAATGTTATAAACACAGACAATTAATTCAGAGACAACAATACACAAGAATGTGTGGTGTATAACCAATAGACCAAGACAACAGATGGTGATACACATTTGCATCTATGGTCCGAGGCAGAGGGGAAGTAGCAATCTCATTTAAATTAGACACTGAGAACTGGGGCTGCAATGCATGTCTCACAGCTATAAGTGCAAGTCAACACTGATGTGTGCTGAATAGGCACATACAAATCCAGATAACATCACTAGGGTTACTATTACTAATTTTTAAACAGATCCTTTTAGCTGTCCTTGTAATACCAGTTTGATATGCAGAAATCCCCAGGTATTTATTTATTTATTTATTTATTTATTTCCATGCCATGAAAAGCTTCAACTGTCCGTTTTCACACATTAACAGTGAAATCCTAAGCTTGGTAACTCTGCTGAGGATTTCACTGTAAGTCTTTGTTAAAGAGACAGGATATTTTTCTCCTAGTCAGTTGACAAGCGAATGCATCATTCAACACTTAGTGGAAGGCAGACAAAATTGACTGTAAATTAAATAGACATTAGAAAGCTCTACATTTTTACGTCAGGGTTTTCTGTGGCATCACCCACTCATTCTCTGATGCGATCCCATTTCCATTTCAATAAGCTCCAGAATGTTTAAAGATGAAAATAATATAAAACTGCCAGCTAGCCCTGTAAGAAGGTCTGTTCTTTATTGGACCCATGCAGGTGGGTTTCATTCTGCAGACATGACATGTGCCAGGGTACGATTTCAAGTTTTATAAGAGGAAAGCTATTTTTTCCCCAAATATTTTTAAATGTTTTTCCACACATACATACAAACATGAGACAGTTATCATTTTGCTTGTCAATATCTGTTATCTATTTCTTTACCTCTTATATTTCATCTTGTTACATCTTTAATTGTGAGTTGTATGATGTCATTATACAGTTAGTCTTGGTATCATATTTATGTTTAAACATTGTAACTATTTGTCATCCATTCGTAGAAGGGATCCCATGGTACAGAGATGTCTTCTTCCATTTGCCCTTTCATTGACAATGTCAATTTATCCATTTCCACCCTCTCCATTACTATTTTGGTTGAAACCAAGAGTCACAGCAACATTCTTGGCTACTGGAGGAGGGTGGACTCAAGCTTGAAATGCACAAAAGATACGTTTGTTCCATAAGCTAACATTCTTCCAAGAAAAAATATCCAAGGACGTATGTTCATTAGAAGAATAATCACATGTGACTTGAAATGTTGGAAGGGCAGCTGCAGGCTGCAGTTAATTTATTTGGAAACCTATTTACTAAAACTTAAAATCAGTTTTATTTCCTAGATGCATCTATTAGTGCAATAAAAAAGAACTTTCGTTTCTTTGAGCTTCTGAATTTGTGCTTCTGGAAATTTGTTGACTACCTCCTCTGTATTTAAAAATAAAGCATATGACACCATGTCCAGAAAGTTACGTTAAACAGAGCAAATCTTGGTAATGTATATGAGCGTTCTGCTTCCTGGAGTGGCAGAAGATTGAGTCTGAATAACACATCTGTAGGCTTTAAAATTCATAATAGAGTCTGGCAGATAAAGCTAAACTGATTATGCTTTCCTCGTTCTCTTTTTCCTGGATTTGTTTCACATTTCTATGGGTAATCATGGTTTATCTTTTTTTCCCCTCTTTAATTATTCTTTTTCAATGGCAACTGTGTGGATGGAATAATGAGTATCTACTTGAGGAAGCTATCTCAAAATGCCTTTTTTAATATACCAAATCAATCAGCAGTTTCCCCTACAATCTAACTGGTACTGGGAAATTCACGTTTTAGTACGAGGAGAACGAGGGGGTCTAAAATTTTGAGCGGTAACAAAACCACCACAAAAAGGTCTTTGAAAATGTAGAGCTTAGACAAAATGGGGAACATGTCTTTGAGAAAATCTTCAAAAGGAATCAAAAGATCTTCATCCTTTCAGCAATATTTCAACCAGTTTGGTGGAGAGCCAAGTTTGAGTCCCCACTCCTCCGCTTGAAGCCAGCTGGGTGACTTTGGGTCAGTCACAGCTCTTTCAGAGCTCTCTCAGCCCCATCCTCCTCACTCTGAGTGGATGTTATATTGTCCAGAAGGGCAGTATATAAATCTGTTGTTGTTGTTGTTGTTGTTGTTGTTGTTGTTGTTGTTGTTGTTGTTGTTGTTGTTAAAGCATTTTTCTGATAAAGTGAACTTTGATTGGCTAGGATTATCATCTGACAAGAATCAGAAACAGTCCCTTATTCTAAAAAGGGACTCATTTACCATTAGTGACATCAGCATAAACCCAGTTTAACTGAGTGTGTACAATAACAGTATCACATCACTTAGTCCCTAATTGCTGGGATTATCTGATAAGGAATACAAAAGAGGAAAAACAGAGGCGAAAATGTAGTGTGGATGGGAAACAATGGCTGTGAACAGTTGCATTCAGCCAAAAAAAGTAGGATGGGAGGTTGTGAGCCCCTGCTCCCCAATTGCTCCCCAATTTCTCCACACAAAAAGCAACCAAAATAACATTCGACTCAACCTAATCTGGTTAATGTGATAATATTTATAAATACACAAACAGTCACCAAAATCATCTCCACAAATTCTGACTACAAAAATATTTTCCCCTCTTAAACAATTAGAATTAGAGTCAAAATATTATTTCTCTAGAATGTCATAAACACACAGTTTATTAATATAGACTAGTCAGCCAATTGCAGCCTAATTATCAAGCTCATAAAAAGCAGATCTACTTCAGTTGGTGAGTATTATCTTCCCTGGACTTATGTGGAAAGAAGGGAAGTTGAAATCTATGGAACTAACTTCTAAGGTATGTGGTTTGGGGGTTCAAGTGGCAGGCCTAGCTAAGGGAAGAAAAATATGTAGATTATATAAAAAAGAGATATGAAAAAGAACAGATACATGTTCATTAGCTTGAACTGCATTACCAACTCCACATGCAGATAGCATATGGACAGGATGAGAGATAACGTACGATGAACAATCAGGGAACCGAATGATCCCTTGACCAAGATATTAGTTGCTATATATTAGATATAGTTGCAATATATTAGATATTAGTCACACACACAGGAAACCATTCAGAGGCTTGTTCCATATCATCCTACTTTGCTGGCAATTTGTGAATTTCCAGCCGCAGCCTGTAAATGTGATCCTCGCTCTCGAACATTAGGAGCAATTCTCTGGTTCCTCACAATATTTTTTTACTCTTTTATTCTTTATTCTGTCTAAGCCAATGTGGTAAAGTGGTTGTGCTGTTGGGGTAGGATCAGAGAAATTTGGATTCAGATCCATATTCAGGCATGAAGCTCACTGCATGACCTTGGGTCAATCATTCATTCCCAGTTTAATCTCACTCATGGCACTGTTGTGACTAAAAATGGAGGAGTGGAGAATCACATTTAAAAGAACAATGGTGGAGAATGCCCTCAAGTCATAGCTGATTTATGGCAATCCCTAGGAGATTTTCATGGTAAAAAACTAACAGAGGTGGTTAGCCATTGCCTGCCTCTGCAACCCTGGTCTTTGTTGGACATCTTCCATCCAATTACTAACCAACACCAACCCTGCTTATCTTCTGAGATCTGATGAGATCAGGCTCACCTGGGCTATCCAGGTCAAGGCATTTAAAACACTGTATGTTTTATACCCAAATGTTTTATACCCAAGATAGATCAAGATGGGTACCCATGTTTGTCTATAGTGGTCTAGTAGCACCTATAAGACTAACAAAATTTGTGGTAGGGTATGAGCTTTTGTGAGTCAAGGCTAATTTCTTCAGATGGCTGTATCTAAAGAAGTGAGCCTTGACTCACAAAAGCTCATAACCTACCACAATTTTTTTTAGTCTTATAGGTTCTAATGGACACAAGAATCAATTATTTAGTACTTCAATACTTGTAGGTAAAGGTAATGGTAGTCCCCTGTGCAAGCACCGAGTCATTACTGACCCATGGGGGGATGTCACATCACAACGTTTTCTTGGCAGATTTTTTACGGGGTGGTTTGCCATTGCCTTCCCCAGTCATCTACACTTTACCCACAGGAAACTCATTTTACCGACCTCAGAAGGATAGAAGACTTCTCAGTCTTCAGAAGGATAGAAGGGCCAAACTACAAGTGATGAATGACACAGGTTGGACACTTGTCAGCTTCCCTCAAGTTTTGATGGGAAATGTAGGCATTCTAGTCTTGCAGCTTGGCTCTCCAACTGCTGTGCAATGGACTTTTCAACTGTTACATGTCCAACATTCCGCCAAGTTGCCTACATTTCCCATCAAAACTTGATGGGGCTCTGTACTTGAATACTGACTATAAATTGTAGTCTGGGAAGCCACCAAGGTAACACTAAACCTCCATGCTGAAACTATATAGCATGTGACAGAGGACCTCAGTATGGGAGATGATAACATTATTTCTCCCAAAGGCCAACAAGGAACGATGATCTCCATTTTCAGGAACTTAAACTAAGTTATTGATTAAACTTCAATGTAATTATAAAAGTTAATAACATTAAGAAATTCGCATGGATTGAATAAAGCTTAATGTGAAAAGTCACTGGTGCATGTAATCCTGATCTTCTGGTACTCATGGAGTTTGCAATGATATAATTTAAAAATGTTATTACTAATACAAGGTTTCTAGGACGAATCTCCTTACCAACCCAAATTGAAGCAATAGGCATATCATTATAATTGCATGCCAAATATACTTGATGTTGGTTAAATATATCAGCATGTACTAACCAGTTATGCATAAAAGTTTTCCAGCATTCCTCTCCATTTCTGAAGCCCATTCTGACACCCAGAAGGATAATTCCTGGAGTCCATGCGGATCCATGCAGAGGGATGGCCGTGTAAATTCATAGGCTTGGGTGAGGAAGGACAAGAGAATTAAACTGAACCCTTTCTTTACTGGAGTTGTGCTTGCAGAAGAGGAATGAAGAATGCGTTCCTCACTTCCCCCCTCCCCGTAACATGTATGACTATTCCTCCATGTGAGTTCCATGATCCTGGAAATTATCTTTCCAAAGGTTGGAAGGAGCTTCAGGAATGGAGAGGAACCCAAGAAAATTCTGCGTTCCTGGCATGGAATGGCAGAATACATACCACTGAACCCAATTGCCAGATGGTATTAACTAACACTGCATCATCATCATCATCATCATCATCATCACCACCACCACCACCACCACCACAACAACATTTGATTTATATACTGCCCTTCAGAACAACTTAACGCCCACTCAGAGCAGTTTACAAAGTATGCCCACTCAGAGCAGTTTACAAAGTATGCCATTATTATCCCCACAACAAAACACCCTCTGAGGTGGGTGGGGCTGAGAGAGCTCCAGAGAGCCGTGACTAGCCCAAGGTCACCCAGCTGACTTCAAGCGGAGGAGTGGGAAATTGAACCCAGCTCTCCAGATTAGAGTCCCATGGTCTTAATCACTACACCAAACTTATGCCAAATAGTGTAAATGATGGCCATCTTTTGGGAATCCAACCTGTGCCTGTCATGAGCCACCAGTTAAATTCATAAAGGTGAAATCCTGAAATTCAACACAGTGGATGTTTTCATTTTTCAAAAATGAGAACCAACATCACAATGAGAAATTGTACCCAAAATATTAGGAGGCACAGAAGATACCAACGTGTTGGCATTTAGCCTTAGAAAGCTTAACGTACTATCTGGGAAAAGTTGTCTCTGACCTTTCTAGCAAAGAATCCAGTAGCACTTTTAAGATCAACCAACTTTATTGTAGCATAAGCTTTCAAGAGCCATAGCTGTCTTCGTCAGATGCATCAAGCTGTGGTCCTCAAAAGCTTATGCTACAACAAAGTTGGTTAGTCTTAAAGGTGCTACTGGACTCTTGCTGTTTTGCCACTGCAGACTAACATGGCTAACTCCACTGGATCTCTGACCTTTCTGACTCTAATGTATGTGGGACTTTCTGTAGAGGTGAAGGAAGTACACTCTGCTCTGACCTGAAGGCACTTTTCACAATTTCTGCTCCATATTTCCAGGGCTGAATCTTGGCCTAGAAAGCAGACGCTAAATCTTACCTCTAGAGTACTCTGGAAGAAACTAAACCCTAGTTTCAGATGGAATTTGTCATCTGCTTGGAGTGGCATGTTAATAGATTGTGCTAGTATGGACAGAGTCCAGCTCAAGCTACTGTTATCCCACTGCTTTTTAACTGCCTTTGCAACCCACCTTTCCTCTGAAAAGATATCTCAATGCAAAGCTCTATTTGCTCCTCACAAAAAAGGCAATGAGGTATGGTAGGCTGAGAATGTGCAATTGGACCAAAGTTTCATGGGGAATTTCATGGCCAAATAGGGCTGACTTTAGGTGTTGGCCACCTTGGATGTCCTCCAGTGCCCTCTCCCACAAGGCGTACCACTTTGCTTCATCCTCCATATACACACCACTACGTATAAACATATACATATATACACCTGAATTACATGCCAGCAGGCATATACTGCATATATAGAAAGAAGCAGTGTCCAAAAGCCAGTGAGAGTCTCTGCTGCACTTCCCAAAGCATCTCTCCAACCACAAAATGGGGAATTGCCCCCAAGTCTTGTGGCTCTGGCTGCCCCTGCATAATAATAACTATAAATAATAATAACATTCAATTTATATACTGCCCTTCAGGACAACTTAATGCCCACTCAGAGGGGTTTACAAAGTGTGTTGTTATTGTCCTCATGACAATCACCCTGTGAAGTGGGTGGGGCTGAGAGAGGTCCAAGAAGCTGTGACTGACCCAAGATCACCCAGTTGGCTTCAAGCGAAGGAGTGGGGAATCAAACCTGGCTCTCCAGATTAGAGTCCTGCCGCTTTTAATCACTACATCAAACTGGCTCTGCAATAAGGACATCTTCCGCTGCCTGATGGAAGAGTCATCTGGATGGATCAGAGTGCAAGCCTGAGAGAGTAGTGGCTTACTGCTTGCCCAGGTGCATCCATCAAGAAATGTGAGATAATAGCTGGAACCCGGCAGGCAATGAATAAGTTCAGCATCTCCGGTCAATGGGATCAATGGTGGGTACACTGCCATGCTGTGGGCCTCAACAAGTGCCCAACCAAGCTGAACTTACGGTAGAGCACAGAGTTGCACTGAGGGTTTCACTGCATGAGATAAAATACACTCGGACGACATGGGTAATTCAAGTGTATTTTGTAATTTGAGTGTATTGGAGTGTAATTCGAGTGTAACTCAAGTGCATTTTGTCTCGTGTGGTTTGACCCTGAGATAAAGCCTAGCACTTTGCCTATCACATCCGACTTGCTTTCCAGATACTCAGTTGTATGTACCAGGTGTTTTTATCTGTTGGTGGAGTTCCTTTTGATTCTTTTAGAATGTTGCAGTTTTAGATTTCCTTTCACTGGATTTTGACGCTATCATTATTGACTGTCAGGCCCAATGTTCTTGGGCAGAAATTTGACATGCAATTTTGCCCATAAATACCAAAATCCCCAGAGCCAAAGTAATAATTAAATATTAGCTTTTCACAAAACACACAATGCCTGCTAATTATAAATTTATCCTGTCCGTAATTGTTGCCTAAGAGAATTGTGTCTACCTGAATCCTCTTAACATTTAAGCAGCTGCTGATTTCTTTTCAAAAGAGGAATGTAGACAATTCGTCACTGCTGGTGACCTGCCTGAAGAATGACTTTCATTGTTTCATTGAGTTAGCCAGTAACTTTCCGTTTACATAAATGAAATGTAGGTGAAGGCTCTTTCTACTAACATTCAGTGTTCTTTAAAGAACCTTCTATAATTTCTCTGCTATCAGATCTGCAGGTCTCTTTTTAAACTTTATAATAAGGATTTTTAAAAATTAAACTTGCTGTGCAATCCTAAACAGAGTGCATTCCTCAATCCATTGAAATCTATGGGCTTAGAAGAGTGTAACACTTTGAATTGCACGTATAAACACAATGATGATACGGCATACATGTATTTATTTTTTAATGTTATTTAAAGTCCACTTTTCTCAGTAGGACTCAAGGAGGATTACACAGAGTTATTGGAACATCCAATAAAAGCACAATAGGATTTTGATTGTCGAAATCAGAACCAACTAAAAATCTGAAAACAGAACTGAAGCAAGTATAAGTATTAACATCACCCATCAACCAATGAAAAAGATACATAGTTAAGAAATATATAAGTTAAAGGTAATGATAAGAAAGGGGTAATAATGCTTTTTTCTCCATTTTTTAATTCTGCATGTGTTGTCCATCTGAAAAAATATACATTAAATAATCTTAATATTATCCTAACATTTTTAAATGTTACAATAGTTAGTGGCATCAAGATAATTAATAGATATGATAGATGTATGATAGATAAACTGGACTATTATTAAGAAGTTAGTATTGTCATTGTTAAGAAATATATATGTAAAAGGTTATGATAAGATAGGGGTAATAATGAGTTTTTCTTTTTTTCTTTTGAAAGATAAGAAGTAGAAATAGGTTTGAATTCTACATGTGCCATTTACTTGAAAATATATACCTTAAATAGTCTCAGATATTATTCTAATATTTTAAAGGTGATGATTTGTATACTCTGTATTTTGATAATCCTTGTAGCATGTTGCTTAGTATTTCCTTTGTATATATATTTTTGGACTTCTCATCCCCTTCCTTTGTTCCTCTCTTTTTTTCTGTATCTCTTCTGTTTTAATATTTTTTTTTAAAAAAAATTAAAAGGTACATAGTAAGATCCTACTTACAGCAAGACTTGAGTCCAGTAGCACCTTAAAGACCAATAAAATTTTGAGGCTATATGCTTTTACATCTGATGAAGGAAGCTTTGACTCTCTTGAAAGCTTTCCACAAAAGATGCAAAACTTAATTAATCAAGAGGGCTTTTTACTCAGATAGGAGGGCTCTACGGTAAGGAGGTAGTCTCAAGAAGATGGTTCACCAAAGAGATAAGGACTAAAGATTTCACTTCTACATGCCACTATGTACTATCTTTCGCCTTATGTCCTATCTGTTGCTTTAAATATATGCAAATTTGTACTATTTGTTTCTTTAAGTATGATCCTACTGGATAGTTCTATGTTATTTAATGTCGATCTTAGAATTGCTTATGCTCTGTTTTAGCATTTTTTCTACTCTGTATTGGATTTTTGCTGATGTTATCTCTTTGCAAATTGGCATTTATATGGCCTATTACATTGTTTATTGAAATGTCCTTGATATTGACTATACTAATCTCACACTGTATAACCCGCCTTGAGTCTCAGTGAGAAAGGCAGACGATAAATGATATAAAAAATAAAATATACCTTGAGAATCTTGTTGGACTTTAAGGTGCTACTGAACATGAATCTTGCTTTTTTACTGCAGACCAACACAGCTAACCACCTGAAACTACTTACAGAAACAGGTAGTACAAACTATACACAATAGTACAGACCACAGTCCCTAACCCTTTACCCTAGTATTTATCTGAACCAATTTTGTTACAGTATAGCCCTTTCTTTCTGACCTGCCCACTTACTTGATTGTGCACTGCCAATCCAAATAGTCAGGAGAATTTTAAAAAGATAAATATACAGTGGCAGTAAATATGCGGTCACATTCCATTCCATCTGGTATTACATACGCAAGCTGACTCTTTATTCTGAAGTTCACAACTATGTAATAACAATAAGGCTTTCTTCAAATACAACTGTAGACTCTCAGATCTTACTTTAGTCATTGAAGGTAATTATGCACTTAAACATACTTTATGTTGCAGATCAGTGCCACATCTTAAATAATCTAAAATAAGAAAAGATGTAACAGGCAATCTGCACCCTACCAACATACATTTACAAGAGTCCTATGCTAATATAAGTTTCTCCAAATAAATCCTGGGAGCTTGAGTTTGTGGAAGGTATTGAGCGAGATTCCCTATCCCATTTCACAGAACAGCAGTTCCCAGATATCCTGCAAAGGAAGAAATACCATTAAACTAATTTGCATGTGGGATATGCCCAGAGTAAATCCATTCTTTACTATATGTTACTAAATGTTTTACTAAATGTTTTGATAAGTGAAAATGGGAGACTAATTTTGCATGATTTTTTCCCAAGCTTTTCATACTAAATCATAAACTCCCTGCACAGAAACTGATTCTAATGACACATTTCAGACGTCAGCCCTCTACCACACCTCCTTAAAAGAGGTGAAACTATCTTAAAAGGCTACCAGGATCAAGAAGTGAGAAATTTTTATGTTCATATGTCTGTGTATATTCCATATTCTTAAATACCTGCCCTCCATCAATATCACATCCTGATTTCCACATTAGTCTGGTTGCTGGTAAAGGCACCATGGCACAGTCCTAGAATAAACACTTTCATATGAGAAATATTTCAGTAGACTGCTCACCATGTGAGCATGGTGACATATGGTATTTTAGTATACTAGGGTAAACTATTTTAAAACAGAGTATGCCCTGAAGTGGTAAATACTAATTCTCGCTATGTCAGACTACACTTACATGAAATATATACTATACAAAATTGGCCTTGTGGTGAATTTACCACTACATTAAGTTAAAAATAGGCTTAAACCTGGGCACAAATCCTCATATTGTAAACTTTCTCCTGCCGTTATCAGATGATCACTGAATATGTTGGGGAGAAGAGCATCATACCTACTGCCCTGCCCTTAATTTCTGGTATCTAATTTTTAACAAGTCTAGTTTGACTCAAAATTCCAAGTTTCACTGATCGTTTCTTACCACTCAAGACTAAACTGCAACTGTCTCCCACCTCCTCACAATCAAAGTAATGGAATTCAACTGAAATATTTACCATTACAACAGACATCATTTTTTATCAGTTGTGCATAATTAGTTTACTCTGGAATAAATATCAACTACTTTCCCACCTAAATACCCCCACACCAAATCCAACTAAAAAATGAATATACATTTTGGGTAAAACAACAGGCACCATCTGCCTTGTAAGTTGTAACCCAGCCCAAAGGCTGTCCAGAAAGAAAAGCCTTATATCTGCCTAGAAGGCTTGTGTGGGCTCTGCAGCATGGAGAAAGTAGACGAAAAACCCCTCTCACTGGAAGCAGATTCCAACAGGGAGGCACCACTCATGGATCTCAAGGGCAGGTTGATATGGGTGGAAGCGGTCTTGTACAGACTCTGCTCCCAAGTTGTATAAGATTCTCAAGGTCAACACCAGCAACCTTGAATCAACTGGAGCCACTGAAACAGACATACACTGACTTGATATGGTAATTGTGATATGTCTGAGTCCTTATTGCACCAAGTGGAGTTTTGGACTGTCCCCAAGGACATTCCCACATAGAAGGAACCCATGCTTCTAGGATTCTGCAAAATGTGCAAAAAGGAAGTGTTCTGGAGGGCATGTTTATCAAGGGAGTACAGTGATAGTTAAATGGAAACACTCAGTAATAAAATAAAAGGATCCTTAAAATAAAGGATCTTTAAAATAAAAGGATCAGAATTGCGGTTTTAGGAAATAATCATAACAACAACAACAACAACAACATTCCATTTATATACTACCCTTCAGGTAAACTTAATGCCCACTTAGAACGATTTACATTGAGTATTATTATTATCCTCACAGCAATCACCCTGTGAGGAGGGTGGGGCTGAGAACGCTCCGAGAGAGCTGTGATTGACCCAAGGTCACCCCGCTGGTTACAAGTGGAGGAGTGGGGAATCAAACCCGGCTCTCCAGATTAGAGCCCTGCCATCCTTAATTGCTAAACCAAAGGGGTTCTCATGATCTTATCATTTCACAAAATATGCGAAATGGAGTTGTTCAGGGGGCATTTTTAGAAAGGGAACAGGGTGGAAGTACAAAGGGGAATATTCGATAAAACAGAAATGTTTATTGGATGTGTTCTGCTGCTTTTATTTCAGTGCTCCCTCCTTTTATAATCCTGTTTTATTGCTCCATCCATTGCATGGGTTATACAGGTCTTCACTGCATCCTTTTCTAATTCTGTAATTCACCCTGAGGCTCAATGAGAAAGGAGGACTATAAAAGAAGTAAATTAATAAATGTGTTAGATTAATCTAGTCTGGATGGAACTGTGGCCTGAGGTCAGATTACTTGAGGAATAGCTGGAACTGGTGAATTAGCCTCAGGTGCTAAAAGGCAGATACCTATTTCTGTAAGAGCAGTGTGGAATTTAGAAGCCCCTCCAAGTTGTGGGAAGCGTTACCACACTTTTAAGGGAAGCGTTACCACACTTTTGCTGACCCAGGCAGTAGTTCATGTTAGAGGATGCTTTCCCTAGCAGAACTAGTAGGAGCAAGTTCGCTACATCTGCTCACTCTCTGGCTGATCACTGGGGGCCATCTGATTTTCCCAGTCAAAGCTGATGTTCTTCCTGGGAGGGAGGGTTCAGCCTTCCATTTTTCTTTTGCACCTTCAGCTAGTTTAAGGCTTCTAACTAATTTTCCTCACTTCAGCCGGGCTTGCACAGCTGTCATTTGTGTTTTTTATATTCCCAAGCCAAATATATACCCCCCAAATCCCCTTTTCCAGATACGCTTATATCCAGATATAGCGTCTTACTTGATTATATTTGGATAAATGTTCCCAAATGATCCCAAATAATAAACATCCCCAAATGATCTGAATATATCTGGTTATCACATTTTAAATGTTGCAGCAGATTGTTTCCCAGGCTTTCCAGGCAACAGGAGGAGGGGGCAGGGGGGCAGCATTACTATGTGTGTGTCTTGTGTCAGTGTTGCTTGCTTTGCAGATATCTTTGTCAGGTCTGGATTGCTTCCTTGGTGTTACTGGCTTGCCAAAATGGATGCTGGGATTCTGTAGTTTGATGTTGGTTCTGTTGGGCTTGCATTGGCTCTGGGTTCTTCCTGGCACCTGTGAGTGGCATTGGTTCTCTTGGGCTTGCAACAGTGCCCCTTGCTTCATTTTGGTTCTGTTGAGATTCTCTGGTTTGACATTGGTTCTGCTGCTGGGATTCTTCAGATTAGCATTGGTTCCATTGGGCTTTGTTGGTTAAGCTTGCATTGGGACTGGCTTTTAGCCAGGTATTGTCCCCTGTGTGTTTGGTCAAGGTTTCTTTGTGCTGGAAAGCACAAAGTCTAGGGCCACAATTTTCTTGAAACTTTGAGGTGTCTGCAGTGGACAGGAAGGAACCCCCACCATCGATCATTTCCCCTATGGGGATTAATGGAGCCAAATACATTTGGATTCCTGAATAAAACCCGGATCATCTGAATACTAAACTGGTATTTTTGGACCTGAGTATCAGGAATACCGAATATATAAGGCATTCTGGACACCCAGATCCTAATACACCGATTTCTTTTTTTAGTGCACTGCTTCTTTCTAAATCTGCTATATGTGTCTGTTTTCTTTGCTGAGAGTGCCACCATAAATACACGTACGTGTACCCCTTGGTACAGAAGGCTGAATGATGAAAACAACCATGGTGGGCGTGAGCTCAATCCCTGCCTCACATATTTTGCGACCCTCTGAATGCGGATTTCTCTCGGAGGCTATGCTTTTCATCATCTGCTTCCCATTATAAACCCCAACAAGCTGGAAAGTATATTAACGTTGGCAGAATGCTTTGGAATAACATCCATGTATCTTAAGAGTTAGACAAGTAAACAATGCCTTCCCTTGCATTACTATTCTAATTAGAATGCCAAAACTGAATTTATTTCACATTCAAACCTGCCATATTCCAGTGAGATGTTGAACCAATAGAGGTATGCTCTATTATGGAGAATTGGTTTAAGCAGAATTCCTTGCACAAAATACCACTGTATAAGGGAACACATGATAGTCCTATAGAATAAGTTTTTGTCTCCTCTTGGCTCATGCCTTTATATTATAGCATTCTTTGGCATTTTGCTTCTCATAGAATACCATGACTACACACATCAGTCAAAAATATTTTTTACTTGCTTAACTGCGAATTGCACAAACCATCTTAAAATCTCCTTTGCCTGTGTACTGCACACTGAACTGTTCACCCTAACATTATGCATTTATTTGGGATTTTCAGAAGTTTTGAGGTTTCAAATATTTCTAAAATCGGTCAAAAGCCTTCAAGTATGCTTCCACCATATTTTTATGTGGTAGCTGGCCTTTTGGGAAGGAAGTTAACTGTACATTTTAAATTTGTTTCCATTTTTATCCAAGCCTAAGGTCCACAACTGGGATGGAATAAAAACACAAATGAATGAATAAACAAACAGGGATGTATTAATCAGGAAAAAAACTATTTACAATTCTTTGCCAGCTGGTTCTTCTGACAGCTCATCTAAGAAGAGTTACACCTTCTATAAATGTTGAAGTCAATTGACCTAGAAAGGTGTAACTGTTTTGGATTGCATCACTAGTGGGATTTTCAAACTCATCTGGTAATCTAGTCTTACATGTTGTTACTCCAGCAAAGAACTGCTTAAGCGCTCAAGGACACAACACTAGTGTAGAAATATGAGGCAATTGTACAGCTGGAAGATCCAGTGATGTTAAGATGTGGATATGGTGCTAATCTCTTAAATGTACTATTAATACAAAGACCCTTTCGTGTGAATTGTGTCTTTGAAGATTAGACTGCAAGGCTGCAACAGGATCATCTTGTCCACACAGGAAAATCCGGTTGTAAACAATGGCTATAGTACAGTGATAGCACAATATCCGGCAATGTGTGGATGCAGCCTTCGGTCTCATGAGAATCCAGCTCCAGACTCTCATCATCCCAGGCTGATTATGACTGTTCTATGTTTTGATGCAGACAAGCGGCATTAACAGTGGGCAGGTGAATCAATTCTATCCGCGTTATCCCATTACCCCAAGGAAGTCTCTGTTCTACCCACACTGCCTGCTTATGATTGGTATGGAAGGAAGTTGACAGCTTAATCACTTTATAAAACTGCCTTGGAGCAAAATGTGCCTATATGAATTAATGTTCCATTTTCGCTTGAATCCACAGAAGCCCAACACCTTACAAGAGAACTTCATATTAAGGACTGATTGCATCAAACACGGTGCTTAAGGGGCAGTTACGCAATGCACACTGACCAACCCCCTCCTTTATTGTGTTATGTAATGGCTGCAACTCCTCGAAGGGCTTTCTAGAGCTCTGGACCTTTAAGAAGTAGGTCAGAAATGATGAGAAAATTGGGCACATTGCATTACTATTTAGGTGCCATCTTCACCCTAACTCTAATAGTAACACGAGTGACTCAATATCACCAGCAGGCTTCATGGCTGGGTAAGGACTGGAATATGTGTTTGAAGTCCTACTCTGACACGCTAACCACTGCACAATACAGGTTAGCAAATCATAGCTTGATTGTGTGCAGCTACAGAAATTGCATATCCGTATCACATACCTGTTTTTTATCTAGCCACAGAAAAAAATGAACCAAATTACTAGCACTTTTAATTTTTATTGTATTTTCCCCACTCACCCCAAATCTTGGACAGCAGAGCTAAATATGTAATGCTACTATAGCCTGGGTTTGCATGATATGTGGCTCTAAAGTATTATAGAAAGCGAAGACTTCTAAGTTTCTGCAGGAAACAGGATTAATCAGAAAAAATCTGTGTACAAGAGGCAATTGATTATGATTTCAATATGCCTTTGTTTGTTTTGATTCCTCATTGCCCCCGAACCAAAGAGAATAGCATAAAATGATTCTGAAAGTGACAAATAATCATTCTATATCCTCAGCCTGCTCTCCTGAGCTGGTGTGCGATCCCTGCAAAAAGCAAATTGAGAAAAGAGACATTCTCCATTTAAATTGTAAGTTGTGGGAACGCAGCTAAACAAAATCCAATGTCATATCAATTATATCGGTTCACTGTGCTATGGAGAATATGATCTCTCTGCTGTCATGAAAGTGTCACAGAATATTACATGGATGAAGCTGTTGGGAAAATATATTTTTTTTCCCTTGCAATAAAGCTCAAATAAACAAGCAACATTTAAAAGAAGTAATTCTAAATTTGATTAAGCATAGAAAAGAGCACTTAAAAGCAAAGGTGACTTAGGCCTGGATGCTTTAATCATCAACTGATTGGGTGCTTTCCCCTGAACCCTCTTTCATGCATTCAGATTTATCTATTTAAATTTTATTTTTAATTTAGTTAAAGGATCAGTGTTTTACTAAAGGCTGCATTCAATTAAGAGACAGTTATTATGGTTCCGCCTTGTCCAGAACCAGTTCCAGCTACTAGCATGGACTCGCCACTGCCAGGACAGCCCCACACTCCCCTGTGGTGAAGGCGGACAGCCCAACAGCTCCTGAAGAAGAGCAATGCAGGGAGTAGCCACCTTGCCCCCTGGGCTGGCAGCTCAGCCACCAGCCTCAACAAAGCTGCACAGCATCCTGGAAGTGACCGGGGTGCTTGCAGTGGGCCCTGCCCACTCAGCCCAGCCTCCAGAGGCTGCAGGCAAGACAGCAGCTGGGCCTGGACTCCCTCCAGCCCTGTCCCAGGCTGCAGCAATGCCAGGAAAAGCCAGGAGAGGGCAAGGGCCACCCAGTATGGAACAGGCAAGCTCTCCAGTAGACATGGGCACGGTCCCAAAAAAAAATACCGATCAAGCTGATCGAGGATCTGCGCTGGCTATGACCCCAGATCACCGATTCACTCCAATCAAGTCCCGTTTCCGATCTGGGATTGGGGATCTGGGATCGGAGAGGCCAAAGCAGAGGGGTGCCCCCCACACACACACACTTAGAGCAGAGGGGGGGAGTTTTTAACCCAGCGACGAGCCGCCTCCCCTCAGGGAGGGGACGTTTTCTCTCTCACACACACACTTAGAGCAGGGGGGGGGAGTTTTTCACCCATCCCTGCCTCTCCAAATAGAGAGAGAGACACCCCGTCAACAAGTTTCAGCCAGCTTTTTTAAAAAAGCAGGGATAGAATCCTCCATTCCTCCCCACCCAATTTTAAAAGCAAGCAGCCAGTCTTCCAAAAGCATATTTTAAACAGGAAGAAAGTAAAACCAGGATCCACACGGATTCTCACGGATCCTATGGTTTTTTAAATAGGAAAAACACATATGAAACATAATATCACATATCACAGCCAGGTCCACAGACTTAAATATAAAAAACACAGATCCAAAAATATTTGGTGCTGCCACGGTGAAAAAACATGAATCTGAGACACAGATCCTCATGAATTCATATGATTTTTACATTGAAACAAAACAAAAAGGCTACCATATTTTAGATCTTTTGGTCCTGTTTTGTGGCATTGGACATGATCTGGGAGAGTATACACTCCCACTCAGCTCCTCTGAGCCCTCTATTTACCAAGTATTACCCTTCTAGTCATGAAAAAGCCAAATCATTTGTACCACCTGTCTAATTAGAGTTCCACCAGCTGAGAGTTTAAAGGCGGCTGTATTTTCTTTTGCACACTTTCTCCCCCTTCTCTTTCTCAACTGCTTGCAAAAGGGATGCAGTTTGCTGGGCTGAGAAGCCAGGACGAGAGAGAGATCTCTTTTCAGTGTTAACTCTTTCAATGCACTGAATGAACTCAGGAGGAGAGGAGCGCAAAAAAGCTTCAGCTGATAGCCGCTCTCAAAGCCAGGGTTTTTTTGTTTTCTCTCTCTCTTAACCCCTTCCTCTCCCAATCACTTTGCTTATATTTTTCTCAGGAAGCCACCTTTTCACTCACAACTGTTTGCTTTTCCTCGCTAGGGGAAATATTTTCAAGTTTCTTGCCTTCAATTTCTTTTGCTCTGTGTGCAGCATGAAACCTCCGTGAAAGAAGGAGGGCAAACAGCTCAGGCATTCCCCTGCCTCCGTTGCCAGAGGAATAGATTGTTGGTGCCTGAATGTCTAGCTTCCCGATCCTATCATGATCACCCTGGTCCAGCCCAGGTCCAGCCCCTTCCCGACCACTGGATCGTTTGCTATGGAAGACAACGATCCACCAGGTCATGATCGGGTGATTGCCATTATCGTGGGTTTTTTTTATTGTAATGCAGATCGTGTCCATCTTTACTCTCCAGCCACCAAGGATAGGGCAATCCCTGTTTAAAGCCACTGACCATTTCAACAATAATATGAACCTCAAATCAGTCTCTTTTTGGAGGTAATCGAGTCAGAAAGTGTAGACCTCCTTGTAAGGAACGTTCAGACCCATTTATTTTGAGCCACAACGCAGTAGAATGCTTTTGGGTGTACCTTTAACTTAAGCAATCACCCTCTGCCCATGCTAGAGAGAGACAGAGAGAGAGAACAGAGACCTTCTGTCAGTCACCTGAGCTCATGTTCTGCATCACTTGAGGACAGAAACTAAAAAGTGAGACAGTATTTAACAATAATGGTTCTGAACAATCCTACGATCATAGATCTGTGCACGCACAAGCTAGGCACCACTTAATTACAGACTATAAAAGCAATTCCTACCTCACAGAGTGCACAGTAAATTATTTCATTTCAAAGTATGGATGAATATAAAATAAGGTTTAATAACCACATCACTGTTTTCCCCCACAGTCAATAAATCCATGGGTTTAAAAATATCAATTCAAGATTTGTTGTTCAAAATAAAGCAGGTGTTCCTCATCTCCTTGCCTGCTGTAAGGGTTACAAAGGTCTCAAATTAAATTACTCCATGGTTTGATCATAACTGTACTGACCAAATAAAAACCCTTTCCTGTACACCTCATCCAGTGAAGCTTTCGATCCCATTAATCGCAATACTACATTTACAGCAAAATACACAGTCATGATGTGTGGTGTGTGTATTTTAAGGAGGGGGAATATTCCCAGCCAGCCCCTGTTTCTTTATTTAATACATGAATACTAAAATCTCTTTTATGGGAATTTCAAAAAGGAAACCACAAAGAACTTTTCTTAGGGGGGAAATATTGCAAACCTCAACAAATTGTGCCTATCAACCAAATGGTCTTTCTGGTGCATTACCTGAAGCAAAAGCAGTTTCCACTTGGAAGCCAAATAAAAAATGACCTTGCGCTTTTTGAAAGGTGACTGGCAGCTGAGGTCACTGGAGTGTAGTGTGATAGACAGTACAACTCTGCCTATGGTTTGTCGGCATGTCTGGCAGAAAGAATAAAACTGTAAGGAACCTTGCATGATTTCCTTGGCAAATAATCCAGCACAGTCGTAATTTTTACAGCAGGGAACCAGATCTTGTAAGGAATTTTATCTCCCTCTCTTGCCTTCTCACCAACTTAAGAGTCTCTCTACACAAGACATCTCACATGGGGATGCTCAGGGCTTTTTTCTGGCAAAAGAGGTGGTAGAACTCAGTGGTGGAACTCAGGACCACAGAATGATGTCGCTTTGGGTCAGCTGGAACAAGGTTTTTTTAAAAAAAGTTTAAATTGCCTTCAGCAAAAACGGTCACATGGCTGGTGGCCCCGCCCCCTGATCTCCAGACAGAGGGGAGTTTAAATTGCCCTATGCACCACTGGCGAGGAGGGCAATCTAAACTCCCCTCTGTCTGGAGATCAGGGGGCGGGGCCACCGGCCATGGGACCATTTTCAAGAGGTGCTGGAACTCTGTTACACCGCGTTCCTGCTGAAAAAAAGCCATGGGGATGCTCAAGTGTAGGGAGAAGCAATGTTAGCCAGGAAGCATAGTTTTAAAAGACAGAGCTGGTGGAGATTGCTGCTCAGAGAGTTTGTTCATTTCATCTTCGCCTCCCGGAAGGCTCTGTCAATTTCACCTCCCCTTTTGGGAGGTGAAAATGACATTAACAAACCCTCTGAGAAGCAATCTCTGCCTGCTCTGTGTAGAGATAGAGGCTTTGGCTCTGTCTTTTTAAATTACACTGTCTTTTAAAATTGCACCTCCCTTCACTTGAGCGCCCCCATGTAAGATGTCTTGTGTAGAGAGACTCTAAGTCATTAGATGTATGTCCTCCCCAGCCAGTTGTCAATCGTACAATATTTTATTGTGTATACTTTGGAATACACAAAGAAATGGCTAAATTAGAAAGGAATTGAAAAATAAAAGGTTCAGGCAGAAATGATACCTTTGTTAGCCATCTTTAAAAATGAAGCTGACTTCAAATAACCTTCTATTAAAGACACACAATTAATAGAGTTTAAACACATTTCCAAAAGAGTTGCTGTCCTTTCCCCTAATGATAGTGTTAATGATCACAGCCATACCTTGTGAAGAGAATTGCACAGGTTGGTTGATGTTTCCTGATTTCCCAGTCGCCTATTTTGATCAACAGAGACTTATTTTTAACTTGTACCTTTTTTTTTCCATGCAAAGTTTAACATTAGCAGACATGTATATGCTTGAGGTTTCAAAGCAGGTGAGAAAACGTACGTTTTTGATTAAAAGAAAAAGAGACAGTGGCACTTCTAATACTGTGCTTAGAAGTGCCCTATATAGAGATGAAAACACGTCTTGTCACTTCAGAAGTATAGTTAGAGAAGATAAAGAGAGCAAACTTACCATTAAAGTTTACCGCCCGAATATAACTAAGGAGTTCTTTTCCATCAATGGTGCTCATTCGTGGACACAGACCAATATAGCCTGGACAAAGATCTTTATGCATATTGTTCAACGCGTATGCCATGGAATACACAGCATCGATGACAAACTGGACCTTTCCCTCTTGCTCATAAGAAGAATCCCTTGCAATTCGTTCCAAGCCTGTGGGAAAGAAAAGATGTAAGGAATCATATTATTAGTCCCCCCCCCCTGCACAGCTCTATAGAAGGATGATAATAACAACAACAACAACAGCAACAACAACACTGTTGAAATGGTATACCGAGGATGAGACAGTTAAAACACAAAAGGTGAAATGGGCTATAAATTTTAACAAAGAAATAACAATGGAGGCATGGGAATACTTGTGGAAGACTACAATGAAGACAACGACATGTACAAATATCAAAGAGAACATCTACAAAATGATCTATCGTTGGTACATGACACCAAAGAAGATTGCGCTAGGGAATTCGAACACTTCTAATAAATGCTGGAAATGTAGGAAGCATGAGGGCTCCCTCTATCATATGTGGTGGTCGTGTGAGGTAGCCAGGCAGTACTGGGGGTAATAATAAGAGAAATGAGTGAAATTTTACAATTTCAAATTAATAAGAACCCAGAACTCCTGCTACTGAACTTGGGAATGGAGGGAATTCCAGCCCATCACAGGACGCTGATATTTTACATGACGGCAGCAGCTAGACTTTTGTATGCGCAAAAATGGAAAGTACAAGAAGTGCCAACTATCGAAGATTGGATCTACAAATTGCTGTACATGGCTGAAATGGATAAGATGACAAGAAAACTGAGAAATCTGGACTCAGGGCAGTTTAACACAGATTGGGAGAAGCTGAAACAATATCTGGAGAAGAAATGGGAGGTGGGAGGAAAACTGTGGCAGTTTGAGAACTACTGAAGTATAATAAAATGTAGAGGGGGGTGACTTTACCGGGGGGAGAAGAGATAAATGTGAATTTATAAGCAGTTAGATTAACAGATTGATATATATATAGATATATATAGGTTAATAAATAGAATATTGACAGAAAATAATTAACTATAAGGATTAAATATAAGGATTGAGTAACCAACAATATTTTCTTTCTTTGATAAGAT
Organism: Eublepharis macularius; assembly: GCF_028583425.1. NCBI lineage: Eukaryota > Metazoa > Chordata > Lepidosauria > Squamata > Eublepharidae > Eublepharis > Eublepharis macularius. The sequence goes on from NC_072798.1 coordinate 84,201,697, forward strand.
TTGTATAATGCACCAAACTGAATGTCTGAAGGTATAGATGAGTCAAATTGATTGACTATGTGATGTTATATAGAATTACTATAAAAAGACAGAATGAGTAATATATAGAGAATAAGTCAAATTGTTTGATTTAAATGTGTAAGGTTTTTATGGTTTATGATATATAGAAATATTTAAAATTGGAAAATGGGATAAATTGTTTATCTAAGATGGAACAAAGACTTACAGTTTGGATATATAATAAGAAAAATAGTTAAGGATGTACTGCTTAGTATAATGGAGAATATATATTCGTTAGATAGAGGAATTTAATAGAAGTAAGGGAAAAGGGACAAAGGGTTGGAAAACTGTTGGAAGTCAACAAAAGGGGGGGGGAAAGGGAGGGGGTTAGAAATGAAAAATTTGGGGAAAATTGAATGTAAATGTAAAAATAACGGATTCTAACCCAATAAATTTTTTTCAAAAAAAAAAAAAACAACAGCAACAACAACAACATTCAATTTATATACTGCTCTTCAGGACAACTTAACACCCACTCAGCAGTTTACAAAGTATGATATTATTATCCACACAGCAATCATCCGGTGGGGCTGAGAGAGCTCCGAGAGAGCTGTGACTGACCCAAGGCCACTCAGCTGGCTTCAAACAGAGCAGTGGAGAATCAAACCCGGTTCTCCAGATTAGAGTCCCGCCACTCTTTAACCACTACACCAACTGGTAGGGGCGGTCTTAGCCAATGGGAAATGAGGCAGATGCCCTGGGACCCATGCTGGGGGGAGGGTAAAAGTCCGTGTCTCTCAACAGAAGAGAGAGAGAAAATAGCAGGCTCCTGCCACTGCCACTTGCACCTACTCTGTTAGAGGCTCAGGTAGACAGCTTGGTGGTGGCTGCCTGTGCCCACTCCTTCAAGGGCTCAGGAAGTTGGCTTCCAGCAATGGCTTCCACTTGCTTGGGCTGTCCCTTGCTTGGCTCCATACTAGACTTCTGCCTTGGGCCTCAGTATCACTCAACCCCCTCAACCCCCGCCAACAGGTGGAGGATTCGGGGACAATTGATCCTAACTGCTGCACTGGTTCCCTTCAAAGTTTAAAGGATTCCACAGTGAAAATAAGGAAGGAAGGAAGGAAGGAAGGAAGGAAGGAAGGAAGGAAGGAAGGAAGGAAGGAAGGAAGGAAGGAAGGAAGGAAGGAAGGAAGGAAGGAAGGAAGGAAGGAAGGAAGGAAGGAAGGAAGAATTGTGCATGTTGAAGACTACGAGCCAAGCTACAAGAGATGAATTACACGAGGAGGAGCACGTGAAGGGAGTCGCAATGTTAGATGGGAATCTGAGTTCTAAAAGAAAACGGAAGGCTTTGTCAATTTCCCCTCTTTACAGAGCCAGGGAGATCTCTGCTCAGAGGGTTTGTTAATTTCCTCTTTGCCTCTGGAAGGCCTTTTAAGAGGCAAAGAAGAAATAAACAACCCCCCTGAGCAGCCATCTCCCTGGCTCTGTACAGAGGGGAAATTGACAAAGCCTTCCGATCTCTTTTAAAACTCGAAGACTCACCCTGCAGCTGCTTGCAGCCTCGGCAGGGAGTCTAACTTTGCTGCCCCGCCTGGTGGAAAGGAGGCAGGCTCCCTTCCTTCCCGGGCATCCGGGGCATTGGCCAGGGGGCGGAGCCAAGGGCCGTTTTTCGGTGGCTCCGTTCTCCCCTGGCCGCAGTTGCAAAGAGCTCGGCCCACCCACCTCTCCCTGTTTTAGTGCAGGACTAGCTGGCTGCTGTTCCAGAGCCAGGTAGGAATTTTTTACCTTTTTTCCCAGATTGGCTGCGGGAAAGGAAGGTTTTTTCGCCTACCTTGCACTAATGGCGGTGTTTGAGGCATTTGAGGTGGTGCCGTAGGGGGTTTGTGTCATTGGCAGGAGATTCTGGGAATAGGGTGTGGGCTGGTGAGCACCTTGTGGCACTTCCCCTTGAGTGGGGACAGGGCTGCCATTAAGGGCGGTATGCATGCTTGTGGCGACCGTACACTGGCAGAAACCTGTGGGGATCCTCAATACAAGACCTCCCCTCATGCCGTGCGGCTGGGTGTGTAACAGGTGCTTCAGTGAGGATCCATGGCCTGGCAGCCCGGGTTGCAGCCATTCTAAGGATGGCCTACACCCGGGGGTGTGGGGCTCGCCCAGACAGGTCAAGGCGGAGGTCCGGAGTTGACCCCAGGGCTTGACCTGTACCACTTAGTTGGCCCTTGCCTTGTTATGTTATGGTCATTTAATAAACGACCCTTTAATTCCAAGCCTGTGTCTGTCTCTTCCTTCCGGCTGGGGTGGCAAAGCTTCCCGGCTAACATTGCGACTCCCTTCACGTGCTCCTCCTCGTGTAATTCGTCCCTTGTAGCTTAGCTGTACATTTTATTTTAATGGTTCCAATGTGCTTTAACTGATATACAGAGGATGACAAAATTGACAGTTTCCTGACAGGCAGCTCTTCCAAGGATCAAGTAGAGCATGATTTAGTCATAGGTATGACACAATCAGGAGTAAAAAACTTCCCATGAATGTTGGATAAAGCAATATTTAAAACTAATTTAAACAGTTTTATTTTAGATAAACATCTGTAGAATGCTCAATAGGGTTAGAAAAAAAATTCAAACCTCTTCCCAATCTTTCACTGCTGGCATGAACTGGGGGCAGGGGAATGGCTGAGAAATATGTTCCAAAATGTAATCAATGATGAAAAAGCAAAATATTTCAGAATCCTGTGATGCTATGGAGCCTATATACATGCCACCAAACATACAGGAGGTGAAGCAAATAAAACGTTACTTTTTTGTTCTGGAGCCTGAAGCAGTACTGTGGATGTTTTTTACACTCCTGCTGGTAGCATTCTACAATCTGATGAAGAAAGTGACGGGGAAATTTCAGTGGAGTACCTAAGGAAAGGCAGCAGTGTTCAGAGACGGAAAGGTTCTTCTGATCTAAGATGAGAGCACCTCCCATCAGCCTTTCTCTAAGAAGCATACGGGCATCCAAACCACAATGCGCAAAAATGCAAAGAGCAGGTGCGCTGCAAGAGAGATTTTCAGAGCAATGGACTCAGGCAAGCAACATGCTGCAAAACAAAAAATCCCAGACAAGAGGGAAACACTGCTGGGCCTGTCACATAAAGGGATTTCTCATATTTATCAACAATAACTACTCTCTTCCTTTTCTAATTATGGATAAATCAGATGAAACTATCTATTACTTTCTTAAGATCACTTACAACTGACCATCCTGTCCTTCAATATCCCGATCTAAAACTTAACCAATATAAATAATTCATGTATGAACATAATTAAGTTCCACATAAGACCTCTTATTCAATTATTATTTTTCCTACTCGGATTATCTGTATCTTCTAAAAATAGTATATAATTCTATGTATGTATGCATGCATGTATATATGTACATATGTATGTATGTATGTATGTATCGTTCTCCCCACTGGGGACCGAGGCAGCTTGCAGTATTCTCTTGTCTTCCATTTTAGCTCACAAAAATCCTATGAGGCAGGCTAGGCTAAGTGTGTGTGACTGGCCCAAGCTCACCCATCAAGTTTCCATGGCAGAGTAGGGATTCGAACCTGGGTCCCCCAGATCCAAGTCCAACACTCTAATCTTTACACTAAACAGGCTCTTCTTGCTGTCCCTTTCAAATATTGTATTCAATGTTTTAGTTTTTTTTCTTTTTTTCTTTAGTTTTTATTTCTTTTATTTTTCTTTAGTTTTTATTTCCACATTTGCATCAAGAGATTGATCGGACACATGCCTTCATTTGTTCTATGTGCCGGCTGTCAGATCTCATTGAAGACAACCCAGAAACTGCAGCTGGTTCAAAATATGACCACCCAAGTTATGTACTAAGAGATTGCCAATGGGACTGTATCTCACCTGCCTTGAAAGTCAGTTGTATTACTTTGGATCTAAATATCCGTTTCCACATGTTGAAACACTTTTGCTCATGCATAGGGGAGCAATGGCACTGATTGCCACCCCATTCTTGACTGCAGGCACCCATATCACATCAACACAATACAATTCATATCACATCAACACAACACAACACAGTCCCCTTATCATCCAGGGTTTTCAGGGTGGGTGGATAATAGACATGGGCATGAACCAGAAAAAACCCGAACCACGGGGTTTGTGGTTCATGAGGTTTCCACGAACCACGAACCACGAACTGGCACAGAACTGGCCCAGTTACGAACCAGTTCGTGGTTCATGATTTGTGGGGTTTAAATGCCCCTTTCCAGCCAGGCATTTAATTATTTAAAGTGCCCTTCCCTGCCTCTTGCAAGGGGCAGAGTCCTTTAAATTATCAGCTGGCAGGCAGGGGAATCCTCCCCTACCGCCTGCTAGCTGATAGTTTAAAAGGATCTGCCACTTGCAAGGCAGGGCCCTTTAAACAGCTCAAACCTGAGCCCCAAGCCCCAGCCCCTCACCCCCCTCACCCCACTTACCTTCCCTCTGATGCTGGGGTGGTGGAGGCCTCCTTCACTGCCCTGCAGGCCTGTGCAGCAGAGGAGAAGGCCCAAAATTCCCTTTCTGCCCCTCAAATGACAGCCGTGGGGTGGAATGGCCTTTCAGCCGTGGCTGCCATTTGAGGGGCAGGAGGGCCTGCAGGGCAGCAGATGAGGCCTCCACCACCCCAGCATCAGATGGAAGGTAAGAGCGGGGGCTGGAGCTGGGACTTGAGAGGAGATGAGGGGCGGGGGCTGGGGCTGGGGGGTGGGAATTGGGGGTTGGGCTGTTTAAAGAGCCCTGCTGCTTGCAAGCGGCAGGTCCCTTCAAACTATCAGCTGGCAGTCAGTGAGGGGGGGATCCCCCTGCCACCTGCCAGCTGATATTTTAAAGGGACCTGCCGCTTGTAAGTGGCAGGAAAAGTTTAAATGGCCATTTCCCCCGGGGGAAATGGCCATTTAAACTGGCCCTTTAATACGAACCAAACGAACCAGTAGTCCAGTTAGTGGAAGTTCATGGAAACCAGCTTCCATGAACCCTGGTTTGTGAACCCCAAACTGGGCTGGTTTGTGGGGTTTTTTGGTTCATATTTAGGTTTGTGCCCATCTCTAGTGACTAATGGTGCGGCAGTTGAGAGGGAAAGAAACCTGGCAACTTCTGAAGTGAAAGCAGAAGCATTTCTGCTTGCATAAGCAAATATTTTGATCAAAGCCAACACTGGGGTGGATCCAGCCATCCTCCACTTAAGCAGCTCTTCTTCCCTCCCACTTAAACAGCTCTTCTTCCAATGGAACAGCCACTTAAGCTGGAGGAAGGCTTTACCCGAAATGGATGGTGGAGTATAAATATTTTAATGAATAAGCCATAAATCAATAAACTTCACTCAGTGGAGTGGTAGGATAGGGGAAGGATCCACTCAAATCTTTTAAAAATTATAAACAACCACACTCATTTATCCTATTTAATTTTCATACAGAGACTGACTCATTTATACAGACAGGGTGAACTTTTTTTCGCCTTTCCTAATTCTGCCACTGGATCAGGGAGGGGTTTCTTGGAGGTAGAGAGCTTCAGTTTTCCCAATGAAAAATCTGATTGCTGAGCCACTTTGACCACCAGTGGAGAAAATCTGAAAGTCCCTGCATTTTCCCCAGCATAGTAAAATCAGCCTGTGTTTTTCACTGAGAAAAAAGGCGAGAGAAGAAAGCCTTAAAGAACCTGTCTGTCTGCTCTTCCTCCTCCAAAATACAGCCCCAGCTGCTGCATTTAGAAGAGAGAGAAAAAGCTTCTAAGATGATCTCAGAAATAAACTTAACATCATGTAGCTGTGCCCTAAATCACCTTCAAAAAGTTTACTGGGTGCAATTCTTAACATGCTTGCACATCACAAATGATTAGATAAAACAATAGCCCATTTTTTTTATCTACAAAGGTAAACCAGACAGGTAGAAATATGTCCACCTGTGTTTTTTTAACATCTAATTATTGTGCATTGAACCACGCTTTTAACTTCAACCTTGCATTCTGAGTTATTAAAACAAGGAGGAAAATCACTTCAAGAAAATGAAGCTATTGTTGATTCCAAAGATTCTGTTTTTCAGTTTAGCAGCTCTCATTGAACAGCTGGCTAACGTTATTTATAGGATATTTTTATGGCATTCTGTCATTCTGCTTTAAATGAAATTGAGAAGATACCTTTATTTTATCTGCATCTATTGTCTGATAAGCATAACACACAAAATGGAAGGTGCCTGTTGTGCCAAGAGGTGCCACCATCTGTCTCTGTATTTAAAAGTGGCTTATGCACCCCTATCTTTAAAACTAAAACAGACATTAAAAACTCAGGCCTATATATAGAAATTTCATATTCTATGAGAATATGATATGAATAATTCAGCTGCAGAATTTATATTGTAATGTTATTGATATTCATGCAAAAATTAAAAGAAATAGATGCTGAAACAGAAAACATAAATATTTATAGTACTAATAGAAACAGATTAGCTAACACGAAAGTCGCATTCTTACAGTGCCATCCAAAACAGAGCTATAACTTTCTAAATCCATTGAAGTCAATGGGCTTAGGCTGTAACTCTGCTTAGGATGGCAGTATATATGACTTAATTTCAGTGTTAATTCCAAAATACTATACTAAAACTCACATATTCAATCCTGTTTTGAGAAGAAGGATTGGCTGCAGCTAACTACGCCTTTATTACATGTAGGCTGGGCTACTGCAATGCTCTCTACATGATGCTGTCTTTGCCAATGGATTAAATCTTCGACTGGTTCAAAATGTGGCAGCTGAACTGCTAGCAGGTTAAACTTAATGGTGCCACCCATTGGCTTTTGCTTTGCATCCAAGCACAATACAAAATGTGAATGCTGATTGATAAAGCCCTACAGAGCCTAGGACCAGGGTGTCTCAAGTAGAGATGGGCACAATCCAAAAAAAATTAACAATCCAGCTGATTGTAGATCGGCGCCGGCGACGATCCCGAATTAACAATCCACACCGATCATCTCCTGTTCCCGATTCATGGATCCTGGATCATAGATCGTGGAGGCCAAAGCAGGGGGTGCTGCTATTCCCAGCTATGTGAGAAGATGGGTGGTGGCAGCGGCTGCCGGACCTGGCAGGCATGGGGAGGTGGCAATGAGCTGCCTCCCCTCTGGGGCTGGGGAGTCTGGCCACTCGCCAGCAGCACCCCCCATGTGCCCTCTCAGCAGGCCAAACTGGAGTGCGCTGGTATTCCAGGTGAGAAAGGAAGATGAGTGTTGGCGGTGGCCGCCAGGCACAGCGGGCAGGGGAGACGGCGACGAACCGCCTCCCCTCAGGGGGCGGGGGGTCTGGCCGCTTGCCGGCAGCACCCCCCATGTGCCCGTCCACCAGGCCGAACTGAAGCGTGCTGGTATTCCCAGTGATACATGAATGGTGGGTACTGGTGGCGGTCACTGGGCCTGGCGGGCACGAGGAGGCGGCAATGAGCCGCCTCCCCTCAGGTCCCATTCAGCAACACAGCTGCCTATCAGGGTTTGCAGGGATGAGATTGGAGTGCCCATGACTACAGAACACCCCCTTCCCCCTCCCTCCCCTGGGAGTCTTCTCCCAACTTGTGACAGCTCTGCTGGTCCATGGTTGGAAGGAAGCCCTGCTGATCAAGGAAAGCTGGGCTTCCATTCGGGTTTCTAGGGCGACAGAAGGAGGGCAAACAGAGCTCAGGCTTCCCCCTGGCTCCGTTGTCAGGGGAATAGATAGCTGGCGCCTGAGTGTCTGGATCCCTGATCCGAGCCCGAACGCAATGATCCAGGCCTCTCCCGATTGCTGGATCATTGGCCGTGGACGATCACGATCTGCCGGGTCACAATCGCATGATCGCCATTATCGTGGTTTTTTTTTTTATCGTAATGCAGATCGTGCCCATCTCTAGTCTCAAGGATCTCCTCCCCCATACAGTGGTGGAGAGAGCCCTCAAGTCAGAGTTGACTTATGGCAAACCCTGGTGGGGTTTTCATGGCAAGAGACTAACAGAGGTGGTTTGCCATCGCCTGCCTCTGTAGCCCTGGTCTTCGTTGGAGGTCTCTCATTCAATTACCAACAAAGGCTGACCCCGCTTAGCTTCTGAGATCTGACGAGATCAGGCTCACTTGGGCTATCCAGGTCAGGGTTCCTCCCACATATACCCACCTACCAATTAAGGTCACTGTCAGAGGCAGTGCCTACTCAGGGTGTAGCACCTCTGCTCTGTAACGCCCTCTCCATACAGCCTCACCAGTTCCAAATTTACATACTTTCAAAACACCTGGCAATGCATTCTTAACCTCTCAGGCAACCTACAATTGGCTACAATGGCCCATCCATTCTTAATATTTCAATACTCTAGTTTCAGGCTCATTCTTATGCAGATTTCAAGGTAATTATGATCTTAATCTTTTATCCAGATGTGTTTTACTACTCATTTTAATATAGTGGATATTTCTTTGAATTGGACTAACATAATTTACTCTTGACAAGCTGGGGACACAAAAAGACTTGCTGGGGCATCTTTTTTGCCCGGCATCGCCATTATTTCCTCTTTCTCTTCCCTTGCAGCCCACATAGCCTCTCCCTTTCCCCTGCTTCCTTCTCTCCTTCCCACCACCAGGCAACCTACCTTTATCTGCTTCCCCACTCTTCAGTTTCCCTTCTTCCCTTCCTGGGATGTCAGCCTCTCCCTGGGAAAAATTTGGCCAAGCTGCACTGTGGCTGCTGCTGTGCTGGGCTGTGTTGCAATGTGGCTGCCCCCAGGCCAGGGAACAATACCATTTGGTTGGGTAGGGGAGGAGGACAGTCCAGTTTGTATCAGAGAAATGCCATGCCTGCTTTTACATGAAGTTAAAGATGTTGAGTCCAAGGCTGGATCTAGGGCTGCTGGTGATGGTGATGGTGACATCATCGTGCAGGGCAGAGCGGCGGAGGCAGTGTGTGGGACTGGGAAGCCGCCCGTGCCATTCGTCTACCTGTAGGCAAATGGAGCGGGCGGCCTCGCAGCCCTCTGTACTGCCTTTTGCCTGCCCTGCAGGACAGGGGGAAGGCGGCCACCCTGTACTGTGGAGCAGGCGAATGGCATGGGCGGTCTTGCAGCCCCCCATGCTGCTTTTTGCCTGCCCTGCAGGACAGGGGGCATGTGGCAAGCTGGCCACCCCCTGTCCTGCAGGGCAGGCGAAAGGCAGCACAGGGGGCTGCGAGGCTGCCCACACTGCCACCTGTGCACTCCCAGCAGCTGGCAGCTGCTCCCAGTGCCCCCTCCCCGGCGGCACCAGGGGCAGACTACCCCCCCCCCTCAATCCGGCCCTGGTTGAGTCCCTCAGAAATTTTCACTGATAATTCATAAAGAGAGAGGGACACATGTTAGGCCTTTCCTCATCACAGATCTCTCACACCTTGTCTGGTTTGTTTCTGCCTTTCATGGGGGAAGGATATTTGCTTTTATAGCCTCCCGGTCTGCTCCAAAGCAGCATTTCTCCCTTGCAAGTACTCTGCCTATCAAAGTGAAGGGACCAAGAACTAGTGCTTTGCATCTCAGGTAGCAGCACTTCCGTCCAGATAGTATAAGCAAAAAGTTTGACCTGCAGCCAGGCAGGCACAGAGCAGATGACTGAACAGAAAGCAAACTGAACTCAATTGCTGTTTATATGTTATAGAATTAAGGAAGTCCTCAGAGCAGTGACTGGCAGAAAATAGAAACATTGGTCATAGAAACAACATGGGAGATAGTCCTCTTTGACAGGAACATTTGTTAACTCTTCTGGTTGGAAGATGCTGCTTTCAGATGTATCTATGAAATTACTCTCTTGCCTTCCCATCCAACAAGCTGGTTATGCCTCATACTATGACAAACAGGTTCCAGAACCATGTACTTTTTAGCAATCAGATTAATACAATTAGAGAACAGAAAGGATTTTATTCAGATTTTGATTAGCTAATTTCTGAATCTGCCATCACAGATAAATAGAAGCAATTTCAATCATTTCTGTATATGTTTTAGTATGAAGGGGTTAAAAATTTATAAACCAGACTACACTGCTCAGAGGTCCTTCTATGAACCAGTCTTTGTGGTATTACTTTTCTACCTCCAGACTCTAAAAACCTGCATGTCAACATTGTCTACAGCTATTCAGGTTTCTTGTCTATGAGCTTACAATGTAAGTACTTTCCTGGGAGTAAGCTGCAATAGGCCAGAGTAGGTACCCATAATACAAGTATAGACTGTAATTTTTGTTCTTCTATTAATGGATTACAATCATCCCTTTACTCTTCTGGTCTGAGACTTATTCTTGATCAACTTATACACCTTGACACTATAACCAACAATTCTAGTAGTTTCTGCTTTCATATTTACATCTTTGAGCTTATTATATATGTGTGTGTGTGCTGTCATCTCAATCAGCTTATGGTGGCCCCTATCATGGGATTTTCAAAGCAAGGGAGGACGAGAGGTAGTTTGCTATTGCCTTCCTCTACATAATCTTCCTTGGTGTTCTCCCATCCAATATTGACCCTACTTAGCTTCCAAGATCTGACTGTTAGCAGTCAAACCTGCCCTCACATTAATAAGGAAACTTATGAATAGGCTATATCATAAGCCCCTCTCCTCATGTTTTTTAAACACAGAAACACTGTTTGGCAAGGCAGGAAATGGCTGCCAACCCCCAGCCAGGAGCTGGAAAATTACTGGCATGTGAGTCACCAGGAAAGACTATCTTTCAGCCCCAGCCCCCCTGGAGATGTGCAGGATCCTAAGACAACAGGGGCTTCCAGGAGTTTCTGAATTAATCACTTCTACACCCTACCAATCTTTCCTTATCCATACTCCCATTCCAGGCTGTTCAGGGCTTTGATAGCCACTCCCATCCAGCCATCGTGGGTCATCAATCAGCACTGATAACTTTGTTTTCACCCAAGAAAGCTTAATCAAAGCTTCCCCAGTTCTTTGTCTCACCCCAGGGTAAGTTCCACAGTACAGTTCCACAGAAGTATACCCTTCTGCCATAGTTGTGTATGTGCCTTTGGATCCAACACCCACCCTTAGAACTGCCCCCCATCTGAGCCTCTCCTCATGCCACAAAGAACATGTCGCCTCAAAGCCACTTTCCTATGGACTCCCTCTGTCTTCTAGATTGGTAAATATCACCTAATTCTACAACTCTCTCTACTTTTCAGTCCTGTTTTCTAGTTAGCACTGTGTGTGTGTGTTTATTTTGGTGCAATTGATCTTTATTGTTTTATGAATAAAAACTCTTCTTTGGTTGAACATCCACTCGTTTATTAAAGAGTTCACTAGAGGAACGGTGCCTATATACACAGGTGGAGATCTTATTCATTACCTGCTCTCGCTGCCTCTTCTTGCATGCTAATTCCCCTAAACTCACAAGGTGACCCCCATTTGGGTAACAATATCATGCCACCTTCCCATCAGGCCTGACAATTTGTTAATTCTAGACATTCACTTTCCGCAGGAAACGTGGTTGCAGCACAAACATTTGAAAATATGCTCTTTGTTTCATCTATGCCAATATTCTTATTTGTTAGTTAGTTAAAAAAGCCCAGTCCCCCCAATCCAAAATTTGCAACTATCCAGAAGGAAAACAGGTTTGTTCTTTATCACTTACTAAAAATATATGAGGTGTAAATGTTTCTACTCAGACACATCCATATTGAATCTTTCCCTTATTAGTCATAAACACACATCCTGTAAACCTCGATAAGCTTCAAAACGTTAGTGATTTAGAATAATTGCAAAACATTACCCCCAATGTCATTAGTGAAAAGACTGAACAAGTCTTGAAAATGGAAAGGGAGGGCAGAAAATCAGAGAATAAGAAAAAAAAATACAGGATTTTGAATTTGCAATTTTCTTTCCATATTGCAGTCAATGCCAAATATAAACCAGCACTGATTTACATTCCGGGACATGCATTATCCTTGGAAATTCCACAAACAGAGACACGAGAAAAGCACAGGGGTATGTTTTTACATACTGGGTAGATAGGGGAGTTATGGCTCTCCTACAGATTTTTATTTGCTCCTAATGGTTAGGACAAAAATGTGAACAGAGATGTATTTTGACAGTGATTTGCAGGACTACACAGCTGAACACCTTAAGCTACCTTATACTATTCAGACCACTGCTCTATTGTGATCAGTACCATCTTTGATTGCCAGTGGTTACCTGAGTTTCAGGTAGAGGTCTTTTATGTGACCTGCTACCTGAACCTTATATTTGGATACACCTGTGACCTTCTTCACACAAAGTACATAGTTGAGCCCAGGGCTTTTTTTCTGGGAAAAGAGGTGGTGGAACTCAGTGGGTTGCCCTCGGGGAAAATGGTCACATGGCTGGTGGCCCCGCCCCCTGATCTCCAGACAGAGGGGAGTTGAGATTGCCCTCCATGCCTCTCCAGCGGCCCGGAGGGCAATCTCAACTCCCCTCTGTCTGGAGATCAGGGGGCGGGGCCACTGGCCATGTGACCATTTTCAAGAGGTTCTGGAACTCCGTTCCACTGCATTCTAGCTGAAAAAAAGCCCTGGTTGAGCCCCTCCTCAGCTATGGACCATACATTCATTGAGATGGTGCAAAATAGGGGAGCGGAAACAAGAGGTGAAGGGAGTGAAAGAAGAGATTCTTTCTCGGGACCTTATGAAATGGTTTAAGAAAATCAAACCAACAGGTCTACATTTTCTTCTATTAGGGCTAGTAGAAAATACAGGACATGGAAGGTTTCCCCTCACCTCTTGTGGGTGGTGCCTTCAGACTGAAAATGGAGCCCTCCTTACTGGATCAGCTAACTAGGGATCTAGGGACCAGTCAAACAAATTCCTCGCTTTCTGGTTCAACTTGAGTGAGGAATTTGTTTCTCACTCAAGAAACAAATGTAGAGATATATGTAGAGATATAAATGTAGAGATATGTAGAGATATCTCTCACATGTAGAGATATTTCATTTTGTTGAACAAAACACATTACAATACCTAAAAGCACCACAGGCTAAAGGTAATGATAGTTTGGTGCATGGATAGACAGCTTGGGCACGGTCATTTGAGATGGGTCTATTGCCATCCACAAAAGTCTTGCCTACCTCAGATTCCATCTAGATGCAAGTGACTCATGAATGCTTCTCCAAACTATGCAAACTTTTGTGCAGCGTAAACGTGTTATATGTATACAAATGTAAAACTTTTCTCCCTTTATGATATCCAATTAAGGAAAAATAGGCAGTCCAGTACTCTAATTTTTTTCCTGTTAGTACCAATACTCATTATTCAGAGCTCTACTTCCTTTTCAGTGCACAGGGGAACCAGAAAGATAACCCTTTATTTGAAACATAATCTTTCATTTTTATCCCTTGCAAAATTTTGCTCATAAATCACATTGCCACATAAATTAGAAACAAGTCCATTATTTTATTAGCACTATATGTCTTTCTCTAATTAAGTGCTGAGGGAATGAAATCACAAGCTTGCATACTCTCGATCACTTGTTCTTCCCCTTAAAAAAACGCTTCCGGCAGGTTTTCAGCTGTCCTGAAGCCACATGGTTACAGCAGAGACCATCTTTGTGCTTCATAAATATACACAAGAGAAGCACGATTCCTAAGAATGTTCTCTAATTGTCTTAAGCATCTAAAACAGTAATTTACCCAGATGACAGTGACTCATCAACTTAATTGGCTGTAAAATTTAATTATAGCTGTACTTCCCAAACTAAATGTTAATGTATAGCTGTAAAATGATGCATATTGTAAATGCCATAAATGTAAGTCGACCACCCACAAAATAATGTCACACCTTCAGCATTCTTTATTATAGTGTGTTTGCATTAGCCAGTGGAAATCGAATTATAACATTTTATTTTGCATTTGCAAATGAAGATCAGTAGGGGTTATGCAGAAATTCCAAAGTATCTCCCACCACTGCAGTATCATGTTTTGGATCCAACGACTCTCACCAAGTTGTACCTAAATAATTACAACTTTACAATAAAGTCTGCCTCCAAAGGGAGGAGGAGAAATTCTTCTGGAACCCTTCCTCTGAAAAAGTTTTCCCTTTCTAGGGGAAGTCTTGCTGAAGGGCTGTATCTTCTGGATAAAAGGGATTTGTTGAATCAAATTCTATATTGTGAAAGGCAACTTCTGGTGAAGTTCTTCCTGTTATCCAGTTAATAGAGTCTTGATGAAGTCTAGAGAGCTTGGCTTTGGGGAGCAAGGGAAGAGGTGAAGCTCGAGAGGCAATGATGAAGAGGAGAACGGATTTCACAACTTGATTCAAATGTGCCAGCCAAATGCATTATTGAGGAAGGAAGGGCCAAGATGGATGTGCAGGTTATTAAAGAGTTGGATCTGGGTTCTCCAGATTCCGCAGATCCAACTCGAGTTCCCTGCAGCTACACAGCAGCTTTGGGGAATAGCTGTTAAAAATAAATGAGAGCCTAAACATCTTCAGAATGCCACTACGGGGAGAGGAGTGGCTCCTCCCTCCCCCGTCAACTGTTTCCCTATGTCAAAATTGCAGGGGAGGGAGGTTTTCCCCCTATTTTTTCTGCTCCACATGGAGTAAGTAGTCTGTGCAGGTGGAGCAGTAAAAACAAGGGGGGGGAGGATCCCTCCACGCTATTGTGGCATGGGGAAACGGCTTAAGGGAGGGAGGAGGAGCCCCTCCTTCCCCTATGAAGACATTCTGAGGCTGTTTGGGGTCTCCTTTATTTTTTAACAGTAATTTACTTTTAACTGTTGTGTGGCTGGGGAAACCCATTCCCTAGACCCCCCTCTTTAAAAACTTGCACATTTAGCTTGGCCCTTACGTCCTTTACTTTTTAAAACAAATTAAATATTTTTTTATTTTATTAATAAGATTAAAAGCCCAATAAAAAGGGCAGAGAAAAGAGAAAGTAACGAAAGAGGAATATAAAAAGAGAAGAACAAATTTAAAAAAAAAAACAAAGAAAAATGGATTCGGTTTCGTTTTCTCCGCCATGTCGGACGCTCCTCTTCGCTGGCTCGAGAGGAAGCGGCCGAGCACCCTGTCCGGGCGGCTGATCTGCGAAGATTAGCCCCCAAAACTCCCAGTGAGGGAGGCTGGGTCCGGGACGCTGCGGGAAGAGCCCCCTGGAATCAATGCGGGGGGTTAATTGCCCGTTTGTCCCTACGGAGGCCGGCGGACGTGCGCGGCGCCTCGAGTGCTGCCGGGCCATGAGAAACGGCAAAGAGCAGAATTAGGCGAGAGCCTACAAGTAAGCGAATTCCTTCTGTTATTACAAGCGTACGTGAAGGAGAGGTGAGATCTGAAGCCAAGAGGGCTCACTCTTCCCCTTTGCTGAGTCTCAAAATTTGGTTGGCGCCCCCCCCCCCCAAATGGCAACAAAGAAACAAAGTCCTGCCCTTGGCAAGTCAGTTTCGGCTGCCTTAAAGGGAGAATCGTTGGAGGAAATTGTACGGAGGGCGGTTGGTGAAGCTATAAAACCCTTTGTTGACAAGCTGAATGAAACAGATCAAAGGGTCGGCTTAATTGAGAGCGAAGTGAAAACCATCAAGGAAGCAGCGGGGGGGGCAGAGAAGTCTGCTCGGGAAAGTGCGTCACTCGTGAAGGCTACGAATAAAGAGCTTAAACTGGTGGAGAATCAGTTGATCGGGCTACAAGTGGAACGAACACAGACAATTTTGCGCCTCCAGAATGTGAAAGAGGAGGAAAACGAGGACTTACGGGGTCTTGTCTCGGAACTATTGGCGACACCCGCGAGGGCAACTAAAGAAGAAGTTAAAAGCGCCATTTTGGAAGCCCGTCGGGCTACTTCAAAGTATGCAATGAAGCGTCAGTTGCCGCGCGAGATCATCATCGATTTTTCATCTAAGAGGATCCGGGACACTATCCTATACAATTCATACAATGCGGATTTGGACTTCTTGGGCAACAAAATTAAGATATTGAAAGACGTCCCATTTCTAGTCCGGAAAAGACGTTTTAAGTATAAAAAGTTCGCAGCTCTTCTGAGAGAACGTGGAATAAAGTACAAATGGTTATTTCCGGAAGGAATCTGGTTCACCCATAAAGATCAAGCCTTTAAGATATTATCAGAAGATCAACTAAGGGATTTTGAGGACAGGAACCCAGAATTCCAGTGCACCAAGCAAGACGAAAAGGAGAAGTCTGAGGGGGAGGGGGAGGAAACGAGCAATGCGGCTGCAGTTGCGCAGAGAGAACTCCGTCCGGGACCCAGGAGGGGAAGAAAAATTTAACTTGAAATTAAATTGTAATTTGCATTTAGTAAGGTCAACCACTCCATCAATATAATATAAAGCTTTAACTTTTGAATAATGGCAGTATGAAGGGAAAACAGAAATGTAGTGTTTAGTGTTTAGTGTTTGTAGGGTACCTTCCCCTTTTTTCCACCCCTCCCTCCCTCTCTCTTTTTTCTTTCCTCTTTCCTATCCCTTGTGTTATTGTAGTCTTTTGTAGTTACTGTTTTGTAGGGTATGTATGTATGTAGTAGTTGTATGTTAGATATTGAAAATAAAAAATTATATAAAAAAAAAAAACAAAGAAAAATAATACATATTTCGATGGTTGTTGTGGGTTTTCCGGGCTGTGTTGCCATGGTCTTGGCATTGTAGTTCCTGATGTTTCGCCAGCAGCTGTGGCTGGCATCTTCAGAGGTGTAGCACCAAAAGATAGAGATCTCTCAGTGTCACGATCTCCAGCTGATTTTGGAACTTCTGGGCAAGCTACCATATTTGACTGTCCATCAAAGAGGACCAACCTCCACTCACTACTCCCTTATTTTTTTAAAAAAATGAGTTACTTAATCATACCTGTGATACTTAGCTGCCCTGCCAGATCCAAAGGTAGGTTCCTATAATCCCTTGCAGTTGTGCTATTCACCCAAGCTTCCTGGAAGTACAGGAATCCGTCTCCAATCCAGTGGGGCAGCAAAGCTTTGCAGGAGTGAAAGAGCCCAGTCCACTCACCCACCCAGCCATTTTCCAATCTCACCCAGGTAAGTCACTCTTCTTCCCACTAGCAAACTAATAGCAGGTGGACAGGGGCCAGGTCTACTTGCCATTGGAAATAACGGGGCCATTATTTCCCATGGGTAGGTGTGGCCTCTCCATTAATGGATCTTTTATTTCCAATGGCCAGTAGACCTGGCCTCTGTCCCCACAGCATTAGCTTTTGGGGTGGTGGGAGCTTCCAGTCCCTTTACAATGTAAAGGAAAGGGAATACTAACTAACAGTTGTTTGGTGGGGGCAGCTTCCTCTTTCTCCCTCCCTGATCTTGCTGCAGCTGGAAAAATGGTCCCAAATTTTTGAGATTCCCCCCACCCACCCCAAATACCTTAAAAATTCCCAAACAGTAATGTGGGTCCAGAAACTTTGGTATAACAAAAAAAAATGGCCTTGCCAAAATCTAGATCTGAAATTAACACAATTTTTTAAAGTGTACATTCCTAGTAAAGACTGTTAATCAGACGGGAGGGCCTGGCCTTGTGACTTTATAGTTCTTTCCTCTTTCAGATAGTCAACAGGCAAGGTGAAGCCTCTCTCGAGTTTAGACCTTCTTACATGCCCTGGAACTATCTTATCATGCATCCTGAATGGCTCAGCACAGGGTTCCCCAATGCCAGTCCAAAGCCCCTAACCAGAGGAAGAATATTAGTGAAAGGAAAAGACCAGAAAGAGTCTGGTTAGGGAAGGAAAGCTGTGGGGAAGAGAACTTCACTAGGAGATGAAGAAGGTACATATTGCAAACTGGATGTCTGTATATTGTAAACCAAGAAATAAATAGCTCTTAGTTCTTCTTTTGAAAATGTGTGTGTGTGCTGTCAAGTTGCCAGCGACCTATGGCAACCCTATGAAGGAAAGACCTCCAAAACATCCTATCATTAACAGACCTGCTCAGATCCTGCAAACTGGAGGATGTGGCTTCTTTTATTGAGTCAAGCCATCACATTTTGGGTCTTCCTCTTTTCCTACTGCCTTCCACTTTTCCTAACATTATTTTTTCCAGTGAATCTTGTCTTCTCACAATGTGACCAAAATTTTGTCATTTTAGCTTCTAGAAAGAATTCGGGCTTGATTTGGTCTAGTACCCACTTACTTGTCTTTGAACAAATTGAACAAGTACCAAGGAAGAAATTCTCACTGCTTCCTCATGAATGTGAATCTCCCTGCAGCTGATGAATGGACCTCATATACAACACGCGGCGACAACACCTGGAGGAGATTGGTCACTCTGAGGAACTGGCTACAGAGGACTTCGGGAATCACTGCAGGAAATGGGTGGCACTTGAGAGGCCTAACCAGATCTGACATCATAAAACCTTTTTACAGTTTTATCTAGTTTGACTCTAAACAGCAAACTGCTGACACTTGAAGCGGCATTTGTAATTCAAGCCCATGCATTTTCCCAGCTTTCTGACATATTTACATAATGACTTACACATCATCAAAAGTTCCATCTTGCATTTTTCATTTCTGAGCTACAAAAGACACTTAATCAGAGGGGAGATATAAATCTCTGAATTAAGAGCTTTCGACTTCCCTCTTTTGCATCACAGGACATTTTCAGTTCTTAGCAATTCACCAACTTTGTTATCCATTCTTTATTCTAGGGCTTAACACAAATTGAATTAATATATGAGGTCTGGATCTTTTTTTTATCACCATGACACAAGTCCTTAACCCCTCTCATTATCTGCCATGCATTTTAAGGACATGAAAAGTCGGCCGTGAAGTGAACATTTCCACACAATCTGTTTTGCTAGCCATTCTTACAACATGAATGGGATTTTCTGGAAACTTACACGAGAACCGCAGGCATGGATATTAGCCTTTAGAAATGGTTTGGAGATAGATGTTTGGAAGCTGGATACAGAAACTACATAGGAAACGTGGAGAAGGGATAACAACAACAACATTTGATTTATACGCCACCTTTTAGGACAACTTAAAGCCCACTCAGAGCAGTTTACAAAGTGTGTTATTATTATCCTCACAACAATCACCCCGTGAGGTAGGTGAGGTTGAGAGAGCTCTAAGAGAGCTATGAGTCTGACTGACCCAAGGTCACCCAGCTGGCTTCAAGCAGAGCAGTGTGGAATCAAACCCAGTTCTCCAGACTAGAGTCCTACACTGAACTGGCTCCCCAAGCTGAGAGAAGGGGAACCACTTCAACCCCATCCACTTTTGCAAGCACAACTGGATGTATCTTTTTGGATTCTTCTTCAGCTCTTATGATTCTTTTCCAAAAAGCCTGTAGACGCTCAAGCAAACTCCCTGGATATTTTGCATAGTTAATTCAGTATAAACTCCTTCCTTTATATTACCACAAAGGAGTTCAAAATCGCTGTAATAAAAATAAAAGGCTGGTCCCCATGTGGAGAGCCAAATCTGCACATTAGAGCCATCAAAAACTAAAACGTAGGGTTTTGCTTACCCAGAGGAATCCCCCACTTTTGTACTAATGTTGATGGTAAAGAAGCCCAAATAACTGCAGAGACATTGTGACAGGCAGTTGGCATTCTGGCATGTAAAACCTGCCATTAAAATGGTGGTGTGACATCATAGTCACTGTTTTAGGTGCCCTCTTATGATAGTATACATGGACTATATTTATAACAAGTACCTTCAGAGCTGACCCCAAGGGGATAGAATGGTCAATCGATACATACAGGGGAAAAGGGAAAGATAAGGCATGTTTGCAACACTGCCCCCCACCCCTCCAATTGACTGAGAAGATCCATGGTGGAATTCAATGTGAAAGACAGCTGAGAGAAGGGGAACTGCTTCAAACCCATCCACTTTTGCAGGCACAACAGAGAGAGAATTCTATACTGATGCAGCTGTATATTTGGTGTACCCCCCCCCCCCATCATCCAAACAGCTCATATAAGGGGATAAAGATTAACCTGGCAACTTTTGGTAATTAGAGATCTTATTTCATATAAAGCTTAAGGGGGTTTCATGCCATTGTCTCTAAGGTGAACCAGGAATTCTGCTTTGATTAAGAGGATCAAAGTTCATTGCACTACTGATAAAAAAGGCTAATTAATTCTTTCTATGTCACACAGGAAGAGTCCTCTATAGATAGGTACCAGTAGCAAACTCAATAGTTTATCACAAAGGAACTTTAATGTATGCATACGATGTAGACGAGATCTTTCTTGCTTCCCAAGAAGTCAGCATATCAATCTCGCACTTAAAAGTCTTTTCTGAGTTGCTGTATCCTTTCAACAAAGTGTTATTATGTAAGAAGCTACAAACAAGGAACTTCAAACACTTCTCCCCAAGTACACTAACTTCCTGTCTCCAACTAGTAGTAAATGCAGAGGAGTTAACCGTGTTAGTCTGTAGTAGCAAAACTAGTAGTAGGCATTGTAAATCAATGGCTCCAAACGTTCCCACTACATTGTAAATGTAGCTACAATCCCAATCCAAATTAAGTGAAGGGGCCTGTGAGAGAGGACACTTGAAAGCAGGTTTTCTAAGAACCAAGCTACAAGTGTTGCCTGACACAGGTTGGGCACTTGTCAGCTTCCCTCAAGTTTTGATGGGAAATGTAGGCGTCCTGGTCTTGCAGCTTGGCTCTCCGACTGCTGTCCAATGGACTTTTCAACTGTCACTCGTCCAACATTCTGCCAAGCTGCCTACATATCCCACCAAAACTTGAGGAAAGCTGACAAGTGTCTAACCTGTGTCAGGCATCACTTGTAGTTTGGCTCTAAGTGCAGCCATCAGAGAGCTGGGAGGGAAAGAGTTGCTTGGAATGGATAGCGTAAGTGACAGGCTGCTCCCTCCGCAGCTAATTTATCCTCTAAAATGGAGCTGGTAGTCAGTGGTTGGATCTGTGGTCACCATAACATGTAGTTTGGCTCTGAAACAAACTATAAAACAGTGCTAAATAAAACATTCTCACTAAGCCTAAATGGTATCTTGTTGCAACATAATATAATATTTTCTCATTGTCTGACATGGATGCAATGAGAATTAGAACATTTGGGGGAACATTTTTCTCTTTTAACACAGCAGTAGTGGCCTAAGTACCTGCTTTTGTCCTTAAACATGCATTGGGAAGCTAATTCCTATGCTTGTGCCCCAGTAAATATATAAAGGGAATTCTCTTATTACAAAAACAAACATACCAAAGCCAAACATACTGTTACATGCCAAAAATACAAAATGGAAACTCTCCTTTATGTTGTAAGTTGTACGCTTTGTAGCTGTTTTGACAGTCAGTCGAAACCTCTGCTAACATATTCGACCAGATTTTTTGGAGGGGTGGGTGGAGTAGGCCACTATTTCAGGAATTTTCATTAATTATTTCTCCACATGCACCAGATTGAATTTGAAGGCTTCTGGAATGTTATTTAAGAGACATAATGTGATTATGCTAATGGAAGAAGGGATACGGCTGTTTCTGGTTTACTGTACCAGTTGTTTGATTAATGCATCCAATCATCATAAAGATCAGTGCATAAAATAACTATCACTTGTCTGATGGAATGTTCTCAAACGGCTGTATTTCAGATAATGAGCTACACAGAATAAATTAGAACCCAACTGCAGAAATAATGACTCAGGCTGCAATGAACTGCACACAGGTGGCATAGCTAACACCAGTGTACAAATTGATATCTAAAACTGTGGTTTACCAATGGCAAGAAAAATACAGAGCTATAAATGAAAACAGAAACCATGACTGGTGGAGGAATTAATGTGCAATGTACAGGCATGGAAAATTACCCACAGAATGGGTTCGAGCTGCTCACAAGCGACCCAAACTGCTTGCTGGACTATTGGCTCCCTAACTCATCATGGCTGAGAAGGGTATGGATCATACTGGTGGATGCTGCTTTGCCGTGCCCAGTTGTAACATCAATGCTTTGAATACTGCAAGTGCTATATAAACACATATCACTCTATGCAGCGGGAAGATTGACCATTATGTGCACCAGAATGTCTCGTGGTGGGCCAACGGCCTCCCCAAAACCTGGAGCACACCAGTTCAATGGGAGAAGGGCTGCGCCCAGCCCACCACAGCCAAAGGAGGTGGTGCCCAGAATGTCTGAATCTCTCACAGCCCAGGGGCAACAGCTCATGGCTTGGGTCTGGGCTAGGCAGCGTACAGCCCACCCAAACCCCACACAGAGTGAAGGAGGTGGCACCGGATTTGGGTTGGGTTGCCAACATTGGGTTGGGGAATTCCTGGAGATTTTGGAGTGAAGCCTGGATGATTTGGAGAAGAGAGGGACCTCAGCAGGATATAATGCCAAAGAATTCAATCTAGAAAGCAATAATTTCCTCCAGGGGAACTGATCACTGTCATATGGGCATCAGTTGTAATTCCTGGAGCTCTCCAGGCCTTGACTGGAGGTTGGCAAGCCTGGATTTGTTGAAGGAAGCATTAGCAATATAGGTAGGCAGGCTGACCTGTCCTCCCTCCCCCATTGGGGGTGTGACAGAGGGTGGGGTCCTTTTACAGGGCTGTTTTTCCCTCCTAGACTGCCCTTGACCATATGGTTAAAAGCACAAATCATCACACCCCCACATGACTGCATATTCTGTGTTCCTGTAAACTCAGGCCAAGGCATAGATACTAACAGAAGATTAGCACATTCAGCAAGGACACTGACCATGATTTTTTCTTTATTGGTGATACTTCAAATTTCACAAATAAGATCCTTGAAAATTGAACATGTCTCACTTGTTTGCCTGATTTCTCTCAAACTGAACTTCCAATATGGCCATATCAATGAACTGTTTACAGTTTTAAAATGAGCAGCACGACACATGGATTTGTGTCTGTGAATTGGCAGCATCCCGCAGGGTGGCTAGGTAGCTCCTGTTGCTGTTACAATTGACTTGTGTGGACTATGTATGTCCCATAGTTATGACCAGTTACATTTTTAAAAATCAGTTTACATTTTAAATCAGTTTACATTTTAAATCAGTTACATTTCAACTATAAATGTGTTGCATTTGGTCTCGAACAGTCAATCACATTAATCATCTTGCTGCATTCACTGATTTTACTAGATTGCACAGCAGATTCCAGGAAGTATACCAAACTACATAAAACTTCGGTGATCAAATTTAGAACACTCAATAACACAACTGAAAAAAGATGTGAAGACCAAAGGGAGGGGGATTAGGGGCAAAAAGGAGGGTTCCAACAAAAGTTTATTAATTTTCAGAAGCACTGGGGGGGGGGGAACCTCCTGTGAAATAGGAATTGTTTGCTGTTTCCTGTGAATACTGTAGACATATACACTTATTTTCAAGGATATATGTTATGTATGTATATATGTTAGGGTTGTTATTCCCCCGGTGGGGGCAGGGGATCCCTCACTCCAATCCTATGCCGCTGGCCACCTCCAACCTGGCCAGTGGGGGAGGGGGGATGCAGGGGAACAGGACAAGCTCCTGGGGCGGCGCAACATCACTCCTAGGAGTGACATCATCGTGCCACACTGGGAGCGCTCCTAGTGCTTTGCACGGGCCCGATTTAGGCCCCTAATGGAAGAAATCAGGCCTGTTTATTACCCCGGTGCAAAGCACGTGTGAAGAGGGAAATGAAAGTGAGTGCCAGGTCCCCTCTCATGCTGGGAGGATAAGGAGACCTGGCAACTCTAATGTATGCATATATATATATGTATGTATGCATGGTCCACCTTTCTCACAGACTCTAGGTGGATTACATAGTGAGAGAGAAGTACAGTCAAGTTCCAGGACATTTCAATAAACAATGTAAGAGGACATATAAATGCAAATTTGGAAAGGCATTTGAATTCTAAATGTTTCATTAAAAACAACTTTTTTGTGTATATAAGGGTACTACTTGAAATTTGCAATGAAATTGAAATGTGGAGTCTGTTTATCACTGTTTGGATGAAAGAGGGTGGACTGAATTCTGGACCTACTCTCTCTTCCCTTTCTCTGTCACAGGGAAATTGCCAGCTCTGGGTTGGGAAGTTGCTGGAGATTTGTGGGTGGAGCCCTGAGAGGGAAGAGTTTGGGAAGGGGAGGGATTCCAGCAAGATGTGATACCATAGAGTTTGACTTGGGAAGCTGCTATTTTCTCAAGGGAAACTGATTCTGTAGGCTGGAGATCAGTTGTAATTCTGGGATAACGCCAGCTCCCACTTGGAGGTTGGCATCCATACAAACAGAAGGTCAACTCTCTTAAAACCAGAAGCATTAAACATCTGTTCAGCAACTGACCATACATATGTCTGGATCAAATGGAGCATTTCTGTGGACAGAAGGATTTCCATCTATTAATGATGACTTTCTCACTTGCCTCTGCCCGGCAGTCCAAAAGTTTCCCTATAATGTTACTCCCAGAAGCAGCAATTCACAGGGATAAGCAGTGCAGAAGAAGGGGAAGCTTACAACGTTATGCTTCATGGATGGAAACTCTTCCATCAGTGGAAATGTTCCTTTGGATACAGCAAGCCATACACAGACGTGCAACAGCAGGCTGGGCATTTCTACCACTACATTTAAGGACCCACAGAATAGGACTATACTTATTCTATATTTTCTGTTTCCAAGAGCAACATCTGAAAAACGGGTCATATTTTAAAAACCCAACACAGTTAGAGAGTGACAAAATACAACATCGGGCTAATTATTATGCAGGATGGAGAACAAGAGTTATCTTTTTTTTTCCCTAGCTGCAATCGGTTTATAATTACGGATCTGCAAACACGTAACAAAAAACATCTAGAAATCACCAACCAGTTTTGGTGCTACAAATTTATAGTTTCTTTAGGCTTTTTATCTCCAGGGCCCTGACATGCAATTGGAAATCTGCCGTTTTTAGGCTGGTGTGTTCTTCAGCAGTAGCAGCATCCAGATGTCCCGGTTAATGTTCTGGAAAAACTAATTTATTAAAACCAAAAACATCACCATAGAGCATGCTGTAGAAGTGAAGCTTTAAAAAAAGTACAGCCAAGTATGTGGAAAAGAAAGCTATCTTTTATTTTTTTTTCAACCATTAGCTACCCTTCATTTTAATTTTTTTAAAAAAAACTTCACAAAATAAAGGGAACTATGTATCCCAACAAGATTTCTAGGGCATGTGGCTTCAAAAGTCAAGATCCCTTCATTAGATACAAGCAGGAATGGAGATCCTGACCCCTTATCTCCCAATCAGAAGGGGGATGGGGTGTTGCAAAGAGGAGAGTCAGGATGCAAAATGCAAAATGTAATCAACTTGATTACAACAGGGGAGAAATACTTGGGGATAGGACCAACTCAAATCCTGCTGTTTTACTGCAAACCAACATGACTACTATCTGATCTATAGTAGATAGTATTCTACCAATTTTTCTGCTGGAGCAAAATGGAGGAGAGATCCCTTTTGACTCCCAAAAGGCTATTCTAGGATCAAAGGACCTGAATAAACAAGAAAGAGCAGAGGGGCATCGAGTCAGATCACCCCTTTCTCCATCTTACAATACAGAAAAGCTAGCAGGGTCCAGCCATTTAATACCAAGAATATTTCTTCTTAAAGAATGCCAGAGGATAGGTATTGCTTGAGTATTCATGATACGAAGTTGGATCCAGATCAACAGTGTAATCTTATGAACATTGACCTGTAGTTGCCAACTTCCAGGTGGGCAATGGTGATTTCCTGGAAGAACAAATGATCTCCAGATAACAGAGATCAGTTCCTCTGGAGACAAAATGGCTGCTTTGGGAGGTGGACTTATGCATAGCATTATAACCTTCCAAAGTCTCTGCTCTCCTTATCCCCACCTCCTTTCTCCAAGCTCCATCTCCATATCTCCAGCAATTTGCCAACCTGGAGCTGGCAACCCCACTACCTAGAAGTAAGCCCCATTCAAGTGAGACTTGCATCTGAATAAACTTGTACAGAATTGCACTTCAAATTTTCCACTAATGGAAGACGGGGCACAATTTCTGCCAGCTGCACTTCCCAGGAGGAGATCTCTGATTTACCCTCCTACTGTTCCCGAGAGCACTGTCTCATTTGGGGGATATCAGTGGGCTGCAGCAAGAAAAGGAAAGCAGGGATGTTCCTTTCCATTGACAGAAATGCCTTCCATTAATGGAAAATGTCGTCTGGATCTAGCTGGGTGACCTTGGGTCAGTCACAGCTTCCCAGAGCTCTCTCAGCCTCACCCATTTCACAGGGTGTTTGTTGTGGAGATGATAACATAATTTGTAAACCGCTCTGAGTGGGTGTTAAGTTGCCCTGAAGGGTGGTATACAAATGGAATGCTGTTGATGATGTTATCATCATCATCAATAATAATAATATTATAATTGCAATTAGTGTAATTACTGTAATTATTGAAATTATTGCAATTCTGGAGGGATGCCAGTCTCAAAGAAAAAGAACAAGAAAAAATGATTAAATATAGAGATCTGGCAATAGAAACCACCCAACTATGGATGAAGAATATAACAGTAGTCCCCATTGTCATCAGGGCACTGGGAACTATTTTGAAAAATTTTGCAACTTATATGAAAAAACTGCAGCTTTCTGACATAGCGCCTACAGAACTGCAAAAGACAGTGTTACTTGAAACAGCATATCTGGCTGATACTTAGGTGTCTGGTGAAAACTTATATCAGCTCAGCACGGCCAGTCAATGATAGCATGCGACCTTTATTTATGAATGTTATGAAAGCCAAAATTCAGAAAATCAGTGAAAATCCAAAATGTCGACTTTGCCAGGAAAAAGATGAAACTGTGTCCCA
Source organism: Eublepharis macularius (assembly GCF_028583425.1). Lineage (NCBI taxonomy): Eukaryota > Metazoa > Chordata > Lepidosauria > Squamata > Eublepharidae > Eublepharis > Eublepharis macularius. The sequence goes on from NC_072798.1 coordinate 84,228,445, forward strand.
CCTTATCTCTTAATGCAGCAAAATTGCACAGACAGACTACAAGGCTAGACTTGACAAGGTTGCAAAGCTGATTCATTGGTCATTGTGTAAAAAGTATAGCTTGCCAGTACCAAAGAATTCATGAGAACATCAGGTAGAAAAGGTGCTAGAAAATGAACAAGTCAAGATCTTGTGGAATTTCAGAATTTAAACTGATTGGTACCTTGAACATAATACACCAGACATAATAGTCATGGGCGACATCGCAATTCCTGGGGATGCCAGAGTCGAAGAAAAAGAACAAGAAAAAATGATTAAATATAGAGATCTGGCAATAGAAATGACCCGAGTATGGAAGAAGAATGTAACAGTAGTCCTCATTGTCATCGGGGCACTTGGAACCATCTCAAAAAACTTTACAATTCATACGGAAAAACTGCAGCTTTCTGACATCATCATCATCATCATCATCATCATCATCATCATCATCATCATCATTATTATTTATATTTATATCCCACCCTTTCCACAAGCGGGCTCAGGGCGGATTACAACAGTAGTTAAAATATACAGAGATAAAACCACAACCATTTAACACATCCATCTAATAAAACACCTGCTCACCGTACAAAAAACCATATAGCATCTGACGGAGGTGGAGGTGCAGCTTAACCACACATGGTTAACACCTAAAGAACTGCAAAAGATGGCACTACTTGGAACAGCATACATATTATGCCGATATCTGGTTGATACTTATGTGTCTGGTGGAAACGTGTATCAGCTTAGCAAGGCCAATCAATAATAACAGGTGACTTCTGCTTATTGTTGATTGTTACAGATAATTTGAACAATAACAACTGTAATAGTAATAGTAATAGTAATAGTAATAGTAATAGTAATAGTAATAGTAATAGTAATAGTAATAGTAATAGTAATATGCTTGTCTCCTTGAAATTGCATAGAATTCTTCCATGTGTGGCCAATGAGATTTTGATTGACTGGGGACTTGGGGAGAGGAGAGGGTCATTGCAATTTGTAGAGTGTCAAAAAGAGGATGGGGAGACATACTTATTAATTTGTCCTACCTAGTCAGTATCACCCTTGCCTATCCCTTCCTATTTCTCAAAAAAAAGTAGCGTAGGATCTAAAAGCACACCAAGACTTTTGATATGGTCAGATAGCAATGATCTAACTCCATCATTTTAGATGTAGGAAGGTCAGTCTCCTCTCATTGTTATTGCTATTGCTATTGCTATTGCTATTGCTATTGCTATTGCTATTGCTATTGCTATTGCTATTGCTATTGCTATCGGTATCGGTATCGGTATTGGTATCGGTATTGTTGTCGTTGTCGTTGTCGTTGTCGTTGTCGTTGTTAAGAGCCTTTTGAGGATGTAAACACAGCTGTATACTTTGTACAATGCAACAAAATGCCACAATTCAAGACAGAGGTAGGGAGATTTAAGTTCATTGATTTGAATGGATTTCATAAACATACCTCCCTCCATGCTGGATTGTGGCCAAAGTTTTTTTTTCCCTCTTCCAAGTGGCACATTGTAAACAAAAGCTAACAAAAAGAAAACACCAGCCAAACTCCTATGCACAGTTAAGCTGAACATGATCTTACTGGTTTCTAATGTGCGTAATAAGAAATGAGATTCTTATGCTGAAAGACTTGAAATTGTGCTGTGTTCAGCTTGTAAAACAAAGAGGTTTGGCAATAGCTCAACCAGTTAGAGAGCCAATAAAATTAAATGCTGGAACTAGGGGGGAAGCCAGCCATTCTGGCAAGAGAAAGAAAGGTTTCTTTTGTTTTTTAAAATATAAACTTGTAACTCAAGATAATTCAGAAGTACCTAATGATAGACATTCACCCAGCCTATAAACCTGGCATATACCTATATGAGGACGCAGAGTGCGAAGGCAGCCCGAGTTTTTTTAAAGCATGGGTAGTTCAATAACCACCCTTGAAATCTGGCAGTGTGGCAGTACACATACCAGATGTGTTCATAATGTTGAGGGGGCAAAAGTTCTCTTGCAGAATAAAATTTATGTTGTATAAAATAGAAAATGGAAACATTATTTTTAATTCATATGCCAAGTTCTGTGTTGGATAGAAGAACCTTCAATCAATGGGGGGGGAGTTTGGGAAGTATCCATGCTTTAAGTAAAGCTAGTAATTTCACAGGGTTAAAAGTGATATGATTCCATAAAAGACTGATCTATTCCCAGATTTTATACAGACAGAAAGATGTCAGCACATGCACATGTGTGAGTGCATACCGGTCTACAGACATAAGGCTTCTCTGCATATCTCACTTTCTAATCCTCAAAATCAATAGAAAATGAATTTACCTCTTCCTTGGCACTATCTGTAGTAAACACAGTATCTATGTTATCACACTTTAAAGCACATCAATGTGCAAAACGAAATATCATGTTCAACTTCAGGACTAGAACTCCCTTCAATTATTTGAAAAGACCAGTAGCTACAATGCTGAAATAATGTGTGTGCACCACGCAAATAACCACTGTTTCTGTGGCAGTGGAATGTTCTCCCCTCAGATATGTGGATGGTGTCATGTACATTACGTTTCTGTCAGCTCAACATACATTCGCTCGATAAAGTTTTAATTGACCATCTTTTTTAAAAAAACGTGATCTGGATATGTGACTATTTTATGCTGGTATTTTAAAGCTATTTATTTTTTAAAAAATGCTGTTAGTCACCGCAAATCTTTGGTGGAAAGGGCAGAAGAGAAATTATTAAAATAAACATAAATAAAAGTAGATGAACAGAGCAATCCTAAGGGGGGGGATTGCTGAGGGAACAGATTAGCCCTTCCACTGACATATCAAGTGCTTTCAAGCCCAAGTTACTCCAGCTCCCTGGAGGTGCCCTGCCAGGCTGGTGCACCAGCAGTGCCCCACAGTGGCCAGGCATCAGTGGACCTCAGCCGTAAACCTCTGCACCAGCTTAGGAGTGGGTGGGTCAGGGGGCGGGCTGTGAGTTTACTTCTAATCTGCCCCAGGCTGAGTACTACCCCTAAACAGCAGCAGTTTCCATCACTCTGCTCAGACTGTATTTCCAGCCTGGTTCCTGGAGCATCCTTCCTCGGGCAGCAGATTGACCTGGGAAACTGCCTCGCTCATGAGCACACAGCGCTAGAGATGGCTCCGCCTGTCTCCACGAGTTGACATCCTTGGTCTGGGAACCCCCTTCATGATTTGCACTTTAATAAAATCTGGGTTGTTCCACAACTCGCCACTTGGGCCAAAAAGATTGCCAAATGCCAACTCCAACTCCACTTTACTATTGCTGAGTTATGGACATACTTAGGAGTTAACAGACTGAAAAAAGCCCAGGAGATCATACAGCAACTTTACCAAGAACTCAGAGCTGAGCTACAATAAATGAATTACTCAAGGACAGGCACGTGAAGGGAGTTGCAATGTTAGCTGGGAAGCTGAGTTTTAAAGGAGATCCGAAGGCTTTGTCAATTCCTCCTCTCTGTAGAAACAGGGAAGATCTCTCCTCAAAGGTTTTGTTAATTTCCTCTTTGCCTCCCAAAGGCTCTATCAGTTTCACCTCCACTTCTAGGAGGCGAAGAGGAAATTAACAAACCCCCTGAGGAGCGATCTCCCTGATCTCTTTTAAAACTCAGCTTCCCAGCTAACACTGCGACTCCCTTCACGTGCCCGTCCTCGTGTAATTCGTCTCTTGTAGCTTAGCTCTCAGTAACTCCACACGATACATTCTTAACCCCTGCTGGTGAATGTGTGACTTCTAAGCATCCATCCCGCAATGGCATGTACTTTATTTGATATGGATATTTTGGAAATAAGAAAAAGTGCGATGTCTAGGGAAATAGAAAAAAAACTGATTTTTTTTTTAAAAAAAAATAAAACAGCCAGTCCCACAAGCTAATTATCAACACTTTTTCTCTGGCCAGCTGTTCTAAAGAACCAACCCATTAACCTTGTAAGAGCACAGTTTCCAAGACCTTCTGAAAAGAAACAGATTACGAGATGTCTCCACTGGTTATTGTCAATTATCCTGATCCTACTAGTTACTAAGGTCATGTTCCTGAACAGCTAGAAGATTAATTCCCCTTAGAGGAACAAAGTAAGTTTAAGTTAAGTTTACAGACACTATTAACAAGTTGGAAGACTTCAGCTGAGGAACAGAACAAATGAACTATTTATAAATAAGCAACAGAAAATGAAACCCCCCACAAGGTGTCTGATAGAGCTGGCTGCAAAATACCTTAGAGTGTTGGAGCTGCAAATGAAAGCAAATTTAAAATCATAGCAAGCAGTGTCAGAAATCTAAAAAACTTAACAATATTGTGAGGTTCACTAATTATATATCCTTTTCAAACTGTAATACTGGATTTAACTGTTTATTAGTTAATGTTTGGAAAATTTGTGACGGCCTATGGCTACAGACAATAAACTCTTTGGTACTTTGGTATATCCATAGTTTATACATCAATGTTTAGAATTATACACCAGGAACAAATGTTGACCCTAGGTCTTTTCCGCTTGGGGCTTTTTCATCAGTTCTAGCCCCATACGGCAGCAATTTCTCTTCAAAGTTCTGCATGCACAGTCAAAATACCTCAATTCAGTTTCCAAACTGCTTCCCTTTTTTTTTTACATTATGCATAGAGAAAGGCTGTGTCTGCCATAGAATCTGCTATTTTTTCTCCCTGTGCACAAGCTTTGGGTTTTTTTCCAGTGAAGTGAAACTGGATTTTTTGAAGTGTGGAATGCTTTCTTCAGTGTGAGACTTGGGCCTGGCCCTGCCTTTCACCCTCAACTTTATACTCATGAGCAACCAAGGTTTTTCTTGATTTTTTTTTTAACAGCAACGTTGCAACATTGATGCCTTGAAAAATCAACAACCTTGCAACTGATGGGGAAAAGGCTGCAATATAGCTAACTGCTTAATCCCTGGGACTTCCACCCCCAGAGGCTATTCCATCTTATTGCTATTCTTTAAAGATTCCAGCTCAACGCAGAGCCTTCACATTGGCTAGACTTAACTCCTTCCCCTCTAAAGTGCTTTCTGGTCGTTTCTCGGGACTCCCTTATTCTGAACGAGTTTGTGACTGTGGACAAGGAAAGTTAGAGACCTTGGATCATATAATAGTTTTTTGCCCTAAGTGGAGTAAGGAAAGAGAGAGATTTATTATTCCTATTATGTTAAAAGAAAAGCTTCCCTTCCTTCCTTCCTTGGGCAATCTCAGTGTTATTGTCTGATAACTTTCCTGACATTCAAACCTCTGCTATAGTGGCTCCCTTTTTAGCCACGGTGATAAAGAAACAAGATTTTCATGAGTTTACATAGTTTAAAGTGATAATGATGAGTTATGTCTATGTGAATTGGGTATGTTCAAGTGTACAGTTCATATTTTGTTGGTGTTTGTATGGCTTATGGCTTCGGCCGGAAAAGCAACAAACATTATTATTATTATATAGCTAACCCCAAAACTGAAGAGAGCCCTGAATCCCACTTGATATTTTAAAGTTTCCGTCTGTGCTTCCTGTACTTTTTAGTTAATTCTTTTTAGTGTTTTTTAAATTTTAAACAGCGACATTGTTGCAACATTGGAGCCTTTAAAACACACACACAAAACTTGTAAGTTTCCTCAGCCGATCAACTGACAATACCGACCTGTCCTAAGCTGATCAGTTCACAAAACTGATGTGTTCCCCATAAAGCCTGCAGCAGAAATTGGCATTTTTCTAGTGCAGAAAAAAATAAATAGACACCACTTCAGTTTGACCCCTTAACTGCGGAATTACAGAGGCCTACAGTGGATCCGATCCTCATGGATCAAATACATAAAAAAAAACAATTTAAGCGTGCATGCAGAAAACACCTGGATGAGGTAGACAAGACAAAGATTAAGTATACCTAGTATCACAGAGTATCTTAAATGTAACCTGTGCAGCCCAGTGGACAGAAAATTAACCTGGATGTACGAGTTCAAATCTAACCTTAACAACCATTTCAACTTCACTAAAATATTGTGCTGGTTAAAATGCTGGGTTATGATGTGAGAACCCCAGGTTCAAATCCCCTTTCTGCTATAGATGTTTGCTTGGGCCAGTCACTTTTTCTCAGACTAATCTTGTGGGGGAACATTGAGGATAGAAGACCTTTGTAGGCTGCTCTGAGATCCTTGGAGGAAAGACATGATAAAAGTGCACTAAATAAACAAATACAGACACACAGGAAACCACAGATGATTTCACCAACTGCGGAAAATTATTTATTTAGAGCATTTATATACTTGGCTTTCTTCCAACGCAGTCAGGAGGACCCAATGCAGCTGACTAGAAGAGATAAAATACAAAAATGATCATCTATTCAATTAATTAAATAATTGCACCATAAATTATGTAAGACACATTAATTAAAACATGTAACAACAACAGATAATTGGATAAATTAAAATTGCAGATACAAGAGTAAAGATCGACAAGGCAGAAAGGGAAGAATAACAGTCCACCGAGCCTTGCATTGTTGCAATTAGGGATGATTTGATTTTTTTTTCAAAAATTAAATTATCCTTGTTCTCAAAGCAAGTTTCTTACCTAGTTGAGCCCCCCACCCCACCCCGATCACAGTTGGTGTTTGGTTCACAGTTTGGAAAGGGCAGTAATGAGAGTAGTCTGGCATCAATTCTGTGAGCATTTTGGCATCTGTTCTGAAATGGTATTCAGCGCAGCAGCTGATGGTATTGCCGCCGCTGAGAACATGCTCGCAATTTGCTACCTCGATAGCACATCATGCACCATTTAAACTTAGCTTCCTTTTAGCTTCATTTTGTACCGTAGGATTTCAGTCCGGTGGCACATCAGAGACCAATAAGATTTTCAGGGTTTAAGCTTTCGAGAGTCACAGCTCCCTTCTTCAGACACAAGTAGGAATGGAGATCCCTAAGCCTTTATATCCAGTTAAAGGTGGGATGGGGTGTTACAAGGGAGGGCATCAGGAGGTAAAGGTAAAATGCAGCTTGATTAGAGCAGAAATTAGCATCTGTAGAATCCTAAATCTCTGTTCAACCCTGGGAGGAAGGGAGCTCTCCATTGTTCTGAATTTGTGAATAAACTCCATTTCAGCAATCGCATGTAATCTCCCCTTGAAGTTTCTCTGTTTGAAGACAGCCTCTTTTAGATCAGCAATGGAATGTCCTGGAAGATGAAAATATTCTCCTACGGGTTTTTCAGAGTTGTGATTTCTAATTATTTATTTATTTATTTTATTACACTTGTATTCCACTCTCCCTGAAAACCAAAGTCAGAGTGGATTTTATCAGATTTATGTCCATTTATTCTCTTACATAGGAACTGACCTGTTTGTCCAACACAGGGAGTAGAAGGGTATTGCTGACACTTGCTAACACTTGGTAGCATATATAACACAGCCTATTGGTGCTGTGCATGCACAGAATTTCCTGGACTGAACTGCAGGCCCCATGCAACAGCGAGAGATCCCATAAGTATTTGTAATTCAATTTAGAGTACTAGATTAATATAAATACAGTCAGTTTGGGGTTTTGTTACCCCAAGATGTCCTCACCACCAGGAATCACTCTTTGGAGCTCTCCTAGATCCCAGCACATTATACAGTTAGAGACATAGGCATTCTCCATCTCTGATACCAAACCAGAGAATTGTGATTAGATTACATGCCCATTTCCCATGGGAAAGCTGTCATTAGAGAAGGACACGAACAGCAATATGAACAAAAAAAAGCCACAAACAGCCCAATCTGCTGTTCGTGAACAATCTGTTCGTGAGGCCCCATTCTAAACTAACAGGTGGTCGTTGCAAGCCTCGTTTGTTGCTGTTCGCCAAGCCAGACAATCTGGCACCTGCAATCAATTCCCTTGGCAACATAGGCAGGGATTGTCTGAGCTCTGTCTGAACTCCTGCTGTTGCCCTGGAAACCCCAATCTAAGCCCAATTTAGCTTGATAGGCAGGTCTTCCTTTCAAGTGTGGAGCTCCAAATTTGTTACAAGGGAGCAAAGAGCAGGAGGGAGGGGGGCTCCCAGCTCTGACTTTGCAGACAGTGGAGAGACAGTTGCTGTTGGCATTTTGATAGAGAGAGTGCATTGGAGCTTGAATTTTCTTTGAGTGTGGTGGGATAGGGATCTACCCCTTCAAGTTCCAGGGATGTTGCCAGGTTCTGGGCCAAGCTATTATTTATTATTGGTACCTTTCCTGCTGCCTGCTCAGGTAAGGTTTCTGGGAGTGGTGTGGTAGGGATCTATCCCTTCAAGTTCCAGGGCTGCTGCCAGGCTCTGGGGCCAAGCTATTATTTATTATTGGTACTTTTTCTGGTGCCTGCTCAGGTCAGGTTTCTGTGAGTGGTGTAGTAGGGAACTTGACTTGGATGATGGCTGGAGGAGAGCCTGCTGGCGCCCACGAACAGCCAATCACGAACATGTTCGTGAACAGGGCCATGTTTGTGGTTGTTCATGAGTCCCTGTTCATGGATGGCAATGAACAACAAACATCATGTTCGGGGGTTTTTCTGTTCATGCCCATCTCTAGCTGTCATACCCCAAACAAGACCCTTTTCTGTGACTCTAAACCACCTTACTTCTAGGCCGTGAATAATGGCCAGTGTTTGCTGGACAAGAACGGTGCATTTCACGTGACTCAAGACTCTCCCTCACACTGCCTAGAAACCTGACCAAATGCTCAGTCTAACAGGATACTTCTGTCTCTCAACCCTTTAGCTTTTTTTCAGATAGAATGTGAGTCATTCCAAACTACCCCACCAGAGATAGCACCAGTCAGTCTATCATTGGGGGTTGCCTGCCACCTTCCCGATCAGGAAGAGAGGCATAAAAGGAGCTTCACTGGTCCCACCATTTTGAGTTAGTGTTCATCCCTGGACCTTCTCCCAGCACTGACTCAAGACAGCATCTTCAGTACAGACTTCCTTGACTTCCTCTTCCTGATTAGGAGCTCTTTCCGTTTGTCAGTCCTTCCTCTCCCACTTACCCGTCAATCTTCCATGTTCCTCCGGGGGTATACATACACTTTCTCATATCTCCAGGTGATTTTTCTCTGAAATAACCACACGGAACACATTGGGGGTAGCTTAATTCAAACAGGACATTCAAACAGGATTTGCCACGGAATGTGTGTGTTATGTGCTGTCAAGTAGTCTCCAACCTATGGCGACCCTATGAATGAAAGACCTCCAGAATGACCTATCATTAATAGACTTGTTCAGATCCTGCAAACTGGATGACATGGTTTCTTTTATTGAGTCAAGCCATCTCGTTTTAGGTCTTCCTCTTTTCCTGCTGCCTTCCACTTTTCCTAGCATTATTGACTTTTCCAGAGAATCTTGTCTTCTCATGATGTGACCAAAATACGATAGCTTTAATCTTGTCATTTTAGCTTCTAAGGAGAATTCAGGCTTGATTTGAACTAGTGCCCACTTATTTGTCTTTTTGGCTGTCCATGGTATTCACAAAACTCTCCTCCAGCACCGCATTTCAAATGAATCAATTTTTTTCCTGTCAGCTTTCTTTACTGTCCAACTTTCACATCCATACATGGCAATGGGAAATACCATAGTTTGGATTATCTCGATCTTGGTTCCCAGAGAGACATCTTTATCTTTAAGGATAAAGCTCCCTCACAGCTGCTCTTCCAAATCTCAATCTTCTTCTGATTTCTTCATTGTAGTCTCTCTGTTTGTTGATGATTGAGCCAAGGAATAGAAAATCTTGAGCAACTTCAATTTCCTCATTGTCAACTTTAAAATTGAGTAATTCCTCGGTAGTCATTACTTTTGTCTTCTTAAGGTTCAGTTGTAATACTGCTTTGGCGCATTCTCCTTTAACCTTCATCAGTAGTTGTTTCAAGACTTCACTATTTTCTGCTAGTAATGCTAGTAATGTGGTGTCATCTGCATATCTCAAATTGTTAATGTTCCTCCCACCAATTTTCACTCCACCGTCTTCCAGATCTAATCCAGCTTTCCTTATGATATACTCTACATAGAGGTTGTACAGGTAGGGAGATAATATGCATCCTTGTCTGACACCGTTGCCAATTGGAAACCATTCTGTTTCCCCATATTCTGTCCTGACAGTGGCCTCTTGTCCAGAGTACAGATTGCGCATCAAAACACTCAGATGTTGTGGAATCCCCACTTCTTTTAAGACTCTCCATAGCTTTTCATGATCTACACAGTCAAAAGCTTTGCTGTAATCTATAAAACATAGGCTGATTTTCTTCTGAAATTCCCTAGAATGTTCCATTAGCCATTGTAAATTTTCAATGTGATCTCTGGTGCCTCTTCCTTTTCTGAATCCAGCGTGAACACGTGGCATTTCTCGTTCCATATATGGCAAGAGTCTTTTTTGTATAATTTTGAGTATCATTTTGCTTGCATGGGAGATTAAAGCGATTGTCCAATAGTTGCTGCACTCCTTGGCTTCACAAAATTCTATGAGCCGCTCTCCTGCTTCATTTTGTGATCCTAATCCAAATTTTCCAACTATGTTTGATTCTGCTTTATCGCCTACTTTTGCATTCCAGTCACCTATGATTATCAGCATATTTTGTTTAGGTGTATGGTCAATTTCTTCTTGGACACTTGTGTAAAAGTTTTCTATTTCTTCCTCCTCAGCAACCGTAGTTGGAGCATAAACTTGAATGATGGTTACATTAACAGGCTTTCCCTGAAGTCTGATGGATATTACTCGCAGACTTTGCATTGTAGCTCTTAACTGCTTGTGCAATTTCTCACCTCACTATTAGAGCAACACTGTTTCTTTTGAGTTCATTTCCGCGGTAAAACACTGTGTGATTTTCTGACTGAAAATGTCCCCAGTCGGTCCACATTAGTTCACTAACACCCAGGACTGCAATGTTTAAACGTTCCATTTCTTGTTTTATAATTTCTAGCTTACCTGTTTTCATACTTCTTACGTTTCATGTTCCTATTATGTGTGTCACACAGCTTTGGACGTTCCTTTTGCATCTATTCACGTCCACAACTGGATGTCCTTTCAGCGTTAATCCAGTCCCATTATTAAGAATAGTGCTATTCGTACTTGTCCTCGGCTCGTAGCCAATTGAGTGCCATCCGACCTGGGAGTTCTGTCTTCCAGCACTATATCTTTTTTTCATTTTGGATTGTCTCATCATAGGGTTTTCACGGTATGAGATTAGAAGAAGTGGTTTGCCATTGCCTTCTTCTGTTTCGCAGTACTAACCAAGGTTAGTTGAAGTGACACTGCCGTTGTCTGTGAAAGATCCTCTGCCAGTGTCACCTTCCACTACTGCTGCTGCCCAGTAGCTAACCTTCAAGGATTCTTCCACTTCCATCCTATTGGAACATTCAATTATCTTCTGCCGATGTGACCGTTGATTCCTGAAGGGGGTGGATACATCTTAGTCTGGTGTCTCAGCTTTGACCATTCCGTCTTGTGTGACTCTTCCAGAAGTTTAGACTCTTGACCAAGCCTGTGCTCCTGATGGTGTTGCTCTCAGCTTCACTGACACACTCCAACCCCCTCACCATGTTAGGAACACTGAAATCCCAAACCTTTCTAACTTCCTCAAGCTAAGCTTGAGGAATTAGAAAAATTCATAACGTGCATTATTTAACAGCTATAGATATTCTACTCTGGATGACATGGATACTGCAAAGCTGTTAAAAACTTTACCTGTCAATAGTTTCTGCTAGGTAAGTGAGCAGGCAGAATGTATAAAAGAATTTTCTCGTTTAGCAACCGTTTCAATCCAATTATGTACCTCCTAGGACAGTTGACATTAATTGTTCACAGTGAAATTTCTTGTGCCGCTGTTACAAGGATAATGTACAGCCCTGTGAAAAATCTCATATTAATTCATTTTGTTAGAAGAAGCCCTGTTCAATCAAGGTTTTATAGTATTATGGGTAGTATAAAAATATAGGTGAAGACAAAATAACTGGGCCAATTACAGGAGCCCCTAACTCTGGAGATCCAGAATATTTAAAGCCATTATGATATAGGATCTCTCAGCACATGCTCTTCAATATTTATATGAGAATGCTAAATAAGATCATCCAGAGCTTCAAGAGTGGGCATCATCAAAATGCAGATGATACTCAGCTCTGTATCTCATCATCCAAGCCTCCAGATCTGTCCATTTTGTCTCTGTTTTGAAGCTATGATCAACTGAATTCAGACAAGACAGAAGTGATGCTGGTCAGGAAGGCTGATGTCTTAGGGGGACTGGATCCACTTGTATTGGACTGAGTGGGGTTGGCTTTTGCAGGTGGCTCATGGACTCAGCCCTGATGTTTGAAAAGGAGGTTAGTATAGTGGTCAAGTATGCCTTCCATCATCCACAACTGGTTTGCCTACTCTCTCCTTTCTTAAAGTCTTTCTACATGAGACGCCTCGCCGCATGTTCATCAAGTGTAGGGAGACACAATGTTAGCCGGGAAGTGTAATTTAAAAAGACAGAGCTGGGTTTGTTAATTTCATCTTCTCTCCAAAGGCTCTGTCAATTTCACATCTCCAGTTTAAAACTGTGTGGGATCACAAATAGAGTGCATCGAGGAATGGAAATGGGCTGAAGCTGCCTTCCAGAGCTGGACTTGGACCTGGAAAGGTTCTAATGGGCTGAAGTTTTCCTTCTGGCATTTCACAGCCCCTTCACAGTGTACAGCAGTGTACAGCAAAGCCTTTGCCCTGCTGCTGGCTCAACATTGCATCTCCTGACATGTGTTCTTCACATGTCAGACATCTCGTGTAGACAGACTCTTAGACTTAGCCAATCTGACCACGTTGAGCTATGCATTTGTAACTTCACAGTTGGATTATTGTAATGCACTCCACATTGCACAAGTGGAATTTGTGTTCAGTTACATCCATTCAAGTGGCAAATCTGTTATGAAAGGGTGCTGGTGTTGCCATCAAGTCCTGGTATTCAGTGGTTTACTGCCCCTAGGTTTGGAGATTCCCTTGATGCATTCGTGCATACAAAGATTGTTTATTTGCATTATCTTAATAAAGTGCTACTCTGTTAATGGGCAGGGGGAGGCACAAATCAACTGAAGGCTATAACAAGTTATACATGCTCCAATTCTTCAATTAATGTTAGCAATTATTCTAATTAAACTGAGACTGGGAAGAAAAATTAAAGGAAGAGAGAACACTGTTGAGGAAATATGTTCATCCATACTATTATGAAGTAATGTGTGTGTGTATTTATATTTATACATATATCTATAGAGAGAGAATGGGAATCTCTCTACACGAGACATCTGACATCTGAAGAACATGTGTTGGGACATGCAATGTTATCCGGGAAGGGTAGTTTAAAAAGACAGAGCCAGCAGCAGAGCAAATGCTTTGCTATAAACTGGAGCTATGTGAAGGGGCTGTGAAATGCCAGAAGGAAAACTTCATCCCATTATAACCTCCAGATCCAAGCCCAGCTCTGGAAGGCAGCTCCAGCCCATTTCCATTCCTCGCTGCCCTCTGGTTGTGATTCCACACAGTTTTAGACTGGAGAGGTGAAATTGACAGAGCCTTCCAGGAAGCAAAGATGAAATCAATAAACCCTCTGAGGAGCAATCTCCACTGGCTCTGTCTTTTTAAACTACACTTCCCAGCTAACACTGCGTCTCCTTACACTTGATGAACATGCGCCAAGGTGTCTCATTTACAGAGACTCTAAGACAGACAGATAAAATGTAGGGTGTGTATCTGTAAAACACCGTCTCATATTAATTGTTGAGTATTGGTTTTTAACAACAGAACTGTGTGAGACTGAGCTGCCAACTCGCCTGGGTATCTGAAGAGGGAAAAGAGTGTTGTGAACCCCTGGCTCCTCTTCTCCCTCCCAAACTGGCATCTCTAAGCCTTCAGATCATGGCCAGGTAGCTTTCTTAGCCTCTTGATGCACATCTTTGCCCTATACTACACTACACTTTCCCTTACACTAAGGCAGCGGAGGCTAAATGATCACTTCTCTCCTGCAATATCAAATTCAGACATTAATCCAGCATCTTTTATTCACGTGGTGCTTTTCCTGCAATGTGTCCTTTTTTAAGCCTTTGCATTATCTGTCAATGAGGGATGTTCATACCTCACAAAAAAGCACCCAGTTTTCTGTCAAGGATGCAGCTCTAAAAAGACTGCAGCCACATTGTATTTGGTTTAGTTGGCTCATTAGTTTCGTATCTCCTGACCTCATTTGATACATTTTCTTTAAACAGATAAAATGCATACCGTACAAACTATACTGTAAACTAGCAAGTGAGTTTTACAATCAGCAGTTTCTTTGGCTGCTGTTGAATTATTGCTTAAGTGTTCTTTCCCTCCAGACTTCTTTATCTTTTAAAGGAAAAAACAACTCAAGAACTTGGATACCTTTGGTCCAAAATGAGCAAGGGAGAAAAAGAAAGAACATGACAGAAATGAATACAGGCTTAACTGCTTGAGACAATATCATGCTAACAAAGGGTTCTCTTACCTTCATCTCCCCTAATTTGTACTTGTCTATTTTTATCCTTCATCTTGCCATTCTGTCTCTATTTGTTTATTTATTTATTGCCTGCCTTTCTCACTGAAACCCAAATCAGATTACACAGTGCAAGTCAATAAGTCTAGGACAATAGGGTTGTAGAAATTTGAAAAACAGCATAAATTCAAACAGAGATGAAACTTCTCTGAAATAAAGCATAACTAATTAGCATGACATCTTTAATGATGCAGAAACTACCCAGTAGGAGCATATCTACCTTAACAGAATGTACCCAGTAGAATAATCTACAGTCCCTGTCCCTTTACCAAGGCATCTCTCTGAGCCATTTCCTCCAGCACAGCCCTATTACCTGAGTCAAAAAAGCCCTCTTGAATAATTTATTTTTGCATAGTTTACGGAAATTCAGGAGAGTGTCTCATCAGTCAGGCCACTCCATGAAGTGGGGGCCACCACAGATAATGTGTGTGTACAGGTAGCTGTTGGTTTTGCCCAGCTGTGGGGTGGTATCTTCAAAAGGCGCTGTTCAGATGAGCAAGGCTGCTGAGGCAGAGCATAGGAGGAGAGGCAGTCCTGAAGATATGAGTGGCCAAGGCCATGAAGGGCTTTGAACATGATAGTCATGACCTTGAATTGGGACCAGTAAATGATGGGGTGGCTGGTTGGATGGCTGCAGAATAGGAGTAATATGTATGTACTGCCCAGCTCCTGATTGTAAATGAGCTGCAGCATTTTGCACCAGCTAGAGTCTCTGAGCTGACTGAAGGATGACTTGTGTAGAATCCATTACTGTAATCTAGTCACAACGTTCCTGTGGAGTGAACCCAGCTGGCCAGATCAGCCATGCCAAAGTAGGGGGTGGGGCATCTTACAGGATAGTCTGCACTGGGAGACTGTCTTTGTTGCAGTTGCATTTACCTGCTTCTCTAGCAGCAGCACTGGGTCCGGGATAACCCAGAATAAGAGAATTACTCTTAACAGAGTCAGTAAGGATCAATAGAACCCCATCGAAGGTAGGAAGCACAATGTCCTTCAAGATCTCCACCTTCACAACCTGCATCACTTCCATCTTGCCTGGATTCAATTTCAATTTGTTTTCTTTCAGCCATTCGACTACAAGCTGTCAAGCAGTGACTCTGGACCTCTACAGCATCACCAGAGGGTTTGGATAGCAAGATATACTGGGTATAATTTGCCTATTAATGGCATTCAATTCCATAGCTATGAATGATTTCTCCTAAAAGCTTTACATCCCTTTCATTCTTTCGGATCCCGGTGTAGGGATAGCAGATAAGGTTAGTTTATGGAAAGGAGGGATTGTTTGCCAGTTTTTATCATACAGAAAAAATGATAATAAACATTAAATTGAAAAAAAAATAACAAAAGAATGTGTTCTTATTTTCAGCTGTCACAACTGAAGCTCCTCCCTCAAGTAAATCTTTCTATTCATTCAAATTCTCAACAAGCACAATTAAGATGCTTAGAGTAAATTATGGCCATTAAGCCAGACAAGACAAACATTTGGTTTGCACAGTGGATTCAGAACATCTTTTTATCCATAAAACATCCAAAGCAGCTATTTCAAAGATGTCATTGCCAAAAGGTCCAAACTGAAATAGAAAGTTCAGTTTTGATGATGGGATCTGTGTGACACGATACATATCACTTTGGGAGGAGATCACTGGTATAGGAGTTTTGTAGCTCATTAACATATACTTCTGTGCTGTCATAACTAGAGAGGGGCACGAACTGCATTACGAACTTCAAAAACCCAAGAAATTGGCGATCACGCGATCGCAATCTAGCGGTTCATGATTGTCCTCGTCCAACGAACCAGCGTTCAGTGTGTTCAGCCGCGGTTCGGGAAGCCAGACAGTCAGGCGCCAGCAATCAATTCCCCTGGCAATGGAGCCTGAACTCTGTCAGCGCTCCTTCTGTTGCCCTGGAAACCTGAATGGAAGCCCAGCTTAACTTGATCGGCAGGTCTTCCTTCCAACCACGGAGCTGCAAAGTGGTTACAAGTTAGGAGAAGACACCCGGGGAGGGAGAGGGAAGGGGGTGTTCTGTAACCATGGGCACTCCAATCTCATCCCTGCAAACCTGATAGGCAGCTCTGATGGCCAAACACAGACCTCCTGCGTTGCTCAATGGGACCTGAGCTTATAAATAGCCGTGGGATCCCAGGCTGGGTTTCACTTTCAGCGAACAGTGGAGTGTGACAGAGCTGTTGCTTGCCACTTGCTAGCCTTTGGGGAGAGAGAGAGAGTTTAGTTGGAGCTTGGATCCCTATTGCAAACTTGACCAAACTTGGGTAATGGCTGGAGGAGAGCTTGTTAAACACTCCCTGGGAATATGGGCTCTCTAATTCCAACAGGGGCTGTTCTGACGCCCCTGAACCATGAACCTCAAACCGGTTCAGCAACAGGAAATGTTCGTTGAGGTTCGCGACCTCAGGATCATCGTTGGCACCAAACCACGAACCGCAGAGTCATTAAATTTTTTTGATTTGTGCCCATGTCTAGTCATAACCATTTCCTCAGCTATCCTTTCTTCATAGTGCTTAAACATCTTCCTCACTGCATACTGATGTCTCCCAAATGGTAGGAAAACCTCAGCTGCAGCCTAGCATCTGTCTATGCATTTTTCCAAGACTTCACATCAGTGTGATAACTGTGCCTTTATCTCATGATCCACCATCACCAACCAGTTCCAAGGAAGAAGTCTTCACTTTTGTCACAGCTGGCTGGAGCCAAGGAAGCTCTCTGCAGGCTACCACCCCTCTGGTACAGGTTTCCTCAGAAGGGCCTAGAGCAACCAACTGACTCCTTCTGTTTATTCTTTCCCAGTAGGTTTGATTTATTATGTGACCAAATTAGGCATGAGGACCCAGGCAGAATAATAAAGAACTTTATTTTAAAAGTTTATTAATAACTGGTGTTTAAAACTTTGTAAAATAAAGAGAATAGTAAAGGTTGGTGAATAAACAAACTAATACACTACACATCTAATTAGACTGTTCTTAAGTGTCTCCTGGCAACTGGCTTCCAACTGTCTCACCCCTTCTGGATGAAGGATCCCTCCATCTGCATCAGCCTCTCCTCAGCTCTGTTCCCTAGGAGTGAACACACCCTCCCACTGTGGTGAGGCCTTTTATCCCTTCCCTTGGGCACCATCCCCCTACTTTCCTATTGGTACAATTTTCCCTCAGAATTCCCTCTTACCCAATCACAGAGGCCAAAGGGAACCTGGGAAACATAGGCCCTACAGTCACTTTAGGGCAGGCTTCCACAAAGCCACTAGGCCTCACTAGGCCCAGGCTCATAACAAATTTCCAATGCATCTCTACCCTCTTCAGTGAGCTTAACACTAGCTGCAGCACATTTCCAAGTCAACAGATACTCCACAGCCATGGAGCACACTTTTTCCTATGACCCCTCTGTAACACTGCATGGAACTGGGAGGGGCACTGGTACAAGTCCTTTCCCGTGTCAGCTAAGGTAAATCACAGTTTGAGTAGAGCATGACAAATGCTTGACCAAATAGTCATACATATTCTGAAGGTAGAAGAATACCCTGTCCCCATATGAGCCTCTCCCCATATGAGCCTTGGAGGATGCTTCGATCCAGTGATAAACAGCTGTTACTGGTCCCTGGCTCTAGGGAGGCTCATTTAGCGTCAACCAGAGCCAAGGCCTTTTTGGTCCTGTCTCCAACCTGGTGGAATACTCTATCTAAAGAGATCAGGGCCCGGCCGGGTTTGCTATCCTTCTGCCTGGCCTGTAAGACAGAGTTGTTCTGCCAGTCATATGGTTGATTCCACACTAGTGGTTTTCTGCTGTTCAGCTTCCAAATCACCTTGATTTTAATTTGTGTTTCCACATGTGGGAAGGCAATCCTAGCAGCAGCTTCGAAGTCACTGCAGGTTTTGTCTGTTTTTTTTTCCATCCTGCTTTTCCCCGTCCATTCGCAGCAGATTATGGATTTTAATCATGCGAAATTCTTTATCCGATGTTCTCCCCACCCTTGCCCTTCTCTCTCGCCCTTTGAATTAACTTAATTTGATTGGCCAATCACATTTTCTAAGCCACACTCACTACCTTTCCCTTCCCCTCTTGTTTTTTTTTAAAAATTATAAAAAACGTTGCAATGTTTCTACAAGTCTATGTAGAAACATATCCTGTGTCATGTAATGACAGCTGACCAATAACAGGTCCGTTTTTCAACATGCCAAATTAATTACTTGTTGCTCGCTGACAGCTGACAGCTTCTGAGGCAGAGGGAAAGCGGGATCATCGATAACAATTTTCCCTGCAAATGTCAATAACCAATACTCATTTCACGATATCGGTGGGAAATGCTCTGACCTATCAGATGTGTTTGTTTGATGCAATGTTTATATGTAGCAACGTTTGGGAGGGGGGATTTTTTTTAAAATGAAGACGCACGTCTGTCGACACTTCCCCCAGAAAAAGCAATGAGGAATCGATTTTTATACTGGCAAATTCCACATGATGGACTTTGAGCATGATGAAATGAAATGTCAATGCGAAACAAAAGCCTTAATGTGGAATCGGGGAGCGGTGGATTTGTATGACTCCACTGCAGCACGACTGCTCAGAAAGTCTGATCAAAATCGATCATGCGGAATCCCCCATATGGTTGATGCCTTGGACCTCCCTACCAGCCACCTCGAGGTAACTGTGCCCCTACAAAAGGTATCTACCACCTAGGCCAGTGATGGCAAACCTTTTTGAGCCCGAGTGCCCAAACTGCAACACAAAACCAACTTATTTATTTCAAAGTGCCAGCACTGCAATTAAACCTGAATACTTAGGGTTTAGTTAAGAAAAAACAACTCATACAGTTGTCCCAACTAATTAACATCTCTCTCTCTCTCTCTCTCTCTCTCTCTCTCTCTCTCTCTCTCTCACTCAGGAGCCATGAATGAAAGTAAAGCAAGTTAAATCAAAGCAGTTTGCCCTTCTTTAGACCAGCAGCCCTGCTTGCAAGCACTCTCTTTCTCTCTCTCTCTCTCTCTCACTCACTCACTCGCTCAAGAGCCACGACTGAAAGTAAAGCAAGTTAAATCAAAGCAGCTTACTCTTCTTTAGAAAGTCAGCCCCAGCAGCCTGACTGCTGCCTCCGCTTCCTGCTGCTAAAGAGACGGGCGGCAGGGAGGCAGCCTTGAGGAAAAGGAATCACATGGGCAGGGCCAAAACCCATTTGATCTCTGCTCAGAGCTACTGGAACGCCATTCCAGGCATTCCCCCTCCAAATGAGCCCCGGACCTAGTGATCGGCGACTTGGCTCGCGTGCCCACCGAGAGGGCTCTGCGTGCCAGATGTGGCATGCGTGCCATAGGTTCGCCATCCCTGACCTAGGCTTTGCCATATATTTCTGGAGGTGTTTAGATGGTAGTTCCTGGAGGAATCTACTGCTGTATTGTTTGTTGTGTGCTCAGTCTAACTGAACATCAGACATCAACCCTCCTTTACTCTCACCTCCCAGTGCAAGAAGACTAGATGGAGAGGGGACAGGCCAATGCTGGCCTGTTTCTAAGAGTGTAAAGAAAATGCAGAACAGGTTTCAACCCATGTTTGTATCCTTTAGGGCTTGGGAAGAAACAACACGGACATTAGGGAACTGTGAAGTGGAAGCTTACATTGCCTACCTGCATATTTTATCAGTTTAATTCCATTAATACTGTATTTGAATTACTTGGGGGTGGGGGAATTCTGGACAGCTGAAGACTTCATTAAAGCCTATTTGGTCAAGAATGTGGAAGTGAAATCCCTTTAAAATGAGGCAAGCTTTCTAAGACCTAATCAGTGAAATAAGTTGTGCCCTCTCTGACACACACAATGGATTCAGGCAAGGTATTCTATTCTAACCGTTAAGTAAATCATCTTTAATGTCCTAGTCCATTCCTGTTTTAAAGATATACTTTCCATAAAACCTATAAGCACCAATTCTTCTGGGCATTTTTCCTGCCTAAATCTTGTAATTTGGGCTATTTTAAACAATGATCATTATCATTGTTCTTGTAGAATAATAACAAAAACTGCTGGCCACAAAAATTGCTGGACTCCTGATAATATAATGCTTATGTACAGGACCTTCGGTGTCTCTCGTGCTTCGTGTAACTTTAGAAACTAAAAGTAGGCTCTTTACAATTCACGTTTTTGCAGTCTTTTTGGTGTGATGATGATCACCAGACAAAATTTCCCCATTATTATTTCGAAACAAGGAGCCACGGGGAACTGTCAAACACCACATTGTGAAATGCCGGGGAAATGTGCAGCTTGCTGAGCTACTGGCAAATTGCCTAGTTAGTATTGGCTGCTAATGAGCAGTTGTTTGGGGAGGAAAGTCCAGAGAGCAAATGAGTAGCCACAGCAAATAAACCCCTCATACGGAGGTGTTTTTCTACAAAAACACTTCCGGTGAACTGACTTCTGATACAGCATAAATGGCACTGCAAATTCCTTACTAACCAACGATGAACTTTTGATGGCCTTTTCATTCTGCCCAGTGATTACTCTAATTTTTTTTTTGATGGGGGGGCGGTCAGTATGCTCCGTAGAAATGCCTTTCCTGCTAACATTTCATGCTGTATGATTGCCATGCTGTGGCTGGTGCAGAATATAGTAGTGCACATAGATCCATTGAATCTAAGAAGTTCAATTACCTGACCCTAATCCTACCCTCGCTGCACTGATTACCATCAGCATTAGTTATGAAGTGTTGTGTTGACCTAAAAGGTCCTTCAGAGGCAAGGATCAGATTACCTTTGTGAATTACTGCTCTTCTGATTGTTAATAGAGGTCAACTAATTCCCTCTGGTGGACAAATTTCCAGCTATCGTATGCTTATAAACCTATCTCTTTTGAGCGATAGTTAATAATAATGACAGCATCGGAGAAATAAGGAAAAAAAGCAATTGTACTTTAATTCATCTGGTCAAGGTCTCTGTCAATAATGGACTCACACAAGCCATTTTCACAAGTGGAAGTTCATTGCCTATTCATTGCAGATTGATCCCAAACTTAACCTTGTTTGAAACACAAGGTGTAGGTTTTTTACTTCAAATCATGTGACTGAGTTTTAAAGGGTTTTTAAATGCCTTGAAATATGTCAAGTGGGGATAGATTGATCCTCTCCGTGTTTCTTTCTGAAATACAGAACTGTACCTATGCATATCTATTGTGAAAAACCAGAGAAGTTTGGGGGATTTCAAGCCCATCATGTATACTTTTTCATATTTTCCAAGCACATACTTGCATAGCAGCTGAGCTTCCCAGGACTTTGGTCTCGGAAAGAGAGTCCTGGATATACTGATCAGAACCTTGCCCCATTCTTCCTCCTCCAGAGCAGGGAAGAAGGCTGGGGACATGGCTGGGCCAGCTGAGGAAGATCAAGGCTGGACTTCTGTTCCTTCTCTGTTATAGGTATTCCACTTGGTCATGGCAGAAGTGCCAGTCAAAAGGCTCTTGGCCATTTGATGCTCGACCCATAGCTTTGTCACCTGCAGCTCTGAGTGATCCAAACGACCAACATCAGAAGCAGCCCAGGATGTCCAAATGTTGTGCCGCACATGTGCTTTTTTCTCTGCTATGTTGTATTTTTGCATTTGTTTTGTAAGCTGCTTTGGGCCCACTGAGAGAAAAGCAAGAAGAAAATGCCCAAATCAATAAATATTCAAGCCCCCACCCTTACTTGAACAAGTTTTCTGGCTTTCCTTTTCTCACAGTTCTTTTCTGTATTCTTGCTCAGCTTTATGCATTCCTTCGATGATACAATTCATGAAGGGGTAAAATGAAAGAAAATTCTGAAAATTGTTGCAAACTGTACATAAACAAAGAACTCTGGAACATTTCAGAAATGAGAACAAGTAATTTAGAACTCCAAAATCCTGGATGTATGAATTCAAATGAAGAGAATTTCTGGAACATTGTTCATTTTATTATTTATTAAAATATTTATATTGCACCTTTCCTCATGGCTCAAGGCAGCTTACAAATCTTGATGTGGAAGTCAGGCTCCATATGCTGCACAGCCTCTTTCTCATTTTGATGCCACTAGTGCCACAACTAGCCTTGATCTAGATAGCCCAGGAGATACTGATCTTGTCAGATCTCAGAAGCTAAGCAGGGTCGGCCTTAGTTAGAAATTAGATGGGAGACTTCCCATGAAGACCAGGGTTGCAGAGGCAGACAATGATAAACCACCTCTGTTAGCCTCTTGCCATGAAAACCCCAATCAAGAGTTGTCATAAGTCAAATATGATTTGAAAACAGGATTTCATTTTTTCAGTGCCATGACTATCATTTTTACACACAACTGGAATTGACTCTGACTGCTAGTGAATTGTGAGTGCTTTTGTGCACCTTAAATTATCATGATTATAAGCGTCATAACATAAGTGCACATTCTTGAGAATTCCTCCTTAGTTTGTTTTGTAACCTTGTTGATGTCTTTGCTCTATACATTTGCATGAATTACCTGCCTGTTGGTATGGACACATTTCCATATATGTGAAGAAATGAGCTGTAACTCATGAAAGCTCATATTGAAATAAAACTCTTTAAGGTACCACTGGATTTTGTTTTACATTTCTGTGATATCAGCAGAATAGTAGGTTTTCTATTATTGAATGCTCTGGCTGTACTGGAACTAAAAGTTAAACCAACACCTTCCTAACAGAGGGGAGTTTAGATTGCTCTCTGTGCTGCTTAGCGGCGTGGAGGACAATCTCAACTCCCCTCTGTCTGGAGATCAGGGGGTGGGGCCACCAGTCATGTGACCATTTTCTCCAAGGGCAACCCACTGAGTTCCACCACCTCTTTTCCCAGAAAAAAAGCTCTGCTTTTATAGTGTATTACAAGACATAACTTTAAAACTGATCTTGCACAGGCTAATTTTGGATGGTCTACCTAATAGAATACATACAGAGCTAAGCAGGCCTGAGGAAACAGGTTCAGTCAAGAAAACAAAATACTTCCTTTTGTTCAAAGGAGACACTGGAAAGAGAAGCTTGAAGCTTTTTCTGTTAAGTCCTCATGGAGTTTTAACTGACACTATTTTTGTGCCTAGAATGGTATTTTTTCCCTGCAGACTATTGTTCCTCTTCTCTTTTTTTAACAAAAAAAAAACAGGTCTCTTATTCTCCAAGGCTGGCATGGACTTCCCACCAACTGGAAACTAAAGAGCAAACCATTTTGATATCGATATGATTAGGCACTCTATAAACGGTCACTTTGTTTGTCCCTCTTATAAAATAAAATGATGAAGCCGAGCAATTTCCCAAGTTGAAACCTTTTTTTAAAAAAAAAAACATACTTTGTTGAATTGTCTAACAATTTACTAGATGAGGTTTCACAGGGAAAATTTCTTCTATTGCTTATGATTGAGGTAGTTAGACATCACATTATTAAACACAAAACTTCAACCAAAAAAAATGCATGGGATGATAAACATCAGACCATTGTAGGGGGGAGCTTAAAAAGAAGCAAGCTGTGAAGTGGAGCAAATGTGTCAAAACCTTGCAAATTACTGAGATTTGCCATTAAGAATTCCAAATGTGGTGTTCATTAGAAAGATTTTTCAGGTGTGTGAAAGAATGCTAATAGGTAGATAATAAAATCAGTAGAGGCCCATAAATGATGCACTAAAATATACTTCCCACAGCTTTTCAGTTCACAGGTTCAGTTCACAAAAATATACCTGGTCCGTGCTTAGGTTGGGAGTGTACTTTTGACCATGGTTAGGCCTTTCTCCAAGAAAACACCCTACTTCTCAAAATACCGAGCATTCCCCACAAGATCATGAGATATTGGGTGCTCATTATGGTGAATTTCTTGATAGGCATGGTTGTGGGTTGAATAAAAAATAAATGGAAAACTAACTTCAGTTGGAAGCAAAGAAAGGTGCCCTCTCCTTCTTAAAGTGACGGGGTGGGTGGGATTCTGGGACAGAGATAGCAAAATACAGTACTGCCACTTCCCCAATTTGTATACTATTAGCCAAGTGGCCCTGATTGGCAGATACTTAAATAAGCAGATTGGGGCCATTTAGGAACACAAAACATGTTTCTGTAACCTTGCCCCCCTCCCCACAGTTGCATAAAAATTTTAAAACATACAAAAAAATTGGGAGGGGGTTAAATCCGACTAAAACACATCTGTTCTGTGCTCATGCACAGTCCTCAGACCCCTGCAGGAACAGCATTGCTGCTGGGTACTCCAAATGATGGGCAGGTCAAAAGGGACGCGTTGCAGCTGGAAGGGGAAGGAATGGGGAAGAACCGTTGGGAAGTGGGAGAGATGTAGAAGGATCCTTAAGAAGGAGAGGAAAAGAAAAAGGGAAGGATTTTTGGGAAGTGGGGGAGACATGGAAGGATCCTTAGGAAGGAGGGAGGGAAACACCTGTGGGAAGCAGGGAGAAACTGGGAAATTGGGGAGAGATAAACAGAGAAAAGGATCCTCGGGAAGGGAGGAGAAATAAACAGGGAAAGATCTTTGAGAAGTGGGAAGGAATGCAAAGATTTGGGGTTGGGGGGCCTGAGAAGGATGTTTGGGAAGGGGGAAAGGAAAGGATCTTTTGGAGGGGAAAATCATAGGCAGGGGGAATGGGAGATCCTTTCCCTGCAATGGTCCTCCCCCGCTCTAATGTCACTGCCACCGCCACTCACACACAGGACTGTTGCCAGACCCACTGTGGCTCCCTCCTCCCCAGTGTCACTACAACACAATTTGCAACATTTGTTGCAGGCCCTCACTTGCTATCCCTAAAAGGCATAACCTTATTTGCCTCAGTCCTACCTGTTCTCGCTGTACCTGGATGCAGAGCATCTATGATGACAACAGAATCTATATCTAGGGGTGTGCACCAAAAAAAAAAAAAATCTGGGAAATCCAGATCTTGGTTTCAGGGATCTAAAAAAAAAAAGGTTAAGACAGTTTAGAAAATCCCACATTTATTCAGCCATTATTTCTATCTGGGGGATATCCAGGGGGCTGGATGTGATGTTTTTCAAGAAAACTACACCAAATTTGCAAGGAACCTACTCCTGACTGTCCTCTAAAGATCATCCAAGTTTCATGAAGATTGGACCATGAGGTCCAATGCCATGGTTCCCTGAAGAAGATGCACCCAGCCGGTCTCCATTGTCTCCTCTTTGGGGAAACATTTCCAAGCTGGTAGAAACTCACAGGGACAAGGCTGCCAACAGTCAAAGCCACGCTCCCGAATGCAAGAGGAAGCCAAAGAGAACCAGACAATGCAAAGGAATGGATGGAATCCGCCCAGAACCAAAGTGAATCAAGAGGACCAACATCAAATGAGAGACTCATGTCAAAACCAAGAATTCCACTCAAACTGAAGGTAGGGATACTGTTGCAACGTAGCCCAACTGATCCAGTGTCACTCACAGAAGCCAGGTAGATATGGGCTGTTTCCACACGGCTTACCTTATTCTGCAAAATAGTGAAATCTTGTGAAAAGACGCTGTTATCATGTCTTCTTGTGCAATAACAGCGTCTTCTCGCACAATAACAGCATCTTCTCACGAGATTTCGCTATTTTGCAGAATAAGGTAAGCCGTGTGGAAACGGCCATGGAGAGCTCCAGCACAAATTGGCCACTCAATCCCTCTCCCTGCCTCACTCCCCCTCCCTCCTCCTCTTCCCCTTTCATAAAAAATCAAGAGACGCCCAAGAAGGAACCAGCCAGAGACTGAAGCCACATCTCCCAGATATACCTGGATTTATCCGAAGGGTCTGGATCCAGATTCCCAGTCGGATCCTCAGTTCTTTGATTTGATTCAGGAAAACCTCATTTAGCCAGATCAGCAGAAATCCAATTCTCCCCCCCCCCCAATCCTGGATCTGGACTGCAGACCCATATCTATATCTCTTTATCCTAACTTATTGTACTATCTCCTTTTGTGCATCAGAATGCAAACTGAAAATAAACCAAATAATTAATAATAATAATACATAAATATTATATATTCAAATAGTGAAATGTTGTGCCATGAGCTTCAATGACCCCATTCCCTATCACTCAAGAATCAACCCTGATACACCATCTGTGGCTCCACCAGGGGGCAGCAGAACATAGTAACACAGTGATGTTCCTTACATTTCCCTTTATTGCAATGAGCAAAGTCCTCATAGGTATCTACAGGAGTATATTTCCTGCTCACATTGTACCCTTAAACTCTTAAGGGGCTGAGCTGAGCCTCTGCTGTGAATCAGTTCCACAGTGTTGCCCACTGTGTCTCAAGTCTCAAGCCAGGGCGGGAGGTTGGCCAGCCAACCTCCCGCCCTGGTGCTATGTTCAGCAGCTGCTCAGTGGGGGGCTTCTCCTGCTGGCAGAGCACCCCCACTCCCGCTTGGGCCATCTTGCTGTTACTGCCATCCCAAGCAGTGCCCTGTCCTGTCTGAGAACAGCTGCTGCCCTTGGCCCAGTAAGTTTGGGCCTCTTCTGGACTCCTGCCTCTTTGCCACACCATCTTGTTCTGAACTACAGCTGAAGTGGTCTCTTTAATTATAACATTAGATTTATATACCGCCCTTCAAGATGACTTAACACCCACTCAGAGCAGTTTACAAAGTATGCCATTATTATCCCCACAACAAAAGACCCTGTGAGGTTGGTGGGGCTGAGAGAGCTCCAGAGAACTGTGACTAGCCCAAGGTCACCCAGCTGGCTTCAAGTGGAGGAGTGGGGAATCAAACCTGGCTTGCCAGATTAGAGTCCCACGCTCTTAACCACTACACCAAACGGGCTCTCCTGTACATCAAGCAATCCTCTGAACACCCGAGATTATTCTTAGCTTTACTGTTATCTCTGAGGAGCAGGATATATATTAGACATCAAGGGGGTAACCGAGTGTGTGTTTTTAATCATTCTTTTATTATTACACTTTTTAAAAGATTAAAATGCAGGAACGGATAAAGAATAATAAGGAATGAAGGGAAACAAACAGTAGGGCAAAACCTGCTAAATGGATAAGACTGAATTAAAGAAAATTAGATTGGAAGTTATACATTTCATAATGTTTCTCTATACTTCAAAAGCAGCCAGTTTGGTGTAATGGTTAAGAGAGGCAGGACTCTAATCTGGAGAGACGGGTTTGATTCCCCACTCCTTCTCTTGAAGCCAGCTGGCTATATGAGCCCCTGATAGAGTGGGTGTAAACGGCAGTAGCAAGTGCCTATTTTTTCTCTCCCCTCTGAGACATGGTCTTTCACACACATCCCCTGCACAGGGTCCAGGGCAGCTGCCCCTATTGCCCATTGGCTAAGACCACCCCTACCTGTTAGTGTAGTGGTTAAGAATAGACACGGGCATGAACCAAAACAATTTAACAAACCAGTTGTTCGCGGTTCGGTGCTGCCGCTGATCCCGAGATCGTGAACCGCAACAAACATTTCCCATTACCGAACTGGTTTGGGGTTCGCGGTTCGTTGGGTGTGGAACGGCCCCCGTGGCACTTGCAGAGCCCATATTCCCAGAGAGTCTTTTGCAGGCTCTCCTACAGCCAAGTTTGGACAAGATTGCAAGTGGCAAGCAAGAACTCTGTCCCATTCCACTGCTCGCTGAAAGTGAAACCCAGCCTGGGAGCCCATGGCTATTTATAAGCACAGGTCCCATTGAGCAACGCAGGAGGTCTGTGTGTGGCCGTCAGATCTGCCTGTCAGGGTTTGCAGGGATGAGATTGGAGTGCCCGTGGCTACAGGACACCCCCTTCCCCCTCCCTCCCCTGGGTGTCTTCTCCCAACTTGTAACCACTTTGCAGCTCCGTGGTTGGAAGGAAGACCTGCCGATCAAGTTAAGCTGGGCTTCCATTCGGGTTTCTAGGGTGACAGAAGGAGCGCAGACAGAGTTCAGGCATTCCCCCGGCTCCGTTTCCAGAGGAATTGATTGCTGGTGCCTGACTGTTTGGCTTCATGAACTGTGGCTGAATGTACCAACCAGGCTTTTACTGACTGCAGGTTCATTGGACGTGGCCGATAATGAACCACCAGATCGCGATCGCGCAATCGCCATTTTCATGGGTTTTTGAAGTTCGTAATGCAGTTCATGCCCATCTCTAGTTAAGAACAGTGGGACTAATCTGAAGAACTGGGTTTGATTCCCCACTCCTCCGCTTGAAGCCAGCTGGGTGACCTTGGGTCAGTCACAGCTCTCTCAAAGCTCTCGCAGCCCCACCCACCTCACAGGGTGATTGTTGTTGTGGGGATAATAATAACATACTTTGTAAACCACTTTGAGTAGCCATTAAGTTGTCCTAAAGGGCGGTATATAAATCAAATGTTGTTGTTAATATTAATATTACAACCAGGAAATAGACAAGAATATTTTCCCCTCTCACCTTTCTCCCTTTTTCCTTTTCTTGCTTTCTTCTGCCCCTATCCTACCTTTTTTAGTCGCCCCATCTTCTTCTGCTCCCCTGCAATATTCACATCTTCTCTCTTTTCCCTGCTTCCTAGTCCACCTTCCCTTTCTGTCCTGCTACTCCACGCTCTTAACTGCTGCTTTCCCTCTGGTGCTTCATTCCATTCTCCTTCAATTGATCTTTCTTCTTCTATCCTTCATGACTCCCATATCCTCTCCACTTCATGGCACCCAATAGATGGGCTCAAAAAACATCACAAACAACTTTAGGTAGCTACAGCTACCCAAAATGCCACCTGCATGTTGGATTTTTTTCCTGCAATGACTATGTGTGCACATACATTTTACCTATTTGTTTAAAATAAGAATATGTGTAAGATACAAGATGACGCTTTTAAAATGGATCTGTTGCAATGCCTGATGTTTCAGTAGAATTTCAATTATTTTTTGCTTAAAAATTCAGTGAACCTGTGGGTCAAAAAGACACTGTAAGATCCACAAATGACTCTAATTTAGATGCACTAAAAAATCTAAACCTAAATTACAAGCCGTAGGCATGGTGCTGAATGAGTTAACCCTTTCTTCACACTATTTTCCCAAACTCCAACAAACTCTTAGAACAACTTGCTACCCATAAAAGAATGAATAAGGTCGGTCTACTGAGGGGGAAAAAAGTAGCAAACAACTCTGAGGAAAAGATGGCCAGAACAAGAGTCAACCCTTCTCCCCCTATAGCTCCAGCACAAATACTGCTTATTTTACCAGTAACTTGCTTAGTTTGACCTATGTGCAGGGCTTTTTTCTGGGAAAAGAGGTGGTAGAACTCAGTGGGTTGCCCTAGGAGAAAATGGTCACATGGCTGGTGGCCCCGCCTCCGATCTCCAGACAGAGGGGCATTTAGATTGCCCTCCACACCGTTCAGCGATACGGAGGGCAATCTAATCTCCCCTCTGTCTGGAGATCAGAGGCGGGGCCACCAGCCATGTGACCATTTTCAAGAGGTTCTGGAACTCTGTTCCACTACGTTCCCACTGAAAAAAAGCCCTGCCTATGTGTAATTTCAAAACTGGGTAAGGCAGCCTTTTGGAAATACATTTAATTAAAGTATTTCAAACGGTTTAAAAGTAGAACAGAAATATTCATTTTAGCCTTATGTCTGAGCTATATACATTCATACTTGCACACCTTGTGTTGATCCAATAATTTTCTCTTCATCTATGACTTTGGTGAAATATTGTGCTAATAATTTCACAACTACCTACAGTCATTAATACCCATTTTGCAAAATACATGAATTATCTTATTTTCCAACATTCCAAATAACCCCAGAGTAAATTATTCTGATATTTTGGATGTTTACCCACATTTCAGTTACCTTTCCAGTACTTTGAAAACATATAGATGAGAACAAACTTAAATTCTCACTTGTACAGCAGCAAGAGACAGCAAAGGAACTGAAAAAAAACCCCACAAAATTAAATACAAGTGTACGGACCCATGAACCATCTCCTATTTTGACATTTCCAGCTGATGGAATGATGGATGAATTGAACCTTTAGAAATCATTGTTTACGAGCCATCAAAATCTAGTTCTGATTACTTACTATAACCCTTAAATCACTTTGATCCCAGTCTGTATCCTATCGGTCCACTCAGCAATGTTTGAAGCTTTCCTCTGCTCTAAGGAATGGCTCTTCCTCTGAGAGATCATTCGCTTAAGTTGGGAGGAGGCTCCAAACTTTGATGAGCAGACTGGTTGGATGCAAGTCAGTATGTATACATATCACCATTACATATAGGGGACAGGGGATTCCTGGCTCCCACCATCTGACACTCACCACCACTCATCTGGCATGTGGGAGGGAGGGACGAAGGTGTGGGAATATGCCTCCCAGGCTCAGTCCCAGGGCAGCACAAAGATATCAATTCCTGGAAGTGACCACATCGTGCTGCCCCAAGAGTGCTCCCATGCTTCATAGTGGGACAATTGGGGCTCCTGTGCCTGTATGATGATGTCACTGGAAGTGATACTACCAAAGGTGACCTCATTGTACGGGCCTGGGAATGTTCCCACACTTCATGCATGCACAAGGAGCAAGGAGGAGGTGATTGCCAGGGCCCCCCTTTGCCAGGAGGGTAAGGGGACTAGAGGTGGGCATGAACAGCAATACGGGGGGGGGGGAGTCACGAACAACCCATTCTGCTGTTTGCGAGCAAGCTGCTCATGAGGCCCTATTCCAAACAAACATGTGTTCGTTAAAAGCCCTGTTTGTTGCATTTGTCAGCCGTCTGTTAAGCAAGACAGTCTGGCACCTTCAATCAATTCCCTTGGCAATATAGACAGGGACTGTCTGAACTCCTTCTGTTGCCCTGGAAACTCCAATCTAAGCCCAACTTAGCTTGATAGGCAGGTCTTCCTTCCAAGTGTGGAGCTCAACATTTGTTACATGGGAGCAAAGAGCAGGGGGGAGGGGGTCTTCTGTAACCATGGGAACACCAATCTCATCCCTCCAGATAGTTCTGACTGCCAACCACAGACCTCCTGTTTTGCTCTATGGGAACTCTGGTTATAAAAGGCACCGTGCTCCCAGCTCTGGCTTTCAGTTTCAGCAGACAGTGGTGTGGGAGAAAGCTGTTGCTGGCATTTTGAGAGAGAGAGAAGGAGAGTATATTGGAGCCTGAATTTTTTTGTGTGTGCGTGGTGGGATAGGGATCTACCCCCTCAGGTTCCAGGGCTGCTGCCAGGCTCTGGGGCCAAGCTCAGTGGGCACCTCGGCTGAGGGCTCACAGTGATTGTTAGAGCCTGTCCTGCTTCATCTGATCAAGTTTCTGGGAGTGCTGGGCTAAGGCTCTACCCCCTCCCTCTGGTTCTAGGGCTGCTGCCAGGGTCTGGGGCCATGCTCAGTGGGCACCTTGGCTGAGGGATTACAGTGATTGTTAGTGCCTGCCCTCCCTGATCTGGTCAGGTTTCTGGGAGTGCTGGGCTAGGGCTCTATCCCCTCCCTCTGGTTCCAGGGCTGCTGCCCGGCTCTGGGGCCAAGCTCAGTGGGCACCTCGGCTGAGGGCTCACAGTGATTGTTAGTGCCTGTCCTGCCTGATCTCATGGTAGCCTCTCTGAGGTCTGGCGGGCAGGCACATTGGAGGTGCCACAGGTGTGCAGCCAAACCCCCTGCCCCCTTGAATGGGAGGTGGCCCACCACCACCTTCCCAAGCCCACCAGGGGTCTGCAGTCCACCCCTCGAAATGGGGCCAAAGTCAACTGATGGCTCCTACTGTATCAAATGGGAGTTTCCTGGGGATGCCAGCTTTGGGAATGTATAACTCTGAGCTCTGTATTGCAATCGTAATCAAACTTGGAGGAGGGCTGGAGGAGAGCCTTCCGAACACTCCTTGCGAATATGGGCTCTCTAAGTCCCAAGGGGGCTGTTCTGGCCCCAACAAACTTCCAACCATGAACATGTTTGTGAACAGGTCATGTTTGTCAATGTTCTTGAATCACTGTTCGTGGATGGCAGTGAACAACGAACACCATGTTCATTTTTTCCCCTGTTTGTGCCTATCTCTAAAGGGGACCTGGCAATTCTAATTACATAGTGGCCATTTGGAAACTTTAATGGGGCTTCATATCTCCAGCATTTTGGGGACAGCAGTCCTGCGCTGTTTATTTATATATGATAGGAAGATCCTACTTTGAGTCCCTGTTATGTGAGAGTTGAGATCAAGAGCAA
Source organism: Eublepharis macularius (assembly GCF_028583425.1). Lineage (NCBI taxonomy): Eukaryota > Metazoa > Chordata > Lepidosauria > Squamata > Eublepharidae > Eublepharis > Eublepharis macularius. Next base: position 84,261,085 of record NC_072798.1, read on the forward strand.
GTAAGAACAGAGACTTCACTGTGGTGACTCCAAGGTCTCCACAAGGTGTGACAGAACGATAAAGCACATAGCTTAAAATCTTATTTTTATTCCTTAAAAACTACCTTTTAAAAAATATGCATAATGGTTCTGTTATGAGGTTTCAGTTTTTTCCCCTCCATGAATAAGGAATAGGAAGCTATATCTGTATTTAAGTAAATATAATTGTTTGGGATGTGGGCAAAATGCAGCGGCTTTCAAATTACAAATATTCAAAACAAATCTATACCAATTGGAGAGGGATGAGATAGAGGAAGGGAAAATGTTAGCAATACTTTTTCACAAGTATTCCTCTCTGGAAAGAAACGAAAGAATAGAGAAAACAACTTGAAAGTGCATTTCATTGCAGAAAGAATCACTGGGGGGGGGCATTATATCCTATTAGGTTGGTCTGGCTATATTGTCTTCAAATAATTAAAGCTGTGCATGCAGTCCTTTTATACTGCTCTAAACAAAAGAAGTGATATTACTGCAGAAAGGGACTAAAGAAGTATTAATTAAACTGTCTCCCTATAATGTGTTATGATCAGAATGGAACTCCACATGGTTCACTGCTATACAGCCTTCACAGTACTACATATTCTATTTTTAATACCTAATGACACTGATCTGTTGCCATTTTCTATAGATAAAAGGTTCTGCTATCATTCTATTTATTAAAAAAAAATAAAGAGAAGCAAAGCATCAATTGAGATGAAAATGCATCACGATTGTGCTCGCATATGAAAACTTCCACCTGTCCTTCAAAGTCTGAATAGATTGAAAAGGCCGCTATTTGAATTAAACCCAAACAGAAAAGAGTGATTGTATACCTATTCATTTTAAAATATCTAGGTCATTCACTGGCACAGTCCTTGATTTGGTGTCCTGCATAGTAAAGTAGTTTAGAACATTGTTTCGGCCCAAGCATTCTCTTCTGCTAAGTGATGAGTTCTCTCCGAGAGGAGGACCCTTCTCCAAAAGAAGTCTAGCACGAGAAGGCTCCTTCCACAAGAGGAAGAATATTCAGCTGAAGTGATCCCTATCTGGTGTTCCTTAAAATTTTGGTTCCTGGGACATATATTTTTTCTTAGTTATGGATACACACTTCTCTCACACCTCAAAAAGTTCATTTCTTCATTAAAGAATAAAATCACCCATCCTCTGAGAAGCCTACCTGTTGAATATTATGATCTGAGTGTGCCTCCATACTAGAAGGAGATGAGCCCAGAACACAGACTCATTAAGAGATGCAACAAGCCATCACCACCATCAAGAGGTAATTCTGCTGTGTCTCCACATTGGGAGTGATTCAGTCACCCTAAGCGTAAAAACATCAGTTATTCAGCCCCAATGGAGAATAGTTGCAAGGGGGTAAAAATCAAGCAGAGAGAGGCAGTGGGAAGTCTGTTCTGTAGGTACAGATACTGAGATCCAAGAACATTTTAAGTAATTTCTTGCAGCATGCTAGCTATTCCTGATCTACAATGTGCCCAGGTGCACAGTTTGGGAATTACCACTTGTGCTTCGCCAAAGTATTTTTAAAGTTATCTATTTGGGAACTAGCCTTAAATGAATTTATTTCCACAACTATTTGTATTTGTTAAGCCTGAGGCCCTAAAAGGTAATGAGCCATTTGTCTATATAATTCTCTAGACAAATTCTGGAGAGAGTGAGGTCTTTGCTTAACTAGAGAAGACATGATCCTTCTACATGTTGGTGTGGTACAATAGCAACAGAAAATAAAAGATTACTCTTCCTCTGTTTAAATGTGCACAAGTGGCAACTAGAGATGGGCATGAACCAGGAAAATACCGAACCATGCGGTTCGTGGTATGTCACATTTCACGAACCCCAAACCATGAACTTTCACGAACTTGCCCCAGTTCACGAACACGTTCATTTGGTTCATGAAAATGTTACTTCTGGGGCAGCAGAAGGTCTGCAGAAAGCCCCCCTCCCGTTGCCTAGGAAACTGATTGACTGGTGCCAGGCTGTCTGCAGTGATGAACCGAAAAATGAACCAAATGAACTGGCCTAAAATTCATGGAGGTTTGTCAGAAATGGGATCTGATGAACTAGTGGTTCGTGAACCATGAACCGGCCCAGTTCGTGATAAACTTTGGTTTGTATTTTGGTTCATGCCTATCTCTAGTGGCAACTGTTACAGCAATAGGACACCTGTCCATACTTCACTTATTCCTGCCCAACTCTCCCTATTCTGTTCAGTCAAGGAACACAAGTTCTAAGTTTGCTGTTCGTTGGCCAAATGAGTGGGATGGGCCAGGATATAGGAGGTGAGAACTGGCACCCAATAATCACCTCATAGACCAGCTCCATAGGCCCTCTGCACATGGACAAACTGCTGATTAACATCTTTAAAACATGCTATTATTGCAGTACATTCTATAGGGCTAGCCATGAAAATCCTGTGTACCGAGCCCTACAATTGGTACAGTGGCACCATAAATGCTAACCTGCACAGGACAGTGGTTGTCTTCCTCTATTCAGAAATGTATACGGCAATAAAATAACAAAGTAGGCTCCAACCCATGACCATGTATGCTACAATATACATTTTTTAATATTAAAAAGCCGCATGACATTCCTCTATTGTATTGCCTTAGACATTTCCCAGTGGAGAAAGACAACTCATTTTTTTTCTTTCCTCTAAGCTCGCAACACCACCTCCTCCTTTATCTCGTACCTCTTTTCCAGATGCCACTTTGGGGAAAGGAGATGCAGACCTTGCTGTCAATGGCTGATGTAGCTTTAGTATCTACTGCCTGTTACCCATCAGTGTGCATCACTCATTCTTTGAGGTATAGCTGGAGAGCTGCTAGCATGCACTGTAATTCCAGTGCCGCATGGTGGCAAAAGAACAAGCTCAGAGCCATGCTAGATGAGAAGCTGAAGAGCTTCCATTGGACCTCCCATCTCTTTATAAATAGCAGCGGAAGGCAGATTCATTATGGATAGGGATCATCACACTGAATCAGTGGTGGGGGGGTTAAGCCTCTTCCAGGACCCTTTTTACCTGGTGCTATTTGCCCGAGTTAGGGAAAATTCAATGGCTTTGATCCTACCTAGAATTCGGGGGCACAAGGAGGGGAAGTATACTTTGCTGATCACTCCACTCACAGCAATCCTCCAATCCAACCCAAGCTTTTCCTGGAGGTCCCCAACTCCCAGGAACAGCATTTCAGGGTGTGTTTTGGGCCGCTGTGGGAAGGAAGAATCGATGGAAATCTAGGAAGAATCCAAGTAATTTTGCTGTGCATTATTCCCTGCTGGGGCAAAACACCTGCAGCTGGCTGATTTCCATTGGGCAATGGACAAGAAGGACCCTTGCCATGATCCTGATCCAAATCCTTCCTCTCTTTGGATTCCATTTGTAGAATTTGTAGATTCTGCCAAATGTGAGAACAGTAATGTTCAAGAGGGCATTCTTAAATAGAGATGGGCACGAACCAAAATACGAACCAAAATTAAGTACGAACCAGGTCGGTTCATGGTTAGCGAACTGTGGTTCATCAGATCCCAATTCTGATGAACCGCCATGAACTTTAGGCTGGTTTGTTTGGTTCGTTTTTTGGTTCGTGACTGCAGACAGCCTGGTGCCAATCAATCAGTTTCCTAGGCATCAGAGGGTGGACTTTCTGCAGACCTTCTGCTGACCTGGAAGTGACAATTTTCTGACCCCGGATGTGACATTTTCATGAACCAAATGAACTGGTTCACGAACCAGGGGCAGGTTCATGAAAGTTCGTGGTTCATAGTTCATGAAATTTGACAAACTACAAACCGCATGGTTTGGGTTTTTTTCGGTTCGTGCCCATCTCTATTCTTAAGCAGAGATTAAAACTGTAGTAGAATGGAAGTGTCCAGGAGGGCACCTCTATAATGGAAAAAGATTGTAATTCATTGCAATGAATATGATAGATATGACCTGCTTTTAGGGCATTGTCTTATACCTTGTAATCCACTTTCTGTCACTTTACAGTATACTTTGCCTTAGGCAGTTGGTTGTTTGCATTATCTACTAACTCTATAGTCCTTGCCCAATTGCATTATTCATGGGTTGTTCTATGCTGTCCAAATGCACTGTTTTATAGCCTATAAGCCGCCTTGAGTCTCAAAAAGAAAGGCAGACTGTAAACCAAGTAACTAAACAGAAATAAATAGAAGTTTTAAAAGATGGATGCTTCAATCATGCTGGGTTATTGGTCCCACAATGGGGAAACGATATATAATAAACCAAAAAACATTTCAGATATAAACAAACAGTTAATTGATAGTTCAATGCTGTGCTAAGAAAAGCACTTGAATTAAAAAATAATAATCAGCCCACCCAAGCCTATAAAACATTAATAAAACAGGTTCTATCTAGGATCTAATTTCTGATATCTTGTATTCTTTAATGAGAGGGGAAAGAAATTAGACCTCGGATGGAATCTGATTTAAGAATCTGATTGCTTTTTTCCAAGGAATGAATAATTCCTGCCAAAGAGAGAAAAAAAGCAATGTCTTTTTAGATACATAGAACCATTATAGTCACCTACGGCATCAAATTATTTCAATGTACTTTTTCATCTCTTCCTTCTTGCTGCACATTTTTGCCACTGCTGAAGCAATAGATTTCAAAGAAAGATAAAATGTATAAATTCAGAATAAGAGATGAACTGGATCTAGCACTCAACTGTAACAAGCTGTTGAATCTGGAATATTTTCTCACATTGCTATTCTGAGAGGGCTGCGGAATGTCCAAGATCCATGGTGTTATGTTATTCTAATGCCTGCATCCTTTGAGGAAATAAGACAAGGACTCTGGTATCAAACCTCCGATGGGTGTTTTCCTACACAACTAGATGTGTCAGATTATAATAATTCTCAGGAGAAAGAAACTAACAGGAGGGAGACGCAGAGATGCATCAAAATTGAATCACATCTGGGAGCTTGGACAGGAGTGGAACTTGATATAAACAAGAGAGAAGTACAGGTGGTGGGTCTGGTAAAGGCAGAACAGGATAGCTTCCATTCTAATAGGAATATATTTTTGAGAACACTGCATAACCAGGTTGCCTGTACAGGTATCTGGTCAACTGCTTTTAATTTACAAAATTCTGAATAGCTCAGGCCTTCCAGAGGTAAAATCCAAAGAGAATGGCCGTTCCCGTTAGGATACAGCAACAAACCGAGAAAAATCACGGGAAATGAAAAAGGCTAAACAGCCCATATAACAAAGTGATATCTTTAAAGTGCAAGTGCTATAACATGTGCAATGCTGATACAACAACTTGATACAATAGTAAATACAACAGTTAATACAGCAATTTAGTACAAAAACATTTCATAATCAGTTCATCAACCATTATGCAAATACATGCGAATTACTTTTGCCAACTGCAAAGTCATTAACTCCAGGTAAAAATAAAGTTCTTTAATAGTCTCGAATCTGTTTCAAACCGATTAATTCATTCAAGTTTCTTCAGGAAAGAGTAGGCTGATATGCCGAAGCTGGAGGATAGACCTGACACGCCCAATCTGGGGCCGGCTATAACAGCAGATTTCGCCTCTACTTCTTCAGGAGCATGTACTTTGTCGGAAAGAATCCCAACCACATAACCCGGAACATGGCGGCAGTGTATTCTTTTGCGCTGAAAGGGCATCAGCCAGTTCTACATGCCTGGGACCTCCTCAGTATGGTTCCCCTTTAATAATTTTTTCTTTCTTTCCAATTTTCACCCTAATCTACATTAGCATGAGTCTTTATGCCAGCCAGGACTCAGAGGCTGAAGGAGACACCTCCCTCTTCAAACCCACATGTGTGTGCATTCCCATGTGATATTCCATCATTGTGTGCAAAAGTGCACAGAAAGGGATGGTGATAGCAATGCTGGTGCTGATGGCACCAAGCCATCTGCTGCTCCCCTCCCCAGTGCAAAGCAAAGCTTTTGATCCCTAGAAGCCACTCAGTGCCAATGCCATTGCCCAGGAAGCACTGAATTAAAGATGTACTTATGAGTACCATGCAAATCCCCTTCGTGCCAACGCGTATGGATCTGCCAAGTAACCTTAAAAAGGCTCCATTCTTTGTTAGTAAGAACTTTATTGAAAAGTCGCTAGTTCATGATCTTACTGGGTTCATTATCAGGAATGAGGCATGCTGGGAACTAACTGTAAGGAGAGGACAAAAGGTTCAAGGTTATGTGGACTCCTTTTCCAACAGCTAGGAGCAAGCATAGTCTAAGAGAGATAAGTCAAGAATTACTCATCCTGGGAAACACAGCTGCAACCAACAGTCATAATCATAACCTCCAGCTCCAATCCCCCTTGCCCCCGCCCCCAGGTATGGTATGGCAGAAGCTGCCCGCATCTTGACACAACAGAGTTAATGCTAAGGGTTCAGTTTCTCCACTTTTGATCCAATTGATTGCATGATAAGTGCAGACAGACTTGCCATTAAGGAAAACAAGATGCTGCTGGCTTGGTTACATGGCCTCTATGCAGTAAGTTCCAAACACACAAACTTTTTGGCAGGGGAGTTGTTACAGCCTCAACTTCCAGAAGCTGCTTTAACAAGCCAAACCAGCAAGTTCTATATGTTATTTTGGCTCCCCTCCCCCTCCGTATGCATAACCCTAATATTGGAAGTCAATTTGGGTCAATCATTGAGGAGAAAAGCAGGATACAAACAAACATGTAACTTTAGTTTTTGTAGATTTTCCGGGCTGTATAGCCGTGGTCTTGGCATTGTAGTGCCTGACATTTCGCCAGCAGCTGTGACTGGCATCTTCAGAGGTGTAGCACCAAAAGACAGAGATCTCTCTGAAGATGCCATTCACAGTTTCTGGTGAAATGTCAGGAACTACAATGCCAAGACCGCAGCCATGCAACCCGGAAAATATACAAAAACTAATGTTCTCCAGCCATGAAAGCCTCCGATAATATATCAAACATGCAGCTACTAAGTTAATTAACTAAAGCCATGAAAACAGCATATTTTCTAGTCCTGTAAATGCCTTTTTGTACATTAATAATGATCTTCTAAGACTGAAGTAGCTTTTCTTTTCCTATATGAAGTTTAGATTTGCCTTTGCTAGGCTCTTAAGTGTCTTGAGTATGGCCAAGTATTGCATCAATGTTAAGCAATCTCATTTTACCAGACAAGGACAATTCTTGCAAACCTGTTCCTAAATGTTTTCTGGTAAAACCAAGGTGATGAACTATTGACCACTCAGTTCATTAGCTGTCATCCAATTTGACATCTCCATCTTTCAAGTAACACTGTGAAAAATCAAAGACTCATTGGGGCTGCACTTAAAATCTAGAAAGAGAACTATATTGTCTTAAAGTAATATGACCATGAAGGCTACCTCTAAATCGAATTTAAAAGGTAACACTTTACAGGTAGCTAAAGATGTGAAGCATAACACTTGTTATAGCACCATGCCCCATTAAACATATTATTCACTCTAATAATAAACTTGATGGCCATGTGTCTATCTGCAAGATAACAAAATGAGGCCACCTGCAGATTCATATTCCAAGAACAATAAGCATGTTCGGGCTTCATTTTTAATTTTTTAAAATTTACTAAGACCCACTAAAACTCATTGTACTTTTCTGTGGGTCTTAGTAAATTTTAAAAAATTAAAAATGAAGCCCGAACATGCTTATTGTTCTTGGAATATTAATAATAATAGCATTCAATTTATATACCACCCTTCAGGATAACTTAACACCCACTCAGAGCGGTTGACAAGTATGTTATTATTATCCCCACAACAATCACCCTGTGAGGTGGGTGGGTCTGAGAGAGCTCTGGAAGAGCTGTGACTGGCCCAAGGTCACCCAGCTTGCTTCAAGTGGAGGAGTGGGGAATCAAACCCAGCTCTCCAGATTAGAGACCCGCTGCTCTTAACCACTACACCAAACTGGCATATTGAGTTGATTTGAGAGTCGTTTGAAGTGGGAGAAGAGGGAGGAGGGGATATTGGTACTCAGGCCTCCAGTATTCTGCATGGTAAGATCTGGGCTGGGGAGACTGTCCAGTTATTTACCCTTCACAATCCTTCATGGGCCCTTAGCTTACATCTGCGAAAAAATAAAACAAAAACCAAGCTGGCATATGCCAATGTGTTTAATATTTCTGAAACAAGAGCTCCCAGGATTCACTTTACCCCCTGAACTGGAAATTCTTACCCTAATCTTCAAAGGGTGGCGATTCTTCAGGTACTCAGAGATACAAGAAATACATTTTGTAGATGTTCAGCGGCACTATTCTTACTCCAAGTGTTTCATGGCCTGTTTTAAATGGGCTTGCATGGCTAAGGCTTATTAAACCAGGCAAAAGTCACTTAAACGGCATTGTGCAGGGGGTTGGACTAGATGACCCTGGGGTCCTTCAAACCCTATGGTTCTATGAATCTTTAAGGCTTTGTTTTAAAGTATCTCAGATCTGAACAAAGTCCCATCCTAATCAGACTTGCACCCTTCAAAGTCCACTGAAGTCAATGGCACTATCAAGAGACCTGATTATATATTCTGGCAACCATTGTCTGACTACGGTCCTTGGAAAAGGAGTATGAAAAAGGCCAAGGCTTCCTTTGCAACCAGAAACACTTTTAATTCCAAGAGCATTTGAAATTTTTAACAGCACAGGAATATCAGTGATCCAGCTAGTTATGTTCTCTTACACAACAGCCAACTAATTGCGATGGAAGGCCAACCACAGAGCACAAAGCTAATCTAGTCTCCTGATACTGGTATTCAGAGGTTTACTGCCTCTGTGGAGATGTAAGCTTCTCAAAACTGCTAAATTGCTGCCTTAATGCTACAGTAGAGGTTAACAGTCAAGCTCTATAATTTTCAGGGCTTTTTTTCTGGGAAAAGAGGTGGTAGAACTCAGTGGGTTGCCCTCAGAGAAAATGGTCACATGACTGGTGGCCCCGCCGCCTGATCTCCAGACAGAGGGGAATTTAGATTGCCCTCCATGCCACTCTGGTGGTGCGGAGGGCAATCTAAACTCCCCTCTGTCTGGAGATCAGGGGGCGGGGCCACCAGCCATGTGACCATTTTCAAGAGGCTCCGGAACTCCGTTCCACTGCGTTCCAGCTGAAAAAAAGCCCTGTTAATTTTTATTATGAATTAGTAACTTTCAAAAGAAATGGAGAACTTGGATTTGTTAAAGAAAGGCTGAGGGGAAATTCCTCACTTATATGAATTCCAGCAAGCTTATTCATGATACAAGCAATGGAAGAAAGGTTGAACTTTATGGATCCCTTCCTTGACTCTGAAACTGATTACATAGTAGAGAGAACACTGGTTACTGTAACATGGACCAGCAACCACTGAGAAATGGGAGGAGGGACATGGGGGGCATCCCAAGTAACATGAAAGGAAATAAAAACCAATACTCACTGGTATTTGCAATCTTTATCATAAAAAATGTTAGATACGCACTATGCACAGCGGGACTTCTCATGATTTATAACACAGAATAAGGCCACATCTGCTCCAAAAAGCAGTCTAATATCTTACCTGTGATACATCAAAGAACACCTATTTAAATTGGGCCTGGCAGGCTGTGACCCTAAATTGAAGATGGTGCCAATTTAACTAATTTCACAAAGAGTGCACAATTTTAAGAACTGTAGTCATATAATTGGTAGCTACAAAGAGGGATTTCATCAGCTGATCTGACACTGTTGCAACACAGCAGTTGCAAGCAAAGAATGATTATCAGCCACAAATTGCACAACTGAGAAGATCATTTGCATTATTATTATTTTAATCAGCACTCTTATGTGCTTTACAATTGCTATGAAGGTAATTACTAACCTTATTATACGATGTTCCCTTTCATGAAGGAGGTTTTGTGTGTGCGCGCGTTTTGGGGACTAAACCAATCAAGCCTATCACAATCATGTTCTTCCTCACTTTTCTGTATTGCTTCTAGAGCATTAACAGGTGTGTGTACTTTGGCTGTCTGGTATTTTTGTTTCCTGCCTTATTTACTGTTATGTCTGTATAATACGTGCTACTTTTACAGGGATAAATCTCTCTCTAATGCTTTTTGCCTTGTTCTTCATTAGAGTTTTGTTTTCAATTAGCTGTTATAAAATTTGGTATTCATTTTTTTTTAAAAGTTCCTAACCAAAGACTGTATTTCTTATGCCAGTAGCTTTAGCAAGAAAATGGACTTTGAAAATCCTCTTTTGTAAAGGGAATTAAATGGCAATCTATTCTTAACAGCATTTTTAAAAAATACCATTAAATGTTAATCACATAGGAGAGCATGCTAATGTCATATTATGGATGGAATTACAAGCCATGTTTACGTATTCAATCATGGGTTAACCAAGCAACATCAGCAGGAGAGCTTAGCATTTAATATAGAGGGTATATTTCATTTTTAGTGAATATTTGCCTATGAGAAGATTAAGACGACTGGCAATGCATAAAAATGAAGGCCAGTGTTTTCAATCCAAAGAATTATCCATTTGTTGGTAGTAGGTGAAATTTGCACAACTGCAGATGGTCCATTCAAAGTCCTGCTCATCAATTTTTTAAAAAATCTGTTGCTTCACAAAGGAGAACATCAGCATAGGGAAGATCGGAATGCTACTCAAGGCCTCTGCCGTAAGCAGATGGAGCAGCTACACGACAGGACACCTGAACCCCTGTATGCCAACACACTATTCCAGCTACAAATAAGACTAGATAGAAATGAGAGTTTAGGATGTGAAGAAAGGTATGCCTGCAATATTGGAAAGAATCATGACCCACAGTCCTCATCCTCCAATTAATACTTTTTAACATTATAGGTCAAAAGTGAGTATTGTATCCTGTCTCTTCTTGGATGTACCAATTCTGTTTTGAGATGTCCCCTGTCTAATGCATTGAAAGTAATGGAAGAATTCCTTCTTGACAACGATAATGACAACTATGCTTATATACTGCTCTTCTAGACAGATTCGTGCCCCACTCAGAGCAGTGAACAAAGTCACTGCTGTTATTATCCCGACAATACAGCTGGGGAGCTGCAGCTGAGAGGAGTAGATTGCCCAAGGCCACCTGCTGAGCTCATGGCAGTAGTGGGATTTGAACCAGCAGAGTGCTTTTTAGCATCCCAACCACTTAACTACTATGCTACAGATTCAGTAGATTCAGTAAGGGCAGCACTGTCCTCCTTTACTACGTTATTAGGAACAGAACAAAATGTTTTGCTACTTTTTGTCACAAGAATGTCACAAGAATGTCGAAAAATTCAAGATGGCCTGTGGGGAAAAATGCAAACAACTTTAACGGTTTTTGAAACAACCACCATCTGGTGGGACAGCAGGGACTAGATGAGTATAACATATATTGGGGGAAATTAGGAAAGATAAGAGGATGGGAACACAATGTTTTTTAAAATTACCATTAAAATGATGAATTTAATGAGTCTGCACTATTATAAAGCAAGCATTCTTCACAGAACAACAGGGCACTGGAAACACTTGCCTGGAACGATTCAAACTATCATATGGATTTTTTTTTTAAGGAGGAGCAGGTTGAATAAATTCATAATTTGGGTCTAGCTAAATAAATCCTTCAGCAGTACATAGAGGGGGGTTAGATTTCACCTTTGAAGATGATACTCCACTAATGCTTGTTTGTTTATTTAACTTCATTTATAGCCTGCATTTCTCCCCAATGGGGACCCAGAGTGGCTTACATTGTTATCCTCTCCTTTTTATCCTCACAACAACCTTATGAGGTGGGTTAAGCTGAGAGGGAAGGACTGGCCCGAGGTCACTCAGCAAGATTCCATGGCAGAGTGGGGATTCAAACCTGGGCCTTCCAGATCCTAGCCCGACACTCTAACCACTATACCATGCTGGCTCTATGCTATGTTCTATCATATGCCTTCCTGACTGTGCACATCAGAAAGGCTTCAGCACAAGGTAAGTGTTGCAAGGTGAACATTTTTGGATGGTGTATAATTTCCAGTATATCTAATCTGCAAAAACAACTATAAAAATAGCTCCATGTGTACTACATAATGTTGTATACCAATGCAACCAGATTCTGCCATATTTGGCTTTGCCTCTTTCAGACTGCTCGTTCAATTAGATTCTAGTCCACAGGACTTCTGATGCACGGTCTGGATGCATTTTCAAAACCAATATACTGGATGCTCTTCGAGCATATTACAGCTAAAATTGATCAAGAATCTCTTAGCTGTACTGGTGTATTTAAAACAAATGTCTAGATTCTTTCTCTCTGCCTTAGAGATTAAATACAGAACTACATAATTATCTAGTAACAGGGTACAAAGCACCACAGAGGTTCTAAAAGAACCTATATAAAACATCGATAAGAGGCGAAAGGATGTATAGGCTCTGGATCATAAAGTGTTAACAGAAGTCTGCACTTTTCAAACACACAACCACCAATAATGATTCTATAAACTCATGTTAAAAGGTGGTATATTTAAGTATGCAGTGAGCCAGGAAATCCTTTGATTTCTCTCTCCTTCATATCTAAGCTATCCAAGATGTTACCCATTTTTTCTATGACAATCTGTACTCATACACTAAGGGTTGACCACACCCATTTTACTCTTCAGGGTTTTTTGTTATTGTTGTTGTTGAAAGTTTACAGAAACATATGATCTGGTGTTACCCAAATAGGAGGTCTCCTTAATTAGTTGGAGGAATTAGCATAAGAAGGCAAGCAAGAAGGAATAACTGGGATTCTCCACCTATGTTTACGAGGATTATTCCCTTAGAGAACTCTCAAATAAATCAGGCAGATGTTTAACTGGAAGGAGGCTTTTTATTAAAGAAAAATAAAAGTCAAACATACAGGAAATCACACACAGCACACATACAAGGCTAACTAGAAAAAACAGGGAGGACAGTGGGAGGAAGCAGTTGGAGAGGGTGATAATTACCAGTCTTAAAGATAGGAAGAGGCCCATGGAGGCAGCAGCAAAAATGACCAGCATTTCATGGCAAGGAGAAGAGTCTCAAGAGAACTTGAGGGTGAGTGTATGGATCCAGAATACATATACACAGGGCACTTGGCTGGGAAAGCCTGGTTATATGGGAAAATATACCCCAAGACAAAATGGGCATCTTGTTCTCCCAAACAATTACTTAATAGTTTGTCCAAAGGTAAAACAATAAGTTGGGAGAGGCTTGATATGACTATCTGGGATGGACTATAGGTGAAAATATTGCTTGATGATCCGATAGGTATCAGACAGGAAGGCTATCAGGTGTGCTGAATTGCTTTGAATAGGGTAAATGGGTGAAGGGAAGCAAAGGAAGGTTTTGATGAGATTAGGCAGGGAGTTTTCTCAGGAAGCCTCGATATCTCTGTGTCTCTTCGGAGTATGGAAGGAATCAGTCATCCACCTCTGACTCATGTCCTGGTAACTTTCCAGTCCTCTTGCGCAGCTGGCATCCGCTCTGGGCCAGGCAGTGCCTTGGACTTATGTCGTATAAGGAAGGGTTTATAATATTCCTTTCATAAACTGCCCTGTTAGCATGGATGGGGGGCCTGACTACTAACACTACCCTTGAATATCCCCACCTCACACATGTTGGGGCCACCTTAGCTATTAGATGTAAGATATGACAGCAGTAATACTGATGCTCTAATAGTAGTTAGCAGGATGCTATTTATATGCAAGACATCCTGAACTCAAGAAAAGCACTATATTCCTATGATTACTTATTTAAAATGTCAAACTATTCTTGTATTTCAAGGCTTGTTAGTAGGCTAATCAGAGTTCACATCTAGTTCCAGTAGAAGAAATAAACCCTGTTTCTTAAAATATGAGAAGTGAGGAAACAGGGCTAGATTTTGACTTGTTTTGTCTCAAATGTGCAGAAAAACTTTTTTAAAAAATTTAGAATCATAGAATCATAGAGTTGGAAGGGGCCATACAGACCATCTAGTCCAACCCCCTGCCCACTTCAAGATTTGTGAACATCTGAAAGCTTGTTAAGCTTGTTTCTATATTCAAGTGCAAGAGGAAACCTTCAAAAAGATGTATGTATATTTGTGGTCACACTGAGTCCTCAGCGGTATGTACATAGAATTATAGAGTTGGAAGGGGCCATACAGACCATCTAGTCCAACCCCCTGCCCAATGCAGGATCAGCCTAAAGCATCTCTCACAAATATTCATCCAGCCTCTTCTTGAAAATTGTCACTGAAGGGGAGCTCACCACCTCCCTAGGCAGCTGATTCCACTTTTGAACTACTCTGACCGTGAAAAAGTTCTTCCAAATATCCAGCCAGTACCTTTGTGCATGTAATTTAAGCCCATTGTTTCGGGTCCTACCCTCTGCTCATACTTCATTTTCATTTTTAATAAATGAATTTTTAATTAACTACTCAAAACAGTACTTGGGAAGTGTGGTGGGTGCTTAGTATGATCTCATGTACTTGAAAATCAATGATCCAGTCTACATTCTGGCACCATTACTAATGGATATGTAGATTATAAAGCCTGCATGAATTATATATAAAATATAACAATTGACATTCCAATGAACAGCACAAGACAAATAAAATAATTGCTATCCTGAGCAGCAATGCCATCATTATGCAAGTTATTCCCTTTATTCAACTTGAACCTGGACCTCCCTTAATTAAAAAACGTCCAAATAACAGCCAATTTCTGCTGTATGTTAATGCAGATTACTAAAGGAGGGGGGGTTAAAATGATTCCAATGTATCTCACAGGTTTTTTCCACTAGAGCTATTAAATGAGATGGGGAAGAGAAAGTTATGTAGGAAGGGGATACTGTTTCTGACATTCTACCAATCATCTTTTTCTGATGTGTAGCAAAATTCTCTTCACCACTTGGTAAGAAGATGAAACTGACAGAGTGGACCTACAGTAAGAGCTTCATGATATTCAAACATCTATATGGGCTCAGAGTGTTGATTTCTGTGAAGACAGCTTCATTTATTCCTTAACAAATTCACATTCTGGTAAAATTGTGTGGTGATGGAGAGTGCTCTCAAGTCATAGCTGACTTATGCTGACCCCTGGTAGAGTTTTTGTGGCAAGAGACTAACAGAGATGGTTTACTATTGCCTGCCTCAGCAACCTGGTCTTCATTGGAAACCTCCCATCCAATTACTAACCAAGGATGACCCTGTTTAACTTCTGAGATCTAATAAGATCAGGCTCACCTGGGCTATCCAGGTCAGGGCCTGGTAAAATTGTAAATATGATATATTGCCATAAAAGATTGAGGGGGACTCATTTTAAAAGAAAAGCAACCCCTCCCCCAAAACAAGAATTATAGTACAGTCAAATCCATACATCTAACAAGTTCAGATTAAAACACTTGAGAAAATAAAAGGGGTGCCTAGTAGGTTACTAGGAAGGGTGTTCCAAATAGGATTGCCAGGTCCCTTGAGTCCCCTGGTGGGGGACTGGGAACCTGGTACTCAGCCTCTGCACTCTTTGGTGTCTCTTGTTCGCACATGCACTCCCAGCATGCGTGATGACATCACTTCTCGGAAATGATGTCCTCTCATGGCTCAAAGGGTGGCCCAGCATGCGCTCCTGTGCTCGCCAAAGGGCTGAATTGCCTCCCCACGGTCCTGATTTGGCCTGAAATGGGCCCATTGTGGGGGGGAATGCACCACAGTGGGGCATGGGGACATGATGCGCCACCCAGGGGAGTGCCGCGCCACCAAGGGGTGCCCCGGGGATGTGTCCCCCTGTTGGCCAGGTAAATGAGGTTGGGGGGAGGAGGTGGGAACAGGGGATCCTCCACCCTGGGTGGGGGATTGGCAATCCTAGTTCCAAAACCGAGGTCCCATCACAAGAAAGCCCTGCTCTGCTCCCAAGTACACAATCTATGGTACAGTCCTAAACAGAACAATTCCTTCTAAGCCCAATGATTTCAATTTTGATTAATTTGTCAAAAGTAAGTGATCTAAAGGAATCTACATCAAATCTCAAGGTTTGGGGACGCTCATGTAAAAGGAGGCTGCAGATACAATGGATGAAGACAGATCTTACAGAATTTCAGAATTTCATAGGATATGCCTCCTACTGATCTACAGGAAGTGGAGGAAAATCTTGTAACATTACACAACAGAACACTGGCATCTTTACTTGTAACCTGAAATGTGTCATCTGGTGAACTCTTTGTACATAAAAATCAAAATGGGCACATCACTGGAGAAACAAAGCTATATTAATCTGCTTAGATGTCAGGTAGGACGTTTAATAGTCATTTTAGACAATATTTAGGAGGCTGCTCTCTCTAGATGAGATTGCTTTTCCTTTTTGTCAATCCACAGTGAATTAACATACAGTAGAAGATACTGGAATAGAAGTTTGAGAGAGTAAGAGTAATACAGACCCCCTTAGAGATATTCTAGCCCCATCATAGCAAGTCTGGTGACTTTTCTACTTGCAGAGATAAAATAAAAGCATATCAGCAGAATTTGACCTAATTGCTCCATAAGCAGTAAATCTGACCTTACTTTCCAGTATTCTGTCTAATGAACACAAATGCACTAGAAGATTGCTGAAAAGCTGGAGGGTATTAATTCAATTGCAAACAACCTAGTTGAGAAGAGCTTTCAAAATATTTCTGAGTATTTTATTTCTAAATAGATCTTTCCAAAACCATTTTATAGTTCCATACAGGTCAACTGGATCAGTTGGACACAAAGATTTTAAGATGGCTGCTCTCTAAACTGCCCTACTGACAGAAAGTAGATTAGTTTTGAAAACCTCAAGGGAATCTTTGGGACCCTTGTTCAATAAGAACTGTGATATCACATCTGGATAAACTGGTCAAATAAATCAGCAAAAAAGAACATGCACAGAGGTAGTCCAAGACAAATATTATCAATTAAGCCACCTACATCAGTTTTTATGTTTCTACTTATGTAGATTAGAAGTCAAAGTTAAAATTATTATTATACAAAAGACATTATCAGGTTCCCTATTCTGTAGAAATGTGATGTATTTATTAGACTGTTGCAGAAGGGGAGATTCCCCACAAAATCTCAGTTTCTTTTTAAGGTATGGGAGGGAATCCTTTAACTCCTACAACTCCTTTAAAAAGGTTTTGAAATGAATGTCAGCTGTACAACAGAATTGCTAGGCCTACTGTTCTCACATTTGCTTTGATGTGTGAGCACTGATAAAATATACAGAGTACACATTAAGATGCAACAGATGCAATCTTGAAATGGTTCTTGGAAGTGATTTGAGTTATGGTTTAAGATAACACCAAAATATGAGAAAGTATACCTCATAGCACAGAGTGGTAAGCTGCAGTACTGCAGTCCAAGCTCTGTCATGACCTGAGTCCAATCCCGGCGGAAGCTGGGTTCAGGTAGGCGGCTCAAGGTTGACTCAGCCTTCCATCCTTCCAAGGTCGGTAAAATGAGTACCCAGTTTCCTGGAGGTAAAGTGTAGATGACAATGGCAAACCACCCCGTAAAGGCAATGGCAAACCACCCCGTAAAAAGTCTACCAAGAAAATGTTGTGATGTGACATCCTCCCATGGGTCAGTAATGACTCGGTGCTTGCACAGAGGACTACCTTTACCTCATAGTACCTAAAATTACCAGCACATTGTTCTGAAGCAGAAATCATTAAGATGCCCTGAATTAGGGTGGGAAGAATAAACAATTGACTGCACATTATCAAACTGTGCATTAGCCAAAATGCACTAACACATTCGAAAAAGTAGAGAAACAAATAATTTTTTAAAAAATAGGCATTTCCAAATGGAAAGCTTTTACCCTATTTTTCATACGAAATTGGTTATGTGCTTCTTTCAAATACAAACATTTTCATTTGCCATTCCAGACATTTTGACTCTTGGACTCGTATCATGTGGCCTTCCATTGTCAACTTCCCAATAATAAGTTATTGTCACCATGTTGTTTCCATGGATTCTAATTCACTCCCTAATCTGCCTGCAGGACATTTTGTAAAGCATTAACAATGATGTCTGTGTCCAAATGAATATTTGCCAGTTCCAGGGCAGAACTATTCAACACCCCAAATGCTTTGCAAAATGGTCGCGTAATAACTATTATTAAACTAAAACTGGTCATTAATCATTTCCAACGTTTGTAAACACCACTGAAAAGTATGTCCTACGTGGTGATCAAGTCTGTGAGTGGATTCAGCCATGCCAACAAAGGTGAGTAGAAATACATTCACGTCATACTGAAAACATTGAGGTAGAAATGCTTGGACATACTCTAAAAAGCAGGGCACATTTTTAGGGGGGATGCGCAGGAACGCAGTTCCGGCAGTTCCCCAAAGAGGTCACGTCAGGTGGCCCCACCCATGTGACTCTTGGCCATTTTGGGCCCGTTTCAGCCTGGATTGGGGCCGAAACAGCCCGGATCGGGCTTCTGATGGGTGGTGGATCACTCTCCCACTCAGCAGTGGCCAGATCCTGAACATTTGGGGGCCCTTTTGGCCATTTTCAGCCCCCTTTTGCCATTTTGGGCCCAATTTCAGCCAGGATAGGTAATGTCAGGGGGTGTGGCATATGCAAATCAGCTAGGATAATGACACACTTCCGGTGATGTCAAGGGGTGTGGCATTTGCTAATGAGTTATGCTGATGAGTTATGCTAATGAGTTCCTCCAGCTCTTTTTCTACGACATGACCCGTTAAAAAGAGAGAAATAGGCATTTTCAGTGCTGTTAGATTATAATCCTCAAGATCTTTTACAGGAACCCTTACGGTTAAATTAGTGTAAATTTCATACAGGCTTGTAATGTAGATTTAGGCACAGAAACCATTAAAGCCTATATTGGTTCAATGAGACGGGAAATTCACGACACTGGGGGTTGTGTTTGCCCCAGCCCACATCAGGGCAAATAGGGCATGTGACAATATTGGTGGGTCAAAGGAGGTCACAGACAATCAAGGGATGGTCGCCAAAAGCTATTTACTTTCCTGTGCCCTCCCTTCAGCAGGCATTTCGCTGCAGCAACTGGCTCACCCTCCTTCCCATTCTGCAGCATGGGACTAGCTGGCTATCTCTAGGGGGCAAGCACGAATTTCTGGGGGGCTTATCTGATTGGTTGTACTGCAGCTAGGTTGGAATTCACTTAAATATGCCTGGCTAAAATACTAGTTTGGCTGCACCTAGTTAGGCAGGAATAGGGCAGGTTGATCATGATAGGTAGGGTTAATTGGCAAACACCTGAACGGTGTATTCAGAACAGGCCATCACATGCCAGGTGGCTGGGTGGCTCTGTGTAGGAGTCCCCTGTATACTGAGTGGCATATGGTGGGTGTGTGGTAGCCCATCAGGGGAGAAGGATGAAGCTGAGCACCCCTCAGCACAGAAGGGCTGTGCAGGCTGGGGAAAACAAGGCAGGTGATAACCACCTGCCAAGTTGGAAGGCAGGCTGGTCCTGCCAGGTGAGCACTTGGAGCAGCTGCCTAGTGCAACCTGCCCTCCCAGGGGAAGCTTAGTTAAATAAGCACTGATGGAGATCAGCCAAAAAGGAGAGTAGCTGAACCCACACAGTTTTCTGATGTCTTCATTGTCTCAAGTCATATTTGGTGTCCTGAGGCAAGAGTATTGGGAGGTCTTTTCCTAGATGATGCCAATAAAAGGTAGAGCAGCTGCAGAAGAGCCAGTTTGATGTAGTAGTTAAAAGCGGCAGGACTCTAATCTGGAGAATTGGGTTTGATTAACCACTCCTCAGCTTGAAGCCAGCTGGGTGATAGTCACAGATCTCTCAGAGCTCTCTCAGCCCCACCAACCTCACAGGATGATGTTTGTGAGGATTATAACAACAAACTTTGTAAACCGCTCTGAGTGTGGCATTAAGTTGTCCTGAAGGGTGGTATATAAATGGAATGTTCTTTCTTTCTCTATTCCTCTGGCCTATAGATAAAAGGAATGTTATTATATTATTATTATTAAGACAGAAGACAGACAGCCTGGTGTAGTACTCTAAGTAGGCTTAGAGTATGATATAAGAGAACAGGTTTGAATCCCTACTCAGCCATGGAACCTCACTGGGTGAGCTTGGACCAGTCACTCTCTAACCTACCTCACAGGGTGGTTGTGAGGATAAAATGAAGAAGAGGAGAATGCTGTAAGCCACTTTAGGTCCCTATTATGGAGAAAAGTTGGGTATAAATGAAGTAAATGATGAGAACCTCCTCACATTCAGCAAACACAGGCCGAACCCAGCAAGGCTTTCTTTCTTTTGTGGTGATGTAATTCATTTAAAGCATCAAGTTTAACGTTTCAAACAATGCACTTAAACAGGAGCAAACAGCATGACACGGTCATGCGGACAGGAGATTGTCCAATCTGCGCGTGACTATTCTTCACAGTGACAAATAGAACTATATACATGGAGTGAAACAAAGAAAATCACATAAAAACGACCTCAGTGTTGACTTTTTCTTGGTGCAAAAGTAGCTATTTTTTCCAGGAAAACAAAAGTGGGGAAGGGGGAGTTCACACATACAAGGCAAGAATGGTGGGCAGGAAACAGCCCTTCTGCACTTGCTGATCTTCTCTGCAATTGCCCCTCATGGAATGTTTTCCCCCAACCTCAGCTAGGCTCATAGACCAGCCTTAAAACAACAGTAGGGAGGGGGGCATTTTCAAGAAAGAATGATGAAAAGAATTAATGGCTAGTTTTAGTTTAATAATAGTTATTACACAACCATATTGCAAAACACTTCTGGTATTGTACTGTGGAACTTTCCAGGCCACATTTAGCATCATGAGAGAATGGGATTTTATGTTTAAGATCCCGTCCTACGGGTGTGGGTAATGTGTGTGTCAACAATTCTTTGCTCTATACAATTCATTACCATGGCAAACACTGCTGCAGAACCCCCCAAAATGGTATAACTTTTTAAAGAATTGTCCTGTATGCTACTGTAAACTCATCAAAAGAGCAGTGGGATAAAAAAATGTGATAGGCAATTGGCTATGCAGAGAGAAAGAGAGGCAGGCAGTCTGCCTTGCCATCATTATCTCAGTCTGCGTTCAAAATACAATTTCACTCCTCCAAGGATGTTGCTGTGGAACAAGAAGCCTCAGACCTCTTAGTGAAGAGAGGGAAACCGAGCAAGATTCTTACAATTGCAATCCAAACAATGAAAGAAAACTGGTAGGAGAGTGATCAGTTGGCAAAAGAACTCCCTCGTTGGCAGTTAATTCCGCCTAGGTCCCTGGAGCTTCATCAGGCAATCTTTCAACATAATAATACTTAGTATTTATGAGATGTTTTGCATTTTGAAAGCAATTAAGGAGTATTAATTGGTCCAATCAACATGGCTCAGGGGAGAAGAAAAGAAGGGCTCTGGTGCGATTGACTCAGTCTCCAGCTGTTCAGTATAGGGAGGCACACACATCATACATAGGTGCAGGAGGTGAAATCTGTTTTAATACACCTTCTGCAGTGAACTGGATACATAAGGGGGAGGGTGTTTTTTTTAATCTGAAGCAAATATTTAGTGAAGAGCACAAGATAAGACCTGGGCTGATGTTTTTGCATATCTATGTTGTAAAAAAACAATTTACTTCACCGTGTGCAAAAATGCTCCCATGTTCATACTGTTCTTTTATTGGGGCTTCTATAAATCTGTTGCCAGTTACATAATCTGGAAAGAATATTTGCATTTAAAAAAAAAATCAGGCAAATTTCACTAAGAACACTATGTGAGCCGCGGTGACCACAGAAGAAAAACACAAGGAGAGATTAAAGTGAGATGAGAACATTATCTAGGCCATATCAACAAGGTTAGGCTGTAATGATGGAAAGAGATTTTTTCCTCTCTCATCATTTTCTCCACCCTTCACCAGAGCAACCTTCCTAATGCAAAATTCAGTTGTCCAACCATGAGTTATACATAGGGGGAAGGCTCTGGTCCGGCACACTTCAGAACTGACCTCACTCACCCAAGCTCTCTACAGAATTCCTCTCCAAGGATATTGAGGTGGCACCTTGGTTTGGATGGACCTGGTTTATTCCCTCGGCTGGTGCTTGTTCTTGACATTGGCTTTGACCACACTTATGTTCAGCACGTTTTGTAAGAGAATGAGGTTTCCACCACACTGGAAACCAAGTATGACAAGGAATCATTTGTTTATATAATTGGTAAGAGTTGCTAACGGACCAGTTTTCTAACAGTTGAACAATTGTTTTCCCTTCTGCTGGCCAGTTCCGTGTGTATTTGTGTGTGTATATGTTTAACATTGGGGGAAAGATTAGTAGAAGACCATGCATTTCTTTGTTTCTACAAGGGGCAGGGAGTGTCCCCTTCAAGTAGGGTTGCCAGCTCTGAGTAGGATAATTCCTGGAGGCTTTGGAGGTGGAGCCTGGGGATGCAAGGAACTTCAGCTGGGTATAATTCCAATCACCTTCCAAAGCAGTCGTTTTCTCCAGGCGAACTTATCTCTGTTGCCTGGAGAACAGGTGCAAAGGAGATCTCCAGTCACTACCTGGAAGCTGGCAATCGTACCTCCAAATAATATGCAATCACACACAGAAAATGAGCAAGGCCTAACACTAGCTTCAGACAGCACCAAGAGCCCAGCTTTGACAGCTCCCCACTTTCTTTGAGGGCTGATGGACCTCACTCCATATGGGGAAGAATGGTAATGGAACAGTGGGGACAGCAGCTGGTGCACATCTGTGGCACTGCCAGCTTGCTTTTTTTTTTTTTTAAACCCACTAATGTTCTCTCCACACAAACTTTCAGCCTGATAGCTGCAGGGGGTCTGAGAAACTCTCAGTTCATCTGCCCTGTCCTAAAGCTGTATGCTGCTGGAGGTTGTTGGAAGAAGCAGTCACTCTGCAGCTATAGATAGAACCTGCAGGTCTGTCTGGGTTTGCATTTGTGCTGGTGCAAAAGAAAGGGAAAGGAGGCCATTTCCACACATCCTTAAAGGGATGACCCACTCACTGAATGCTGGCAGCTTTTCTCCTTCATTCCACACGTCTCCAGTTTCAAAACAGTAGCAGACTGTTTGGCTTCCTTTTCCGATGCCTTTTTGAGGATGCAGGGAAGTTCAGGAAATTGCATCGTCATAAAAGGCGCTGAAAAAATGGAAGCCAAACAGCCTGTTACTGCTTTGAAATCGGGAGCAGGGAGGGAGGAAAAGAATCCTTGTTTGATTTATTTACTTGTAGTGAGTGAGAATCTAAATAAGAGAGAATGAAGGAATGTCCATATGTTTGTGTCTGTGTGAAGCAATTTTAAATCACTTCCTTGATAAATCTTATCTGCCTGTGTTTCAGGTTCTCTCCACGGATTTACCTTATATATGGTTTGGTTCACTCCACTGACTGTTTTGCTTTGCATGAGTTTTTAAGTTGCCGGTTTTGGATTTATTGTCCTTTGAAATTGAATATTTTAACAATATATAACATCTCAGCGAGTCATACACAGAGAAGCAAAAGCCTGAAGTGAAAAAACGAGAGACATTTTAAGGGGGGATGGTTTGGGGGAGCACCTTCTATGCCTTTATTTCCTTTTGGAATGAGCGAAATATTTTATGATAAAGTTTTACTCACTCAAAATATATAGCATGAAAAAACTAAGACAATCTACAGCATAAAATAATGGTAACTCCTATGTATAATGTAGACATATACAATGTCAACCCGTGACTAGGGATGTGCGTTTCGGCATTCAGAATGCCGAAAGAATGCCGAAACAAAAGTGTTTCGGCTTCTTTCGGGGAATGCCGAAACATTTCGGGGAATGCCGAAACGTTTCGGGTAGCCGAAAGAAAAAAGCCGAAACGTTTCGGGATTCTTTCGGCTTTCTTTGGGCTTTTCAATGGGAAAATGCCTCCGTCTTCCCGGACGTCTGGGGGAGGCATTTTCCCACCGAATAAGCCCAAAATTGGTGGGGACCTTCCTCTAACCCTTCTCTAACAACCACCCAAGTTTCAGACAGATTGGACTTTGGGGGGCCATGTTATGGCCCCCCAAAGCAGGTCCCCCCATCCTCCCATAAGAAAGCGAAGGAGCAGCATATTGTTAGCATGCTGCTGCTCATCTTTCTTCATTATTTCCTATGGGTAAAAAATGAAGAGGCAGGCTTCCTTTGCCAGGGGTGGCATTTTGCATGCAAAATGCCCCCTTACCCTCAGAGGCCCTTCTCCCACCCCTCCTCCCACCCCCCACCAAGGCTCAGCCTGCTCCCACTTGGGGGGGCCATTTCATGGCCTCCCCAAGTAGGTGCTCTAATCTCTCCCACTGACAGCTGGGGGAGGCTTGTGTTGCCAGGGGTGGCATTTTGCATGCAAAATGCCCCCCAACCCTCTGGGGCCCTTCTCCCACCCCTCCTCCCACCCCCCACCAAGGCTCAGCCTGCTCCCACTTGGGGGGGCCATTTCACGGCCTCCCCAAGTAGGTCCTCTCAGCCCCTAAAGTCCACCCCTTACAGCCCCACACAAACCCAATTCCCCCCCAGCTGCCACACACAGACCCAAATCCCCACATTAGCCCCTCACAGACCCAAATCCACCCCCACCTGCCCCACACCCATAACCCCAGGAACAGGCTGGCAAAGGCCAGCCCTCTCCCTTTGTTCCCTATGCTGGGAACTTCTAAACTCTCTTTCCCTGGGCAATTCTGCACAGCCCAGGGGTGCCACAATGGTGGGCACACTTCTGAGTGCCAGCTGGTCCCTGTGAAAGAGCACCTGAACCACAGACACCCTCCCTCAAATTCCCCCGCCACCTACAGAGATGGCTGGCCAGCCAGCCCCATTGTTCCCTATGATGGGAACCAACTGCACAACAAAGAATAAAACAAGAACAACACAAAATAAAGTTTTAAATTTTTTTTTCTCCCTTCCAAAGTACAAGTAGGCAAAGCATTATGACACATTACACCAGCAGTCCCCCACACAGAAAAATAACACAACTCACTTAACATCAGAGAATCACAAAGCACAATTCCTGTCAAAAACACTTTATTTCTTGAACAGCTTTAGGTTACACAGCAGGGGGGAACACCAAAGGGCATGGCAGCACTATCTTACACAAAAATAACACAACTCACTTAACATCAGAGAATCACAAAAACACAATTCCTGTCAAAAACACTTTATTTCTTGAACAGCTTTAGGTTACACAGTAGGAGGGCACAACAGGGCATGATAGCAATGTACCACAAAAAATAATACAACCCACTTCACCGTTTTTGACAGCAATTGTGTTTGTGTGATTCTCTGATGTGAAGTGAGTTGTGTTATTTTTGTGTAGTACACTGCTTTCCTGCTCTGTGGTGCCTTCCTACTGTGTAACCTAAAGCAGTTACAGAAATAAAGTGCTTTTGACAGCAATTTTTGGGGTGATTCTTTAATGTGAAGTGAGTTGTGTTATTTTTGTGTAAGATACTGCTTCCATGCCCTTTGGTGTTCCCCCCCTGCTGTGTAGCCTAAAGCTGTTCAAGAAATAAAGTGTTTTTGACAGGAATTGTGCTTTTGTGATTCTCTGATGTTAAGTGAGTTGTGTTATTTTTGTGTAAGATAGTGCTGCCATGCCCTTTGGTGTTCCCCCCTGCTGTGTAACCTAAAGCTGTTCAAGAAATAAAGTGTTTTTGACAGGAATCGTGCTTTGTGATTCTCTGATGTTAAGTGAGTTGTGTTATTTTTCTGTGTGGGGGACTGCTGGTGTAATGTGTCATAATGCTTTGCCTACTTGTACTTTGGAAGGGAGAAAAAAAAATTTAAAACTTTATTTTGTGTTGTTCTT
Organism: Eublepharis macularius; assembly: GCF_028583425.1. Lineage (NCBI taxonomy): Eukaryota > Metazoa > Chordata > Lepidosauria > Squamata > Eublepharidae > Eublepharis > Eublepharis macularius. The sequence continues at coordinate 84,286,867 of NC_072798.1, forward strand.
GTTTTATTCTTTGTTGTGCAGTTGGTTCCCATCATAGGGAACAATGGGGCTGGCTGGCCAGCCATCTCTGTAGGTGGTGGGGGAATTTGAGGGAGGGTGTCTGTGGTTCAGGTGCTCTTTCACAGGGACCAGCTGGCACTCAGAAGTGTGCCCACCATTGTGGCACCCCTGGGCTGTGCAGAATTGCCCAGGGAAAGAGAGTTTAGAAGTTCCCAGCATAGGGAACAAAGGGAGAGGGCTGGCCTTTGCCAGCCTGTTCCTGGGGTTATGGGTGTGGGGCAGGTGGGGGTGGATTTGGGTCTGTGAGGGGCTAATGTGGGGATTTGGGTCTGTGTGTGGCAGCTGGGGGGGAATTGGGTTTGTGTGGGGCTGTAAGGGGTGGACTTTAGGGGCTGAGAGGACCTACTTGGGGAGGCCGTGAAATGGCCCCCCCAAGTGGGAGCAGGCTGAGCCTTGGTGGGGGGTGGGAGGAGGGGTGGGAGAAGGGCCCCAGAGGGTTGGGGGGCATTTTGCATGCAAAATGCCACCCCTGGCAACACAAGCCTCCCCCAGCTGTCAGTGGGAGAGATTAGAGCACCTACTTGGGGAGGCCATGAAATGGCCCCCCCAAGTGGGAGCAGGCTGAGCCTTGGTGGGGGGTGGGAGGAGGGGTGGGAGAAGGGCCTCTGAGGGTAAGGGGGCATTTTGCATGCAAAATGCCACCCCTGGCAAAGGAAGCCTGCCTCTTCATTTTTTCCCCATAGGAAATAATGAAGAAAGATGAGCAGCAGCATGCTAACAATATGCTGCTCCTTCGCTTTCTTATGGGAGGATGGGGGGACCTGCTTTGGGGGGCCATAACATGGCCCCCCAAAGTCCAATCTGTCTGAAACTTGGGTGGTTGTTAGAGAAGGGTTAGAGGAAGGTCCCCACCAATTTTGGGCTTATTTGGTGGGAAAATGCCTCCTCCAGGCGTCCTGGAAGACGGAGGCATTTTCCCATAGAAAAAAGCCGAAAGAATGCCGAAAGAATGCCGAAAGAATCCCGAAAGTCGAAAGCCGAAAGAGATTCTTGTTTCGGCTTTCGGCTTTAACGATAGAGAATCTTCTTTCGGCTTTCTACTTTCGGCTATAGCCGAAAATTTTTGGCTTGCACACCCCTACCCGTGACTTATCTACAGTGATCCAGACAACGTTCATCTCTAGACTAGATTATTGCAACTCGCTCTACACAGGGCTGCCCTTGAGCCTGACCCGGAAATTACAGCTAGTACAAAATGCAGCTGCTTGCATTATCATAAGAGTGCCAAATGGGGCACATATAACACTGATATTACATGAACTGCATCGGTTGCCTGTGGAGTACCAGATCAGATTCAAGGTTTTGGTACTGACCTATAAGGCCCTAAGTAGACTGGGACCAGCATATCTGCGGGACCATCTCTCCTCATATATTCCACAGAGGACACTCCGATCAGGAGATAAACAGCTGTTGGTGGTCCCTGGCCCCAAGGAGACCCGCTTAGCCTTGACCAGAGCCAGGGCCTTTTTGGTCCTAGCTCCCACCTGGTGGAACACTCTGTCTACTAAGACCAGGGCCCAGCAAGACCTACTATCTTTTCACCGGACCTGTAAGACAGAGCTGTTCTGCCAGGCACTTGGCTGCAGTCTGGGCCTCCACTGGCCTGAAACAATGAGTGTATAAAATATAACCCTCCCTGCAAAGGCTATCCACCATCCTGTTTTAGTTTGTAAGATTGACTGTATAACTAGAAATATGTTATTTTAATGATGTTTTTAAATGTTTTATGGAAATGGAATTTTATTGTTTTTTAATGGGTTGTGATCCGCCATGAGCCCACTCATGCGGAGGATGGAATAGAAATGTGAAATAAATAAAATGTATTTTCAAGGATATGTTGGCAAAAATTACTTAAAAGGAAAACTCATTTTTTTCTTTACTCTTTTTGGCTTTCTAAGAAAAGGCACTCAGATATATAAATCTGCTGAGGGTGCTATGCAGAGACGGTAAGGGGTTGGTATGAACTGAGCATGTGGAAAGCATTGGAGAAGAGAAAGCCCACAAACTCATTCACCAGCAAAGAGGATTGGCATGGGAGGCCATATAAGGTGTCTGGCGAATACTGCCTTTCCGTCTCCTCTAAAGGCCTGATTGCATGTGCCTGTTAACATGTATATAAGGCAGGGAAACCCTAACTGAACTTGCATTTTACATATGACTGCTTTCCTAGGACTCTTGTGTGTTTGTGCAAACTGTTTATTTGCCTCTCGTTATTTGTGTGTGAGTTTTCCCCTTTTAAATAAAACTACTCTTTATTTGGAAAACATCCATCTCTCATTAGTTTCATTGGGGAGGGGGCTTCGTAAAAATTGGTGGAGGATCTCGCTTGTTACCCCTCTCGCATAGCCATCTCCTTGCTGCTAATTTCCCCAACTTGCAATGAGAATAATTCCGGTAACAGCCCTTCACACACAATCACTAACCTCCAGGAGATTGCCAGCCGAAAGAGAGAAACAAAATTACTTATGAGTTTTACTAGTTAGTACAGCCCCATACAAATAAAAATAAAGATAATAATAGATAATTATAAGATAATAAAAGATTCTACACAACAGGTTGCTAGAGAATACAAAGAAACTGAAATTTCTTTTATTTGTGTTAAAATATTTATACCCTTTTTTCTCCCACATCACAAGACTCAAACTCAGTCAACCGCAAACTTATAAAAGAAAATAGAAAACTACAGACTATTAAAACAGAAAGTAAATCTAAGCATCTATTTTACAAGCTATTCCTTTTACCTACCCACTGTAAGAGATTGGCGGTTTATGTTCAAACCAAAGAGACTCCATTTTAATCCTGTCAGTATTTTAAGTGCTTCTTTTGCAGGTGGCAAGCAGTTCAGTAGAAGCTATCTTAGAGAAGAGGAATGTTATGACTACAACCTTTCCAGTCTTGGGAAACTTTCACTTTCTCAGCCTCGAGCCGTTTGTTTTGAGAACTGTGGGGGGAGGATGGGGCCTGCAGGGGTTTACTATTCTGTACCTTAACCTTTGCCTGTCATTCGTAACAATAATCGTGTATCAGCCAAGATCTTGCATCTTGGATAGTGGACTATAATGGTTGTTTATATTCAGTAAATCTTTTGAAATCAATGGACTCATGTCTAATTGCAAGAGGTAGTCTGGATTGCAACTTTTAGTAAGCCACTGTCTGACACCATTTTAGGGAACCATTTTAGGTAAAAATACATCTTATACTATGTTTCCATGTTTCTAAAAATACATCTTGTACTAGAACTATGTGGACGTTAGCTTGAATGAATAGAGTGTAATCACATACTCTTGATGTGCGTATGTTCATTTTAAGTTCTCTACATCCATGTAACTATGTGCACATGTGGCTATGCTCAACTAGGAGCCCAAAAATATACAGACTCCAGCTCTGTGCAATGTCTGCACAGTCCTACTGAGTCAAACTAGTGGTCTATCTAACTGGTACAGTTTTCTAAGATTTCAGAAAGATAATAATAACACCACAATTGCTTTATATACCACCCTTCAGGACAACTTAATGCTCACTCAGAGCTTTATGCCCACAACAATCACCTGTGAGGTGGTTGGGGCTGAGAGAGCTCTGAAAGAGCTGTGACTGACCCAAGGTCACCCAGCAGGCTTCAAGTGGAGGAGTGGGGAATCAAATCTGGCTCTCCAGATTAGAGTCCCGCGCTCTTAACCACTACACCAAAAACTGGCTCTCCCAGTCTTCGCTTGTTCAGATAGCTAAGATATTTCTAATGGAGACATTGGTTATTGAACCTAGAACCATTAGAATGAAAAGTACATGCTGTACTATTGAACTATAGGCCCTTTCAAACTTTGCTGTCCTCAGAAGGACTCCATCCAACCTCCTGGGAAAGCAGCTCAGAAAATGAATGACTGAGTGTGGAAGGTGAACCTTTCAGCTTCTTTCACACTCTGCAACCATCTCTGTTTATGTATAAGGGCTTTATGCAATGAATTGGCATCCTTCTATTTTACAATGTAGGGCTTTGTAAAGCCACATATTCTTCCCACAAGGCTCTGTGATTTGGAAAACCTTTGTCTAGGCAAACTCATATTCTGACATTTCCAACCACTATCTTCTTTCATGTCCTTCATTAGCCTTAGAAGACTGAAAAAGAATTCATCATCATGTCAAAAGTCAAGGGGAAAACTAAAACAAACTATTGAAAAATGAACCATCCTGAGGCGTTAACTACACCCTCTAATGGAGGCTGGTGCAAGCAGCTGTTTGGTTGCTTCAAGATGAAATAATGTCTTCTCCTTTACAGAGTTCTGTGAAGAAATGTTTGGTGAGATTACTGCTCACAGCAAATGATTCCCCTGCAGCAACAGCTGTCAGTCAATGTGCCCCACCACATCCTTCTTACAAACCAAGAAAGTTTAATAGTTGTTTACTGAGACACAACTCTCAATTGTCCAACCGAGCTGGCAGTACTGGACAAATCATTAAATAATCTGATGTCACATTTTATTTGATGACCAGCAAGAAATCTAAGGAGGAAAGGAATAAAATTTACTCTCCAATACAAATTATTTCCTCTAAAATGCTATACCTTCTTAGAGACTTGAGTAAGCTAATTTACCCATCTCCCCGCTTCTGTTGCTTCAATTGATGCTAAACAGTTTTCAATATTCCAAAGGCTATGAATATGCCTAGTTCCAGTCAATTAATTTTGGGAGCAGGTTATCTCTTCTTTTATTTACAAAACAATACTTTTTTCTGTACATTTAAAGTGTATGACACATTAGCCCCTTTCCAGACTGCATGCAAAACATTTCTCCGAAGGTTGCTATTAGAATGAATGAAAAGCATAGGAGTCAAATAAGTAATTTGTAAATTATACTCACACATCCATTCTGTAGCTCTCAGAATTCTTCCATCTCCCCTTCCCCCTGTCATTCTCACCATTCTTTGCCTTGGGTCGTACTTACTCCTCATCAGGTCATTTTGAGTGGGTCTTTTTCTTTTGTTTGGTTTACAAAATTATATTTTTCCTACACAACTGGGGAGTCCCTCGAATGTGCAGAAGTTCCCATTTGATCACTGAATCGACTGGTTTCGAGGTTTCCATTATTTGCATAAGACACTTACTTTACTATCAGATCCAGTAATGAAATGATCACAGCATGGTCAGATAGTTTTAATATTTATGAACAGCCTCGGCATGCAAAATAACCCAAAGCAACATATAACAGAATACATAAAACAATGCAATTTTGAAAAAAGGCACACACAAATAAATTGTCACACACACACCAGCAAAAATAAAATGGTACTATCATACTTAAAAATCGCTATTTATTATGCTGAGTGAAATTCCAAGTCCAGACCAAACAACTGAACTGGATGAATCTGACAAAGAGAGCTGTGGCTCTCTCAAGTTTATGCTACAATAAAGTTGGTTAGTCTTAAAGGTGCTACTGCACTCTCTGCTATTTTGCTACTGTAGACTAACACGGCTATCTCCACTGGATCAGTAAATTAGAGTGTAATTCAGTTCCAATGCATAATTATGTTAGAACTGTTCACATCCAGTATATGATCCAGAACTAGAATTGGACTCGTATCTGAAATTCTGAGATTCTCCAGCTGATCATGTACCCAAAGAGACATCAAGATCAATACTTAGAGCCTAAGCTCAAGGAGGCATAAACAGGGTTACAATATAACACCTATTGTCTTCTTAATGGTTCACTAATTCAATTATTTTCCAGTTTATTACAGAAACATCGTATCCAGTACCAATAACATAGAAAGTCCCATTCACAAAGAATTTTTACAACATTCCATTCACAAAATTAATTCCATTTATACTCTCGTTGTACAGGTTGCCTTGTATGGAGCAAACAGAGTCCTTCGGCGTGCCATCTAGCACAGCCGCTTGTTCCAGTGAGTTAAAACAGAGGCGGCATTTTCAAGAAGTTGGTTACGAGCTTTGCAAGCCCCGTCTCTTTAGGCTCGTTTCGAAAGCAGTCTTCTTCTGGCACGAACCAGGGCGGTTTGTGGTTCGGAAACCAGTGGACCGTGGAAACTCGTTTTCATGAACTTCCACAGACTGGTCTACTGGTTTGTTTGGGTTGTAAAAGGGCAGTTTAAATGGTCATTTCCCCAGGGAAATGGCAATATAAACTTTTCCTGCAGCTTGCAAGCGGCAGGTCCCTTTAAACTATCAGCTGGCAGGCAGTGAGGGGGGATCCCCCCCCCCCGCCGCCTGCTGGCTGATAGTTTAAAGGGACCTGCCACTTGCAAGGCAGGAAAGGGCCCTTTAAACTGTCAAATGCTCCTTTCCCTGCCACTGCTAAGCAGCCGAAAAGGGGCATTTAAACCACATTAACCACGAACCATGAACTGGTTCGTAAATTTGCCCCAGCTGGAGCCAGTTCATGGTTCCTGGTTCGTGAAAACCCATGACCACGAACCTCATGGTTCATATTTTTTCCTGTGGTTCATGTCCATCTCTACAATAAATGCACAAGCTGCATAGTCTTAAGAATGACATTCCTTCAGCATGCAATATTTCAGTTACCATGGATAATGATTAATACCAATGCACCAAAAATATATTTATTGTCCTATTAATTTGTTTTTAAAAAAGCATTTGTACTATCTAAAGGGAATAAGTCAAAGGAAATAATAATTGGTTATTCACATATGCCTGGAAAAAGGGATCCATATACAAGTGAATATTTCGACTACTGAATGTTGTTTTATGGCATTATATGTCCCTGTTTTATTTTTATTGCTTGTTTTAATACTGATAATTCTTACGTTGCTGGGTTTTTTAAAAAAATGATTGTATTCTACTGTTTTGACTGCGTAGGCCACATCCAGAAGGTGTGACAAGCCTACAGATGCATACATGCAAGGAAATATTATATTCACATTCAGGGCTGCTGCCAGGGTTTCTGGCGCCTGAGGCAAGATACCAACTTGCGCCCCTCACCCCATGCATGCGCAATGCACGCGTGCTCTCCAGTCCTGCACAATGATGTCACTTGTGACATCATCGCACAGGAGCATCCCCCTCACCTGAGGCGAGCAGCAGCGGCGAAGGGCCAGGGGGGCAGCCCACTTCCCCACTTGCTTCCCCACTTGCTGCTGCACCACCTGGGCCCTGGCTTACTGGGAGCTGAGCCGAGGCAGGCGGCAGTGGCAAAGGGGTGGAGAGGTGAGCAGAGATGCAGCCCAATTCCGAGTTGGAGGGGTTGTCAGGGGCTGGCACGGTGCCTCCTTCAGAGTTCAGCACTCGAGGTGGCTGCTGGCACCGCCTCCATGGACGCACCAGGCCTGTTCACATTTAAATAGCAAATAAAATATCGATGCAGCCTTTCATCAAATTAAACAACAACATCTTTGGGGCAAAGTATCCAGAATCAGAGCCCCTACCCTCAATTTTTCCTTTTAAAGGAAACAGATGTTGTAGTAGGAAAACCTTGCTATTGTTATAGGGAAAGTACCATTTTTTCATATAATGAAGTAAATTCCTTGCACAACTTTGAAGCATAAGTTCTGAACAGCAGCAATCCTTGTGTCAGCGGCAAGCTACATCTATTATGCAGGTGCATCAAAGACCAAAGTTGGCAGTGGAGGTTATTTTGTTAACCTCCCAGGTTTATCGTATCAGTGAAAGAAATGACTATTGCAAGGGAAAAGAAAATCTATCAACATAATAGCCATTAGCGTGGGCTCCTGCCTTGACTAATATCAGAAGAAGGAAAGGTCATATCCATCAAGCGTTAATGCTTAGGGTAGTGAACCAAAAGAAGACATTCAAAAACAGGCTGCAACCTGGGGCACATACCTGCATGAAACCTTTGACTTCATTGGGAATTAGTAGGTACTGGACTGCAACGCCAGTTGGATATTTATTAAAAGCAAGGAATAAAAAATGTTGCCTGAAGCACATTTAATTGTTTTAGAGACATCAGACACTCATTCGGTGTTGGTTGAGTATATTTAACATCATCCAAGGCCTAGTTCTCACTGAGAGGATAAACCTGTCTCCGGGCTATTGCAAGGAAGTAGAACACATGGGAGGTGTGTTCTACTGCTTATGCAGGTGAATGTTTTTCCATACAAGAACTTCTCTCCACACAGGGAAAGAAATAATGCTAAGGAAAAGATTATATATGAGTCTTCTGCCTGCCATACTAGCAGACTGATACAGAGTTGGAAATTAAAGCAGCTCTAGGAAAGTGCCTGTGTCATTGCAGCCCAACTCATGTGACCAGCAAGATTCAAGTCTAGTAGCACGTTAAAGACCAACAAGATTTTCCAGGGGTAGAAGGTTGTGAGAGTCAAGCTCTCTTTAGCAGATACTTTAATCTCAAAAGTGTATACTTCGGGAAATCCTGTTGGTCTTTAAGGGGCTTCTGGACTCGAATGTTGCTCTTCTACTCAAGGCCAACACGGGTATCCACCTGAACTACCTCATGCGGTTGCTAAATCTGGTTTTACGTTCCTACTGGATCAACGGTAGCTAAGCAAGGGGGTGCTGAGGCAAGGAAAGGATGCAATAGACCCTTTGCATGACTGTGAAGTACCAGTCAACACATGTAAGCATCGCGGTACCCACCTGCCTCATAAGAAAGAGATGGTAGACCAAACAAACATAGTAGCTACCATCTCCTCTCCATAAAGAGGAGCCCTGAAAGCACTCCAGGGCACTGGCCAACAAGGAAATATCCCAGCTAATTAAGAAGTCAATCCATATCTGCAGGCAAGATGTGTATGTTTGTATCAAGACTCAGTTATCTATTGGCTGACATGGCACACAATCACATATTGATTAGAATTATGCCTAAGTTCCAAGGAACTCAGGTAAACTTACTTCCAAATAAAGATGCACAATCTGATCATCTCCAGATTAGACTACTGTAACTCACTTTACACAGGGCTACCCTTGAAACTGACCCGGAAATTGCAACTGGTCCAGAATGCAGTGGCACATATCCTCATGGGACTCTCATTTAGGACATATATTTCACCTGTTACTGAACCAGCTTCACTGGCTCCCAGTTGAATTCTGGGTTCAGTTCAAGGTGTTGGTGTTAACCTTTAAGGCCCTTAAAGGACTGGAACCTGCATATCTTCGGGATTGTCTTTCCCTGTATGTTCCCCAGAGGGCGTTGTGCTGTGTAGCTCAACATCAGCTGGTGATCCCTGGCCCCAAGGAAGTTCGTTTGGCCTCAACCAGGGTCAGAGCCTTTTTGGCTATGGCTCTGGCCCGGTGGAACATTCTCTCAGTTGAGATCTGACCCCTGTGGGACTTATTACAGTTCTGCTGGGCCTGTAAAACAGAGATATTCCACCAGACCTATGAGAGTGGTTGAGGAGCTGGCAAACTATCCAACTGGTCCCTTGCCTGTTGCCTGTTCTGCTTCACTTTTTAATGAGATCTGTTGATTTTATTTTTTTATGATTTTAACTGTTATTTATTGTATTTTAAATTGTGGTTTTTATGATGTTGTGACCCAACCTGAGCCTGCTTTTGGGAATGGCAAGATATAAATCTAACAAAAATAAATTAAAAATTAAAAAATGATTCCATTAGAGAGTATCTTCAATTGCAAGTTGTTACATCTTACATTAGGAGAGTGGCTATTTCTGAGCATTCTCCATCATCCTCACTGGTAACCAACTGCCCATTGGGAATCTTGGAATCTTGCTGTTTTTAAGAAGGTCTTGGAGACCCATAATTGTGTAAAACCTTTATTTGATTTATACATTGTTGATAATGATTTGCTGAATACTGATCAATGTTTCATTGAATTGGTTATTTATTACATTGTTGCAATTGCTTTGCTTTGAGAACATTTGTGTTGAAAAGTCAGTCACAAATCCTTATGTAATCCAGCCGTATGGGTCAACAGATTGTTGAGACCTGGTTAAAAAAACCCAACTGGGCCCTAATTACATGCTTTCTTTGGATGTGCTTGGACATCATTAGCTACAGTTACTTACTGGATGCCTGACCCCCACACACCATTCGGCAAATACGAAAATGGGATTTCACAAGTACTGGCATTTAAAAAGGAAAATTTACCAAGTCAGAAGGGTAGCTATGTTAATCTGTAGCAGTAAAATAAAACAGAAGTCCAGTGGCACTTTAAAGATTAATAAAATGTATATTACAACATACAGAGATCTCTCACTGTTCAGTCCTAAAAGCAACACTGGATTCCTGCTTCATTTTACCAGGTCAGTATCCTTCCTACAGTGGCTATCAACCATGGCATATCTTCAAAAATCTATTTTTAAAAATGCTATAGCATTATTTAAAACAAGTTTTATCTAGGCCAGTAGTTGCATCCCTAACAAAATGTAAATATTATTATGGATTGCGATGTTTTATTGAGGTCAAATAACAAGATTTGTAAAGAAACCTGAATTATCATTCCTTGGTGCTGTTTCTGTCATTTTCCTTCATTTATTTCAGTTTATTTGAGGGGACATGCTGACATCTTGCAAATCATACAAAAATTAATAAAGTGGAGGCTGTAAAGTAGAAACTTACTGGACTATAGCTGTAATATTTATTTTGCAATTGAATCAGTAACTTAAATTTGATGTGAATAAAACTGGCTGGCTTTACAGTAATGAAGCAGAATTGAAGAGACAAATCTGCCTTTTTTGAGGACATATTCATAAAACCAGCAGTGGCAAAACTGATTGTACATATCACAGATTTTCCATAACATTGACAATAATTAATTAATAGTTTTCTATTCATAACTAGTCAGCAAAGGCACCAAGTTTGCTTTAGTAAGCTCCTTGAATCCATGCATCTGTTCTTTGGCAATTCCTTGCTGGCTCACTTCAAAATTTATTCTAACCAAGGGATAAAGAACTGTAGTTTGGTTTGCCAGAAACCAAGATTTTTTTTAAAAAAAATTATGATAACTGTGGTCTGCTGTGAGCTCTGAATTAATAACCCTAACTGTACTGCTATTCTGCCTCTGCCTTTTTCATACATTACAGAGTACACAGTTTTGATCTAGATTCCCACTGTGTCTCAGATATAACACAGATATATGTGGGTTCTCCTCAATTCCTGCATACGCAGTGTCCAATTAGGATCAGGACCATGGTGCATGTGTAGAAGGGGTTTTAGCCTCTCTCTCCTTGCCCATTTTCCCAGCCTGAAACAGTCTTGGGTGGTGTTATCTAGGGAAACTCTGGGATACAACTAGTCGTTTTCCCCAACAACCCAACAGCACCCCCTCCAGGCCTGTTAGGATGCTGAGCAGACAAATAATGAAAGTAACAAACAGCTAGACTATCTCAGAGCTAAGCTACAAGAGACGAATTACACAAGAAGGAGCACGTGAAGGGAGTTGCAATGTTAGCCGGGAAGCTGAGTTTTAAAAGAGATCGGAAGGCTTTGTCAATTTCCCCTCCTCTACAGAGCCAGGGAGATTCAGAAGGTTTGTTTATTTCATCTTTGCCTCTTAGAAGGGGTGAAACTGACAGAGCTTTCAGGAGGCAAACAGGAAATTAACAAACCCGCTGAGCAGCAATCTTTGCTGGCTCTGTAGAGAGAGGAAGTTAACAAAGCCTTCTGATCTCTTTTAAAACTCAGCTTCCCGGCTAACATTGCAACTCCCTTCACGTGCTCCTCCTCATGTAATTCATCTCCTGTAGCTTGGCTTATAGTTCCTCATACATTTAGAAATCAAAATTAAAGACTGGATTTTAAACTACTGTTAGCTTATATACACACACAAAAAGTTTGGTGTAATGTCTGAACTGAAACATGCCAGGCTGTACTACCTGCAATCTGAAATGGTACAGCCCAAACACAGAGATCCCCTCAAGGAACTTTCCAGAAAGGTAGCAATACATTACCTAAATGGATAAAATTACCACACCAGTGACCAGTAGGCCTCAGTCTACCTACCCCTGGTCCAACCTATCTACCCTCCAAACTGCTTAAAAAAGAATGTTCTTCAGAAAAAATGACTTCGGTGTTTATAACAGAGCCTATTGATGCGAGTTGACAGGATTTAAATTTACAATTTATCAGTAAGTGTATTATTGTTAAATTGGGAAGATAAACCATCTTCCCTGTACTTGTGTACTGGTGCATGATACATAACATGAGGGGGGGGAAACCTACAAATCTAAAAATGATGCATTCACTGACACAGAGGCTTGGATTTTCTGCTGTGAATATGAATTAAACCAAACAGAATCTCTAGAATATATCAACAGCAATGCATTGCTTTTATGCACTGTTTTCCTATTAGGAGCAACTTTTTAAAGAAATAAGATCGGTGGCTGAAGCCTGTGTTTCATCTTAGCTTGAACACATACTGCAAAGAAGCACCACCACCCCACCTCCCCAAGTGAAATACAGGCTCCGTAGCCAAGACAAAAGCTTCAATCTCTGCTATACATACACATTAATCTGCATGTGCATGTCTCTCTGACAGGTGGAAGATCACTTATTGAGGGAAAGGGGGAAAGATGCTCAGTGCCGTCAAGGCTCAGTGCTGCCAACCATGAAGGCCTTTTTAACACCACATGGCAGGACATCAATTTTAAAAAAATAACCTATCTTTTCTTGCTATCATGCCTCTCTGGAGCAGACAGCCAGAATATGAACTTCCTGAGCATACATCTCCCATCAGTTTTCCTGGGCTTGCCCCAAGTCACTTGCCAGCCTAGGTGCACCCCATGGTACATGCTGATCTTTGGTGTCTCCCAGATCTCTAGGCAATAACCTAGGGTCACTGCCTAGGAAACGCCCAGCTGCCTTTCATATGGAAAGTAAAAAGAAAGTTTTTTTTCTCATTTCTTTTGTCTGCCATCACACCTACCCACTTTCATGTAAAATGCTAATGAGACACAACAAAGACCATTTGTCACAGGACACTTTCCCCTTTGACAAAACACTGCGTCTTATGGGTAATGAGCTGAAGTGGACCAGTATTTCTCATTTGAACTCCAGCAATGTGACCTGCATAGCACGGCACTGACGAGGATTCTGGCTTTCTGGTCCAAAGGGGTGTAAGAGCAAGAAAGAACAGGTCATTAATGGGATATTCACACAGCAGCCTCATAATTTTTCTGTCCTCGGATGTCAGGTGACAGCACAAAGTCAATTTGATGCCACTGGCTGATATAAAGACTAGAGATGGGCACGAACCGGGAAAAAATGTGGTTCGTGGTTCATCAAATTTCACGAACCATGAACCATGAACTTTCACAAACCTGCCCCTGGTTCACAAAGTGGTTCATTTGGTTCAAGAAAATGTCACATCCAGGTCAGAAAACCATCACTTCAGCAGAAGGTCACTTCCGGGTCTGCAGGAAGTCCATCCCCTGTTGCCTAGGAAACTGATTGATTGGCACCAGGCTGTCTGCAGTGACGAACCAAAAAATGAACCAAACAAACCAGCCTAAAAGTTCGTGGCGGTTCTTCAGAAATGGAGTCTGACGAACTGTGGTTCATGAACCACGAACCGGCCTGGTTTGTGCTTAATTTTAGTTTATATTTTGGTTCATGCCCATCTCTAATAAAGACTCCCAGAGCCACTATCTTCCCTGAATCTTGCCAACATTGCAGAGGTAAGCCATCCAGGGATGCTACCAGACTACATGACTCCCTGCTGTCTAACATATTTGTCTGTCTCTGGACATGAGCATCCAGAATACTCAGAAAACATAAAGGATTTACGATCGTTCCTATTATGAAATAAATGGCTATGGGTCCAGCTTCAATATTAGAAGGCCCCTATGTGCCACCTGGGCCATCAACTGTTGTCTACAAGACAAAGTTAAAAGACATGTTTGAATGATAGCAGTTTGATTGAAGGTTGCATTAGGCAGTGTGGGAACTGTTGCTTAAGCTCAGTTTATCCAACATAGGTTATAAATATTCTGAGATAATACCCAAAGAGAAATAAGCCAAGGAAGATGAATACTATCTGATAACGCCCGCAAAGCCCTTGGTATTTAATATTACAACACCTGATGTTGCTGAATACATACAAAACACACATACAAAATCTCCATTCACACGTATCAGTTACTACACTTAATTAGAAATTCCGTACAGTGATGGGGAGGGGGTAAACAGAGAAAATTGGAGGGCCAAAGAAAGAACTAAGAACTACTTAGCCATTAACAAGGCACAAATACTCGGTTCTCTCATCACCCCCCTCTCAATGCCACTTCTCTCTAGATACAAAACAGGGGATCCAGAACAAACACAAAACAAATTTCTTTTAAGGCATATGTATTCATATATTTCTTCCATCCACACAGTCTGTTTCCAAATAATACGAGGTAGTCACATTACACAAGTAATGTTGGTCATCCAGTAAAACATCATATATCTAATTTTCAGGGTGGCCTCCCATACAGATAAACAGTGCAATCCTAAAGAGAGGTACTCCAGTCTAAGCCCATTGATTTCAATGGGCTTTAATTGGAGTAACTCTTCTTAGGATTGTACTGTAAAATGTCCACGGGAGGTGGGGGGATGATAATCAGAGTTAAGGTATATGTTTCTGTGAATCTGGTTTAATCTGCAAGTTTATAGAAAAATTATAAAATACTAATACACATACACATATGAGAATGAAAATATTTGTGTGAGAAATTATTGCATATGTCCAAAGGTTGTTACCATCAGAAGAATGAAGAAAAAATATATGAATCAGAGATAAATGAAATACATGAATTAACAAAGATTATAATTAAAACAGATTTTAACAAGATTAAAATACAATAGAAATCCCTAGCCCAAAGACACAAACCATTGAAATCCAGAGTGACCTGAACAATCTGAAATCCAGTTATGTAGCCAACGTTTCAGGGCACATAAAATTATTCAGAATGGTGAAAAACAAAGAAAATTGTGAGAAAGAGCTCTGAGAGGGCATCTCCTGTTGGGTAAGCAACAAAAACACAGCTGCTGAGGCACATTGCTATAAAACATACAGTGATACATGTTGGGGCAAGGGGTAGTGATTAACCAGGATCTTGGGATTATGGTGAGTAGCTCAATCAAAATGCTGACTCAATGTACATCAGTGGTGAAAAGGAACTACTGCGAAAAGGATCAGGGGATCATATTAGCTTAATGCCCGTACGAAATCTATGTTGCACCCATATTTGTACCTGTTCTCACCCTCTAAGTAGAACACTGTAATGCTGAAAGAGGAGCAGAAAAAAGATGGCCAAAATCATCAAGGGGACAGAAAAAAGGCCCTTTCAGCTGCCAGGCTGGGGGCCATAATTTGCCTCCTCGGATGGGGGAGGAGAGAGCGCCTTTTCCCAAGCATCCAGGGATTGCCAGGGGGCGGATCCTGCAGCCTGTTTAGGCAGCTCCGCTTTCCCCGATGTCAGTCGCTTGCAAACGCTCGGCCCACCCTCCTCTCCCAGTATTGCTGCAGGATTAGCCGTCTGCTGTATTCAGAGCCAAGTTGGAATGTTTTCCTCCTATTACCCGGATTGGCATTGGGTATGGGGGGGGGGGGGCGTTTTGCCTACCTTGCACCTTTGCTGGGCTTGAGGTGATTGGCATGGTGGTGCTGATTAGTGATGTCATGGGCAGGATAGAGTTGGGGATTAGGGAGCAGGCCGGTGAGCACCCTTGGCGCTTCTCCATTCAGGGGGAAGAGGGGTCTGCCAGGAGCAGATGGTACTGCTTGAGATGGCTGACATGCTGCATGGGCAGATTGTCTTGGGGAACCCCATGTGCAAGTACTTCCCTCACTGCTGTATGGCTGAGGTTTAGGAGCTTGAAAGGGGGGATCCAATTTGCCTGGACGGCCAGGTTGCAGCCATCCACAGGGATGGCCCACACCTGGGGCTTTGGGGCTCGCCCAGGCAGGTCAAGGCAGAGGTCAAGGGAATGACCATGTGGCTTGACCTGTACCGCTAGTAGGCCCTTGCCGCATTTGTTAATAAAGGTTAACAGTTGTTGTTAATTAATAAAGTGGCCTTTGATCCAAGCTTGGCATCCATCTCTTCATTCCGACTGGGGTGGCAAACCTTCACTCACACGTGAAGTTGTCTTATACGGAATCAGATCCTTGATTTATCATTATCAGCATTTTCTACTCAGAATGGCAGCAGCTCAGACCCAGGAGGTCTTTTACATCACCTACTGCCAGATTCTTTAACTGGAGATGCCCAGGATTCAACCTTAGACCAAGCAGATGCTCTGCCATTGTAAAAGACCCAGGAGGTCTTTTACATCACCTACTGCCAGATTCTTTAACTGGAGATGCCCAGGATTCAACCTTAGACCAAGCAGATGCTCTGCCATTGAGCCATGGCCTCCTCATTTAGGGATTTTATATTTGAGGAGATAAGCTAGAAATAATTACCATTTTCTCACAAAACTAGAACTTGCAGCCCTCTAATTAAGACGATGGGCAGCTGGTTGAAGACACAAATATTTCCTTTTGTATTCGAATCACACTCTGTTGAATTTATTTCTGGAACTCGCTACTACAAAAGGTAACAATGGTAACTCTTGGATTAGTGACATGGTAGGTAGATACCAGTGTTTTTATTTGTATCATGTATCTTTTCCGTATGTGTGTTTTTTCTTTTGTATATGTTTACAGTCTGTTAATAAATGTATTATAAAAAAGATATTGTAACGTTTCAAGGCAATAATGCAAGGGCTACAGTAGCACACAGTGCTTTAATATAGTTTTAATGAAATAATTTGCATTTGGAGGAATGGGACGTACAACAGATGATTCACATGATTTCATTTAGTTTGGTTTTGAAATCGTAGCAGAAGCCATTTCATACTACACGTTGTGCCCGTGGAAAAAATATCGGGGATGCAATCACTTTTCCTTAGTGCAAGCAGACATTTTAGCACTTCTGCTTGTGCAAAGAGTGTTATTCAAACAGAATTTTTCTGTGAGATGCAACTGCCTCTGCCTTTCGGACATTTACTATTTCAATTAATGTAACATTTAATATTCACCATACAAACAGAGTCCCTTTACTAGTAGCCATTGTCTATTGGAAAAGTGATTTTTGAAAGTTTGAAAAGCTCCCATTTTTTATATTCACATACAGAGAGTTCTACAGTGCTATATACGTGTTCTGCTCATGCACAAAAGATGTTCAAGCTCATTTGAAAATTATTCCACCTGTTCTGTAGTGGCTTACAGGGTAAAGGACTATCACTAAACAAAATGTCGGCCCATGTAAACAGGACAGCACTTGACATTCAGGTACAAGGAAGTTTGAATGCTGATGATAATATAATATGATCAACAGAAAGTTGCCTCTTGTTGACCTATCAATGAAGAGCTTCTTCATATCCTGCTGCTGGTTGAGGGGCTGTGATACCAGAAAATGTTCACAAATATTATTTTTGAAGGGAAAGATGTCATTGTACTCCTTAATAACAGTACAACTTCTGAATATACATGGCTGTAGGGCTGCCAGTCCCCCGGTGAAGGTGGGAGATCCCCCACTCCCAGCCTACACCCCCCACTACCATTTATGTGGTCAGTGGAGGAAAAAGGCATGGAGAATGAGTCTGGGAGGCAAAATACCTCCCAGGCAAGCCCTCAGCAGTTGCACTTCCAGTGAGGCGGGATGACATCACTTCCAGGAGTGACTTCATCATGCCTGCTGCGGGAATGCTCCCATGCTTTGCTTGGGGCTGATTTGGGCCCCAAATCAGTGAGTGGTCATATTCCAAGCTTCAACTCCCTCCTGACTATCCTGTTAGCTCCAATTTCTTACTTTCTCGCTGGCCAATCACAGTGAGGGAGGAGCAGTATACCAATCAACCTTCCTTCAGGCAGTTGTTTTAACCCTCTACCCGCCTCTCTTTGGATGCAGCGGTTGCTAATCCTTGCATTTAATGCCCATTCTGTCACACTGACTTTATTGTTTTTATTGCTTACTGAGAGCAAAATGTGAGAACGTTCCTGCAGCCAGCGCAATGACATCACTCCCGGACATGATGTCATCACATTGGTGCCAGGAGCATGCACACACACAGCACAGATGCAAAGGTTTTCAAACAGGTAAGTGCAAGGTCTCTCCCCTCCCTCCCCTGCCGGGAGGGTAAGAGATCCTTGCAACTCTACATGGGTGGGAGGGGAAAAAAACCCTCATAAATAGTTACTGGTCAAGCAACATGGCTAATGTCAAGAGTTGTCTGAATTGGTCACTGGGGCAAACCTGCTAAATTAATAAAAAAGAGAGATGCATACAGTGATGAATGCAAGGGAGAATATTTCATTCCAAAGATTAAACATCAAATTAATCTACCAAAAGTGGAAAGCTCAAAAAAGAAATTTAAACAATATGATTTTGAAGTTCACAGACACAGATCAAATATAGATTTGAGATTTATTATAAGCACTGGCAACCATTTCCAGCAAAACAAATATTATGGCTTGTTCAAGACCTGCACAAATTAAGCAAATTTAAGCTTTCTGTATATGGCTCATGAAATCTCTTCTCCCATTTCTATTTTTAACAGTGCAGTCAGTCATTATAGGCATTTAAAGGCTGATTAGGTTTGCAGAATAGTTAAAACAAAATGCTAACCTTACAGAAAGATAAAGCTGCTTTCTTAACAGTAAAAGGGATATGCATGAAGGAATGATTTTAATTAACATTTGGGGCAAGGTTTCAATGAGAACATTTCTTTACTAAAAAAAAAATTAAATCATATTGTAAAATAAGTACTCGGGGTCACTGCTATGCAAGAAATTCAGACCTAATCTTAATAGAGTTGGATCCTTTTATATTGCTACAACTTAGTTTCAACTGTTTTGTAACGTGAAAAGAAGAGTGTATTAAACTTCTCACAATAAAGGTGTAAGGCTCATATACATACAAACATTTTGCTAAGATGAATCAAACCAATATTTGGCTTAACCATGGGTATATACAATTGAATATACCTATTAATAATATTATACAAAAAACCATGAACTTAACATTATCTTTCCTAATGATCTTTCCCCTATACATCTTCAGCTTCAAGAGTGTATTTTTTTAAATTTTGAGGATCTATATCTTTATGCTACGCTTCACACTACAGAAGTTTTATAGTGCCATCCTTAGTACATAGATCCAGAGAAGTTATTTTTATTTTTTATTTTATTTCTATTTATGTCATTTATAGTCCGCCTTTCTCACTGAAACTCACGGCAGATTACATAGTGTGAGATTAGTACAATCAGTAGCAAGGACAAGGGCAGGCATTGCCATACAGAGTAAAGGACATTTCCATAAACAATGTCATAGGGTAAATGAATACAAGTTTACAAAGATATAGCATTAGCAAGCATCCAATACGGGGTTGAAGAACTGCTGAAACAGAATCTAATCAATTCTAGGACTGACATTAGACAACATGGAGCACAGGTGGTACATAGGAGTACATATTTAAAGCAACAATTAATATGTAAGGCAATATAGTGCTAAATAGACATGGGCATGAACCAAAAAAAAATAATGAATCCATGGTTCATAGTTCGGTGCTGATGACGATCCTGAAGTTGCGAACCGCAACGGACATTTCCCGTTGCCGAACTGGTTTGCGGTTAGAGGTTTGTGGTGCTCAGAATGGCCCCCGTTGCACTTAGAGAGCCCATATTCACAGGGAGTGTGTAGCAGGCTCTCCTCCAGCCAGCACCCAAGTTTGGTCAAGATTACAATAGGGATCTTGGAGTTATACCCTCTCCAATCTGAGGCCCCCAGGAAACTCCCACAAAAATCCAAGCTCAATCATACTCTCTGTCTCTCCCTAAAGGCTAGCAAGTAGCAAGCAACAGCTCTCACACTCCACTGCTCGCTGAAAGTGAAAGCCAGCCTAGGAGAGCAGTGCTTTTTATAAGCTGAGGTCCCATAGAGCAATGCAGAAGGTCTGTATTTGGTCGTCAGAGCTGCCTATCAGGGTTTGCAGGGATGAGATTGGAGGGCCTGTGGCTACAGAACACCCCTTCCCCCTCCCTCCCCCGGGTGTCTTCTCCCAACTTGTAACCACTTTGCAGCTCCATGGTTGAAAGGAAGACCTGCCGATTAAGGTAAGCTGGGCTTCCATTCGGGTTTCCAGGGCAACAGAAGGAGCGCAGACAGAGTTCAGGCATTCCCCCGGCTCCATTTCCAGGGGAATTGATTGATGGTACCTGACTGTCTGGCTTCCCAAACCACGGCCAAATGCACCGAACCAGGCTTCTTCCAAACATTGGTTCATTTGCCGTGGACAATCACAAACTGCCGGATCGTGATTGCGCAATCGCCAATTTCATGGGTTTTTGAAGTTCATAATGCGGTTTGTGCCCATGTCTCGTGATAAAGTCTACAGTCCCTAACTCATTAGCGAAGCATCTGAGACCCCCTCCCTACAATACATCCATCCCATTTGAGTAAAATACCTTTTTGAATTGTTCAGTTTTGCATCATTTGTGGAAAGCCAGGAGACTGGGGGCTCTCCTGACCTCCTCAGGCAGGCCTTTCCACAGAGTAGGGGCCACCACAGAGAAAGCCTGTGTACGGGCTGCTGTTGATTTCACCCATATGCAGGCTGGCATCTGCAAGAGACTCTGTTCAGATGAGCAAAGCTGCCGTGGAAGGACATAGGGAGGGAGGCGGTCAAGGACATGAAGAGCTTTGTATGTGATAACCAATACCTTGAATTGATTATTACATGCAAAGCTCTTACAGCCTGAAGAGAGCTGTAGTTCTCGAAAGCTTATGCTACAATAAAGTTGGCTAGTCTTAAAAGTGCTACTAGACTCCTTACTATTCTTAGTACACTTACACCCTTTGATTCAATGAACTTAGAAGGATGTAACTTTGCTTAGGATAGCCCTGTAAGCTGATTAACCATCTTTTATGTAGTAATGAGTAAGGTGTTTTTCCATTTTATAAAAAATAGCTAAAATACATTGCTAGAAGATAAGGCTCATTTCAGCATTTTCTTTTCCATTCACTCCAACAGTAACACACTACAACCAAAATAATTTCAAAAAACAAACAAGAGTGCCTTAAATTTGCTTCATCAATTAAAACTTGTCCCTGTTGATTAATCACTGAAAACTCTGGTTGATTAATGTACCAATTAAACCAATTAAATCTTACAGCCCTATTAATCACTGTATATTCTTTCCTTCATCAATCACAGATGTTAAACCTTCCTCCTTGTATTTCCACGCACTTCAGCACAGTATCCATCAAAGGAAACACCAAAAAAGAAGAAACCTTTGCCTCGAATATTAGAGGCACATCTTTTGATCTTCACCGAAAATAGCTGTGTTTGACTCCCCAGCCCCTGACTTAGGGCCAAGCTACACATGACGAAAGACACTTGAACCGCAAGTAGATTGAGTGGAGGGCAAGTGAACAGGGAGAAATACACTTGCCATTCAAGTGTCATTCGTCATGTGTAGCTTGGCCCTTAGTTCATATTGGGAGGTCACGATCACGTCATTCACTCTATACAACCAGTTTAAAAAACATATGGTCCCTCATGAGGCACAGCCATTGTCACTACAACAGAGATACCTGCAGAAATGAATTCTGAAAGAGGTACCAAGTGGCTTAGGGAAAATACTACGGGTAGTCAGGCCAATGGCTCAGAGTGGCCAGATGATGTTTCCTCAAGAGACACATCAGAGTTTGGAGAACATGACTCTCCTCAGCCTAGTGTGCATGCAAGCACGTGAAAGGGAGTCAACAGATTAAGAAGGAGAGAAAGAGAGAGACAGAGACAGAGACTGACTGACTGACTGACTGACTGACTGACTGACTGACTGACTGACTGACTGACTGACCTGTTGGCTGAAGGGCTTAGAAGGATGAGTTGATGTTTCCACAAGAGACCCAATTGTCATATGATGATCCACAGGTACCTGTTAGCTTCTCCTGTTCAAAGATCCATCAGAATTTGAAGAAATGACCTTATTCTACACAGGAGAGTGGGCAGTAGTGTTTGTGTGCATGTGTGCATGCAAGCATGTAGAGGACAGCCAACAGTTTGAGAGAGACAGCTAGGGCGAGAGACCTGTTGGCACAAAATCTCTTTGGGGATCTACTTTGGGGCATCAGGTCTGCTGTCCTACAGAGTGCCTCATTGCCTCCATTTTATGTACTACTTGTATATTTGAAAATAAAGCAAACGTAACAGATACAACAAACCATTCAAATCAGGTATCTCTGGAGCTTCCCTTAGTTCACACAAATGGCAAATTTGAGTCATAACAATACACATTCAAGCAGGTTACCTGTGCATTTCTTTATATTGCTGTTTCTTTTTCCATGTGAACCCAACTTGCATCCAAAATTTTCTTCCCAGAATTCTGCAAACCACACATTGCGTCTGTTATTTGCAAGAGTTCGGCTTCTAAAATATCGATCAAACCCTATGTTTAAAAAAAATATATAGAAGAACAGTCATCAAAACTCATTTCACTAAGTGACATGAAAGACTTGGAAATCTTAGTGGGTTGGGTAAGACAACTTTGACTAACAAAAGCTAAAACCCTGGAAAATTTTGTTGGTGTTTAAGATGTTATTGGACTCAAATTTTTCTTCTACTACTACAGATTAACATGACTTCCCACCCGAAGGTATAGAGATATTACATAAAATGAACTGTGTTCTACAAATGCACATTCTATTTGATGGCTTCTTGTCTAGATATGTATGTAATGCAGCTCTCTCCATATTACAATACAAGAAACAGTAGCAGATGCCGCAGCAACAAATAAATCAGTGCACAAATGACCCAGCAAGGCTGCTCTGAATTCTTGTCTGCCTTTAGGGAAAGTTTCAAGTTGGTAGCCATGTTGGTCTGCAGTAGAAGAGCAGATCTGAGTCCAGTAGCACCTTAAAGACCAACAATATTTCCAGGGTATAAGTTTTTGAGAGTCAAGCTTACTTCATCAGATATCTTTGGGGAAGAGCCATTTAGAATAGGAGTGAGTTATATTAATATACTCATCTTTTTCCTCCCATCAAACTCTGCCACTCTCATGTGCAAAAAAAATTCAAAAATCTCACACTGTTCTATATATCCATTATATAAATATGCTGACTGCTTAAAAAAATCTAAAATCTGATGCTCAGCTGGAGCTCCTTGATCCTTGCTACTATTTCATAAAGCAGAAGGTTTTTTAGTATGAGCTATTGTCATTTTAAGCTCTTTCTTTGAAATTTTCAGTAGGCTGCTTTATTTTAATGTATTTACTGAAACAGTTGTACCCCTTTTCTCCCACAATGGGGACTCAAAACAGCTTACATACAAAATATACCATATAAACTGTGATATTCAAAAACAAGCACTTCCAGTAGGTGATGAGATATAAAATCAGGTTCTGGCACTACAACTCACACAGAATCATAGGCTGCAAAGCCAAACACAAAGGCACAAGAGACCTTTGGTTGGGACAAGCCCAAGCAGGGGTGGTGCATCTATTGAAGCTGGGCTGGCAGCTGCCTCGAGCGCTAAGGCACCGGAGGGGGCGGCAGGGGTGGGGGCATGCTCCACGAAGCTCAATTGCCCCATGCTGCTGCCACCACTGCCAGCACACAGCTGCGGGCAAGGCGCAGCAGGCGGCCGGGGCGGCGCATGGAGCAACTGAGCTGGAGAGCTGGGTGGATGCACTCACACCATCCCCCAGTGGCATGCCCTGCGTGTGATGTCACACATAGTGATGTCATCACGCAGTCTGGGAGTACACATGCACTTTGCGTACATGCGTGGGGGAACAACAGCCCTCAAGCTGCCTCAGGCGCCAGAAACACTGGCACTGGCCTTGAGCCCAAGCTTAAACTGTCTAAAAGGGGGGAGAGGCAGAGTGAGCAGCCACACATCTTGTTCAGCTGGCTGAGATGTTTCCAGTACCCTCTTCTTCACAAGCTACAGCTTGAACATACAGGACTCGCTAGACCATGTAATCCAAGAGTCTCCAACAAGTAGCTCTTGAGCTCACCGGTTACTGCAGGGTAACTCCCGCATCCACCACAAGATCCAGATCATAAAAAGATCTGCTTTAGGCTTTTTTAAAACAAACAAACAAAAAAACCCTTTTATAATATGGATTTTTCTTAATGCTGCTTCTAGTGTTTTTCCTAGTCTACATTCTGTTTCTACAACAGAAGAAAACTTGGTCTCATGGCAAGAGAAGAAGAGAAGTAGCTCGGGATAGTTTTCATTAGTCAGAAATAGCTCTCGTTAAACAAAAGGTTGGTCACCCTTTGTTATAATCCCTTCCCAACTATATTTATCAGACAAAGAATTCATTCCCACCAGATGGCATCAGTAAATTGGCACAAAGATGGGTGAGAGTGAAAAAGGGATATAATAATAATAATATCATTCAATTTATATACTGCCCTTCAGTACAACTTAATGCCCACTCAGAGTGGTTTACAAAGTATGTTATTATTATCAGACAACTGCTGGGTGGGAAACTAACAGTGCAATCCTAAGTAGAGTTACTCTAGTCTAAGCCCATTGAAATAAATAGGTTTAGAGTGGAGTAACTCTTCTTAGGATTGCACTATAAATACAGCTTTTAGCATGAGATGCCACCAAAGAGTGTGATTCCTTGCCTATGATTATGAGCTTTGCCAGGATGTAATGTGTGTCTTCAAAGTAGACATGGGCACAAATCAAAATATGAATCAAATTTCGTGACAAATCAGGCTGATTCACGTATCGCAAAAACGTGTTTCATGAGGCCATGTTTTTCATGAAATCCACGACTTTTGGGGCTAATTCGTTCAATTCGTGAATGCTTTGTGATGCCAGACTGGCTGGCGCCGATCCATTGATTCTCTAGGCAACTTAGGCCCAGAATGTCTGCAGACCTTTTGTTGCCGTGGTAACCCCAATCTTAGCCCACATGACCTTGATAGGCAGCTCTCCCTGACAACCTGAGAGCTGAGCAATGCAGGTCTGTGCAAATTTACATGGGAACTGTAGTCGGAGACTACCTTCCCTTTTCCGTTTTTAAGAATGGGATGGTGGAGTAAGGGCAGAGGCAGCAGCCTTAGCAGCTCCTTCTGTTGCTGCTTGCTGCTTGACAGCTTCAGGAATCCCTCCTTAACTCTCTACCTCCCATCCTCCTGCTGCTCTGACATGCCTTCCCACCTACCCATGCCCCCAAGCTCCCCAGAGTGGATCCTGAGTGGATCCACTCTGCTCAGCTTTTCCTTTGAGAACTTGGAGGCGAGGGGAAGGGCATGTCAGAGCAGCAGGAGGACAGGAGGATGGGAAGCAAAAGTCAACAAAGAGAACATGAAGAGAGGAAAACCCAAGCACATCAGCTCCACTTGACTTTTCTTCCAGCAGCAGCAGAAATCAGGAGGCCAGGAAGATGGGAGAGAAAAGTCAGCAAAGAGAGCCTGAAGAGAGCTACTTGGAGGGTGGCTGGAGGAGAGCCTGCTGAGGTCTCCCTGTGAGTTTGGCATCTCTGGGTATGAAGGGGTCCATTGTAGGGCCCTGGGATGTGACAAATCACAAACCTAACGAATTGTTTCACAAAACAGGACACTTTTGTGAAAGTTCGTGATTCGTGTTTCATGCAACTAAATGAACCATGAAACTCAGGGTTCGTTTTTTCCCATTTCATGCCCATCTCTACTTCAAAGTGAGGCAAAAGGCATCGCCTTTGAATTCTTCTCTGGCTTCAATGATACATCCAAGAACAATTACATGCAGCATATTTCATGGCTCAGATGTTCCATGTTCTGCTATGTATGAACTGGCCCCAAGTGATCACCCGCTGTACTATGTTCAAAGCAACATAAAAACTGTATGTTAATAACCAGGTTTAATCTCCACTAAAATGGAAGGGGTCAACCTTACCATCAATGGAAGCTCTTTTGGGCAAAATGGTAACAGCTCCTTCTGCGATCTCCTCTTGCTGATAAACAGGTGAAATTTTAGACCCCCAACTATCTGACCCTATCCAAAGAAAATGACCACTTTGATTGACTTTCTTGGCTGCTTCTAATATTCTCCTGTAAAAAAACAACAGATAATAGCACAGAAAAGTGTTAATGTTAAGAGTTCCGTATCATTTTTTAAAAAACTCTAGATCAAACCTTTTGTGTGTGTGATAGGACAAAATGTATATGTAGAGTTCAGGTCAATTACTTCAAATTTTCACTCAAACCTTGTTATAAATCCCACCTGCCATTTTTGATGTAATGCATCTCTTTTTGTCTCTATGTTACAAATGACAGACATTTTCATGTGGGTAGCCATGTTAGTTTGTAGCAGTAGGAAAGGGCAAGAGTCCAGTAGCACCTATAAGACTAACAAAATTAATGGTAGGGTATGAACTTTTGTGAGTCACAGTTCACTTCTTCAGATACAAGGTATGAGCTTTTGTGAGTCCACCACTGGACTCTTGCTCTTTTCTACTACTTCAGACAAACATGAGTATTCATCTTGATGTAGCAGAAGAGCAATTTAGTCTCTAAACTGCTGCTGGACCTGAATCTTGCTAAATTACAGACATGTCATCTTTCATGAACTGAAAGCTGTTGTTGGCTCTCAATGGGGTATGAGCCACCAAATACTGTGGAACTATTACAACGTTTACCCCATGCCTGAGGACTGCAAGAGATTCTACATTGCCTTCAAGTCTGATGCCCATTAAAGCAAGCGGCATGTGCAAGTAAAAATATCATTCTCAGTAACAGGTTGTCCATCCCACACAAGATTAAAATAGAGAAAGAAGCACCTGATATCATCCTCATTTGCAAACATGATCACGGCACGAGCATTAGGAGTGTCCATCAAGCGCCGGATGATCTTGTCAAATTCTCCCGGTCTTGGTTCACGGGGTATTTTTAAGGACTGGGCAATGCAAACACCGCCTAGGGAGCGGAAGAAAGAAAACAACAAATTGATGCAAAATTCGAAAGTACTGCCGGCTTCTATTTCCCATATTAACAAGGAGGGGGAGGATTTTGGATGGTGAATAGTGGGTTTATGCGAGACTGCTGAGCAAAAACCATTTTGAAAATTTACAGTGCAACTCTAAGCAGAGTTACTCTGGTCTAAGCCCATTGAAATTAATTGGCTTAGCCTGGAATAGTTCTGCTTAGGAATGTAGTGTTAATCTTGAAACTATAATACACCTATTGCCACCTATCAATACAAAACCTTACATGGCTGCCCAAATACTCATAATCCTCATTTATTAAAAAAATTTGTCACAGACTTATGGTGGAACAATATCAGTGAGTACAGGTTTCTGAGGTTCATTATTTCTCTTGAAATGCACTCTGACTTATTAAGCAGGACAGTAAGTATGATAGTAAGGTGACAATAAACTTTGTGGTGGCTACAGCCCAGTAGCAGTGAACTTGTACATTTCTCCTGGGAATGACAGCCCCATGTATTCAAATTGCCATGCCGGTGTTAAGCATCTTAAAAGTTCTGTTGGATCATCAATAAAAATTCCATATTACTTGCAAGTGAAAAAGCATTAATCCATTGAGTATATTTCTCCATTTCTTCCAGAGGTGGAGCTAATCATGACCTTTAAGGTTTTGACTGCCTTGCAAGAAAGAGATTTTTTTACAGGTGTTATCTAATGAATTCATCCTACAAGGCAGTAAACCCTCTAGAGAATTAATACCCAGAGACCATTAAAGGCCATTCATCCTTTTGGAAACAGTGCTTCAGGACTATGCCTAATGTAGCATGGTTATTAATGAAGTAGACTTAAAGAGCAATCCCAAACAGAATTATATCCTTCTAAGGCTACTGAAGTAAATAGGCTTAGAAAGGTGAAACTTTGATTAGGACTGACTGCACTGTTACGTTGCTATGGCAGAAAGTTTTAAACTATTGAGTAGGTTTTTTTGTCAGTGGCCCAAAAACTATCGTAGGAGACTCAACAAACTTCTTGTTTTCAAAATTGCTTTGAAGAAACTTGCAACACTGCCAAAGGATGTAAATCGAATGGTTTTCATGCTATGGTTTTCTTCACACCAGAGAGGTTCCCAGAGATCCAAAGTTGCCTCTCCTAAGATACTATCATACTGGAACTGACCTTTAACAGAAACTTGTAACTTGTCCAAGCAACAGAGGCCACTAGACTTCCAGAAAGTTCCTCCAGGCAGAACAAGAACTACAAGATACTGAAGCTAAGATTAAGCATTAAGGAAATGGAATAGCACCACCTATTGGCTGGCAGTGATGCTTGCAGAATTCTTGCAGCACTAACCTAATTCACTAAAGCAGCAGTCCTCAGATTTTTTAAAAGTAATACCCACTTCTAAACTTCCCCCTCCTTTCAGGACCTGCTTGCAAAATACCCCAGGATAATTAGTTCTCTCTGGCATAAAAGGCCAGAATGGCGCATCAATTAACTGAAGAAATTTATATTGTATTTTGTTTCTTTTTTGGTATTCACAGATATAAATATTTAGCATTACTGAGCAACAGGCTGTATTTCATGGTCAGTTCACATATTATTAGAGTTTCCAATTACAGACTGTGAAATTCCTGGAGTTTTTGTTTTGGGGGGGGGGGTGGAATCTAGAAAGAGCAGGGTTTAAGGAAGTGAGGGACCTCAGTGGCATATAATGCCATAGAATCCACCTCAATAGTCATTTTCTCCAAGGGAACTGATTTTGGTGGCCTGGAGATTTGTTGTAATTCCAGGAGATCTCCAGACACCACTTGGTGGTTTGCAAATAACAAGCCTGATATCTGCAACAGATTACAATACACAGGGTGAAAAACACCCGGATATCTAACAAAACTACTATATCTATTACTCTTCAATGTCAAAATACAAATATGTTGTTTATACAAACAATACAATCATGCTCATAAATACAATCATTGTACATAGTACTAATTGAATCTCCAGAAGTCTTTGAATCAGTTCATTAATCACAGGGGGCTCCACACCCCGCTCTGTTTCTTCTTTGAGCAAGGTAAGTACTCCAAGGGCGAAAAGGATGGTATGATGGTAAGTGCATTCATAAAAGTCTTCTGCAATTCATGTAGTTTCTTATGATTACAGAATCTTCCCAGAGCTGGTACAGAAGTCAAACAGCCACTGACAGTCCTAACTGCAACCGGCTTAGCAGCAGCTTTCATCAGGACGACTTCCTCAGGGACTGGTGGCTCACCTGATGCTGACTCATTCCAACATACCCTGGAGGGACGCAGAGGAGCTAAACCACGAACTTCCACAAGCTGGTCTACTGGTTCGTTTTAAAACAGCAATGCCCCTGCAAAGCGGCAGGGAAAGGGGCATTTAAGCCCATGGATCAGCTGCTTGTTGGGGAGATCCCCAACAAGCAGCTGATCATTTAAAAGGTGAGGCTTGGCTGCCTGGCCAGGAGTTCCGAGTGGTGGGGAAATGGCCATTTAAACTGTGGGGATCTCCCCGACAAGCAGCTGATCCAGGGGTTTAAATGCACATTTCCCTGCCACTGCTAAGCAGACAGAAAGGGGCATTTAAACCCAACAAACCACAAACTGGTTCGTGAACTTGCCCCAGTTCGTGGGAGTTCATGGTTCCTGGTTTATTAAAATGCCACGAACCACACGGTTTGGTTTTTTTGTGGTTCGTGCCCATGTCTATTGGCAACCCTACATATCATACAGAAGCACCTCTTAACTTACCATCCAGCTTTGCAGAGACTCCCCTCCCAGTTCACTCTTTCCCTCCTGCTCTCCTCCTGGTCTTGTGACACTTCTTCAAGAAAGTCTGACTCCTGGTCCACAGTTTGGGAAAACCACTACAATAATGAGTAGTTGTGTGGTGACGGTGAGAATGGCAAACTCCATACTAGGGATTATTAAGAACCCCCACAAAACATTTCATCCTGCACTCTACTATTCCTCTGTATAATATGATAACTAACCAGATCTCCTCATTTTCCAAGTCCACGCAGGAAATCAAACTAGCAAACAATTTTAATAAGATTTGTGATTTGTAATATGTAATTTCCTTTCAGTGGGCCAGACTTATTGTTAAGACTTCTAGGAAAGGGTTCACTGTAAATAAAGGCATTCATAGGATTTTAGATCTACTCTCTTTCTTCTTCCTCATGGAGATATAATATCACCTTAAATTCAGAAAGCCTTTTTCCTTGATAATGAAGGCAGTGCTGCTAAGATGGAAAGGACTACTTATACACTATGATTAAAAAATGGAATTAGACATCCCATGAGGCTCCAAGAATATGTTTATGATACAGCTCAGGGACATACCCCAGAAAAATATATGTAGAGCTGTGTCTAAATATGGCTTTGCACATACATCTTGGGATTTATTTTGCCTGAGCCCAGTTTATTGCATGAGAAAGCCCTCATTCCAACACAGACTGTTTTTTCTCAAAGCTTTCTCAACCTGCTAGGTACAATGGAAGAGTCAGGAGCTAGGTTTGGAAACTTATTCATGCAAGTATGATAAGGATCCCATTTCTCCAGAGGGGACAGGGGATCTCCCGCTTCCAGCCTCCACTTCCCCCCCAGCACCACTTACCTAGCCAGCGGGGGGTGGGGGAGGAACAGGGAATGGGCCCAGGAGCACCTCAGCAGGGGGCCTATTTTTATCAAAACAGCCCCGTGCAGAGGTCTTCACTTCCTTATGCTGAGAATGATGCCATTTCTGGTGTGACAAGGAAGTACTCCACAGAGCATACAGAAAGCGAGAACATGAGGTAAGTACTTTTGATGTGCATGCCCCCCCAACACTCCCAGTCCCCTGGGTTGGGCTCCAGAGGACCTGCCAACTCTAAAGCATGATCCACCAATAGGCAACACTCCCTCCTTAGTTCATTCTAGATCAGTCACGTAATTTCTAACTGTTATATATTTTGTTTAACTTTGTTCCTACCAATGTAAATATGTGTCCTCACCCAATGATATCCATGTGGGCTGGGTGATTTTTGTGTCTAACCCCAGCATAGGTAGGGATCCACTATCCATTTGACTGCACTATATCAGTTGTTGATTGTGCCTACTCCTCAGCTGTAAGAGACTCCGGGCTTCTAAGATGTCATACATTTTAAAAGACAGGTTAGTACAAACGTATTTAAATAATCTTGAATAACAACCTTAGCCGTTCTGACACACAGTCAATCAGATAAAGAGATCAGCTATTTTAGAATTAATGGGGCTTCAAAAACTGACAATATACGCTTTGGGAAATATTGAACAGATGTACTGTTACTTTTTTGTTACCCAAGTATTCAGGGCTCGGTGAGAAAAATAGTCTGGAAAAAGAACATTAAGCTTTCAAGCATCCCCTAAAATCAGCCACGCGCAGGAAAGAAAACTGATTCTTAAAGAACAGTGACAGGGGAAGGACACTGTGTTACCTCATAAATTTTACTAATAGAATTTTCACCTACTACCAGTCATGCAGTGGCTTTTAAAGCAAACCATTCCCCTTGCACGTAATAGACTCTGAAAAGTTACAAATGCTTATCTATTATATACTGCATTCTGCCATCTTTAAAGAATGGATATCCAGGAATTGGGGTGGGGGGAAATCTGCACTATCTGAATAGTTATTTTCCTAGAGCTGAATGGTAAAAAAGAAACACCGCTTCCAACATTAGAACAGTTCATTCCATCATAACTACACTGGGCAATTTAGCATTTCTTTGCTGAAGAATGTCTTTGACACTAATAGGAACAAATCAAAATGCACTTCAGCATTCCCCCTACATCCATAATAAATTCTGCAAGCTCTCCTGACAAACAAAGCATTTGCTATATCTTTCTGTCTGTACACTGCACGCCTGGCATGTTGGAAACAAGTGTCTGTATATTGATTTATTGAAGAAAAATCAACGCTGGAGTGCTGTAAGCAGGGCTTGTAAACATAATTCACGAATGCAATGATAATCCACTGTCAATAATAATAATAAAGGCAGAGTTGCCTAGTGGATAGGTTGTTGACACGAGGAAGTAGAACCACTAGCTGTTACTGAGCAAATCCCCATCTAGAAGCCTCAGTTTCTCAGGTAATAATAACATTTGATTTATATACTGCCGTTCAAGACAACTTAATGCCCACTCAGAGCGGTATACAAAGTGTGTTATTATCAGAGCTTTTTTTCTGGCAAAAGAGGTGGTGGAACTCAGTGGGTTGCCCTCAGAGAACATGGTCACATGGCTGGTGGCCCTACCTCCTGATCTCCAGACAGAGGGGAGTTTAGATTGCCATCCACGCTGCTAAACTCCCCTCTGTCTGGAGATCAGGGGGCGGGGCCACCAGCCATGTGACCATTTTCAAGAGGTTCCGGAACTCCGTTCCACTGCGTTCCTGCTGAAAAAAAGCCCTGGTTATTATTATCCTCACGGCAATCACCCTGTGAGGTGGGTGGGGTTAAGAGAGTTCTAAGAGAGCTGTGACTGACCCAAGGTCTCCCAGGTGGCTTCAGGTGGAGGGGTGGGGAATCAAACCCTGTTCTCGAGATTAGAGTCCAGCTGCTCTTAACCATTGCTCCAAACTGGCACCAAACTGATGAATTACACAAGGACACCCTGCTGATGTGCTCCTGGGCCCATTCCCCTGCTGGCTAGGTAAGTGGTGCTGGGGGGGGGGGGGAGTGGAGGCTGGAAGTGGGAGATTCCCCCACCCCCACTAGGAAAATGGGATCCCTACTCATTTATTTGGGCAGAACCTTTTGTGAGCCAGATCTCACTTTGTCAGAGGTATGTATTTGATGGGCAATATAACATACCGTACTTCTGTCTACTACTCCTTGCATCTAATGAAATAGGTTTTTGGCGGGTGAAAACATAAGCTACAATGTGTGAATTGGTTTAAACAATACTGCAAGACCAATTTGATGTTCTTTTGTAAGCAGTTACAAGATTAATTAGCATGCTGGTCTCAAAGGAGGTAGGACTTCTGAAGATGACTGGAGTGGATGAGTAGATCCGTAAGGGAGAAGGCTACCATTGAATAATAGCAAGCAAGCAAGGTAGCTGGGCAGGGGTGAGTCACGAAGGGAGATGCAATGTATAAAACACACATACTAAAAACAACAGCTATATTTCATACTTATAAGTATGTTTCAAGTACAGGGAGCTCTTCACATACATTATTAGGGTCTGATGAGATGACACATTAAATGCAAACTGGATTTGGGAAAACTCCACTCCAACTCACATTTAACATGTGACTCTGCACACAACTTAAAAACAGTGCGTCTGTGCAGAGGGAATCTGCTCTTGAGCATGCAGTGAGGCAAGAAGGGCGTCATCATTCAATCCCCTTCCTGCTGCTTTCACCGGCAGAAAAGGGCCACAGGAGACAGGCTATTTCTCTTACTACCAGTTCCATGTGTCCCCTGGGCAGATGCTTATTTTTAAGGTGAGTCTAGGGTCACACATTTAATGCAAGTTGGAGTGGGGTTTCCCCAACTCATGTTTAACACACCAGACTCATAGAAATCCTTAAAACAATCCTGTAAGGTAGGCTATTATTGCTATCATGTTGCAGATGGGGGCAGGAGGCTTGAGGCTTCACACAACAAATTGCACGAAGACACTCAGGTGAAGGGAAATACAATGTTAGTTGGGAAGCCAAGTTTTAAAAGACAGATCAGAAGGCTCTATCAGTTTCACCTCTCTAGAGCCAGCGAAGATTGTTTGTTTATTTCCTCTTTTCCTCTCCGAAGGGGAGGTGAAATGGACAGAGCCGTCAGGGAGGCTAAGATGAAATAAACTTTCTGAGGAGCGATCTTTGCCAGCTCTAAAGAGGTGAATTACACTTCCTGGCTAACATTGCATCTCACTTCACTTGAGCATTCTCATGTAATTCATCTCATGTAGAGAGACTCTGAGAGAGCAATATCTGTGGCCACTGTTTCAAGTCTTTGTCATCTGTGTTTGATGGCATTCTTCGAATGGCAAACGTGTTCAAACACACCACTTAGAATGAAAGCTAATCCCCTAAAAAGGGTAGATCTCAGGAATTCCCCCAAACTGAACTGCCTGAGGCAACAATAGGAGAGACACTGACAGAAAGAGAGGGGCCATTTCCACACTACTCACCTTCATCTGGAATGCTGCGGCACATTGCAAAAAAAGCTCGCGTGAGAAGACACTATCTTCCGTATTTTTTTTTTTGCGATGTTCTGCAGCATTCCGGATGACGGTGAGTAGCGTGGAAACGGCCAGGGTTTCCCCCCATTCAAACTAATAGGATACAAACTGGGAAAATGAGGCAATACCAGTTTTGATCAATTGTGTCAGAGGGTTCAGGGGAGGTTGATCCTACCTCCCATGAAACACATCACCTACTGCAGGTGTCAATACAGCAGTCTCTTTAGTTTCTTACAGAATTAGTTGGTGGAGTTAACAGCACCCTCTCACCTCCTGCCCACACATGCACATATGAACTAATAAAAGAATAAAGAGGCATAAGAACATTTCACACAAAGAAACTTTTTAAATGACTGGAATGAATTAGTGTGCTGATTCTGCATATATATATATACAATCTCAAACAAGGGACCCCATCTTTTTAAGCACGTGGGCACTTTTGAAATTTTGATGCAAGGTGGCCAGCGCCATTACAAAATGGCTGCCACAGGAAGTGGAGCCAGGCATACACATGCAAGGAGGGTGGGAAATATAAACACATACACACAAAAGAAGAACACATTAGGAGACAATGAGTGAGAGAAATGAAGGATAAAATGCACAGAAAGAAAGAGGACGACCAAGAGAGAAAGGGTGTTCCACTGCTCCGATGCTTTCTAGTCTCCAGGGCCTCACAG
Source organism: Eublepharis macularius (assembly GCF_028583425.1). Taxonomy (NCBI): domain Eukaryota; kingdom Metazoa; phylum Chordata; class Lepidosauria; order Squamata; family Eublepharidae; genus Eublepharis; species Eublepharis macularius. The sequence continues at coordinate 84,321,673 of NC_072798.1, forward strand.
AAGATCTGCAACATCTGATGGTGCGTAGATGCCACCCAAGGACAAAAAGATTCTACTAAGGCCTGAGTGCACCAAACAGCACGTAACACTTACCTAATTATAACTGGTGCATGATCTGATCATGATGAATCCTACATAATCCGAGCATGCCAGCAAGTTGTGCACGCACCACATCAGTGGCTATTCAATCAGTCACCATGCTAACAGCCACCAACTGCGCAGACACAAAATGACTCAAATTCTGCTAGTTTTAAATTGCTAACAAATTATCAGTGTGATGATAGGGGGTACTTTGGCACTGTGAGAAAGGAACATTTGATTTTTTATTGTCTTGCTTTCAAAAATCCAACCCTCCCTACTAGGAATATATTATGGCTGGACTTATTTGACCCCTAAAAAGCTGGATCTTTATACTAGGTTTTTCTCATTTATGGCAGAGGCAACTGTTATTCTAATACCAGCAGCTTGTACCTACAGACTTGTCAAATGAGAAGTGCTCTCCCCAGTACTCCTGCTGAAAAGCCTTTTTAAGGAAATTTTCTAAGACTAGAAACTAACTGCCATTTTACAGCCCCATTACAAAGGCACAAAATCTCAGCTCAGTTCATTCTTTATCCCAGGGGTTCGCAACCCCCGGTCTGTGGACTGGTACCGGTCCGTGGCCGGTTAGCAACCAGGCCACACAGGAGGTGAGTGGCGGGCAGGGTGAAGTAGGGTTTTCTGCAGTGACAGCAACCAAAATGAGATTATGGACTGGACATAAGCAACACACTTCGGGTGTCACTGTCTCCTATCATCCCCAGATGGGACCGTCTCGTTGCAGGAAAACAAACTCTGGGCTCTCACTGATTCTGCATTGTGGTGAGTTGTATAATTATTTCATTATATATTATAATGCAACAATAGAAATAAAGCACACAATTGTATCAACCCAAAACTACCACCCCCTGGTCTGTGGAAAAATTGTCTTCCACAAAACTGGTCCCTGGTGCCACAAAGGTTGGGGTCCACTGCTTTATCCCATCTTCAATAAATAAAGAGAAAAAAATCAGTTACAAAAATGAGGGGAAAGATTCTGTACACCAATGAAATAAAGAAAAGAACTCACACTACTGACTACAGTGCCTACATAAGTCAGAAGTTCTGATTTGCAAATTAAATTCCTCTCTCTGTTCTGATAGAATGTAATTCACATACACAACTGAATGTGTTTATGGATCAAGCCCCTCCAATGAAGCAACAACCTCACACACATGGCAGCAGGGAGCTGCATTAGTCCAGAATAGAGATGGGCATGAGCAGCAATATGAACCAAAAAAAGGCACGAACAGCCCAATCTGCTGTTTGAGAACAAGCTGTTCATGAGGCCCCATTCTAAACGAACAGGTGGTCATTGAAAGCCTCGTCTGTTGCTGTTCATTGCTGTTCATCAAGCCAGACAGTCTGGCACCTGCAATCAATTCCCTTGGCAACTGGAGGCAGGGACTGCCTGAACTGTGTCTGAACTCCTGCTGCTGCCCTGGAAACCCCAATCTAAGCCCAATTTAGCTTGATAGGCAGGTCTTCCTTTCAAGTGTGGAGCTCCAAATTTGTTACAAGGAAGCAAAGAGCAGGGGGGGGTCCCAGCTCTGGTTTTGCAGACAGTGAGGGAGAGACAGTTGCTGTTGGCATTTTGAGAGAGAGAGACAGGGAGAGTGCACTGAAGCTTGAATTTTCTTTGTGTGTGGTGGGATATGGATCTACCCCTTCAAGTTCCAGGGCTGCTGCCAGGCTGTGGTCCTACTTTTTGCTATGGTCCTACTTTCTCGTAAATAGTCAGATGTTTGAGTGGAATTTCTGTGAAGACGAAGAAATTGGCTGTATGGAATGTTGTTTTTAAGTCTTCGGGGATGTAAATAAGTAAGTAAAAATTACAGTCCATCTCCTTACGAAACGGACAAACAGCTAGTTTGTGGTCATTAACTTTGTAGATAATCACATCCAGATACTATTATTTATCACTGGTACCTTTCCTGCTGCCTGCTCAGGTAAGCTTTCTGGGAGTGGTGTGGTAGGGATCTACCCCTTCAGGTTCAAGGGCTGCTGCCAGGCTCTGGGGCAAAGCTATATTTATTATTGGTACATTTCCTGCTGCCTGCTCAGGTAGGGTTTCTAGGAGTGGTGTGGTAGGGATCTTGATGGCTGGAGGAGAGAACAACGAACAACCCATGAACATGTTCGTGAACAGGTCATGTTCGTCACTGTTCATTGTTCGTGGATGGCAACAAACAACGAACACCATGTTCGTTTTTTTTTTCTGTTCATGCCCATGTCTAGCGGCGATATCTGAAAGCCTGGTGACCTTTGGACCCAAACACCTCTCACCTTTCCATATTTTCAATAACATCTTCCTTTTCTGATCCTATAAGACTGTTGCAAAGATTCTGACTTCTTGGCTCCATTAGTTATTTCTAAGTGACCATTATTATTTCATTTTTCCTGTGAATCTTAGTGTTAGTTTTGCAGTAAGGAAATGGCATGATCTAAATGTGTAGATAGTAAGGATCAGTTTTATTCTTCTGGTTAAAACAAATGTGCCGGACACTGCCTGTCTTCTCTCTGTTACAGCAATGGAAAGCAGAACTTCAACATGATCAAAGATCCTTGCTTGCATGTAAGATTTTAAAGAACACCAATGCTTGGAATCAGCAGCTTTTTGCTTTCTATTTTGCATATTGACTAGCATGTCCATAAACAGAAACGACTTTTGTTATCATATGCATAATAGCATTTCACTTGTCAGATGAGCATTAGAATGGCATGTATTCCTCACAGCTTATGGGCTACATTGCTATGGGAAGTTAGCTGAATACTTTGATTTCATAGTGTTCACACATAGCCCAGCTGTGTCCTAGAGTAGCATCAAGAATTGAAAAGATTATGCAAACATGCAAAGTGGAAATAAATCTTGCCAAAGAGGTCTGGTACAACTATTTAAAGCATAGTTTTTGATGCTGCATTATTACAGTCTTTCCTGAAAACACTGGGCTGCCTATTTCTTTCATGTCATGGTAAAAAAAAACTAACTGAGGAATATGTTGGATCTATTCCAACAACAAAACATGCTTTTGGCATTTCAGGAATGAGCCTCTAAAGCTTGCTCACTCAGGTATGTACACTCTCAGTTCCTGTGTGCCTCTCGCCCCACTCTTTTCACAGCTTCTTGATTCCATCAAACTGAAGGTTGTTGGAGTGTCCAAATCAGATGTAACATCAAACTGCAGTTGGTACTCTCACTCACAAACCAGGATCCCCCAGTGTGGTTTATAGGCAAAAGAACAACTTCTCGTCCAGTTAAGATAGGGAGTCCAGTGGCGCAGAGTGGTAAGCTGCAGTACTGCAGCCCAAGCTCTGCTCACGACCTGAGTTCAATCCTGGCGGAAGCCAGGTTCAAATAGCCACCTCAAGGTTGACTCAGCCTTCCATCCTTCCGAGGTCAGTAAAATGAGTACCCAGTTTCCTGGGGGTAAAATGTAGATGACTGGGGAAGGCAATGGCAAATCACCCCATAACAAAAGTCTACAAAGAAAACGCCGTGATGTGATGTCCCCCCAGAGGTCAGTAATGACCTGGTGCTTGTACAGGGGATTTATCTTTTACCTTTACCTTTACCAGTTAAGACGCCATCACCAACTATGCAGATCCCCATTGTCTATGCCAAACATGAGAGGATGTATGAGCCAGAAAGATTGGCTATAATGACGAATCACATTTTGCCAGTACCTATAAATGCAGCCAGGGTATCAAGCAGTTTCTTACTATTGATTCAAATACTCAGCCTGCTAGTCATATATCAGCATACCATTTCACAAGACTGCAGTTGTGCTGATTGAAATAGGAGTGCTACTTAACACCTTAAATTTTCAAAATCGTCATGCTACAAGGAGATATTTAAGGACTAATGTCCCAATAAATACTGTCTTGCCTCTGCAAAGTTACTGCAATTCATTGTTGCGCTGCTTAAAAATGCAATCTTATTCTACTAATGGACGAAAACTTCTTTCGGGAACCCATTAAACATGAGAAAGCTCTCACTAACTTTACAAAGCTTGTGGAAAGTTGCTAGTAAGGCATAACTGTGTTTTCAAAAAGCTGCACAAAATAGATGTTTTAAAAGATCCGTTTCAAGAAAAGTGACATTATCTTCACAGTAGATATTCTATTTTATTGCAAGGCAAAAAGAAAAGGAATGTGCATATATGATGGACTGCATGTTTTAAAAAGCCTGGTAGTGTTGTACACACTGCTGCAGGACTGTTAAGGGTTAATCCTTCACAGAAACAGAGAGTGACAGGCTAATCCATGTCATCTGATTGGGTAGCATGAGCTGGAAAGAGGAGGGTCTGTTTTCAGTCCTAGCTGAGAGGAATTCAATGTGAAAAGTTGGGAGATGGAGTCCTAAGTTCCTAACTGAAAGCAGTTTAACACCAACAGGAGAACTGGGAAACCGTTGGCAAGGAAATTTGGAAGTAGGTGCAGACTCCCATTTGGGCCAAAGAAAGGGGACAGATCTTCTAAGAAGAGATTTTCCCTACCCAGCCATATAAGGAGGTAACTCTGGAGAGTGAAACGATTCCTATTGCATGTGGTTAGAAACTGCATGTGGAAACCTTCAGATTCAGTTAACAACTGTGTGAAGAGAAGGGGACTGGAGTACTAGAAATTGGGTACCAGCATTCCTAACTCAAGAAGAGAATGGGAATATGAAAAGAAAGTATCCTGGAAGATTTGGGGGAAACAAGGGAACGAAAGGCTCAAAACATAAGCCCTTTAAGTATCTGTGAAAAGCATAAGAACTGAAGTCAGTGCATGTAGTGATTTTTCTTCACACACACACACGCAAATAAATATACATATTTCTTTGCTGTTTCTTTGCAGGAAAACAGCTAGGGAGCGGCCAAGCCTTTACCAAATTTTACTGAATTAATTCGGTGGCTTTAGTTCAGAATACCGAATCTGATTCGGTATTACCTGTTTTGATCTGAACCACACACCCCTACTTCTGCATGCAAAGCAGAAGTACCACTCAGCCACAGACCCTACTGAACACTACAAACAAAACTAAAAATATCTCTTAGCAGTATATGAACTATTTTAAATGGCCATTAAATTTCTCACTGAAGAATTTTAAATGGGTAGATGTAGTTCATTGCATTTGCACACTAGTTTTATTTCCATTAAAACAGGTAACATTCATGACTTCTAAAAATAATTTCCCTTCAGCCATTTTTACAAAATCTGTTTTTCCTCATTTGAGTGTTGTATTTAACTCCCAGGTTTTTTTCCCCATTGATACCATGAATAAAGTCTCTACAGTTAACATTGTACCACGTTTGCAATGTGTTCAAAGCATGGGCAAAGCCCAGAGAACAAGCACGCAATATTGTAGAAGACCCACAGAGAATTCTTTGTATATAAAAATCTGTCTTTGTAAGGGGAAAGAATGCAGAGCTTGATGCACAAGCTCTCCACCCACATTGCTCGGGAAACACACTGCTTAAATAAATCAGCTCCCTCACTATGCAGCCTCAGTAGTACAGAAAATAACTCCTAAAACAAACATTTTCAATTTGAAACACAGCATGATGGAGCAAGGCTAAGTGAGCATATTCTGGGACTTTTAATTTTCCTTTCAGAATTTAAAAGAGCAACCTGCTGATGTTGAGCCCATCTTTTGAAATGTCAGCAAGGGTATAATAAATGGGGAGGGGAGATCTCAGATGAAGGATACTAATCTTTTTTTTCTTTCAAATGGTTTCCCAGTTTTGGGAAAGAGGGGCCATTTCCACACGGCTTACCTTTTGCCGGAACACAGGGTGTTCTCGCGCGAAATTGTGCAATAACAGCGTCTTCCTGGCGCGATTTCACACATGACGATGCTGCGTTCTGGCAAAAGGTAAGCTGTGTAGAAACGGCCAGGATCTCTGTGAAGGATTCTCTTCACACCTAATTGATAAGTTCATTTTCACCTAATGCAGCCTAATTGATATGTTCATTTTTTAACGTGGTTGTGTGGGGTGGTCATGTACTCATTTGGATTTATATGTTATAAGCTGATGGCCTGTCTGGTACTACTATGGCACTGGACACCATAAATCCAGGGCTTCTGCAGCCAGCCATGGACATGCAGCAATTTGGAAGGCCTGAACACTAGGAATGCCAACTCCGGGTTGGAAAATACCTAGAGATTTGGGAGGTGGGGCCAGGGAAGGGTGGGATTTGGGGACAGGAGAGACATCAGCAGGATATAATACCAGAGTCCATCCTCCAAAGCAGCCATCATATGTTGATTGAAATTCTAACTTAGAAGACTTATATATGCTTGCCAACTCTAGGTTGCAAAATTCGTGGAGATTTGGGGGTAGACCCTGGGGAATGTAGGATTTGGGAAGGGGAGGATCTCGGTATAATGCCAAGAGTCCACCCTCCAAAGCAGCCACATTCTCTAGGAGAACTGATCTCTGTTGTCTAGAGAGCAATTGTGATTCTAGGAAAATTCAAGGCCGCAGTTGGAGGGTGGCAAACCTAGAACTATAGCATAAATACTTTAATGGTAGTGCTGATAAGATTAAAGCTTGGCCGGCACTGGGCCACATTAATTATTTGTAGTCCCATTTGGTCTTAATATCTCTGATGGCAAAGAGGTAGCAATTTACTGGGAAGAATTTAGAAAAGCAAAGGCTCTGAATTAGCCATCCTAACTTGCCGCTTAAGTTCTGTGCAATTAAAAATAATTTAATTGCACAGAACTTAAGGCAACTTCCCATATAGCCAAATTATACCATAAAAGTCATATTTGAGTATGCTATAAAAATCACCAAATTATCCAACCCATATCAGGCAGGATAACTGGGTTCGTAAATTAATACTTAAAAAGAAAATGAAAGAACCATTTTGCACTCTTCTATAGTGAAACACAGGATGCAATCTGCACCCCAAGATTCCCTCTAGCTCTATCAAAAGAAGATAAGCTGGCACTCCCCTCAGTTGTATTTCTTTTTTGTTTTCTCACTGTGTTCTCAAAACAGCGCTAGTTTGTTCCCAAACATCCTTCAGAAAATTGTTTCCCGTTCTATGCTGCTAATTTGTGGAGCTTGGAGCTGTTCCAGGTTTAGCAGTATTCTGATAAGGCTGCTTCTATGTGCCCATGTCCATTAACACTGGTGAGCTAAATTCTTCAGGCTGTTGTGTAATCAATGAGTCTTCAAAAGCCTGCTCTGAAAATACTGTTCTTTCAGCTGACAAACACATACTAGCAAATGCCATTCATATTATACCATTTCTGATATCAATTCCTATAAGAACAATGTCCACAACCTTGTCACTACCAGAACCAGCCTTAGAATTATTTATGAGAGAGCTGAACTGCCCTGCAGAAGTGAATAAAACCTTTGTCTCTTCTGAGTGTACAATAAATATAGGTAAAGGTAGTCCCCTGTGCAAGAACCAAGTTATTACTGAGCCATGGGGGGTTTCACAGCACAACGTTTTCTTGGCAGACTTTTTACGGGGTGGTTTGCCCAGTCATCTACACTTTACCCCCAGGAAACTCGGAACTCATTTTACTGACCTGGGAAGAATGGAAGGTTAAGTCAACCTTGAGCTGGCTACCTGAACCCGGCTTCCGCCAGGATCAAACTCAAGAGCTTGGGCTGCAGTACTGCAGATTACAACTCTGCACCACAGGGCTCTTCTAGAATAAATATATATTTAAATAAATACCATAGGTCTATTTTCCTCACCAATGATTGTATCTGCCAAGCTACATAGGATCTTAGAACTACCACATAGGCTTGTGTCTCTGAGATCTCTTTTACACAGCGAGAGAGGGAAAGAGACGAGTGTGGGGGAGAGAGAGGGGGTCACTTTCACTCCCTAAGTGAAAGTGAATACATATTTCATATCCCATGACTATAAAAAATGCTTTTTTACAGCTATGACTTGTTGGAAAGCTGACACACACACCCCATGCTGATCCACCTCGAGACTGGATTACTGTAATATGCTGTACATGGGGCTGCCTTTGAAGACAACCCAGAAACTACAGCTGGTGTAAAATTGAACTGTTTCTCCATTATCTAGAGCTAGCAGATAAGACCAAGGGCCAAGCTACAAGTGATGAATGACACTTGAACGGCAAGTGGATTGAGTGGAGAGCAAGTGCAGGGCAAGTGGCTACACTTGCCGTTCAAGTGTCATTCATCACTTGTAGTCTGGCCCCAAGACTCCTATTTGGAGGTCCTTTCACTGGCTTCCAAACAGCTGTGATTCCCATGGAATTTCTGGTACATAACAAGAATGAGAGATTAATACCACCTCAACAGAGAAAGTCCAATAATTATAGAAAATGGACTACGAATAGACAAAAGAGCTGAGGAGAGCCAGTTTGGTGTAGTGGTTAGGAGCAGTAGGACTCTAATCTGGAAAACCGGGTTTGATTCCTCACTCTTCCACTTGAAGCCAGCTGGGTGACTTTGGGTCAGTCACAGCTCTTTCTCAGCCCCACCCACCTCACAGGGTGATTTTTGTGGGGATAATAATAACACATTTTTAAACTCTCTGAGAGGGCACTAAGTTGTCCTGAAGGGCAGTATATAAATCGAACGTTGTTGTTGTGGGACACTCACCACCTTCTTATTTCAGAATTAATGCCATCATCACAAACTGCTATCACAGGACCTTTGAAAAAAGAATTGGTCGCAGTGGAAAACAGACTTAAGCAATCTTTGTGTCACTTGATCGCTCCTTCTATAGTTGATCATTAGAAAGCTATCCTTGGTTTTCCCAGTGACCAACATTATGATCCTCAAAGCATCAATTCTTACTTTGAAAATCTGTGTTACTAACTTGTGTAGCTGCAACCTATATCTTAGTGTCCTGCTGTAGCATAATGATTAAGTGGCTGGGCTGTGAATTAGCACTCTGCTAGTTCGACTCCCACTACTGCCATGAAATCTGCAGGTGGCCTTGGGTAAGCCACTCCTCTCAGTCCCTCTCCAGCTGTATTGTGGGGAGAATAACAACACTGACTTTGTTCACCGCTTTGATTATGGCAGTAATCTGTCTAAAAGGGCAGTTTTTAAACACACTGTTATATTACTGTTACTGTTACACCTTATTTGTAGCCCACCTTCCTCACTGCAACACAAGACAGACTACAACACTTTAAAAAAGTATAATACATACAATAAATACAATAGAACTTCTGAATTTTGTTTTTACAGATGTTAAACACATATACAATCAGGCAATTAAACTGCCTACAGTCACAATAATCTTATCGTCTGTAATGTTGACCAAATTTAAATGTTTTAAATTGTTTTTATGGAAACGTAATATTTATTGTGGCTTTTAAACGATGTGATCCACCCTGAGCCCGCTTGCACGGAGGGCAGGGGAAAAATCTAAAATAATAAATAAATAAAAATAATTATAAAAATGCCCCTCCGGAACAATTCCATTTCACACGTTCTCTGAAATAAAAAAAAGGGTGAGAGTCTTGTCAGGCAAAGCATTCACACTTACTGAACTCTGTAGTGAGAAACACAAACACTCCAACCCAACAATCAGCTATATGTGTACTGAAACACACTTCTGCTTTTGGAAACCTAAAGTGAGTTCTGTGCAACCATCTTCCCATTCCAGCAGATGGAGTTATGTGCTTTGTTGCCCTTTTTTTAAAAAGCTACACATCTGCTAGCCGTTCAAGATGAATCTCCAATTTTGCATTTCACTATCAATTAGTCGATCAGCATTTTTAAAGGGCTACACATGTATGCTCTGTTGGGTCTGTGTAAAAACACACTCGAGGAGGTGGAGGATGTTCAAGCTTTCATTTAAGCCCCAACGCGACAATTCAGAAATGCTTATTTGATTTGCAGATAAAGTTGCAATTACCTGGGAAGCCTCTGCATCAGTAGTCGCCTGCAATGGCTGCATCTTACTTTATTTGATTTCTATGACAATCTGTAATTCTTCAGACTGAATATAAAGCATCACATTTATGTTCAATAAAAGTTAAGTGTTTGGCTTGCTGCACAATTAACAATCCTGCCCACCCACCAAAAAACTGCCTAATTCCCTAACTAAGAGTTCGGCTAACATTAATGGCATTTGTTGACTCTGCAGTTCATCAAGGCAGTGTTCTTTGATGTAGTTAAATGGGAGGGAAAATATTTAATAATTGAAATGGTTTGAAAGCATCAAGAAGCACTCAGCCTCTGGTGCGCTAAAGCATGCTGGATTTTGAGACATGATCTATGGACTCGCTTCTGTCACCACTAAAGATCCTGACATGGCTCCAAATCCCACTGAGTGGAAATGCCTTGCTGATATCATAAAACGCTTTTGTTGTTGTTCTTTCAATGTATGTAACACATAAAATTACATATGCCTTACACATATTTATAGAACTTAGGAACAAAGGTTTTGCCTTCCGTTCAAAATGCAATACAGAATAGATCACGTCAGGTCACCAGGAACCGTATTATACGCTGAAAAATAACCACAAGGGATCTTCTCTTCACCAGTAAAGCTAATTTTTTTGCAAGTTTGCAGAAAAGCAGACACCCTTTTTCATTCTTGTTATGACTCCTCACTGCTTACGAAAATGGGAACCAGCTTTCACAGCCCTGGAAGTGAGAAGCTGAAGAAAGGCCTCGTAGGCCCAGGGAATGGATATGTATAGATCAACGTTAAACAAGCTGTGAAAAGCTTTTGTGTTGTGCTTCTGAAAACACTGGCCAAGTCTGAGCTGTGGAGCAAAAGTCTCCCATAGCACATCCTGTTACCACTGGCGAGCCTTGGATCGCATCCAAACAAGCATTTATTTTCAGCCACTGACCTTTCTTTCTTTTTTAAAACAGATACACACCTAAAACAATTCCTGCTGGATCAAAACAAAGAACTATCTGATCCGAGCATCCCTGTAACCAAGGAAGCCCATAAAAATGGCATGATGCCTTCCTTTAATGTTTGCCTCTCCAACAACTAGCAGCCAGAGTCAAAGTAATGATAGGGATGTTCATTGTGATAAAGTCTGAGCCAGGCAGACCCTGTGTGTTAATTTCAGAGACGTAACAAATACAAAAGAAACTTAAAATTTCAGACCTGAACCAGCTAGTCCATTCTAGACATTTCCTCGTTATGCCTCAGAGGTGGTTGCACGCTGCTTTCTGCTGCTGTTTCCCTGTGATATTTATAAATTACTATGTTCCTAGAAAAATAGTAGAGTCCAGTAGCACCTTTAAAACTAACCAACTTTATTGTAGTATAAGCTTCCGAGAGCCACAGCTCTCTTCGTCAGATGCATCTGACGAAGAGAGCTGTGGCTCTCGAAAGCTTATGCTACAATAAAGTTTGTTAGTCTTAAAGGTGCTATTGGACTCTTTACTATTTTGTACTACAGACTAACACAACTAACTCCTCTGGATCTATGACCCTAGGGTAGAGGAAGATGGAAAGCAAGAGGAGAGATCAACTCAGCATTTACATGCCTGATACACACCTTGACCAGCCAGATCATTTAGCCCATGTTTATGTCAAATTATCTCAATTCCTTCCTAAAATTTCTATACACAGTGTTTCCCTGACTAGTTTGGGGTGAGCTTGCATTTTATATACATTTTGCCACACCCATTCCAATTGTTTGGCATAAGACTCATGGTAGAAGAAGCCCACAGCACTCTTTCATATTCTCAAGTAGAAATGGACACGAACCTAAATACAAAGCAAAAAAACTCATGAACCAGCCCGGTTTGGGGTTCATGAACCAGGGTTCATAGAAGCTTATTTCCACAAACTTCCACGAACTGGACTACTGGTTCGTTTGGTTCGTATTAAAGGGCCAGTTTAAATGGCCATTTCCCCGGGGACCTGCAAGTGGCAGGTCCCTGTAAAATATCAGCTGGTAGGCAGCGGGGGGGGGGGATCCCAAGCCCCAGCCCTACGCCCCAGCCCCCACTTACTTTCCATTTGATGTTGGGGTGGTGGAGGCCTCTTCCACTGCCCTGAGCGCTCGCAGGGCAGCAGAGGAGGTGGAAAAGGCCCCTCCTGCCCATCAAATGGCAGCTGTGGCTGCCCATCAAATGGCAGCCCTGCGAGCTCTCAGAACAGCAGAGGAAGCCAAAAACGGCCCTCTCACCCCTCAAATGGCAGCCGCAGCTGCCATTTGAGGGGCAGAAAGGGCATTTTTGGCCTTCTCCTCTGCTGCGCGGGCCTGCAGTGCCGCCAAGGGGAGCCTCTAACACCCCAGCTAAGTGGGGGGCTGGGGCTTGGGGCTGGGACTTGGGGCTCTGGTTTGGGCCATTTAAAGAGCCGTGCCTTGCAAGTGGCAGGTCCCATTAAACTATCAGCTGGCAGGTGGCAGGGGGGGATTACCCCTCCTGCCAGCTGATAGTTTAAAGAGTCCTGCCCCTTGCAAGCGGTAAGAAAGGGCCCTTTAAACGATTAAACACCCCTTTTCTTGCTGGAAAGGGGCATTTAAACCCCATGAACCACGAACTGGTTTGTAACTGGGACAGTTCGGTGCCAGTCATGGTTTGTGGTTTGAGGAAACCCCACAAACCACGAACCCCATGGTTCAATTTTTTTCTGTTTCATGTCCATGTCTATTTTCAAGATGGTGTTTCAAACTTCTCAGTCATTTAGTTTACACCTTCTGCACTTTTTCCTGTTCTACTATATCTTTTGATAGATGGGATAACCAGAATTCTACACAAACGCAGCCACACAATAGATTGGTAATAATGGTATTAAAATAAGATTTTTTTCCACACAGGGTTTTTTTTGGGGGGGGGGGGTCAGTTCTGGTCCCATACAGGGTTTATCCTCTGATTTCCACACACCATTATTTAACCTTCAGTTTTCTCTTCTTTTTTTTTCCCTGATTTTTTTCCCAGTTCTTTTAAGACCATTTTTACCCAAACTTTTTCTGGAAGCAGATTTTGAGTTGATTTTTTCCCTCGTGTTATAGTTCTCTCAGTTTTCTTTCTCTCTCCCATTCCTACCCATCTCCAACCCACTTTTCAATGACTGTACTCTCATTATCTTTGAACCATTCTCTCCCCCCACCCATTCCCTCCCTTTTCATAGTTTTCTTTTCTGTCTTAAAAAAGATCAATTTCATATTAATGTATCAACCTACATTGTAATAATAGGTGGAGCAGCTTCTCTGAATTCCCAGGTGTTGTTTTTTTTTTGAAGTCTTCATCCTCTTCCATTGTAGAGATGCACCTTTTTCCTTATACTTTTGCAAGGAAAGGTGCTAAAGCCCTTTAAAAAAATGAAAGAGAACTGGTGGCACCTATTATTACAATGATAGGTCCATATATCAATATGAAATTGACATCTTAAAAAAAATGTAAAAGCCCTGGTGGCCCAGGAGAGGGGGCAGGGTAGCCACTTCTGGTGCTAGAAAAAGTCATGCAGTTTGAAAAGCACGTAGCCACTGCTGCTCTGAGCTCCGTCTCAACAGAGGTCAGTTTGCCCTGCTGGTGCCAGCCTCTGCCTCCAGGCTCTAGATCAGCTTTGGCAGGACTGTCCAGTTTGGACCGTGGAGGGGACATAAGTCTGGATGGCAGGGCTGCTCCCCTTTTAGGCTTCCCCATGCAAAGACTGGCAATGTGTCCATTTTTAATCTTTTTAAAAAAACATTCAGCCCTTATATTGATACAGCAATCTAAGCATGAACAAAAAATAAAAAGGTGTGTGTGCTGTGTGATGTCATCACTGATGCCACTGATGACAATGGCACCCTCACCTAAGATCCCAATTATACAAGGCACACGAGGAAGAAAATAAACTTACTCCACAACTGTAAAAATGCAAAGGGAGAGCAGATGCGCGGAAGAACCAGACTCAAACCAATTTCAATACTTGTGGATCGACTGCTAAGAAAATCAGGAATAAGTCTAGCATGCGGAAAAACCTATTAGCAATTTTATTTTCAGTACTTTTGCTGCTTGACCCTACTGTGAAATGTGTCAGCACATACCAAGTTAATCTTTTCATTGAGCCATCCACCATGACCCCAAGAGTTCCTGGTTGGTCACAGCCAATTCAGAGTCAGACACTGTGTATGTTTGGTTAGGAGTTCTTTCCCAATGTGGATTGCTTTCACCCTTAAAATGTTGAACCTCATTTGCCATTTTGTTTACAATTCATTCATTTTGCAGATGATTTTTGGAGCTGTTTGCAGTACAAACTGGGTTTTATTCATTCTGAATACTTCAGTGTCATCACCAAGTCTAGCTCACTGCTCACTCCTGAATTCAAACCATTTATTAATAACTTTAAAATAGCTATCCCACTATTGCTTCTGAGTGAAAACTATAAACTCTTACCCTTTGTTTCTTATAGTTTAACCATCATTGATAAAAGGCTTGCTCTCTTATCCCATGATCGGTTTGGGGTCTTTGGTAAGAAATGTCATCTAAAATTTTGGGGAAATATAAATACCTCCTGAATCATCCTATTTTGAATGACTCTCATCAGGCCTGATTTGGATATAAGTGGGCACTTAACATGCCCTCAGCATCTAGTTATCTTTCTTATTTCAAATCATTTAACTCCTGGCAAGAGGTACACCACAGATCTTTTAAGGTTCATTATCAGATATCATACACAAGCAAACACAATTCCAAAATCTTCTTCCCTCCTAACCCTTTATTAAAACATGATTATTCAGAATTATTAATATGGATCATACCATCCATTGTAACTACATAGATCATTAAAGGAGAACAATTATATCAGTCCAAGAAAGTATCTCACCCCAACGATAAGCAGGTCACAGGCAAGGAACCCCTTCTAAGAAGAAGCTCCCATTCGATTCAGCTTGTCATATTTATAGGGTTTCAGAATGATCTCCTAACAATAACTAACTGTCCCCCTTGATAAATAATCACATTCTTGGCTAATTATCTTATAACTTCAAACATCAGAGAAGGTTATCCATATCTGAAACAACTTTTTAAATTATATGAAAATATTGTTAGTTCATTCTTGCTACTTTTAATCTTACTGTAAAATGAGTGATTACATTTCTCATACATATGAATTCCTTTTGGCCATCAACCAATACACCCATCCTTGAATCATATCTTCAATTCTGTGAAGTTAGACCTTCCTGCCACTCTCAGATGCTCTCTGCACCTAGGCCTCTATACCTAGGCCTGAACACATACTATCAATTGATGTAGTTTAGATGGCTCTTCTGATCTACACAAGGCCACACATCTGTGTTACTCCTCTGTTTCATGCCCCTTTCCAGGGTTGTTGTATTCTGAGCCTCCAGACTCCCAGGTATGTCTAGTTGTGGGTAGACATGGGCACGAACAGTATTACGAATGCAAAAAAAGCCCATGAACAGCCTGTTCAGCTGTTCGCAAACAGACTGTTCGTGAGGCCCCATTCCAAACAAACAGGTGGTCGTTGGAAGCCCCCATGAACAATGAACAACAAACATGTTCGTGATAGCATCATGTTCGTCAATGTTGATTGTTCATGGACGGCAATGAACCATGAACAGCATGTTCATTTTTTTCCCGTGTTTGTGCCCATGTCTAGTTGTGGGCCAGGCTAGCTGTTTTTGCATTCAAACACATCTGTGATCTTCTTGGTGAAATCCAGCAACAGTTCCCCTATATTTCTAGCTATATCTGTGGCTACCCTCTATCTATAGTACTCTTGAAGAATTCTAAAAGGTTAATGAAATAAGACTCCATATCCTGGAATTGCCTAGTTCCCCTTGGATTCCTTTCTTTGAGATTCTGCCAAATGAAACAATTTACATTTCTTAGAAAACTATAAAAATCAGTCATTAGCTGTGTGATCTGATACATACATAATAGATACTGAATGTACACTTGCAGCAAGGATTCCTTTTGTGTTATTCTCTATTTATTTCCTTCCTTAAGTCTGATATAACTAAAGCAGACTCCAGTACACAATATATGGACTAACAATATCCTCTGCTGTCTTTCACCACTTCCTCTCTCTTGTTACTAGGAAACCATGGTAAAATATTTTATCACTGTGTTTGACCACTATACTCAGCTGCCAGAGAGGCTTACAAGCTGCCAGATTATTCCTATAAACTTCTGTCTCAGACAGAATCAAGCAGTTAGAATTTCCTTTCTACGAAGCAATGCTTGTTCCTATTCTAGCCCTTGGAATCATAATGCCTCTTTGAATTATGATAACATGTACAATGTTAGAGTTGAGCTATTTGTGATCAAAGGCATTTTTTTAAGCAAAGAAAACCTTTATATGATTGGGCAAATTAGGGTTACCAACGTCCAGCTGGGGTCTGGAATGGTCCTGATCTCCTGACTAAAGAGATTAGTTCCCTTGGATGAAGAGGCAGCTTCAGAGGGTGGACTGTAGGGGCCAAACTAGATGTGATAGTGTCCTTGTGTCTACCATGAAGATGATAACACCATTATAAAGTGATTTTAAAATGATTCTGATCAGGCCTGTGGCTGAGGTGCTCCGGGGAGGGGGGAGTAAGACCGTTACACTTGAAAGGCATGGCTTCCCATACTGTGGGTCAGAACCTCACATCATTTTAAACTCACTTTCAAATGGCAGCACCGTCCCCATGGTAGACACAAGGACGCTGCCACATCTAGTTTGTCCCTATGACATCACATGCCTGCTAAGCTCCCTCCCCTCCCGAAACTCCACCCTCTCTAGGCATCACCCCCAAATTTCCAGGAATTTTCCCCATCCGAGTTGGCAGCCTTCAAGCAAATAGAGACCCGTGAGATTACATGGAATGGATTTGCACTCAAATATACACATGAGATTGCCCATTCACGCATACCTGCAAGGTTAATTACTCAGAAGACAGCCACTCAGCTTGCCTTATTGAATAACAATATTTTTGTTCAAACAATCAAACAGTTCCTGACCTTCCTTCAAGTGATTCACTAACAGTATAAGACAGTAGTTAGTGCTAACCTTATTTCTAAATCAAACTATGACTTCCAGTGTCCATTTGGAAAGCAACTATTTTGTTGCCTTCACTGTTTTGAAGTTGCAAATTGAATTGGGCTGCATTAAGGAAATCAAGGAAATCTAAGCCCAAGTTTCAAAGTCTTTTAACTATAGACAGAAGAACTGAGAAGACAACTGGGTAATAATTCAGATTTCTCTGCTGTTATCTAAGATCTACTGCTCTATAGCATATTTTGAAAAACATGAGGTGCAATACTACCGATAAAGAATTCCGCTTTATTTCATTTTTCCAGCCATCTTCCAATGCTTCCTTATCTCTTTATCATTCCCCAAGCACTCTATAATATCTTTTATTTTTTTGACTATATAACACAGGTTATAAATTCTCTGGGCAGGGATCATGATATTTCACATTTCATACAGACCTAGGACACTCTTGGTGCATAAAGAAGTACATAAATAAATAGTTATCGTTGTTGTCGTTATCATCACAGTAGCAGAAGTAATTATCAGTTGCAGCAGTCGTTAATGACATATTCCATGTGCAAGCAGGCCTGGCCATAATAGCTGTGAGGTTCTGCCTCCATCAGCCCCACCTCCTGGTCATCCTCCGTTGTGCCACACCTCCTTTGCCACCTTGGGAGGGTGGCCCAAGCCTCAGAAGAGGGGAGGAGGGGGATTGACAGCATCCACACACTCTTTCTTCCATCAGGGCAGCCTGGCTTCCTATTAGAGGTGAGCAAAAACCACAAAAATAATGAACCAAGAGGTTTGTGGGCCGTTTAAAGGGCCCTGCAGCTTTTCCTCAGGGAAATGGCCATTTAAATATGACCCAAATGAACCAGTAGACCAGTTCGTAGAAGTTCGTGGAAACCAGCTTCCACGAACCACTGGTTCGCGACCCACAAACAGGGCTGGTTCATGGGGGTTTTGGGGTCATGTTCAGGTTCGTGCCCATCTCTACTTCCTATCTCTGTGCTGCCTTGTGCTTCCTCTCTGGCCTGTTGAGGACTTCTCTTATTTATACCCTCCCCAATCCCAGCGCCCTGGCCCCACCCCTGAGAGATGGGCTGTCACCTGGGCTAAAGGAGGTACCTGTTACCTAAGCTGGGTTAGCTGCTGGCCTGGCTGCTGGTTGTAACATTGCCTCTCCTTTCCCCTTGCTCTGGCCCTGCCCTGCCTGGCCCCATGATGCTCAATCAGCAGGACTACTCCCTGTCCTGCTACTTCCCTGCCCCCAGGGAAGTGCAGACCAATCAGTGCCTGGCCTGCAGCCATGGCAAAACTTTCTGCAATAGCCCCCTTCCTCTCAGGCCACCGCACCTCCTCTGCAAGGCCAGGCGCTGTCAGTGCTGAGTCACCGCTGGCCCCTGAGAGCTCCCATCCTGTATGAAGTCATCAACAAGGCCAGCTTCTATGGCCTTATCTTTGCTTGAGGTTTGTCGAATGCAGGCCCAGCCATTGCAGGCAATGGCTTCTCTCCACTGGTACCAGCCTCCTCTCATCCTCATGTCGGGTGAGTGGAGTTCATGGTGGCAGAGCCAGGTTGCCCCTTGGTTCCAGCCATGGTGATGGGAATGGAAGGGGATGGCAACTTGGAGTCTGATCTGAGTGCCAGACAATAGCTTGCTGTATTTTTTTCTTGCTACATCCAGAATTATTGGGGGTATGTTGCTCCCAGTTCTTACTACTACTAGCAACCTCCTAATACATGTGACTCCCCATCATTGTAGAATTCCTGTAGTTTATCTCAGATTAGGAATGTCTGTTATTGGGAACTGTCTGTTATTGGGAACTATTCCTTTGTTACCTAAAGGGATCTCCTTGTGAGTTGGGGGCGTGGTGGAATTAGCAGCGAGGAGAAGACCATGAGAAGGGGTAACTGGGGAATCTCCACCAATGTATATAAGGATTGCCCCAGCTAGAGAACTCCTTTCAATAACCAGACAGATGTTTCAATCAAAAAGGGGATTTTTATTGAAAATAACAAAGATCAACAGCACATAACACACACAACATGCATTCTGAGCTAACTAGAAAGAGAGTCTGAGGAATTGGGTGATATTTACCATCCAGACATCCAGGAGAGAGGGGGAGTGTTGAGCAGCCTGCACTTCAAGGCAGAAGGACTCAAATGGAGATCCGAGGGTGGATGCTGGATCTGAAGCATGCACACAGTTTATGGTGAGAGGGCAGTCTACTTTATACCATGGATCCTACCCAGGGGCAAGATTGAATCTTCTACCCCAAAAACAAAGACTTGAGTGGTAGTTCCCAGGGTGGGCCAAAGAGCTGCTGAACTGTCTCCAAAGTGGGACAACAAGCCAGTAAACCATCTTCAGGGTGTGACAATGAACTAGGATGGCGCTGATTAGGTCTTCCCGGGTGGAACTAAAGTTATTAATTATGACTGATGACTAGACATGGGCACGATCTGAATTACGATTTCAAAAAAACCCCAATTTTGGCGTTTGCACCATCATGACTCAGCTAATCGGTTCCGTCCACGGCAACCGATCCAGCAGTCGGGGGTTTGCTTGTTCGGGACTTGATCGGATATATTGGTTTCTGTTCAGAATTGCAGACACTCTTGTGCCAGTAATTTATTCCCAGGGCAACGGAGCCAGGGGAATGAGGAAAAGGCAGTGCGGGAGGCTGGGAGGCCACCTGCGCTGTTCGTCTTTCCCCAGGACAAGGGGTGCGTGGGCAAGCCGGCCGCCCCTTGCCATGGGGAAAGGCAAAAGGCAGCACGGAAGGCTGGGAGGCCGCCTGCGCCATTCACCTTTCCCTAGGACAAGGGGCGCGTGGGCAAGTCGGCCGCCCCTTGTTTTGCAGGGCAGGTGAACGGCGCGGGCAGCCACCAAGCCACTCGTGCTGCCGCCAGCTCCGCAGCACACCGGGACAGCCGGCTTGCTGCATGGGCGGGGGGGAGCAACCCAGGAGCGTGCGCGTGCGTGCACGCACACAAGAGCCTGAATACGGTTGCCCTGGGTGCTGGCAATCATAGATCCAGCCCTGGAAATGTCCCCTCCCTGAGGGGAGGCGGCTCATTGCCAGGTTAAAAACTCCCCCCCCTCTACTCTAAGTGCGTGCGTGTGTGTGTGTGTGAATGTTCCCTCCCTCCCTGAAGGGAGGCGGCTCATTGCCGCCTCCCCCTGCCCACCAGGCCTGGCGGCCACTGCCACCAACCACCATTCCTATATCGCTGGAAACAGCGGGGCGCCCTCCCGCTTTGGCCTTCCCGATTCCGGATCAGAAATGGGACTTGATCGGTTAGAATTGGTGGCCTGGGTTCGGCAGCGGCCTGGATCCATGAATGGCTTAATCGGTATTTTTGGGGGGATTGTGCCCATCTCTACTGATGACCCATGAGGTGGACGGGTGGGGCTATCAGTTCTCTGAATCACGTAAGAATAGGAAAGTGGTTAAGGAGCGATGGATAGGGTGGATTGCGTTGATTAATTCAGGAACTCCAGGAAGGCCCTATTGTATCAGCATGCCTCTGGGCCATGGGAGGGGTGAACCTGCCTCATGTGTCATACCCCATGTTTGCACATTCCATCTTCTGGTCAGGATCTAGTTTCCGTGCTTCTGCCTGCCTGTGTAGCAGCTTCCATGTTTTCTGTCTGCTTGGCTGGGGCTTCCATATTTTCTGTGGCTTGGGGAATAGATTTAGCACTTGAAACACATTCAGAGAAGGGCATAGCTATAATCCTAAGCCCTCTAATATTGTGGGGGCAGGTCTGACCGCTAACCCTAGGAGGTTGTGTTACCACAATTTTTAGATAATTTTATCAGTGTAGACAGAGCTTGTAAGGTAAGTCGTATTGCTACTATTTAAAACTTCAACATAAGCCATAGAGGGAACACTGCAGGTTTATGTATGAACTTGTAAACATCTGTAATTCAGACGCTAGTTGACAATTTATACTGTTAAATATTTCCTACTTGTGTGAGTGGTCCCTGCAAGTTCCAGAGACAGCATTTACCTGGTGTGGTTCCTTTTGGCACAGAGAGCAATGGAGAGGGGAGGGGGCCATGGCTCAGTGTTTTCGCTTGGCATGCAGAATGTCCCAGGATCAATTCCCAGCATCTCCAGTTAAAGGATCTGGTAATATGAAGACTTCTTCCTGCGACCACGAAGAGACTCACTGCCTGTTTGAGTTGGAATGGACCAACAGTCTGATTCAGTATTAAGTCAGCTTCATGGGTGCATATGGTGCTTCTGCAGTGTTTATTACAAAAAGGCAAGCAGAGCGCAGGCAAAGAGACACTCCAACAGGGCAGGAGATCCACATGAGATCCCAGAGAGGATCTCCTGCAGCCCATGGTGCTTCAGCCAACTCTCCGCAGTGCTCACCTGTTTCGTTCTCTGCCTCTAGGTTCAAAATAGACAAGTCATGTATCTCCGAGTTGCCTTCAGCTAAGAGGGTGATCACCTCTTCCAAGCCCTAATGGGTGTTTGGACAGAGTCATTCCCTGAGATAATAGCTACAATTGTTAAGAAACATTACCATCCCTTTTGCTATCACCAGCACCACCATTACCCTGCATGCCTGTAGAACAGACAGAGATAACCACAACAGTATTATTTAGTACTAGCATAAGGACCCCTTTTTATGTGGCTCAAGGCATTGTTCTTCTTGCCCAGAGTTTGGCAGTGTCAATACACGTTCTCTACCTACCTTGAATCTATGGTCTATTGCTATGACCTGCTTTCCTCAACACTTCCTTTAATAAAATCTTTCTGCACTTGTACATTTAATATTTAATTGGTTACACTTTTGTTGTTGGGTAATGACTGTCTATGTGACCTGTTTTTCTCTTCCAGCCTTTCTTGCAGCTTCAAGTTTCATCTTTTTAATTTTGTTATTGTTCTCCTTTGAGGATTTTCTGATGCTATTTTACTAAACAAAAGATAAAAGGTTCTTGCTTTTCTTTAATTCCTTTTTTTTCTAAATTTCATCTATCTTGACATGTAGATTCTCCCTTTCACCTGCTTCCCCAAAAGAGGTCCCTGCCATTAAACAAAATTAGTAATTGAGATCAAAGGAAAGGATATAGGGTTGCCAGGTCCAGGTTGGGAAATTCCTGGAGATTTGGGGTGGTGGAGCCTGGAAAGGGTGGGGTTTGGGGAGGTGAGAGGCCTCAGTGGGGTATAATGCTATACAGCCCTTCCACCAAAGCAGCCATTTTCTCTAGGGGGACTGATCTTTGTCACCTGGAGATCACTAGTAATTCTGGGAAATCTCCAGCCACCACCTGGAAGCTGGCAACCCTTAAAGGACAAGTAAAGAAGAGACTTGTGCCCACGGCAAGAACTTAGTCAGAAAGCTTTGCATCACAGTTCACATGGTCATAAAGCCAAGTTGCTGTGCCATCAAAAACAGCTTGCCTCCACCATGAAAACAAAAATTATAAATCCAGTAGCTTCCTTATTTATTAACACCAACAGCCAGGGAATTCTAATCATTAGATACCTTAATTTACTCTGAAAAGAGCAGATATACATTTCCTCCCCCATTCCCCTTTTCTGCAAAATATTAAAACTCAGAGCCAAGCAATAACATTGAATTGGTTTTTTCGAAAACATTTATATCTCACTTCTGCAGCTAAGTGTCCGAAGTGGCTACTAGCAGTAGTTTACAACACGAACTAGTATTTTCACATCTAGTACATGATTAAATTGTTGCCACAAGGTGAGGCATTAAATGGATAGTGATCTTTCAAAACTATGTAGCCTATTCTCCATGTATGTTTTATCACACTACTGCCATAAGCCCAACAGATAGCCTAGCACAAGCCATTCCTCCCAGCCCCAGCTCCGCAACTGTATTGTGGGGATAATAATAACACTTACTTTGTTCATTGTTCTGAGTTGGACACGAATCTGTCTAGAAGAGCGGGATGTAAGCACACTGTTTTAAGCACACTGTTATTATCATTATGACAATTAAATGAAAACTTCATAAAAGGAGGTAGCATATCTTCAATTTCCAGACCCTTGGAACAAATAAATGGAATAGCAGTTCTCTTTGGACTCTGCCTTAGAATTAAAGTGCTTTTTAAGGTCATGCTCAAACTGATTTGAAATATAACTTAGTTGCTCACGCAGATCTAACCTCTTTCTGCTTAAAGCTATGCACAGATGGAATGTCCAATGGTAAAATACAGAGAGAGATGCTATGTTCATTGCCTATGTCAACAAAATATGTTTGACCCAATTATACCTTTTGGGCCAGCAGCCAGGAGAGATAATTGGCTGCACTTCTTTTATATTCATAAACCATTTTGGAAACCGAGACCATTGAATTACTGATTACTCAAATTAGGTCTTATCTGAGTTAGATTAACTGCACCTGTCAGGATTAGCAACTGGATATATCTGATGGTTTAATTTGTGGGGTAGCATACATAATATTCACTGTCAGTTTTAAAAAGTTGGGATGAGTTTGCAAATTTTATGTAAAATTTTGGAATGTATTAAGTCTCCAAAGATATCCAGTCTGGTATCCATCTGGTGAGCCTTTGTATCGGTCTCCTGTCGGGGGGGGGGCTGTATAGTCATCTTGCCCCCCCCACATGCATCATAATCTGACCAGAATGGCTGTTTCCTCCTTCTCTCTCCCCCCCCCCCGCACTATCAGTGAATGGTATAGACCACTATATTGAAAACCGTATTTTACTGTATTTTATGATTGTTATGATTTTATTGTGATTTTAAATGTATTTATACTCTGTTGTAACCTACCCTGAGCCTGTTTTCAAGGAGGGAGGGCTAGAAGTCAGATGATGATGATAATGATGATGATGATGATGATGATATCCCAAAATGTGTGAGGTAATCCTGATTTAAGTTACATTGTGTTTAAAGCTGATCTCACACATCTTCAACTCTACTCCAGTGAGATATACATATTCCAAAAGAGACAGATTAATCTATCTAGATATTTGTATCTTGTGCACTTCCTCCAAGGAGCTCAGGTTGGCAAGTATTGTTCTCCCCCTCATTAGAATCCTGTGAGGTAGATTAGGCAAAGTATCACAGGACCAAGATTACCCAATCAGTTTAATGACACTGGGATTTAAACCCTGCTCTCCCAGGTGCTAGGCTAGGGAAATTCTGGGAGATTTGGGGGCAGCGCATTGGAAGAATGGAGTCTGAGGAAGGGAGGGAGCTCCTCAGGGGTGCAATGCCACACAATCCACCCACCAAAGAAGTCATTTCAACCAAGGGAGCTGATCAATGTAGTCTGGAGATTAGCTGCCATTCTGGGTGACCCCTGGGCTCCTTTGGAGGTTGGTAACCCAGTGCTAGGCTCATACTCTAACCACTGCACCCACTGCAGCTCCACATAAACACACACTTTTCACAAAGAAGATGTGTAGGCTCAAGGCCGTTTGACATATCACATAGAAGAAGTTAGTCTTGTACCAGAATGCTCACTGGCACCCAAAGCTGCATGTTTGTACTAAGAAGAAACATACTGCGGTAAAAGATTCAATAAAGCCAACACCCTGTTGTGCTAGTTAACTACATGTATGGAGATATCTTACGCAGAGGAGCATTCAAAAATCTATCCTCACACATTCTTTCACAGTCTGAAGTGCTATAGGTGAACTCGACCACCTCATTCTGTTGCATTCTCAGCTTCATGTGCTCTATGTAAACAGGGGGGAAGGAAACAATATTCATTAATGCTTGCTCTCCCCCTTTTGACATTTGCAACATCGGAAAACAAATAGTGGGTGGAACTAATTCATGAATGGCACTGAAAAGGCATGTCCATGTCTCTTCGTCTTCAGCCATCCCAAATGCATAGCAAAAGTCCCTTTGTGTTGTGACAACCTCACACTATTTCCATATCTGGGGAAATATCATATTAGCCACTTCTATATCATAAATCAGGACTAAGCGAGGGCGACTACAGACAGGGCATTTTCTGTGGTGACACCTTGCCTTTGGAATGCCCTCCCATTTGAGGCTCACCTGAAACTTTACTTTTTTTTTAGGCACCAGGCTAAAACATGTCTTTTTACCCAGGCTTTCAATTACGGGTTTATCATTAGTTTTTTAATGGTCTGCTCTGTCTTATGGATAGTTTTTATGCAGTTTGTGCTTTTAATGGCTTGTGTTTTATACTGTAGTTTTTAATTGTAAGCTACCTTGAGCAGGATGCTGAAGAGGTATCAGAGAACTTCTAAATGAACAAATAAGTAAACATGTAAGGATCTCAGATATGTTGGTTTATTCCATCTACAGTTAGACAAACAAGGTTTGTCTGCCAAACTTCTAATGTTTGATGTCTAAGAGAACTGTAAGTGTCAAACAAGAAACCCAAGTCTCCAAAAATATATCTAATAGTTTGATGTTCATGGTTACAAGGGAAGAAGTGTTGGCTTTGTGGTAGAGGATGTGCTCTGGAAAGGTGGTTTGCTAACCCCCAGGTGGGGCCTGGAGATCTACTGGAATTACAACCGATCTCCATACTACAGTGTTCAGTTACCCTGGAGGAAATGGCTGCTTTGAAGGGTGTGTTTTATGGCATTATATCCCCCTGAGGTTCTTCCTCTCCTCATATTCCACCCTTCTCAGGCTACACCCCCGAATCGCCAGAAATTTCCCAAACTGAAGTTGGAGAGCCCACTGGAGACAACATTAACCTTGATAGACCAGTGATACTGAAAGATCAGTATAACGTAGATTCATATGAGTTCATGTGTTATTAATGAATTTATCATCATTAAATTCTACTTAGTAAAGTATATAATACTGAGGTAGCTCTCTACAAAATATTATGTTCACGACAACCAATTGACAAAGAACTCTATTAACCCTAACAATCAAATGCCATTACAGTGTGCACTACAAAAATGAATCAGATAATCACAAACGTGATGCCTCTATTACAATAAGCTCTCACATCTCAAGAAGAGTTTATTAGCTGCAAACGTGGCTATTTAGCATTGATATATTAATGTTCCACACAGCACATCTTATCTGCTTCTGTGGTTGTTGCTAGACTGTTGCTTTTATTGATGATAATGATAATAAAAATCCCACGGTGCTGACTCCTGCCAGATCAGAACAGTGTACAAAAAGTTCTTTTTGGCCATTGCTCTTCTGCGGCATGAATGCTATTGTGTAAATTCAAGACACAGTTTGCTTCTTTGTTCATTCATGCTTCCTTTGAGTTGCCTCTCCTCTTTTGTCACAAAAGGGTAAACCAGAAATCTAAGTAAGAAATATTCCTTCGACTGGAAGACATTAGGACATTTTCATCTGTCCCATTCTCCCCAGTTGTAATTTATGGAGAGAATTAAACTAAATCTTCAGTTCCTCACCATTGCCAGGCACCATTGTTTGAGAATTTAGTGATATTAAGACACAGCAATATTTTTTTTTCCATAATGGAACAGCGAAAAGGAATGAGCTGGTGAGCGAGCAAAGGAGTCATTTGGCACTCTTTCCCTTAAATAATCCTACTGAAGTTTAAGTTTTTAAAAAATGTAATCATGTTGGCATTGGTTTTATCACTACTGTGACTTTAAGAGAAGCCTGGAGGGTTTGGTGAGGAGATGCGGTTCAGAGACTCAAGCTTATGAAACTAGCCTGTTGTCTTTCAAGTGCTGAATGCCAAAAGGTGAAATATCCTTGGGGATGGACCAAGTTTCAGGAATGGATCTGCTAATTATCCTTGACTGTGTCGTGGAAGAGCAAACGATTAGCACGAATAATAAAGCCCTAAGGAAGTGAGTGGATACATAAGCAGTGGGACTGGGGAAAGATAAAATGTGTTTTGGAAGGATAACACAGTTTCTGTTACTAGAGGGAAATGTTCAGGATTTCTACACGCAGCCGTTCTTGAAGAACCTGGAGACTGGATAAAAGCACGATGTTGTGCTTTGAATCATTGCATACTAATTTAGAAAATGGGGCATTAGAGAAGAAAATGTGGGCAGTGTATTGAAGCATGGAATAATAGACTTCCCTATCTACAGATGGAAGCTGTAAACGCCAAGCACAACAAGACATACAGGAAAGACTTTTGTGTCATGAAAGTAAAAACATTTTCCTTCAGCAAACATCTGTTCTTAGCATGACAACAGAGATAATTTTCACAGGCTTGAGTGACAATATTGTTTTTTCCCCCTTCAAGACATATAACCTCTTTATTTGATTATGGATTTGTCTGAATGAAGATTAGGTGTCACGTTCAGGTTCTAATCCTAATACCCTCAAGTACTGTGCGCCATCACATCTTATCTCTAAGGCCCCAGGAATATTGAGAATTCCACAAAGGCAGCCCCACAGGTCATGTCTGCTCTACTGAAAAGCCAACCACTGTCTTGCTGCTCACTGATTCATATCCTAAATCTCCCCAAAAGTACTCCTAGATCATCCTTTGTTTGGTCCTCGATCTAAAACAGCATGATGGCATTTAAAACATCCCTGCCACTGACTCTCTTTATTTTGGTAGTCCCCTGCAATATTCCTTCTTTGTAGACTGAGCTATATCGTCCACCATGTTTAGTCAAGTAAGCAGCAGTGATGCTCAGTTCTGCCTTTTCTTCTATTAGGAATGAAACAGACTGCATGTTTTTCTTTGCTTCTTAGAGAAAATTTCCCAAATGATGAAATCTCTCTGTCTGATGCAGAGGATGCCCAGAAGGAAGGAAGAGCCAGAAGACTGCACCAAGTAGAAGTAACGTCCTCAGAAAAATATCATTTCCTGAAGTGCCAAGGGTCTTCATTGTCCAGATCCCACAAATATAACATAGAATTCAGAGTGGTTCATTGCTTTTTAAAGCCTCAAAAACAATAGGGTCTCAGAGTAGGTTACAGCTAAAACCACTACTCCTAATGGTAGCAAGCCGTTCTCTGTTCCTCTCATATTGTCTGCTTGTTTTGTTGGGGATTTTCCTCAGTGGTTTGATTTGGTTGCTGTTTTTAGGAATTGCTTTAGTATTTTTATGGATTTTAAATATGTGGGTTTTTGTCTTCTTTGTTGACAGTTACTTACTTTGGGTGTCTCTGATGCACAGAACTGCAGTTATGTGAATGAGCTAAATAAAATACACTAGACAGTTTTGCAAGTATTTGCCACTTATATAAATGAATAATTTATTTGTAGTATACTATGGCGGGGGCCCCCTTATCCCACACCGGCTCAAAGTGCCAAGGGGGTGGCAATGTATGACTTACCATTCGTGGCTGTCGTATGGCTAAGTGTGTTGGGTTGGGGAAAGCAATGGTGAACTACCCTGTAAAAACTTCACTGCGAGACTCTGCAGATCTCTCTCAATGCGCTATAGGACAGAAAGGCCTGGAGGGGGACGATCTATGGAGTAGCCGAGGGTCGGATGTGACTGTGTGGCTTGGATCGGATCGGACTATGGTGGGGGAGTGAGACCCCCGCACACACACACAAGCCTGCCACACACAAGCCTGCCCTAACCCTACCACAGCCTCAATAGAGCATGTATTTGGAATCCTAAGATTCTCCAGGGTATTATGGAATCTAGAATGGTCCATGAGCCTCTCTGGATGAACCATTTTAATGGGTTCCCCATTTCTGTAGAGTGTCAAGGCCATATTTACTGTTGCCTTCAGTAGATAATGGTCAGACCATGGTTCAGGCCATTCCTCCAACCCTGAAACTAGATCTTTCTTTAAAGGGTCAATGCAAGGTGTGACCTTTTTCATGTATGTAGCCTGTCACTATTACAAATTCATGAGCTGCCCCTTATGTAGAACATTCAGCATAGATATTGAGATCCCTCGAAACAATCGGTGTAGGTGTCTCCAACATCACATCTGAAAGCACTTTCACCAACCCAGAAACAAGCAGAATACCTAATCTAGCTCTAGTTCCCAATGAAAGAGCATACAGTCAATACTAGCTGAAGAACTCATGAAGGATAATAGGAACTCCTCTTCTCCATCCACCATTGTGTGGTATGTGTAGGACCGCATAGCCAAGAGGAGTTACTTGGGACATTTCCTCCCAACCACATCTTTGTTATGCAAGCAAAATCTACTTTCCTCTTCTTGTAACATCCTAGTAAGGCATGTAGCTTTGTTCCTTACAAATCTGGAATTGCATAATATTAGGGTAGCAGTGGGAGAAGTAGTAGCCCTTACATTGTCAACTCTTACAGAGCAATCCTAAGCAGAGTTACACCGGTCTAAGCCCATTGAAATGAATGGGCTTAGACTGGTGTAACTCTGTTTAGGATTGCACTGTTAGAGAAGTTAGATAAACAGTGAGCAAATCTGTCATGGACTGGCCACCTTTGATAGATCCCACCTCCATATCTACCAGCTCCCATCTGCACTGGAATGGTATATCCACCATACATCATGCACAGGGTAGAGAAAACTCAAAAATGTACCCCAGAAAGCTATATATTCACATATTCAGCATGCTAGTGGCCATAATGGCTTACACAACAGTCCAGGGTTACAGTTATGGTATATCAATGTAAGATTTGAATGATATGAATTGTACTGGTGATCAGAAAAGCCTACCACCAATAGTAGTATCACAGTGCATAAATACTAGCATCATCATTTAATGGTAAGTTCTACCAAACAATGGCCTTTTCCACATGTCCTTAAAGGGAAGGCCCACTCACTGAACGGTAGCGACTTTTCTCCTTTACTCCACACATCTCCAATTTCAAAACGGTAGTAGGCTGTTTGGCTTCTGTCTTTTTGGCGCCTTTTATGAGAACACAATTTCCTGCACTCTCCTGCATCCCCCAAAAGGTGCTGATAAAACGGAAGCCCAACTGCCTGCTACCGCTTTTAAATTGGAGATGTGGGAAGTGAAGGAGAAAATCCACCAGTGTTCGATGAATGGGTCATCCCGTTAAGGACGTGTAGAAATGGCCAATATTGCAAAAGGATAGGAAATTCTCCATTAGGTTGCTGATTCTGTGAAATACAGCATTTGAACATGTTCTCAGGGAAAGAAAGGAGAAGCCGGCAGTACCTTAGAAGAAGCTCACGACAAAAATGTAATAAATAAAAAGATACGGGGAAAGCAACCTTCATATGTCCCCTCCACCTCACGAATAGCCTCCAGACTGAGCACCTTTTGCCTAGTGTTGTAAAGTTACAGTATCTTAATTCCTCTTTACCTGATTTCTCCTGGAAATCCAACAGCCCTTTTCTTTTCCAATTTTTAGGAATTTGGAGTCAGTTTCTAAGCAATCCCATTTTGATCAAAGAAATCTGAAGAAAAGGCGGAACAGGAAGGGCGTTTCTGCAAAATTTAAGGATTTCATTCTGCACATATTCAGAGGCAGGAAACATCTTTCCCAGCCTTCCTGTCTTCATGTTAGAGCATAACATAAAACAACTGCAAATATTGAAGTTATAAGAGGGTGAATTTATTTCTCTACAAAAATAAATGAAAGAGAAAGCCCTCTTTTTAGAGAGAACAAAGAGAATAAGAAGAATCTGTGGCTATATCTGAAAAAGTTGTTGGAAAAAGAAATTCTCCTCTGATAACAATATTCTTGACTCTTCCCTTACCAGATGTACTAGCAAAATCAAAAAGAGTCCAGTAGCACCTTTAAGACTAACCAACTTTACTGTAGCATAAGCTTTCAAGAATCACATGCATCTGATGAAGAGAACTGTGATTCTCGAAAGCTTTTGCTACAATAAAGTTGGTTAGTCTTAAAGGTGCTAACTGGACTCTTTTTGATTTTGCTACTACAGACTAACACGGCTAACTCCTCTGGATAAATGTACTAGAAAAGCAATATACATTCTGAAGAAAATCCATCTCCCATTCTTGATCAAGTGAAGGTCGTGCCCTAGACCTGTAAGACATTGAATAGTATTTTTAAAATGTACACCTTCGGCTTCTATTTCCCCCCCCCCATCTACCTTGCTTAATATTGCATCTTTATCTCCCCATATAAAAAAACTTCACTAAAAACTCTTCCATTCCCAGAACCAACTTCTACATGAGGTTGTACTCATTTTATCTGAGAAGTTCCTTTTAAACTGAACTTTGAAAAAAAGGAAACAAATATCATAAAATTCCCATACAGTCCGGTATGCCAAAGAATGTGCTTCTAATCACCCTTATTGCAGATAATACCATCTGCAGTACATCCTATTCTTATAATGAGACAGCAGAGCGTCACTCGAGAAGAGAAGAAGGATCAGTTGACATAGGAGGGAATGACTCAAACAGTGGGATCCTATGCAGAGTTACTCCAGTATAAGGCCATTGAAATCAATGGCCTTTGACTGGAATAACTCTCCATAGGATTGCACGGTAAGTCTCTGTTTAGTTTTAGCTTAGGAAACACTGACAATGCTACATAAGTTCCAGGTCCTTAGCATTCAAGTCATCTAAACGAATAAGGTGTAATTTGTGCAGGAAGAAGGAGCATGGAATAATTTTTTTTCCTTATGATGAAGAATAGAATAATTGTCCAGTCTTTCATTGGGAGCTCATTATACACAGTTTTCAGTAATGAAAGGCCAGCTAACTTAACCTTTCTTTCTTCTGTTCTTACTTCAACGCTTCTTCTTCTCCTTTGGTACTGGATATGTGCTTTAGATTTGATAATTAAATGGCAGCAATTATTTCTCCTCATTTAGATGAAGCATAGCTTCTTCGTATTGCCTCCAGGCAGGCTGTCGTGTTGACCTGCCGTAGTGAATAGTTGTTTGCAGTAAACATTTATGAGGTGAGAGAGATGCTATGTGAGGCAGAGCCAGCTCCAAGTCCCTCTCAAGCAGCCAAGCCTGTAAAAAGGCTGTGCACAATAAAGGTGTCCTATAGATATTTATCCACCATCTGCACAGCCTCTACATCAATTCAGTCTGGTAAGAAATCAGGGGCATGATGGCCAAACCAAAAGGCCTGCAGGCTTTCCAAGACCATTCTCATTTTAGTCCTTCCTAACATACATTTTCTCAGTATTTTGAACAAGGCCCTAACAAATCATTAGTGGTACTCTGATTTAAAGGTGTTGGCTAAAGTCCTTATCTGAACAACACAGACTGTGCTGCCGTATACAAGCACAGCATCTGATCACGAACAATCTTAACTCACACTGGAATCAGTTCAACAGAAAACGGAACACAAAGAACCAAATGAAATACAGACTTCCACATATATGTGTATTGATATTAAGGTCGTTTCCACACTACCTTATTTTCGCCCTCCTCTTTCACCATATCTCATGCCATTTTTTTGCGGGTTTATACACACGGCAGTTCACCAGCACTAATATACCGCTACTGTCCCACTTCTCTTTGTTCCCACGCCGATGTAAATGGTGCTATTTTCTCTGGACGGTGCTGTGTCATCAGTGCCGATGTAATCCGAGACACTCCTTTTTTTTTTGCTTCCGAGGGCAAGAAGTAGCAGACTCCATCACCAGCAATTGAGAGATCTTGGGGGGTGGGGGTACCAGAAAACATAGTCTGTTTACGGCTGAATGTGATTGTGCAATTCTAGCCCCTTAAAAAAATAATTTTCCAATGAGCGCTGGAAAACTACCAAATGCAGTAGTGCAATTCTAACCCTTAAAAAAAAAATAAAGCAGGCACAAAGGGATTGGTGCCTGAAGGTTTCCATAGCAGCACTAATGAGCTGACCATGGGCAGTGATCAGGCAAAGAAAAAAAGGAAGGGAGGGGAAACATCCCATTTGTGACGGTTTTAAAAAAATTGAGGAACAAACATTTTTCACGAATTGTGAAAAAAGCGGCAAAAACCCGTGAGTACCAGGAAAAAACACAGAAAGGGAGAACGAATTAATCATGGGAGTTTCACGAGGGGGAGATGGGATGTTCACGGATGGTTTGCGGGAACGTGTGGAAACATGCGTCCTGAACAGCGCAGCAGCACTAACCTGCCACAAAAATAAGGAAGTGTGGAAACGGCCTAAGTTGCACTGGAATTACGGTGATCCCAGAGGGAGGTTCAGAGGTGGTTTGCCATTGCCTGCCTCTGTGTAGCGATCTTGGATTGCAAACTTTAAAAGCTTTCACAAACATAGAATTAGCTGTTGGGGACCTCTACGATATCTATGCCCAGTTGTGAGTAGCCCAAAATGTGTCATTTGCTAGCTAGGTAGGGCTGGTTTGAGAGCTGAGTAGAGATGGGCACAAAATGAACTACGGAACAAAATTCCATATGGAACGGACGGTTCATAGTCAAAGAACCACACATTCCATGGGACCGCATTTTTCCAAACCAAACAAACTTTTCTTACCGTTCCGTTGCCGGTTTGGACACTTTTGGCACCAAATACTCCCTCACTCAGGCAACGGTGGCAGTCTTTAGCTTGCCCCCAATCTGAGGCTTCCAGGCTTGATTGGCAGCTGTCTCTGCCAACTAGAGAGCTCCCACTCTGGCCTATCCAGCCAGGAAAAGGGGGGGGGAGGATTAGAATCTCCAAGGCAACTGAGGAGATGAGCCTTCAGCAGCCATGGTAACACCAATCTCTTCCTTCCAAAACCATGTTAGGCAGGTTTTTCTGCCAACCAGAGTGCTCCTGTGTTGTTAAATCTCTTGGCCTTTTCCATAAATAGGGAAACCGTGTGATTCCTGGTTTCAGTTTCTCTAGAGTGGGAAAGGGAGGAGAGCTTGGTGACTTGGTGGCTGGCTGTGGTGTTGGGACTGGGATTGGAACTTGGATCTTTGGTCTGCACTGGAAAGGGGACTGAAAAGCCTCTTTTCTCTTGCTTTCTTGTTTTTCTTACTGACTGGGGACTGGGGAGGTGTTTGGGGAAAGGGTGCTTTTTTCCTTTCTCCCCCTCCTAATCTCTTTCCCCCCACTGAACCCCGAACCTCGAACCAGTTCAGAAATTGGGTGAGTTCGTTAAGTTCGTGTTTTGTGTTCCATGTTAATTAACTACCCACAAACCGAGCGGTTCGGGGTTTTTTCGTTCCGTGCCCATCTCTAGAGCTGAGAGATAGCCATATCTCTTGCTTCTGCTCTGTGATCTAACCCAGTCTAGAAGCAAAAGCAGGAAACTTCTCATCTAGGAAGATATCCTGTTGCTAGGACCCACTGGGAAATTCTCCTCTATTACTTAAAAGAGTTCCCAAATTCTGGCATTTTCTGCTACTCTAATTATTCCATAAAGTGAATCCTAAGGAATGACATAAAAAGAACAATAGATGAAAGAAGAACGCTATATGATTTAGGGAGCTCTACAATATGGGAAAGTTTTGCAGTCTTCCCAACACTGAAATGTTTGGAAAGGCTCCACAAGCTGAAAATAACTCTCAGTTAAATTCACCAAGCATCAGAAATAGAAGTAAATGTAAAACAAGCAAACAAAAAAAATTTGCAACTTTGGCTGAAGATGAATTCCCAAAACAGACAAAAGAAGGTACATTCGATGTATAAAATAAGTGCTGCAAATTCCTTGCTCACATCTGGTATAAAGCAACAACTGCATTATAGTTTGTGATGAAGTTGTCCCCAGTGCTGTAAATAATTTTCCTCATGTTTCAACTGCAAGACTACAATGACATTTCACATTTGCTTCCTTTTGGTGAGACGGTTTTCAAGATTTTGCCCATTTGTTGATCCTGAACTTGCATGGATATGTATTCAAACCTCCTTTTTATAATGGAAGTTGACTGTTCTTTCATGTTTATAACCAGCAATTCACTGACTTGGCTTAATCTTTCTAGCAAACCCTACCAGATTTCTTTGATCCATCCTAGCAAGGCATCATTGGACATGATTTTTTTTTTGTAAAAACACAAGCATTATTTCTTCTTCTTCACAGAAGCTTAGTCTCAAATTCTTGAAAGCTTTATTTCTCTTCTCCAGAATAGCAATATTAGTTCCAAGGATGAAGAAAGTTAAAAGTGTTGCAATATCACTCCTTAAACATATTGCTGTTTGTGCTTTATTTTTCTTCAATAAGACACTGTCTCAAAATGGTTTGTTTTGTAGGTATATGCACAGAACTCAGCAGTGTAGCCACCAAGAATCTACAAGGACATCTTTATGCTGAAGTAATTAACTTCTAATTTTCATGAGCTTGCATATAAAAGAACTTTTCTCTGACAGCTTGACAACTGCAAAAGCATGGAGAATGTAACGTACATGAGAATGTTCATAATGTACAAAAAGCGAAAAAACACAGAAGTTCTGCTGTATTGGAAGAAAGTGCTACCTATTCTGCCCATGTGGAATCCCACAGCCTGCCATCCTATGGTGCCCCCCTTCAGCTGGTGTCCTGAAGGGGTGAGGAGGGTCATCGGCCAGCATGCGGGTCAGCTGATGGTTGGATCCGTGCCCTATGCATGCCAAGGTTTCCTAAACTGTAATCAATAAAGGTGTGGCCTTTTAAATCCCAACAAGTTGTCTCTGCCCTTTGTTGCCTTCCCCTTGCCCCCCCTCCCTTAGACACTGGGCCCACAAAGGGCTACCAAGCTTAGCATCATGTTTTCCACAGTGGCCAACCAAGGTCCCCTAGAAAGCCCATAGACAGGAAAGTTCTCTCTTCCCTGCATTAATAACATGCTGCTTTTGAACATGAAATGTCTATTTAATCACTGTGCGTAAAAGCTGCTAATAAGCCTATCTTCAGTGACAGACCTTGTTATTTGAGTACTGTGAAATGGAAGAACTGAGCAAACCACCGTAAACTCAATAATATTCTTAGACACATTTAAGTCACTTTGGCTTGATAGAATAAAGCCTGAGTCAAAATCACTTCTAAGTTCTGGACCCGCTCCTAAATATTATGGACCCTTGTAGTTGCATATAAATGACAGCTATCTTCACTGTAATCCAATGCTCACCAAATGCTGGGTTAGAACAGACATACTGGTTTCATAACGAGACTCCTAGGTCAACATTATGGCAAAAGTTGTGCCATAGATTATGGCAAAAGTTGTGCTAAATGTTAAAACAAAATTCACTTTGAAGACATCATGCTGGTAGACTACATATACTTCTCCTCCTCTGAGGAGACCAAAGAAATCCACATGGATGTATGCAGGGCTCATTTCAAGGGGGAACGCGCAGGAACGCAGTTCCGGCAGTTCCCCAAAGAGGTCACGTCAGGAGGCCCCACCCACCTAACTCTCAGCCATTTGGGGCCTGTTTCGGATTGGATTGGGGCCTAAACGACCCGGATTAGGCCTCTGACGGGTGGTGGATCACTCAGCAGCCCGATCCTGACCATTTTGGGCCCCTTTTCAGCCATTTTCATATTTGATAGCTCACTATTCTCACTTCGTCTGATTAGTTGGGAGGTGTTCCTGGGCAGTCAACACATTGAAGAGAAAAAAGCATACCATTCCAAGGTAAAACAAGACCCTTCCCCAACCCCTCTTTCTATGGTTGTGGCAAAACGGGGTCTTTCCTCCCACTGGTACACCCCGCTTTGTCTATCCCTCCCTTTTCACCTCTGGCCAGGCACCTGAAGGGGTTGTATCCTGTCTCCGGGTAGTTGCTGCCACTACTGTCCCTGTATTGGGTCCTGGTTAGGCGGGACAGCCTCCTAACCTCCCTTCTCTGCTAGTGGGCCCAAGCAGTTGGGGGACTATGTGGAACAGATCTTTCTTCCTTCATAAATTCTGAAAATCATTTATTTAACTTTTAACTATACACAGGGAAATATACCATGAACGGAAGGAATAATACAACATTAAAAGAAACCCCTACTCTCTCTGCTTCTCTATTCTCCTGCCCTAATTAGATGTTGTGTAGGGCAGGCATGCTCCTTTGATACCTGGGGTTACATTAGATCTACATCTCCCCTCAGAGCCATCTCTCCTTCAACTCCAGCCACCAACTGTCACCTTCCAACTCCCCTCCACCAACTGACTCGCTCTCCCTCCAATCACATTCTACTCCAGAACTGCCCCCTCCCCTCCGCAGCCCCTAGAAAGTTAACTCCACAAACAGAATGGCGTTTCTCCACAATGGTCATCTGCTACAGTGGTATAATTATTTTTACAAGATTTTTATTTTAATGGCAGGCACTGCCAGGAAAAACAGCGAGAAGCAATACAGCTATCAGTCTTGGGGAAAGAGATATGAGTCATGTGTCAAATGCTCCTCACAACAGCCCTATGAGGTAGGTTAGGCTGAGACTGTGTGACTGGCTCAAGGTGACCCAACAAGCTTCCATGGTGGAGTGGGAATTTGAGTCTCTGTTGCCCAGATTGTAGTCCAACACTATGCTGGCTCTTATACTCGAGCCTGTAGCATAAGGTTCTTCAAATTCTTCCCCAATAAAGCATACTCTATTGTTCTCATGACACTTCTTTCTAGTTTTCATTTGAAAAACAGTGACCTCAAGTGTTTAATCTAGTCATGCTCTCCCTCTTGCAGCATAAAATGGCTGCAACAGGAGGGGGAGAGGCAGGAAAGTTCTGTTCCCCTGATGGAAGTGCCTTCTGTTAATGAGAAACTTGGTCTGCATCCAACCCATTGGACAGATGGAAGTAGGTCTTGTGAATATATAGACTCAAATTGCAGCCAAGGCATGCTTTGATTCAGCAAAACTTGTTGCTGATTTTGTTCCACAGTAATTGCCAAGTCAAGTGGTAGCCCTACCTTAAACTGATAAGTTACAAGAGCCTCTTGTGTTGCGGCTCAGATGAGAAGATCACCACACTGGCTGCCAGCACTCATGCCAGTGACTGTTAATTATGGAATAAAGTACTCACTTTAAAAGAGCCCTATTATATAAAAGGCAAACCACGTTGCTGACAACTCACTTTTTATCCTGGTGCGCCTGCGCAGGAGCACCAGGTAAAAAACTGAGTCATCGGCAATATGGCCTCCAGAGGCCACCACAATGGGAAGCCCAGATGAGACGGCCTGTCCCTCTGGAGGCCGCTGCGGTGGGTGGTGCATCCCTCCAGGTCCCAATGGGCCCAATTTAGTCTCAATCGGGTGGCTGCAGAGCTCAGGAGCGCTGCTGGAGTGGTGCAATGAGCCCTGAAGTGCTCCTGCACTCTGCAGCAGCTTGATTTCAGCCTCTTTGAGACTGAATCGGGCCTGTTTGAGGCACAGGAACACTCCAGAGCCCATTGCACCACCCTGGCAGTGTTCCTGCACTCCGCTTTCTAGACCCCGTTTTTTAAAAAACAGGCTCTGTTGCTAGTTGTAGAATAATTGATTGCTGCATACTGTGCCTTAGTAACTCGTGTTAGCAAATTCCTACTGCAACCAGACATTTTATCTAAATGCTCACTTGGAGCATGTAACAATTCCCTTTGAATACTTCTAGTTAGAACAACTACAGCAACCCGCTGAGATGAAATGTACAGCAAGCATTCTCATTTAAACCACCTGCATCTTTTGCACCTCTCTCCAAGGATCTAGACAAGCAAAGCAGGGGCATTTTTGACGCTGCATAACAAACACAACTTGAAAAAAATTTACCATGAAGGAAAACAGGCAGGCATTTCTTCTTTGGATCACTATTTCTCCTGGCCTCTCTTCGGTAATTCTTGTTTGCTTCTCATATTGACAAATAAATGCCCTACATCAAAGCTTCCTTGACCTGGGATCATGAGTATATAGGGCTCAGCACAAGAAAACTGTCCCTCTCATGGTACCACAGGAGTCACAAAGATGAGGAGGGCAACAGAAGACAATGACAAATGGCAGTGGAATGTGAGTGCAAGTCTTGGCTAACAGTACACTATTTACACTCCAGCAGGAAAGAGGAAATCAATGGCAATTGCCCAAAGCCTTCTATTTTCTCAGTCTATCAAAAGAATGTTACTGGATCGTAAAACTTTGCAAATCGGGGCTACACTGGGATTGCCACTCTTTTAAACTCACATATTATAGACACCATAACCATTTGATGGGTCAAAATCAGAAGCATGTTAAAGGGGCTTTATTCCTGCCATAGTAAAATTATGAGGCATGGCCTTTTGTTTTCATTATTTAATAGATCATTTAGCATATCACCAGTTATGTATCATAAACAAACATAATAATTATAGTCTTAATAATGAATCATTCATTAAAAATTTACTTTTCAACTGGAGTTCATTTAAAAAAAAGAGTTCAACCCCCTCTCACACACACACAAAGAAAAAACTTCTGCCCCAATTCCACTGACAGCTTCCAAGCTATCATGTATCCATAAAAGTAATGAATGAAAGGTCACTCTCAGCTACACCCTTACTTAATTAGGCCAGCACAACAGGTGCTATCTTGGGCCAAAAGAAGCTCAGAGGTGAACTTTTGAATTCTTGACTTGCCAAAGATAATCAGAAAAAATATTGATTTACAGTTTCATCCAGTCAAAAAGAAATAAGACATTGCGTTATCCCACATGTTTAAACCATGTTTAGCTGTTGGAGGTGGAAAATGCATTACATATAAATGAGTCTTACCAACAAACTCTAGAAGATAGTTCAACTCTGAAGGGCAATAAGACTTTTGGTACAGTAAGGGCAAATCTTTACGGGGCATATCTATTAAATCCCAAAACAGAGGAGAGGAGAACAATGTAAGCCTCTTTGGGTTCCCACTGGGGAGAACAGTTATATAAATAAATAAAAACAAAGGTGTCAAATAATAACCCTATAAGGACAAGAAAAGGATAAACATGAGTAAGCCCTGTCCAATCTCTTTCTGAATAACCCATAGTTTTTTATATTGTCAGACTATCTGCTAAATGCCAGGCAGGGAGAAATAATTCCTCTTGTCCTACACAAGACTAGACATGGGCACAAACAGCTTTACGAACAGAAAAAACCCACGAACAGCCCAATCTGCTGTTAGCAAGCAAGCTGTTCATGAGGCCCCGTCCTAAACTAACAGATGGTCATTAAAAGCCTCGTTCGTTGCCTTTGGCAGCCGTTTGGCAAGCCAGACAGTCTGGCACCTGCTGCAATCAATCTCCTTGGCAACCAGAGGGAGGGAGGGACTGAACTTTCTCTGAACTCCTTCTGGCTTTCCTTCTGACATTAACCCTTCAAAGTACTTCCAGCAGAGAGTCCCATTTTTGCCACTGTGAAGAGAAAATGACAGCCAACAGGGAGACCCATGGATCAAGCCTTTCCTGGGGTACAATCTCTCTGAAACTTGGAGGGTCTTCAGAGGGCAGTGAGGACTATGTCCCCTGCAAATTTGGTGAGTATTGGACATTGGGAAGGTCAGTTTGTGGGATGTTTAAAGGGCCCTGCTCCTTGCACATGGCAGGAAAGGGCCCTTTAAGCTATCAGCCCTTTAAGCTATCAGCTGGCAGGCGGCAGGGGGGAATCCCCCCCTGCCGCCTGCCAGCTGATAGTTTAAAGGGATCTTTAAAGGGCCTGGAAAGTGGGTTTGAGGGGAGGGGGGCTAAGTGGGGGTGGTTCTGGCTCCCACGAACAACGAACATGTCCGGGAACAGTCCATGTTCGTCCATGTTCGTTGTTTGTTGTTTGTGGATGGCACCAAATGATGAACAGGATGTTCGGGGTGGTGGTGGTTCTGTTTGTGCCCATATCTACACAAGA
This sequence comes from Eublepharis macularius, assembly GCF_028583425.1. NCBI lineage: Eukaryota > Metazoa > Chordata > Lepidosauria > Squamata > Eublepharidae > Eublepharis > Eublepharis macularius. The sequence goes on from NC_072798.1 coordinate 84,362,153, forward strand.
CAACTGCTGCAAAGACCTGACAGAGACACAATACTGGCCAAAGAACATAACTTGACATTCAGGTTTCATATGAGTGGTAAACAAATGATGAAATCACCATAATACCAGGTTTTTTTTAATTTTTGGAGTACATTGTCAGTTCAAAACTATTATTTACATTACCTGTAGTTCCAGTGCCTTTGATTTTCACCCTATTTCTCCCCGCCCTCTTGATCCAGATCTGGGTTTCAGGGATACCAAAAAAATCCAGATTCCCTGAAATCCAGGTCAGATTCTCCAATGCAGGTTAGAGAATCCTGAATTTATCTGAACATTATTCCCTATGAGTGAAAATGTCCAGGGGGACACTGGGGAAAGCACATTTTTAAAGCAAACTCCACCAAATTTGCCAGGAACCTGCTCCTGCATGTCCTCTAAAGAACCCCCAAATTTCAGGAGAATTGGAAGCTAGAATCCAATTCTAGGAACCCCAAACAAGCAGTCCCCAACCACTGGCTCCCTGCAGTGGCTGCCTGCAGCTGCCTGCAACTACCTGCTGCAACCAAATAATCTGGCCCAACACAGTCTGGCTGCCTGGATCAGATCCAGGGTTTTTCATGTGAACCAACATAGCTGGATTATGCTGGCTTGGTATAAATCCGGCTATTTTGCTGGCTCACAAACCCAAATCTCACACACCCCTATTCTATGCTAATAAGTGCACGCATGGGTTGCTGAGAAATGTACCTTCTACCAAATTATCCTTGTCCCACAGAAGTGGTATCAGCATGTCCTACATCCATATGACAATGACATTTGAACTTCTATGAACATTTTGTACTTGTAGATGTTTCCCCAGTGACACATTGTTATCAATGGCATTGTTATCAATGGGAACAGATGATCCCCAGACGCAATAAGGGCTGGTGAGGTGATTACGGATCTTTCTGCAGCGCAGAAGGCACAAAACCATCTTTCCTCTGCCAAATGGGGTTTTAATTTTATGGAGTACATGGAAGTTTTGCAATAATATTAGGGGAAGAAGCCCTTTTCTCAAAATATAGGTTACATTGGGCTTATAGTACTGGGTTATACATTGGGTTATAGTACTGTGCAACCATGAACAGACTTATCAATATATCTATTTCTGAACCATATCATAGAAGATATGATCGATGCAGGTGCAAAATGAAGCTAGGGACAGACTGGGGAAGGGTTTCTATAGGGGTTCTGGGGGGTTCTACAAATCTGAAGAAAGTCCCAGGGTTGCAAAAAATCTCAATGCTAAAAAAATACATAGAGGATTACAACTTGCCAAAACAAGGGGGAAAATACCTGTAGCTTTAAGAAAAGAATGCCCGCTGAACTCTCAGGGCCAAGCTACAAGTGACAAATGACACTTGAACGGCAAGTGGATTGAGTGGAGTGCAAGTGAATAGGGAGAAATACACTTGCCGTTCAAGTGTCATTCATCACTTGTAGCTTGGCCCTGAGTTGCTGTTTGGGGTCCTGCCCCCCTCCCATTGTTATGTTCCCTGATAGAGGATTCAGTAGAGACAGGCCCAGAAGTTGCCACCACACAACTCATTGTGGTGGTGGGAAGTGCAATCAAGTCATAGAGGACTTATGACAACCCCCACTGGGATTTTCAAGGCAAGAGACTAACAGAGGTGGTTTGCCATTGCATGGGTCTGCGTGACTCTGCATAGCAGCTCTGGTCTTCTTTTGAGGTCTCCCATCCAATTACTAGCCAAGGCTGACCCTACTTAGCTTCTGAGATCTGACAAGATCAGGCTTTCCTGGGCTGTCCGTGTGAGGATTCACAACCCAGTACCCAGCACAAATTAACCCTGCCCAGCCCAGTGGCAAGAGCCATCCTGCAACTCAGATCTAGGTTTGCCAGGTCTGCTTACCCTTCCAGTGAGGGGGACCCAGCGCTTACCTTCTCAGTGCTTGGAGATTCTCCTCATATGTGTGGCCCCATGCTAGCATGATGATGATGTCACTTCCTGGAAGTGACATCATCACACAAGGCTGGGGAGCTCATGCCCACTTCACTGCAGGCCAATTTGGGCCCCAAATGGGCCCAATTCGGCCAGTTTGGGGCCCAAATCAGCCCACTGTAAAGCATGGGAGTACTCTTGGATCAGCGCAATGGTGTCAGTGACATCATCGTGCCGGCCCCCAGAGTGTGCCTGGGAGGCCTATTTCCTACCTTCCCCCCCACCAGTCAGGTAAGTGGTGGGGATGGGGGTGAAAGATGGGTGTGAGGATCCTCCACCCCCACCAGGGGGATGAGATCACTACTCAGTCCAGCCTGGCTTGGCTGCGGCCACACTGAACAAAAGGAAGTTTTTTGGCACTATGAACACAAATAGATTTCTAGTAGCGTACTTTTATGTGACTCTAGCCCACAAAACCTTAAGCTAAAATCGATCTGTTTACCTTTAAGGCACCACAAAACTCTTTTTGTTGTTGTTGCTCTTTCTGAGATAGAACCCATCCACGACTTCCTAAATAAGTACTGGTTTGACAATTTATATAGAAGACTGTCTGAAAATCTGAATGATGCAACTGTATGGCTCTGAATGATCTAACCCTACATAGTCCATATATTATACCGTCTGTATATTACATAGGACAGAAAGCATACATAATGTACAAGTATGAGGTCTGAACACAATAAAACTGCCAGCAGGGTTTTTACTCAATTCTGCCACATCGCATTGCTTTTGTGAAAATAGGCTACTGGAATCAACATTTTTTTTTTCTTCACACAATTCAGCTGATGAAGGCATGAAGTCTATTGCTCTATTGTGGAAGAAAAGACGGAGGGAACAGACGGAGGGAGATTCATATACTACAATCTACTATCATGATCCACCATGTATATTTAAGAAGGCATCATGAAAAAAAAATTAGTTTGGAGATTCTGGGATTCGTCAGAAAAAAATGTGGCAAAATTAGCTTCACGTTGCATGCAAATTCCAGCCGTTTTTGCTGCTATTACTGACCCCGACAAGCTGTTCTTTTGATACGCTGATCTGCAGATGCTAATGCAAACACCTGGGAGAGAAGTTCTCTTTACGAAAGTAAATAATCAACCCTTCCTCCACCCATAAAGCAGAATCCGTTCCTTGGCAGGCGCCATAACTGCTTCAGCAATCCTGAAGGGGAATAAGCTCGAAAGAAGACGAAAATGAAAAGAATGATCTTGAACTCTCAATATTACTGCCCTTGGGTAACATAGAAAGAGGGGAGGAATCAAACAAAAAGCAGAGGGGTTTTGCCCCCCCCCCTTCCCTGCACAGTTATATTGAAGAAAAAGAGGAAAGTGATTTTTCTGTTAATAAAGCCGGCATGAGCCTAATTTAGCAGAAATGCATTCAAGACTCAGCTGGGTAAGGGGAACAGAAAATCACAAGACCTGGACAGACGTAGACTGGCATTCATCAAGTGATAATTTACCATAACATACCTGAACCCCCTTGGTCATCAGAACTCTCCTGCCAAACTGTTCTGCACCTGATTAGCAATGCATAGAAGTAGGGTAAGATTCTTTGCTAATATTTAGATCCAGCTTGTATTCAAACAGTAGCCCCTGTTCAAATGCCTTGGGAATCTGAGATCACTTGTGGCTGCACAGCACTCACGGGAGACAGTGTTTAGGGAGAACAGGCACTTCTACTGGGATACTGTACATGTGGGTGCCATGACCTGCACAGCTGCAGCCACTGTATATACGGCAATCATTTGATAGTGTTGGTTCTAGAAAGTGGCGCCTTGGCCTATCCAGCCATGAACTGGGCACAAACCACAGGGCATTCTTGACTTCCTTAGATAGGGATTGCCTAAAGTTTGATCTTAGAAAGCCACAGATTTTGGTTTATATGACACAGTTTGCCCCTCAAGAGCCCTGCTCCCATGTCATACCAGAGGCTCCAAGGCAGGTCCGTAGAGGTGCTCTGAGCATCATCTTGGAGCCCAATGGTAGCATGCGAGAGCGTGCTTAGATGCCTCCGAAGCCCTACTTGAAGCCAGGTGGGAGCAGCATGGGTCTGGTCGGTAATAAGTAGGGCATGCCCCATCTGTCTCCTCTTGTCACGTGTTGCGTTCGGTCAATATGGCACCCAGACTGGCCACATCAGCATTGAATCAACCCTGAATATACATGTCAAAGTTGTCTGTACACCTTAACTCAAGTAAGTATAATATGTATTGTCGAAGGCTTTCATGGCCGGAGAATGATGGTTGTTGTGGATTTTCCTGGCTGTATAGCTGTGGTCTTGGCATTGTAGTTCCTGATGTTTCACCAGCAGCTGTGACTGGCATCTTCAGAGGTGTAGCACCAAAAGACAGAGATCTCTCAGTGTCACAGTGTGGAAAAGATGTTGGCAGATAATTTATATCTACTCAGGACCGTGGGGTTGGGCTGAGTCATCCTGTAAGCATTTCTCAGGGTGTGGAATGCTAATGGAGGGAGGCTTCACTGTATCCTGAGGAGGTTCTTTTGCATATCGATTGGTGCTCAAGATACAGTGAAGCCTCCCTCCATTAGCATTCCACACCCTGAGAAACTCTTACAGGATGACTCAGCCCAAACCCACCGTCCTGAGTAGATATAAATTACCTGCCAACATCTTTTCCACACTATGACACTGAGAGATCTCTGTCTTTTGGTGCTACACCTCTGAAGATGCCAGTCACAGCTGCTGGTGAAACATCAGGAACTACAATGCCAAGACCACGGCTATACAGCCCAGAAAATCCATAACAACCAAGTATAATATGAATTACTTGAACAGAAGAGGCCAAGAGTTGGCTTACTATAAGTCACAGGAAGGAAGCTGAATATTTTTAGATCTACACTGAGACTACAGCGCCATCATGTGGGGAGGCTAAACTACTCTGGCCAAAGTCAGAGAGCCAGCGAGGAATCTGTCATGCACAACTTCTCTGTTGTTTTTGTACAAGCAACCAGACCACCACATTATTATCCAATAAGAATTAAGATAGGGAAGAAAATGGGCTTGATCAACCACAGCTCTGGATCCTGCATTGCAGGGTGGTTGCTCATATGACTCAAACTGAGGCGTGCCTCAGTGATAGGAGGTCTGCGTCTACTGGGGAAGGACCTTAAGCCTATTGAACCTCATCCCATTACCTTAGCTATTCCAAGCATAATATTTGTGTCGTTGGCTTACAATACCTGGGCATTGGCCTCAGATAACCCCTCTTCCACAAGACTATGCCTTTCACTTAACAGTCTACAAACACGACCTCCCGAGTCTCATTGTTTTGATAAATGGCACAGTTTGCAAAGATCTGGCCCAGAGGACCTGGTCTCAAGTTAATAGGGCAGTTTAATCCCTGTGTCCCGCCCACCCCCAGGCCAAGACATTTCTAAAAAGGGGGGAGAGAGGCTAATCAGCTGGCTGTTGAGGACCAGTATCATGCCTGTGAACCTGCCAAGAAGATATGAAGTTGCTTTCTTTAAATTATATTCTGTCCTTCTATTCCTGGACTTTTTTTCCCTCGTTTTAATTATGCACAGGAAAGCAGGTCCATTTTCTATCCATTTTCTTTCGCTCTTACCGAAAACGTTTTACCCCAGCCGCCCCTTTTCAATCAGCCCCCTTTCTTTCCTTTTGCACAGTTAGCAAGTTGCTTGAAATGCACACAAAATCCTAGGAGAGAGAATACCAGCGCTGCATAATTTAAGAGACGGGCTAATTACTCTGCTCCTTCATTTGGAGTGCTTGAAATTCTAAGGCACCTCAAGGCTTATATGGGAGCCTCCAAATCATGGCACCTAACAATATTGCTTACGATATATAGCTCTCTCTTTTTAGAAAGAAATACCTTAATGCCCATATCCTGGGAATAAAACTAACAAATTATAATCAAGCAAACACAGTTCTCGGAGGGAGAGGAGTATGGCAGATTGCTATAACCTGACAGTTTTTTATCATGTGTTTGTAATAAATCTGTTCCAAAGTATAATTGTTGGATCTGCATCTCTGAAGAATCTGTTCCCAGCAGCACAGACTAAAACTTAAAATAGCAGCTGTTTTATAACTGGGTGAAAGACGCAAGAGGCTTTTGCCATTTAATATGTTCATAGCCAAAAGGAAATAGGAGATTTATATGGTCAGTGTGTGTCTGATGTACCTTTTCCAGTACAGGCTGCGTTTTATTGTGACGGTCAGATATTTCAGAGCCCTTAAATGAATTCTAGCCCTTAACAGGAGAAAGCCAAAAGAGATGGTAATAAAACCAGAAACAAATTGGTTACCAGATAGTCAGAGCCTCCATTTGCTTGCTTGCTTTTCCTTTTTCCTTTTTGTTTTTGTTGTTCATTGACAATGCCTGTGAGAGGCTAAAGGCAGCTCAAATTCAAAGCATAGATATCAAAAACTGGATTGCTTTGTTCCCTTACACTTATGCAAAGTTCAGAATTTATATTGCCTGAGCCCAGGATTAAGAAAGAGTTGGTGGAGAATTTTAATTTTTGATGCAGGCAACTGGCAACTCACAGGCAGGCAGGTACTACTAACCCCTATTGTCTGGCCCCTGCAACAGAAAGAGGCTCCCTTGCTGGCTTAATAACAAACTTTGCTGAGTAGAGTGGCAGGATACACAGACAGCCTCAGCAATTCTAAAATTAATGTTAGAAATTTTAACAGCCGTATGGAATATAGCACAAAGCAAACTAAAAAACAACAACAAAACCCAAAACAGGGATTATTGTCTCAGCTCTGCTGGGATACAAGAACATGTATTTGTTGTATATGTGTTTCAGGAATTTCAAGACGACATGATATGTCAGCTTTGGTGTCACACATTATGATATGTTTCTTACAAATTTTGTAAAAATATAGGAATTATCCTTGAGAATACCGTGTACTGTTCTTGATTCTGTTAATTCAAATATAAGGAAATGATTCTGTGAGTCATGTCACTGGGTCATAAATTCACACATATACCTTAATCTTGGTGATATATTGGAGAAATATATTTTCTCCACAAGAAATGATAGAACACAAATTTTCAACTTTTTAATTTTAGAGTACGCCAAATATATTGTAAATGTTCACACAATTTTCGAGCTCCAAGAGTCTTCATTGATGTTTTACATTGACAAAAAATGATTTCTTGATCCCCAACCGAAAGCACTTTTTGGGAACTTCCATAAGGGAAAATTACTACAATGATTTTGAGGTAGCAACCATATTAGATTTTTCATCAAGCAAAGTTTCCTCACATTTTCGGGATGGTTGGCCCAGCTGTTCTAAGGTTCCAAAACCAAACTGCGATCTCCAAAACCTGAGCCGTTTCCACACAGTTTGTCTTCCCCACCTTTGTTCCACTTATTGTGTCTGTTTTGCTAAGTCACTCTGAAAACTCAGCATCCACCCCCCCCCCATGCACTTACCTTGTGCTTTGTGGTCACAGGCAACCTCAGCACCTCCTATAAAAAGTGGGTTTGGAGGGGAGGTTGGGCACTTTTGTCACCACCGCCCACCTCCCTTTCAAATGTTTTTTTTTTTTTGCTCTGCACGTGCATGATCGCATGCTAAGAGCTTGCGGGGAGGAGCCGGGTGGCAATCGGACGCTTCCTCGGAGCACTTTTACTATTCACATGCCCAAGAATGAAGAAAAAGCACTCCACTGAACCACAGCAAAAGAAGATTGGCGAAAGTGCAGTAGCAGAAGAAACAGCTAAAAAATGGAAGCCAAACAGCTTGCAACTGTTTTTGAAAACAGAGACATCTGGAGTCAAGAGGAAAAGCTGCCAGCATTCGGTGAGTGGGCCATCTCTTTAAGGACGTGTGGAAACAGCCCTGGTCAAGGAATCTTATTACTGTGCCTCTACCAACAATTGCCATTTGAAATATCTTTATACTGTTTTCTTTATATGACCTGAATATATATGTCAACTGAAAAAGTGCTCTACACATACTAAAGTTTCTCTCTTAGCAGAATGCAAACAGTGAAGAAAAATGATATATTTGGGGGGGATGCTTTTCAAGATCAATCTACATTAGTAAGTTGAAGTAATGCAAAGGCCAAGACAGACAAATTATAAAGACTTTGCATAATTAATCAGCATCCTACAAACATCAAGTATAATATAGAAGCTGCTATAAAGTTATACCAGGGGTCCATAGATATTTGAGGTCATTGTTAGAGGGATACAATATATATTCCCTGTCCACAGTGGCTTCTTACGGCATTTCAGTAGAAAGAGTTGATGAGTGTGTACATTCCTTGCATTTGGGGCAACACACACTGCCCTTTCCTCACAGTTTCCATTTAAGTGCTGTCCCCTGAGTTTGGCCATTTCGGCACACCATTAGCATGGGTGTATTTAAATTCGATGGATGTCATGTGCAATTAAAAAAAAAACCTGAATTCCCCAAAAGACAGTATTATTTTCTCTGGAGCAATGTCACGAAGTCCAGAATTGAAGGTTAAACTCAGCTGGCCTCCCCCAAAGAGGCATGTCTTGTCAAGAAGCTATCTTCTCAGTCGAGCACCTAATTCATTTAACGGGAATGTAATTTTTTTTGTTTTTTTATTGCTTGAACGCATGACACTTCCTTATACTGAGTTTGATTATTAATCAAGGTCAGTATAGCAATGACTCTCCAGGGTCTCTGGCAGAGGTCTTCCACATCACCTACTGCCTTGTCCTCTTTCACTGGAGATGTTGGAGATTGAAACTAGGACCTTCTGTATGCCAGGAAGCCATCTATCACTGGACTACAGCCCTTTCCAGTTTAGCATGGGGGGAGGGGAGTATAGTCTGGGTAATATCCAGGCATTGAAGGCTGTGACTCTTCTCTAACTTCTTCATTTGATGAATATAGGCTTTCCCCCCTTCCTTCACAAACCATCCCTCTGCCCATTATTCCTTCCTTTTACAGTACATGTCCCTTGGACATCCTTGCCACCTTCACCTCCTAGAGAGTTTGTACGCTTTTGTGGGATGTCAGGCGGAATGCTAGACAAAGTATATTCAATTTCTTTGTTCTTTATTTGAACAAAATTTATCACTTTGGGGATGTAAATGTCATTCTGCTGCTTTCAGATGGCCCAATAACTCACTAAAGTAAGAGATAACAAACCGGTATCATTTAGACCACTTACATGGGAAAATTTTTGACCTGTGTCTCACATCATGTCTAAATCAACGGAAAGATTTTGCTTTGTGCATTTGAAAGTGCATCACTGGCCATTTCCACACGGCTTACCTTGTTCCGGAAAACAGCAAAATCTCGCATGAAATTGCGCGAGAAGGTGCTGTTATCATGCGAGAAGACGCGATAGCAGCGTCTTCTCGCGAGATTTCACACGAGATTTCGCTGTTTTCCAGAACAAGGTCAGCTGTGTGGAAACGGCCACTATCTGGATCAAAGTGGATGGATGAGAGAGGGAAAGAGTCCATCTGTCACACCTAGTTTTTGTATTGACGTAATTGCTAAAATTGAACTAGCTTACAGGTCAGAAACTTGGAATCAAAGTTATTTGCATAACATACTTTCCCGAAGTATTATTATTTTTAAAAATCTTTTGAAGTGCAAACAGAGTACATGCAGAGTCAGGGTGCTTTGGGCTCCCTGTGATCTCTCCAAGCAGTTCCTTTGCTTAAATAAGCAATTTCTCTAGGATCCAAAATGCTGACTAAATTCTCTTTTGTTCAGAAACTATTTGTTTCCATCTGCATTACAAATGCTGGATTTTAAGCAACCTTTCAACACTGCATAATCCAAAGAGTGATCTTGTCACCATGCCCTTTCTTCTCTGGGATAAAGCTACTGTATTCTGAACTTGTGAAGAAAGGAAATAGGATTAGAGGAACGCTGCGGATGGAAACAATGTCAAGCAAAAGCAGAGCACCCTACCAATCCTCATTCTGCAATGGGAATTGTAATCCACTCATTTGTGCTAAAGACTTTGTGTGCTCTCAATTAAGCAAGAGACATAAAAAGCCTGGCAGATATTGATATTATAGTCTGGCCCTCTGGGACCCACAATTAAAATACACTTCAGCAAAATTTTAGCCATCTAGCAACTTAAAGCATGCCTAGTTTCACCAATATGTCATTAGCTGAGGATTATAACATGCAGAATAACCAGCAACCAAAGAACTATGGCAAGGTTGTCAATTGTCTGTTTTTCACTTAATTATGGGAAATGGAGGATTGTCTCCCCAATCATCCCCCCATCCTTCAACTTCCAAGATTGATGTTATGGTGCAACTAGACCTGCAGTCCATCAAGGAGACATATAGGATTTGTAGGACATGCCACATAATCAGCTCTTTCTGCCTTTACCCCATACTGGCTACCAAAGGTCTCAAATGAAGGAAGTTGCTGCAACAAAACTCTTTGGACAATGGTGTGGTTACCTGATAGCTCTGTGAGAACCAGTGACCAGATACTGTCACCGGGCTGTGGCAATAAAAGAAATTTCTTGGAAATGGTGTGGGATCCTGCACTGTGATAGCAACTGAGGCCTGATTACATGTGCGCTAAACACATGTTTAATGGGGAGGGCCCAACTGAACTTGCTTTTTGCATGTAACTAGTATTCCCCCGTTCCCACCTTCTACCTCCCACTACCACTCACCTGGTCGGCAGGGGGGAGGTGTGGGAGTGACATCATCGCACCATCCCAAGAGGGCTCCTACACTTCGCAGCAGGATGATTTGGGCTCCAAACAAGCTGAATTGGGCCCGTTTGAGATCCAAATCAGCCCGCTGCAAAGCACATGCATGCTCCTGCACCTGGGTGATGATCTTGCCAGGAAGTGATATCACCGGAAGTGATGATGTCATCACACGAGCACAGAAGCACAAGGGACACAGAGAAGTTGAGCACCAGGCATCTGCCCTCCCACAGGGAGGATAAGGGGACCTGGCAAACCTAGACTGCTCTAACCTTCAGAATTGTTTGTGGGGGAGAGGGGCTCACAAGCGCATGTGCAAAGGAAGGATAGGCTTAGTCAGTCTCTGCTTTCTACCCAGCATGCTTTTGCAGATACAAATAGCCATGGGGAGCAAGGCGTTCATCTTACTGCCGGAGATACATGTCTCCTGAGAAAGATAGTCAGAGAAACACCCTGCTCCCCACAGATATTTTGTATTTGCAAAAGAGTGCTGGTTAGAAAGCAAAAACGGACAAAGCCTCTCCTACGTCTGTGTGTTTATGGTCTTCCCCCTCACAAACCATTATGAAGGTGAGTGCAGTTACACGCAAAGTGCAAGTTGTTTGGGTTTCCTCCTATTGAACATGTTTAGCGCCCGAGTACTCAGGTCCTAAGAGTCTTTGAAGGGTGTATGGGAGAGAGGGGATGAAGAAATACATACATAAGGACAGGAGAAGGCAAGCTACAGAAGAATTCTATGAGGTCCTGTTTCGAGCCAGAAAGAGAAGTACCCAAGTATTCAGGAAATTCCCTTCCAGCTATTCTCTTGCTAGACTGCTATTCAGGCAGTGACATCTGGTGTCCAATGGGGCTGGTAGGATAGAGGGATTCTACAAATGAAATAGAAGTGAAACCAAACTATATACTGTCTCAAACTGTGTTTTTATAGACTGAGGACCATACTACATGGTACATTTTAGCAACCCTACCCAACTTGCTTTTAGTTCAGTCAAACTGCAGCTGCAGGGAGTGTCACATTTAAAGTCTTCAGGAGCTAATTACACTCAGGACAACAGCACAGGGCTAGGAGAGGGCTCCTGCCTCCCTCCTCATTGCTTCCATCCATCTATCCATCCATCCATCCATCCATCCATCCATCCATCCATCCAATTTTTAGCCCATCCTCCCCATGAACAGGCACAGGGCAGGGTATAATAAAATGCTCAATGAGCATTTAAAATATATAAAAATGTATAAATAAGATTTAAAATACAAAAAACATAAATACATAAATACCTAAAGCAGCATATCAGATGGTGGCCCCCTGAACATAACAAACCAAGAGGAGTGGGTGGGGTCCATAGTTTAATCATATTCTGGTGACAGCACTTACGGGGGGCAGATGACTTTGTTGCCCCCCTGGCAGGAGACCGGCACGGAGGCACCTAAGCAATCAAAAAGTCACAGACTGGCCTCAACCACATGCCTGGTGGAACAACTCCATCAACAGGCCCACTGAAAGGACATAAGGTCTTGGCGGGCCCACCAGGTGTCCTCCGACAGAGAGTTCCACCAGGTTGGGGCGAGGACTGAAAAAGCCCTGGCCCTGGTCAAGGCCAGCCAGGCCTCCCTCAAAATGTATCATGTAGTTGGACCCCAAATTCATGCTCTTCAAAGGTGGAGTTCCTGCACTGATTGACTTAATAAACTAATAATAAATTGCTACACAGTGAGCAAACAAACCACCCAACCACAATGATAATACAAAGCCCACACTTTTCGGTTCCTCACTGAAGTGTAGCTGCAGAAGCCAAAGGGCTCTTGTCCAAACAGAAAGGAGCTACTCTTTGTGCAGCAAACAAAAACAGCATGATAACTCACTGGTCAGTGCAAAGGCATCTGTTGCCCTTCTAAGTCCCTGACTCGTCCAAGAATTCTACATACTGTAAATCCATTGACCAGACCTGGCAAACCTCTCCTTACCTCCACCAGAGCTCCTCCTCATCCACTGTTTCTTCACAGACTAGGGCTACCAGGTCTCCTGTTCCTGCTTGGTAGGGTAAGAAAAAAATGGGAGGGGTGGCAAGGAAAAATGTGTGCATGGAGGAGCATGTGTGATAATCTGCAGGCACAATGTCATGTCTGGTGCAGATGCAGAAGTGACATCATCATATTGGTACTATGCTCTAAGATTCCACTAAAATTCTATGGTAAAAACCATAGAGTTTCAGTGGGATCTTGGAACGTCACCTTGACAGAATGATGTTAATTGGCCTCTCTGCTACAGTGTGACATCACTTCCACTGCGAACCCAGAAGTGACATACCCCCACTGTCTCCTGCTGGTTGAAGTTGAGGCCAAAGTTTTATTTTGACATTTAGTCCTTTTAACCAAGAGTTATTAAGAACACAACAAATGTGAACAAGTTGCATTGCACAATAATAATTCCAAGGACATATTCTAGATCTAAATAGTAAACTCTTTACTATTTATTCACCACCTTAATATGTCTTTGATAAACAGACTGTAGCGAGTTCATTGATGATGTTGGCTGGCATTATGATGCCTTTATACTCCAGCCTTGATTTTTATTCTTTGTGCTGGAAAAATAAAGCATCACTCCTTTGTTTTTCAAAGAACTGCTCTTGGCCTTGTCCCAGTTTCATTTATCAAAGTAAATATACATGTTTTTAAAGAAAAAAAAAGAATGTCCTTCAATCTCCCTTTTCTGTATACTACCCTACTCTATACTGAAAGCAGATATAAGGAGGGTAAAACAATGTTCTTGACCCTTAGGAGAAGCTTTTTTCCCCCTAATTCAGCCTCATGCAAGACTGCAGAAGCATCTGCAGACAAACCATTCCTCTCAATCTTTCAGTCCTTTCCTCAGAAGAGTGAAATGTTGAGGCCAAGTTACTCAATAAATACTTTATCTCTACAAACAAACAAAACACTTGGAAGACAGTTAGAAAATGTTGATGCAATTACATATCAGCAGGACGTAATGCTATCTTTTAAAACAGCTGAAAAGAGTTAAAAAGGCAAATCACGGAATATTAGATATATCTGAGAATCATTGGGAACATGTGCAGTCTCATACTGAGCAGGGGGGAGGTTTAAAGATGATGGAAATCCCAGGAATTACAGTTCTGTGAGGTTAGAGAAGATACTGTGCAAGAGCCAAAGAAAGTAATGTGGGTGATCAGTTTGTATGGCTATACAAACAACAAACAGTGTTAAACAGCCAGTTTGGTGTAGTGGTTAAGAGTGGCAGGATTCTAATCTGGAGAACTGGATTTCTTTCTCCAATCCTCCAATTGAAGCTGGATGACCTTGGGTCAGTCACAGCTTCTCGGAGCTCTTTCAGCCCCACCCACCTCACAGGGTGTCTGTGGGGATAATAATGACATTTACTTTGTAAACTGCTCTGAGTGGGCATTAAGTTGTCCTGAAGGGCAGTATATAAATTGAATACTATTGCTATTGCTATTGCTATTAGTAGAGGTAGGCAATGACAAACCATCTTTGAGCCTCTCTTGCCTTCAAAACCCCACCAGGGGTCGCCTTAAGTTGGCTACAACTTGATGGCACTTTCTACCACCAGTCCAGAGGCAGCAGTGATGGATTCGTGTCACTCATTATCTTATACAATGAATTGGACAAATGGCTCAGCAGCACACCTGTGAACACAACAGAAGTTGTGCAGAATTATTTCTATCCTAAACTTCCCAGGAAAGGAAATGAGAATGTGCATAATATTAAAACCTTTGAAAATTCTAAAAATGAATTTAAAATATAAAAAGTAGAACATTAAGTGTCCATCACCAGCTGATGCAAGATAATAGGCTACATAGGGAACACTGCATATATGAGTTACAGAATATTTGTTATATTTGTTAGTTAATGTTGCAAAGTTGGATAGTCAGGAAAGCAGGGAATCTCATGTTGTGAAACATTCTTCAACCCAATAGATTGTAACAGATAAAATTCACTTTCATTGAAGCTGGATCACATTCACTTGCATTTTTCTAGTAGCAGAAGAGAACTAGAAATCTAATCTAAGTAATACTATTATGTATAATGTGGCTGCCGGCTAACTAATCCAGCTGCATGTAAGTGGGAGTATGAGAGCATGGGTGTGTCTCTGACATGCTTGCACAGGAGAGCCCTTTAGAAGCATCTTGCTTCTTGCCAGACCACGAGGACAGAGAGAATAAAGGCACAGAAAGTGGACGAGGAGTCAGAGAGAAGCTTCTAGCTCAGACAAAGAGAAGCATCACACATATACACACTGGTTCTAGTACAAAGGGGGAAATAGTGCTTCCCCCCAACTGGTGACAAGCTAGCCCTGTGATGTGCTCTGGAAGGATGGGTGGGTTGATCACTGTGGCAAATCCTTGCTGAAGTAAGGGGGCAGCTAGATATATCTCCTGCTCCCCCCTATTGGCTGAGCCTCCTCAGCCCAACCAATCCAGTCTCATGCCACATTTAAATTATGCAGGCTGAGGCAAACTCGTGTATAGTAAGGGTATGTACTCGACAAAGATTTGGGTTTCCCACTTCAGGTTTACCCCATCAAAGTGAGTGGTGATGGGGGTGGAGGGTGAGAATGGGGGATCACCTCC
Organism: Eublepharis macularius; assembly: GCF_028583425.1. Lineage (NCBI taxonomy): Eukaryota > Metazoa > Chordata > Lepidosauria > Squamata > Eublepharidae > Eublepharis > Eublepharis macularius. The sequence goes on from NC_072798.1 coordinate 84,377,410, forward strand.
ACCCGGGGACCTGGGATCCTTGGATCCCTTTCAGGCTTTCACACAGGCTGCCTGACTTAACTAGAATTCTCTCAGAAACACACAAACACAGACTCTCTCAGGCTCTACACAGTTTGCCTGTTTTGACCAGAATGAACATTTTCTCTCAGCTGAGACTAAAAACTGAAGGTAACTTCACCCCCTAGGGCACAGCTATTGTCCAATCAGATTATACTTCACTCACTCATCTACCCCCCTCCATCCTTCTTTCCTCAGAGGCCTGCATTTAAACTCACAGTAAAAACTGCACATTAGCAAGTAGAAGTAAAGTAAATAGTTTATCTGCAGTACATTACATGGAGTATCCTTGTTTTCTATTATGCATGAGCACTAGCAGCATGTACTTCTAAAAGGCAGCCAAAATGACCCACCATACGAGGTTCTGTGTCTCATATAAGGGTTCCGGACTGAAGACCACTTTCCTAGAATATCACATGCAGTATCCGGACAGATTGTTTCCGAGAAAGAAAACAGGCTGGTTCAGGACTGTAGGAAAAATGGAGCTCTTCAAACAAAGCTATCCAAACTTTAAAACCCTAACAAACTGAGGACAACAAGCATTTTAGAGTGAAATGCTTTCTAAAATAATCCCACACTGGAGAACAAAGAAGTTTATATGAAGTGGAGAATAAATTATTTCCAGAAAAGATTTAGGACCAGAAACAAACAGAAGCAGAAGTTAGTGATATGCTGTAGCATGGTAGACAAGTACCTCCAATGATTGTATTAAGAGAAACTTCATTTCCAGTGCTAGAGAGGAAACAAGATGGTTTTAATCCCCATAGGCTGGGCCTCATCTGAAATGTTTGAATTAATTCTGTGAACCACAAGATACTAAAAGATTGGAAAGGATTCAGAAGAAAGGTATCAAGATGAAAGACCATCTTGAAAACAAACAACACTGGGAATGACTATTAGGAAAGGCAAGACAAACATCTGTTATGAATGCATATGGCGTAATCAATTTTAGAGCAAGGAACTGGAAGAGATAGATTCCAGGTTATCAAGCCAGCCTAACATTTTATTGCTGACGGCAAAGCTGCCAAGTTTTGCTTTTAAAAATCCTGGCATCACAAGCTACTTTGCTCTGAGCAGAGTCTGTGCCTCAGCTTAAAAAGACAAGGACACACACAGATATACATCAACATATATGGAATGGTAGAAGAGTAATAGCATCGGCTTCTACACACTTTTTCATGGGGCTCATTGTCTCTTCAACGTATCATGTGCATGGATCTGCTTTTCTTGGTAAAAGTGGCGCCCTTGCCCTGAGACATTTCTAAAAGCACGTGCCATATATGTGGACTAGCAATGAAGCAAATGGCACTTTAAAAAAAAAGATACTCATGAACTTGCCTTATACTGAATCAGACCACTGGTCCTTCAAGGTCCGTATGGTTTACGTTGACTGGCAGTAGCTGTCCAGGGTCTCAGACTGAGGACTTTCATATCTCCTATTGTGTGTGTGTTACGTGCAACCAAATTGCATCCAACCTATGGCTATCCTATGAATGAGAGACCTCCAAAATGTCCTATCATTGACAGACTTGCTCAGATTCTACAAACTTGAGGACATGGCTTCTTTTATTGAGTTTATTGGGTCTTCCTCTTTTCCTGCCGCCTTCCACTTTTCCTAGCATTATTGACTTTTCCAGACAATCTTGTCTTCTCATGATGTGACCAAAGTACAATAGCCTCAGTTGTGTCACTTTAGCTTCCAGGGAGAATCAGGCTTGATTTGATCTAGTACCCACTTATTTGTCTTTTTGGTCATTCATGGTATCCACAAAACTCTCCTCCAGCACCACATTTCAAATGAACCCATTTTTTTCCTGTCAGCTTTCTTCACTGTCCAACTTTCACATCCGTACATAGTATTGGGGAATACCATAGTTTGGATTATCTTGACCTTGGTTCCCAGAGAGACATCTTTATCTTTAAGGATCTTCTCTACCTCCTTTACAGCTGTTGGAAGAGCAGCTTGGAAGTCTCAATCCTTTTCTGATTTCTTCATTGCAGTCTCCCTTTTGGTTGATGATTGAGCCAAGGAATAGAAAATCATGATCCTCCTTTTAAATTAGGATGCCAGGAATTGAAACTTGGACCTTCTGCATGCAAAGAAAACGGTCTACCATGGCCCAACCATTTGATACAAGTATCAAAGATAAGCACACTCTTACTTAACACTATAACTGATAATAAAGCTCAAGACAATGCATCCACCTGGATTGAATTGAGATCTAGGCTTCTTATCTCATTACCAATGCTGATTTCTCACACCTAATCCAATCACGCCCACATCAGTCATTTACATACTATTGTCATTTGGCTTCTGAAAGCACTCCACTCTCCAAGATACAGATGGACTCACATGCTAGCTATACCTGAAGAAGTGAGCTGTGCCTCACAAAAGCTCATACCCTACCATAAATTTTATTAATCTTATAGGTGCTACTGGTCTCTTGCTCTTTTCTATTGTAACCATCTGGCCCTATGGACAACTTGAGGTTCTTGTCATTATTATTATTCATAACTTGTTTTTGTCTGTGCCTTGATATAATCGAATGAATTACTGACATTCAGAAAGTTCTTGGGAACTATGATTTACAATACATTAAAAGCAAACCCATTTATGTGCACCATCCCATGCTTATGCACATCCAATCTGGTCATCCCTATTCATGCGCAACTCTTCCCAATTCATGCAGGCACGCAGCAGATGTATGCAATGGCATTTATAGCCATCTAAAAATGTATCTTTGGGTTGCTTTTGTTTTGCTGTGGAAGATGCTTTGAGGCTATGAGTAAACATCTTGACTTTACATCCATTGTAAATGAGGAGAAACTGTCCTCGAGATGCGTAAGAGTTATGGGTTTGTCTCCAAGGCTGGACTTTAGCATCCAAAGCGAAGACCGGCCCACAGTGTTTAAGGACTGTTTGTTCTACAATAAAAATAGGAGTTTATTGAAGAATAAAGCCTGAAACTATGCTTGTCGTTTCGATTATTAAATGATGTTAACCCACACCGGAGCAGAAGTTTAGCACGTAGCTCAAGGACACACTCTCAAACTTTTTTTCCTCATTGTATTTCTCCGTGTACACCAGGTTTTCCTATATAACAAGAATGGAATCGAGCCATTTGAAAGCACTAACATATTTTGTGACAAAGATTTACTCACTGCTTTGGGATGACTGTAAAGAAGCAGTTCAAATTATTCAAAGAATTAACCTGCAGCATAGTTCTGCCAGGATTGTGCCCCAAATGGCCGAACCTGAAGCGGCCTAGTGGTGGAAAATCCATGATCAGATCTTCCCAAATGTTGAAACCAGGGATTTTTTTCTGGGAAAAGAGGTGGTGGAACTCAGTGGGTTGCCAGCACAGGGGGTAACTCTTGGTGGGAGGTAGTACCCTGGGTACCACATGCATGTGCGCAAAGTATGCGCATGCTCCCAGGACTGCACAATGACGTCACTTTGGGTCAGCTGGAACAAGGGGGACATTTTTAAAAGTTTAATCCGCCCTCGGTGAAAATGGTCACATGGCTGGTGGCCCCGCCCCCTGCTCTCTAAACAGAGTGGAGTTTAGATTGCCCTCCGCGCCACTCCCGTGGTGTGGAGGGCAATCTAAACTACCCTCTCTCTGGAGAGCAGGGGGCGGGGCTACCAGCCATGTGATCATTTTCAAGAGGTGCCAGAACTCCGTTCCACTGCATTCCTGCTGAAAAAAAGCCTTGGTTAAAACTGCAAATAGTAGGTAATTGGGATTTAGACTGGGACCATTGTGGGGGGTAGAAGAAAGGGATGAAAGCTTCAGCCCCCAAATGTTTTTGTGTCATTGACTATGAGTGTGTGATTTGGTGTACCTGTTCCAAAAATATACACAAAGAATACCTTATGAGTATTTTGGGGTATATTTGGGGATTCTACTCAAGTCCTGGATTCTTGGATAGACTGTTATTGGCCTCCCAGTTAATTCCCAAAAGATTGGCAATGAACTAGGGCCGTTTCCCCATGGTCTAAAAATAGCCCGATTCTCACAGAAGGCTGCCAGCTTCCTCACACAATTTTTGACACCATCCATTTACAAAACAGAGGCAGGCAGCCACAAAGCACCATTGTCACTGCCTACCTCCATTTTGTAAACAGATAGCATCAAATATCTCACCAGGAAGCCTGCAGCTATCCATGATTATTGCACTATTTTTAGACAGCGGGGAAACAGTCAATATCTCTTATTCCCTAAGTGGGAATCTTTACAGTGGGCTAGAGGGGCTACTTTCAGTGCCGGATCTAGGCATGCGGGCGCCCGGGGCAAACCTTGCCTGGGTGCTCTGCGCGTGCAGCACCCAGGCAGTGAGGGTGTGTGCTGGGGCGGCTGGCTGGCTTGCCGTGCACACAGGACCTCCCAGCCCTGCGCTCAGCCACCCACACGGCAAGCCAGCTGCCCCAGCGCACGCCCTCGCTGCCGCCAGTTCCACGGCTCACCAGGTGCTGGGGTGACTGGCTTGGCACGGAGCTGGCTGAGCACAGGGCTAGGAGGCCCTCTGCATGGTTCGCATGCCCCACTGCCCTGTGTCGCCCGTGCGGCAAGCCGCCCCCCCCCCCCCCGTGCACAGTGAGCCACGGAGCTGACGGTGGTGAGGGTGTGCACTGGGGCAGCTGGCTTGCTGCGCTGGTGGCTGAGCACAGGGCTGGGAGGTCCTGCGCACGTGGCAAACCAGCCGCCCCATCGGCGGGGCTGGCAAGGGTCTCCCAAACCTGTGCTCAGCCTCCTGGGTGGCTGGCAGCCACGCCTAGTGCCCCCTCTTTGGTGGCGCTGGGGGCAGGCTACCTCCCCTGCCTCCCCTCAATCCAGCCCTGGCTACTTTTGGAGTAAATGACACCAAAATTGCATCTGAGTGAGGGTTAGCTGTCCTCTGAACTCCCCCTTCCCCAAGTTTCAAGAAGATTGGGTCAAAGGATCCAATTCTATGGGCCCCTAATCAAGGTCCCTCATCTACTCTCAAGTGCATCTTATGGTGAGGATCCCGTACTTTCTGGTGTACAAAGAAAATACATGTCAATTTCATCCAGTCTCTAGAATGCACACAGGCATTCAAAAGCAATTTACAAATTGAATTGTAGGTCAGACCGTCCTGAGCTAACCAACATGGTGGTGTGTTTGTGAATGAAACGTTATGAATTAATATTGCCTATGAAGAAGTGACTGGACGAAACGGGGTGGAGACTATGCTGGCAAAACCTGTAGGCGTTGCTTGGCGTGGCTTGTCTATATGCAGGTCTAAACGCTGACTTCTGCAGGCATATGCTACAAAAACTGTTACCTACAATTCAATTTGTAAATTGCTTTTGAATGCCTGTGTGCATTCTCAAGACTGGATGAAATTGACATTGTATTTTGGCATGATCTATCTAAATGCTGATTTAAACACTGACCACTGCAGGTGTGTGCTACAGAGACTGTTGCCTACAATTCTCTTTGGGCATTACTTTTGAATCCCTGCATGCATTCTAGAGACTGTATAAAATTGATATTGTATTTTTCCACCAGTTGGACCTGTTGATAATTGTATTGATTGGTGATATTGATTATTTTCACTGAGCACTTTTGCACTTTATACTGATTATTAAAAGTTTGATACTTTAGTTATATATTGCTTACTCTGGAAAGTTAGTTTTGTATGTGGTTACCTCCAAGAGGCTGTCAAATTGCTACCGGTATTTTGGGGCAACACAACCCCCAGCTAAAAACTTGGAACCTGTACCTTTGGATGAGCCAGCTACTGAATCCCGGACCAGTCCAAGTCACAGTTTGTTATTTTGCTTGGTTGGTTGATTTATGTATCTTCTATTTTCTATTTGCTGCTTTGGGTCCTTTTGAGGAGAAAAGCAGGATTTTAAATAAATAAAACTGCTTGAGAGGAGCTAAGGATCATCTCCCTCCCCCAATAAGCCCCCCAATCAGTTAAGGGCTTGGTTGATGCTGTGCGGCGCCAAGAGACTTCCCCTCTCCTGCCCTCACTGGCCACATGAGCCAACAGTGGGCTGGCTTGAGATGGTCTTTCACTTTTGGATTCCTCCACATGCTTGCCAATTAATAATAACATAATAACATTTGATTTATATACTGCCCTTCAGGACAACTTAATGCCCACTCAGAGTGGTTTACTAAGTATGTCATTATTATCCCCACAACAAAACACCCTGTGAGGTGGATGGGGCTGAGAGAGCTCCAGAGAACTGTTACTCGCCCAAGGTCACCCAGCTGGCTTCAAGTGGAGGAGTGGGGAATCAAACCCAGCTCTCCAGATTAGAGTCCCACGCTGTTAACCACTACACCAAACTGGCTTTCAGGCTCTTAGCCTGAACTATACTCTAGCAACCCTATTTAGGGCCTATTCGATTACACAGCCCAGGCCTAATTAAAGTACCCCCCACCCCACCCTCAGCCTGAAACAATACGGAGCAGGCCAAAAAAAGCACGCATTTCTGATCGATGAGCCAAGAGGAGAGCTAGCAAATCATAGCTGTGGTTGCCTTTCCTTGCCTGCCTAGCCTTTCATTCTTAAATTTATGTTATAAAATCTCTTAATGTACCATCTGGATCTGACACCTTGCTGGTATTTAATCAAGGGCTCCACTTCAGATATCCCATTCTCTCACAGATTTTCATTATTATCCCTATAAAAGAGTGGGCATTGGGTTAAGTATCTCCCCATCATTACCCATGCTTAAAAAAAAAAAGATGTGTTATGATTTTCCTCCCCTTCTTAGCTCGGATAATCCAACATATTGCTCATAGTTCTTTTTCTCAAGCGCCAGATCACACGTTTGCTATCGGCTACAGCACAGGTTTTGAGTTCTTGGTACATCCACCTTAAGCAAACAAGATACTGGCACTTAGAAACTGCCTTCTTCTTTTCAGATTGTTTATATTCCCATCTCTGCACTTTTAACGCTCTTTTTCAAGAGGCGCCTGGTGGCCTGTGTCTTTCCACTATTCACAGGTACATAAAGATCTGAGAGATGCCACCTGGTTTGCACCTACTGCTTCCAACCAGTATTATGTGCATGTCTGCAGTTGCTTTAAAATGCCTATAATTATCGCATGGGCTTGCTTTATGCATTACTGGCAAGTGCAGCCCCCAAACCTGTGAAATACACTTCTTTCATGGGTTTTTCTTTTCCTGTTTTCCATCATCCATCAGGCTTTCCTCCCTCGAGAAGATAAACAAAAGCCTTTTAAAACAATTTGCTTTCTCCATGGAAAAGGGAAAGAATAACCACTAGAAAATGATCCAGAGGAGTTAGCCGTGTTAGCCTGTAGTAGCAAAATCGAAAAGAGTCCAGCAGCACCTGATGACGAGAACTGTGATTCTCGAAAGCTTATGCTACAGTAAAGTTGGTTAGTCTTTAAGGTGCTACTGGACTCTTTTTGATTTCACTAGAAAATGAGGTACAATTCCCAACATTTGATTTTACCCACAAAGCCCACTTCAGTATCCAATTGCAGGATAATACTGGGAATTATGCATTATTCCTCATCGTATTTAACATTTTGGAAAGATCCTGGAACCGCAGTTGACTTTCACTTGGAGAGATCATTGCTATGATTTATTTTTCTACCTTTACAATGCGATCTGAGTAGAATTATACCATTCTCAGCCCACGGACTTCAATGGACTTAGAACGGCATATCTCTGCTAGGGATGGCACTAATAGTAAGACATTATTCCTATTAATAAAAAAATGCTGATTCTATTATTTCTCTATTACATCTACATCTTGTGTCCTTATGAAAAGTTCAGGACTGGGTACATGGAGTTGTTACAAGAACAGGTGGTCACTGGCCCAAAGTCACCCAGTGAACTTCATGGCTGGATGAGAATTTGCACCCGGGACTCCACGAACTATCTTTGCATGTACATTTACTCAAGTTTCTTAAAAGAAGGCTAGAATACGAAAGTTTGGATCCCAGCCTTTTCTTCTCTTTCCAGCGTGTTTTCCATTGCACAGGCATTACAGAGGCCATTTCCACATATGCTGAATAATGCGCTTTCAATGCACTTTAGCAATCCTTTGGAAGTGCATTTTTTGTTCCACACATGGAAAAGCAGTTCCAAATGTTCACTAAAGAGTATTGAAAGTGGATTATCCAATGTGTGTGGAAGCAGCCAAGGTGTTCCTGTGGCACAAGGCTCTTTCTGCTCATTGTCTCGCACCAGAGGAATGCACTCTGTAATGGAGCACTGCTTCCACAATGGAGTACCCACTTAAGGTGTAAATATATGCTACTAAATACTTAGAGATGCTCAAGTGAACTTTTCTTCATGTGTTCCCCCCCTCCCCCAACTTTCCAGGCACTCGCTTGCAGGGTCACACTTCAATTTGTTCCACATGAATACATTCACACATTCGATATCAGTTCCTCCTCAACTGCTAAAAATATCCCAGTTTCCTCCATATCCATGCATTGAAATGCAGATCTTGACACTATCTCACACCTTAAAGAAATGCAAACTGGCAAGTTAAAGTTGCTACAGTACTTGTTCTCGCAGCAAAAACAGAGCTGAATTGGTCCTCTACCCTCCGGAATCACTTGCAGATGCAATCACACAAAGGAAGCTCCCATGAAAGCAGCATTCATGTACACCGAGCAAGAACAGCCTGCGTGTGAATTGAGGACTACACATAAAATCCTGCCCTTGAGTAACTCCAGGTAATTTGCAATGTGTATTTCCACTCCTGGATTAGGATCCAAGCCATAACACAGAAGAACCTCTCTTGCTCATTACAAGCTCCTAACAACAATGGACACATGAAACAAATACAACCAACACATTTCTTAATTTAATGTATTGTTAATTCATTGCACTACAGTACATTCAGATTTATTTAACATATAAAATTCCTGTTGACAGTAAGTGTCATTGCAAAGTAACATGTTTAGTTGGAAAACTGTCAGTTTAAGAAGTGCACTAAAAATGTTTTCTAAAGCATATGTTCCATCTCAGGGTATCCATTGGAGTCCTGCATATTTTAAAACACAATGCCCTTAATTACGAAGCTTTTGCAATGAATAATAATAACAATTCATAATGGCATTTGTGGATATGGGAAAGGAAACCAGAATGAGTAGGCCTGCATTAGCATATCACGAAACACCCCAGATCAGTTTTAGTGAGGCTTCAAAAGAATGTGAAACCCTTCTTTATCCTCTCTCTGTAATGCCAGATTTTAGAGACTGAATTCTCTTTGATTCCTTTATTTTCAGTGAGGACTTCTGAGGAAAGAGGAACCAGTGAAACCAAATTCCAGGGGCCACAATGATGTAGTTTGTTTTCAAATAATGTTTTGTTTGGATCTTGATGGGTTGAATATGGAAGAAATATTTGTGCGGGGAAAGCCTGCTTTGGGCTTTCCTGCTGTTCTCTTCCAATCATGCCCTCTTTGGTCTTCCAATGTCTGGTCAATCTTCCACACATCTATCAATTACCATATTGCATGGACTGCTAACTTATATCTGCTAACTTATATCTGGTATCTGAAAAGCCCATCAGTTGTATTAATGTATTAATAATTAAGGATGCTGTCAATTTTGCCATGAACCTGTTCAACAGTCACATGAAATTGCCTTATACTGAATCAGGCCATTGGTCCATCAAGGTCAATATGAAGGGAAGATGAAATTGACAGAGGTGAAATTGACAGAGCCTTTAGAGGCAAAGATGAAATTAACAAACCCTCTGAGGAGCTCTCTCTGCTGGCTTCCTCTTTTTAATCTACCCTCCTGTAAAGAGGTGAAATTGACAGAGCTTTGGCTCTGCCTTTTTAAACTACATTTCCCAGCTAACATTACATCTCCCTACACTTGAGCTTCCCCGTGTAAGATGTCTCATGTAGAGAGAGTCTCATGCAGGGGTCCTTCACACCACCTCCAACTTGATTCTTTCAATGGAGATGCCAGGAATTGAACCTGGGACCTTCTGCATGCAAAGCCAATGCTTTACTACTGAGCCATGGCCCCTCCCTCAATCGTTCAAAGGTATTGTGAGCTGATCACCCAGCCAGTTTGGTTCATACTGAACAGCTGCGAATGCCCACCAAACAGATTTGTATCAGCCTTTTTCCAAACAGTGCAGGCACAAAGATGCTCCAGATTCAAACCAATCAGCATCCATTAGCATGCCTAGGGACTACATAGACAAACACTGAAGGGAGGGATTTTATGAAGTCACAGCATTTAATTATGATTGAGTTATATGATCTGTGGCTGATTTAACTGCCTATTTAAACAATTGCCTGCTGAGTGGAGCAAGGAGGGGAGAGGGCTAGTAGAACTTCATCTGGCTGTGTGAGAAGCGCGGGCGCCCGACTTACCGGGAGCCTGGTTTGCTGCCGGGAGGCGCGGAGGCAGGGCAGGCGCGGCGGCCGGGATGCTGGCTGACTCGGTCTCAGCCGGGCAGCCAGCATCCAATCAGTTTGAATTCCGGCCGGCCAATCAGCCGGCCGGGGGGCGGGGCCGGGCCAGCCGGCGGACCTCGGGGAGGCAGTCTCCCCTCTGGTCCGCCTGCTGGGTATTTATTTAGGGCCCGGCCCGGCCCCAGTTCACTCGGCTCGGGCGGCGAAGGAGAGAGGAGCAGCGAGGAGAGACGAGCGGCAGCGAGACGGCGGAGAGAGGAAGCGAGCAGCGGGGGACCGGCAGCACGGAGGCTGAGGCTGGGGAGGTTTAGCTGAGCCTCCCCTTTCGACGCCCGGCTCAACTGCCGCCCGGCTCTCGGGCTCCTTGGCTCTCCGCTGCATCAGCATCTGGCCTGCAGCCTCGCAGGCCGGGCTCCCTGCCCCTCCTGTGAGCACAGGGCAGGTGGGAGCGCCGTGGTTGGGGCTCGGGGCAGAGCTGAGCCCAGGCCCCACCGCGGTGAAGACAGCCAACGAGGAAGGGAAGGCCGCGGGCTGCGACGCGCACAGCCATTCGACAGCCTCTTGTTGCTCCCTGCCCCTCTGTTAGCCAGGGCAAAGGAGCGGCGGAACCTCCCCCAACGGAAGGCACTGCAGGCCGGGGCATGGCTCCATCCAGACAGGCTGGAGGGCCGGGGAAGAAGGCCCGGGGAGGGGGGAAGTCCCCACCACAGCCCCCCAGGGCCAGCTCCAGGGGGGCCGCCGGTAGCAAGGGCAAGAAGGGCCCCGGGGGCGGGAAACCCAAGAAGACGGCCGGGGGCCAGGGGAGGAAGCCCGACACCGGGAGAGGCCGGCAGCAGGTACCTTCAAAGGGTTCCTCCCCCTCCACAGAGCTCCCCCACACCGCGGCATCCAGAGGGGGTAGGGGGCAGGCGAGGGAAGCCCGCCCCAGGCTTCCCCCCAAGAGGAAAGGCACAGAGCAAGGAGGGAGGGCAGCTGAGGATAGCACAGCCTCCTCCCTCCAGAGTATCAGCCGCACATTGGAGTTGCTCTCAGCCAGGGTGGAGAGCCTGGGGAACTCCGGGCCTGGGGGAGCCGCGCCTCCCCCAGGGCCTGTCGAGGTCCTCTCTAGCAGGCGCAGGAAGAAAAGGAGTAGTGGCTCTGCCAGAAGGCACCAAGGGGAGGGGTCATCAAGCTCCAGCTCCAGGAGCTCCAGCCGCAGGCGGCGCCCCTCCGCCAAGAGAAGGAAGGCCCCCAGAAAGTCGAGCCGACGCCACCGGCACCAGGAGGAGTCAGACAGCGATGGATCCACAGGTGAGTCCTCATCTGATTCTGAGTGCGGCGGGGCGGGCTACTGGGAGGCAGGGGCCGCCATCCCCGGGATCCCAGGCTGGGCCTCGCGGCGTAGGGTCTCATCTGGCGGTGGGGACTCCCGGGAGGTGTGGAGGGCGGATGACAACGAGACATCCCCCCTCCCCTCTAGGTCCTTCACGGACGATGAGGACCCCCCGGGGATCCACTTATCTCGTAAGGCCCGGGAGAGAATCCTGAACGGGTTCTACGTGGATGTTTTCTCCCTCCTCAGGCCGGAGGCGGAGGATGGGAGAAGTGCCCCGTCTAGCAAACGGGACAAAAAGACCCCAAAGAGGGAGGCGGCTGAGCGCACCTTTAATAATTGGATGGAGGGGTTCACTGTATACATGGGGGTGGTGCAGTTAGCGTACCCGCTACGAGGGTGGCACCTGTCCAATCACCTGGGCAATGTCCTGCGGGCCCGGGCCCTGGCCGGGGAGGCGGCTGCCATGGACTATGATGAGGCCTTTCGTAAGAGGGCTTCCCACAACCCCAGGGCAAGGTGGGACCTCATCAGCCAGAAGCTCTGGCTCTGGCTGGTGGGTCCCCAAATGAAGGGGCGGGCTGAGCCTGCCCGGGTGGGACGCTGGTTCGGCCGGCGGGACAGGCCTCGCGGCCTCTGCTGGGAATTCAACCAGGGCAAGTGCCAGCGGTCCAAGTGCCGTTACGAGCACTGCTGCGAGTCATGCGGGGCCCCGCACCCCCGCCAGGCATGCCCCCGAGGATCGCAGACCACGGCTCCCTTTCGGGGGGGCCGGTCCTCCAATGGCGGTGCCCACAGGGACGGGGGATCGGGTTCCACCGCTGCTCACCAATCCAGCAACAGCACTAAATAGCCCGGCCTGCGGCGTGTTGGGGTTGGCCCCCACGCCTATCCGCTTGCATGCCCTCCGTCCCCTCCTAGCGCAATACCCCAACAGGCTAGCAGCAGCCTTTCTGCTGGAAGGCTTCTCCAAAGGCTTTCGGATCCCTTTCACAGGCCCCCGTGTGGCCACCTCCTCGGGCAACCTCAAGTCCGCAAGGGAGCTGCCAGAGGTGGTCGCTGCAAAAATCGCCAAGGAGGTGGGGGCTGGCCGGGTCTCCGGCCCTTTCTCCGCGCCCCCGCTTCCCAACCTCAGGGTTTCCCCACTGGGGGTGGTCCCCAAGAAGGCCCCAGGGGAGTTCAGACTTATACATCACCTGTCATACCCACGGGGTTCTTCAGTCAACGACTGCATCCCCCAGGAGCTTTGCTCAGTTAGATACGCCTCCTTTGATCAGGCGGTCCGCTTGGTCCGATCCTGCGGACGGGGGGCCCTCCTGGCCAAGTGTGATGTCCAATCCGCTTTCAGGCTACTTCCAGTTCACCCTCAGGACTTCTGCCTCCTGGGCTTCAAGTTCAGGGATCAATGGTACGTAGACAGGGCCATGCCCATGGGATGCTCCGTCGCCTGTGCCGCCTTTGAGGCGTTCAGCACCTTCTTGGAGTGGGCCGCCAAGGATCGCATGGGCTCCCCCCACATTACTCATTACCTCGATGACTTCCTGATCATGGCGCCCCCTGGTGGTCACACTTGTGCCATCCGGCTCAGGATCTTCCAGGACTTGGCCGGCGAATTGGGGGTCCCACTCGCCCCGGAAAAAACGGAGGGCCCCGCCTCCCGTCTCACTTACCTGGGGATTGAACTAGACTCCGAGGCAGGCCTTTCTCGCCTCCCCCCGGACAAGTTAGCCCGGCTGCGGGCCATCATTGAGGCCACGCTCGCCCGGGAGAAGTGCACTTTAAGGGACCTCCAGTCCATCCTCGGCCATCTTAACTTTGCCTGCAGGGTGGTCTCCCCGGGTCGGGCCTTCTGCGCTCGCCTGGCCAGGGCGTGCAGGGGGGCATCGGCACCGCACCATCATATACGGCTCACAAAGGGGATAAAGGAGGATCTCAGGGTCTGGGGGGAGTTCCTCTCCTATTACAACGGGGTTTCGCTGTGGCAAGTTGCCCTCTCTCCAGGCTCCGACTTGCAGGTGCAGTCGGATGCAGCGGGCAGCCTGGGGTTTGGGGTTTTCTTCAAAGGAAGGTGGTGCGCCCAGCGATGGCCCTCATCCTGGGCCAGCTCCGGGATCCTCAGGGACCTCACCTTCCTAGAGCTGTTTCCCATATTGGTCGCTGTCACTATCTGGCGGGAGGAGTTCAGGGACAAGCGGGTCCTCTTCTGGTGCGACAACCAGGCGTCAGTACAGGTGATTAACAAGCAGTCCTCTCGCTCTGAGCGGGTCATGCGGCTCATCCGGCGTTTTGTCCTATGCTGTCTTTCTGCTAACATCTCATTTTCAGCCCGGCACATTGCAGGTTTGGATAACAGCATGGCAGACGCGTTGTCTCGCTTCCAGATGGAGAGGTTCTTCTCGCTGGCACCGCAGGCGGCACGCACTCCCGACCCGTTCCCGGTGAACCTGTGGCAGATTGGCGAGACACCGTGACACAGGGAATCTTCAGCTCCGTGGCTCCCTCCACTCTGCGGGCCTATGCCAAGGCGGTGGCGCGCTTCCTCACCTTCGCTGAAACGGCAGGGGAGCGGGGCCCCTGGCCGCCATCCAGGATCACGATCCTCCACTACTTGGCCCACCTGCGAGGATCTGGCTTCGCTCCAGGAACCATGCGGCGCGAGTTGTCAGCCATCTCTTTCGTCTGCCAGGCTGAGGGTTTCCCTGACCCATGTGGTGGTTTCCAGGCTCGCAGGGCCATTGAGGGGTGGGGGAGGATCTCCCCACGGGTACCTGACCAGCGCAGGCCCATCACCCTGCCCATCCTGCGGGCGATCCTGCGGGTGCTTCCAGACATTTGCTGGTCATCATATGAGGAGCGGCTCGTGCGCGTCGCCTTCACCCTGGCCTTCTTCGGGGCCTTCAGGGTCAGCGAGCTGGTGGCTGGGTCCCGCCGGGATGCTTCGGGCAGGGCCCTGGGCGTGGGGGATGTGGTTCTTTCCAGGCGCAGGGTCACCATTGTGGTCCGGCAATCCAAAACTGACCAGCGGGGCCGGGGGGCCTCCGTCACCTTGCGGGCCGCGCGTGAGCGGGCCATCTGTCCAGTTACGGCTGTCCAGTCCTTCCTGGCAGTCCGGCCTCCCCTCCCAGGCCCCTTCCTGGCGCACAGGGGGGGCTCCCCTCTCACACGCTACCAGTTCGCGGCCCTCCTGCGGTCCTGCCTTCAGGCGGCAGGGTTCCCGCCGGCGGATTTCGCATCCCACTCCTTCCGCATCGGCGCGGCCACGGTGGCGGCGGGCCTCGGGCTCCCCGCATCTGCCATCCAGCAGCTCGGCCGCTGGCGGTCCAGGGCCTTTCGCACCTACATTCGCCCTGCCCGGGCTCTCGCTCATTGAGTTTTTTGTTTATGCTTCATGTTTCAGGGCGGCGGAGGATTGTGTGGATTTGCGGCCACAGTATCGTGTATTGGGCTGGGAAGTACGCCACGTCTTCAGGATGGGGAAGACACCTTGGGCTGGACGACCGCATCGAAATTCGCTGGATCGGCTCCCGGGGCATGCTGTGGGAGGCGCTGGCTCCCACTTTGATTCGGAAGGCCCGCCAGGAGGGCCCACCCGACGCCTTGATTATCCAGCTGGGAGAAAACGACCTGGGCAGGCGGGAGGCTCCGGAGCTGAAACGGGCGATGTGCAGCGACCTGGGCTATCTAAGGGGGTTGTTCCCTCGGACTTTCTTCCTGTGGTCGGACTTGCTCCAGAGGCGCTGCTGGCGTTTTGCGCGCCACCCCGAGAAGGTTGACGGAATCCGGCAAAGGGTGGCCCGCGCCATGGGACATTACATCTCCGCTGCCGGGGGCCTGCTCATCCGGCACTCGGATATATCATTCCGCATGGAGGCATTGTTCCGACCAGATGGGGTGCACCTGTCCAGCTGGGGGCACGACATTTGGCTGCAGGACCTCAGGGATGGCCTGCTGGAGTGGTTGCGGCGGTAGGAGCTTTGGCGGGAGCCCCCCCCCCCGGGGGGGGCTCTGGTGGCGGTTGGTCATTGGATCGGATCTCTTTTGGGGGAATCAGGGCCTCCGCCCTGGTTCCTGTAAGGGGATTCCCATAAGGAATCTTGGGGGTGAGTCACGGAGGTGCATGCCCAGCTCGGGGGCTGCCAGGCGGACTCACCACCAGGCGACAGGGGAATCATGCAGGGGTGTACACCCAGATGATCTCCCCCTTAATGCCGCTCCTTGGGTGCCCCCCCCTCAGCTGGGGTCTGAGGGGGGAGGGTTCATCGGCTGGCAGGCGGGCCAGCCGATGCTTGGGGATCCGATCCATATGACTGCCTTCGCTCCTTACCTGTTGTTCGCAATAAAGTTGTGGCCTATTTTCACCCAGCCATTGTGTGGTCTCAGTTTGTCGCCAGCGCCTGCCATCCTCCGCGCCATCAGCCTAGGCTGCAAGCGCGGGCGCCCGACTTACCGGGAGCCTGGTTTGCTGCCGGGAGGCGCGGAGGCAGGGCAGGCGCGGCGGCCGGGATGCTGGCTGACTCGGTCTCAGCCGGGCAGCCAGCATCCAATCAGTTTGAATTCCGGCCGGCCAATCAGCCGGCCGGGGGGCGGGGCCGGGCCAGCCGGCGGACCTCGGGGAGGCAGTCTCCCCTCTGGTCCGCCTGCTGGGTATTTATTTAGGGCCCGGCCCGGCCCCAGTTCACTCGGCTCGGGCGGCGAATCCCACCCACCGCTCCCTTTCTTTCATTGCTTGTATGGTTTCTTCTTTGTCACAACTTTTGGCGGTTGGTCATTGGATCGGATCTCTTTTGGGGGAATCAGGGCCTCCGCCCTGGTTCCTGTAAGGGGATTCCCATAAGGAATCTTGGGGGTGAGTCACGGAGGTGCATGCCCAGCTCGGGGGCTGCCAGGCGGACTCACCACCAGGCGACAGGGGAATCATGCAGGGGTGTACACCCAGATGATCTCCCCCTTAATGCCGCTCCTTGGGTGCCCCCCCCTCAGCTGGGGTCTGAGGGGGGAGGGTTCATCGGCTGGCAGGCGGGCCAGCCGATGCTTGGGGATCCGATCCATATGACTGCCTTCGCTCCTTACCTGTTGTTCGCAATAAAGTTGTGGCCTATTTTCACCCAGCCATTGTGTGGTCTCAGTTTGTCGCCAGCGCCTGCCATCCTCCGCGCCATCAGCCTAGGCTGCAATGCACATGCACAGAAACCCAATTGCTCTGTGCTGCATAGTTAAGAAGGAATACAGTGAAGCCGCATGCCACACAGGGTTAACAAACAGCCAAAAAACCATCAAAAAAATTAGTTTCCTATTCACGACCAGTGAACAGGACATGAAATAAACTGATAAGTGTTTAAACATCCCTACTTATTACCAAGTGGCAAACTTTCATATCCCCCCACCCCCCGCATATGACTACTGTGTATATTAAAGCAGTTGCATAACAAATACAATTGTTGCATAATAATACAGCTCTGAAGACAATGCCTAAGAGATATAGTAAAAGAATATTACGAACATAAGAAAAGCCCCGCTGGATCAGACCAGTGGTCCATCCAGTCCAGCATCCTGCCTCACACAGTGAGACCAACTAGTTGCCATGGAGGACCAAAAACAGGATATAGAGGCCGAGAACTTCCCCCAATGTCACCTCCTAGCACTGGATTTAAGAGGTTTACTGCCTCTGTATATGACGGCTCCCTTTATTCACCATGGTTAGTAGCCATTGATGGACCTCTCCTCCACGAATCTGTCTAACACCCTTTGAAAGCAATCTGTGTTCATGGCCACCACTACCTCCACTGGCAGTGAAGTCCATAATTTAATTATTTGTTGATGAAAAAGTTATTTCCTTTTGTCCATCCTGTACCAATTGTCCGTCATCAACTTCGTTGCATGCACCCAAGTTCTAGTATTATGGGAGAGGGAGAAAAAACTGTTGAGGAGAATGGAGAACTTGAAAATATAGTCTCGCACTGTATTTTCCTTAATTAGATTTCTCCTACCATGCCTACCTATCAACAGTTGAGAGTAGTTCCTGCCTACTGTGAATGGACTGATTACTTTTTAATTGATTCTTGTTTTAACTCTGGCCTGTCCTTGTAATGTGTCCCTACCCCTCCCCACTCCCCAGTTCATCTGCTTGAATTTTGAGTATACTGTATTGGATGGACACTTCTATGTCTCTGATGAAGAGAGCTCTGACTCACAAAAGGGTATGCTTGAATAAATGTTGTTAGTCCAAGTTGCTATTGGAATCCTGTTTAATTTTTCTACCTCAGATCAACACATTTACCCCTCCAGAATCATTACTAGAGATGGGCACAAACACGAAACAGGCTGGTTCAGAGTTCCTGAAACACGGTTCAGGAAAGCTCCTTTTCCGGAACTTCCACAAACTTTAAACTGGTTTGTTGGGTCGTATTTACAGGGGCAGTTTAAATGGCCATTTCCCCAGGGAAATAGCCATTTAAACTGCCCCTTTAAGGAACTTGCAAGGGCAGGTCCCTTTAAAGTATCCGCTGGCAGGCGGCAGGGGGATTCCCCCTGCCACCTGCCAGCTGATAGTTTAAAGGGACCTGCGGCCCACGGCATCCTCCCCCTCCTCCTGTGAGGGGCATTTAAACCCCACGAACTGGGTTGTAATTCACCCCAGTTCTGTGCCAGTTCATGGTTTTGGGTCCGTTAAAATCCACGAACCACGAATCACATGGTTCGGGGGTTTTTTGGTCCATGCCCATGTCTAATCATTACCTTAGAAAGATGGATACTGAAGCAGAGGTCTCCAAGGAGAAACAATAATTGCCCTGAAAGAAAGACTGGTTAGACAGAGCGGTAGCTCAGAAATACAGTAGCAGGCACTCAGCTAGAGAGAACCAGCTGCCTCTCTAGTACTCCTTTTATGATCCAGGTAATTCATAGTAGTAAATTTAGCAAGGGGCAGAGGGCTGTAATTGCAATTCATTCATGACCTTCAAAGTTCACAAGGATTAATATTTTGCCACTCCCTAATAACTCTAGCTCATGTCTCAGCTTGAACTATTGTGGGAAATCCCACACATTAGAAGAAACAACAAATACAAGAAAGCTGTATCTTCTACTATTCCTCAACAGAATTGATCATTTTCATTTCTTTCAGCCTTCTGGGGGAAAATTGTTCATACGATGCCTCAGGGATTACTGGGAATTCATTTTAAAAGATCCATTCTGCTACTTCTTGGTTTCCACCAATTGTTTTCTGTAGTATTGGCAGTCCTTTATACACTGCTCTGAGTCGTTGCGGTCAGTAGAAAAGAAAATTTTAATAAATAAATATTACAAAGACAGCTATTGATCAGAGGATATGATATTTCAGGGAGTGCAGACTCATTTTGAGTAGGATATCTTTTAAAGCCATCCTTTTTAAAGCAATAAAGCAGATGCCATTCTGGAAAAGGGGTTAAGATATGAGAGAGAAAGTTACGGCTGAGAAAAGGGAGACTTTGTGGCATCAACCAGTAAGGTCATCAAATTTTGTTTTTAATGCCTCAGAGCAGGAACAGAATGTCTTGTTTTTGCTTCAAGGAACCAGTTTCTGTGGTAGTTTGGGGGGGGGGTTGTTGTTTGTTTTTTAATAAAGACCTAATATAATGCCTCTGAACCTGTGGAGTCTATAACATACGGGCACCAATTTAGTCTGCTTAGCTGAACAAGCTATTGCCTACTCTGTTCCAGGCCACCATCAAGAAAACAAAATTCATGCCTCCAACAGTAAAATCAAGCTGTCTCTGTAAGATTTGTGCCCCCTTTGTCCAAAAGCTGATCTCACATTGTTTATTTAAAATATTTATATGACTACCTTTCTCATAACAAATCAGGATGCTAGGAGAATAACAACTATGTAACAAAACACAATACATTTCAAAATATATTTTGATATTTATATATTCATAATATTTGTAAGACCACATTTATATTTATAATGTATTTATTTATAACGCATTGATAAATCCATCTTTCTCCTGAAAAATCAAGCCCTGAAGCAAGTAACAACAACCACACAACAAAATATAATAAATATCAAATCAATTAAAACGGCATTGAATTAAGCAATAACACCCTATTTGCAGCCAGAAAAAAATCATTTTTCTCTTAGATTCAAACTGCCTCCAAAGCTCTATGGAATCACTCTATTTTACAGCCTCAGCCCAAAACCAGGAGGGTAGCAACAAAGAGGGAAATCACCCTGGATTTCCTGACTCCTGTTATGTCAACCACCAACACCCCACTGCTCTTCCTTCGGCAGAGAATTGCATGGAGCAGCAGTTCTTTCTAAGGCTACACTTCCCAGGGAACCTTGCGAGATCCAACACGTGAAGAACACATCATCTCGTGTAATCTGGCTCAAACATCCAAGCCACTGCAGCATGAGCCCTAGGCAAAGATGGCACAAATGCCACCGTCTGCGGGAAGGAGCAAACATCTGTGTTAAAAAAATAAGAGAGCAATCCTAAGCAGGCCTAGCCAGAAACCTGTTTAAGGCTATTCAACAAGGCTTCCTCACAAGAGAGTTGTCGTGAGTCAGCCTCAGTCTGCTCAGTGACAATTCATCAGACGAAGAGTTGCTTGCAGTTAGCCTGCAAACTGACCCAGCTACAGCTGACCTCCAGTCAGATGAAGAACAACAACAGATCAGGTTCCCGGCTAATTGGAAAGTACAGCCTACAGCTGAAACAGAGAACTCTGTATCAGCAAACTCTGTAGCAGTCAACAAGGCTGCAGAAGCCCATCCCAGTTCTCCCTCTTCTCCTATACCCTTGCAGCACCGACGCTATCAGAGACGGGGATAGCTCCAAGAACGTAGAAGGAGTGCTAGATTCATGAGCGGTCATCATCTGTCAACTCTGTCTGAGGATGCCCGGGCCCGTCAGGATCTTCTATCATTTCAGTGGGCCTGTAAGATGGAGATGTTTCACCAGACGTATGGTTGAGGCCAGCATGAGATCCTCACTGAGCCTCCCACCAGCCTCCCGCTAAGTGTGGGGTTATATAGTGTCCACCAGCCAGCTGCCCAACATTATGGGTACAGCACGGGGCTATGCAGTGCCCATTTGTTAGCTGACCCACGTATGGGTTGCAATATATTATCTGTCCGCTTCCCTCCCCCTGTATGCTGATGGGCCGGAATCTGGAAATGACCCCATCTTGGGACAGTTGTTATCTGTTTGTTGATTTTATGATGAACTGTTGTTTTATGAATTGTTTTTAATATTTGTATTATATTTTTATAACTGCTGTACCTCACCCTGAGCCCGCTTGCAGGAAGGGTGGGTTAGAAATGCAATAAATAATAATAATAATAACTACTGAGATGGGTGAGTAGTTTCAGAATGACTGCCAAGTAATTGGCTGGGAGTTTAGCTCATTAGGACTTGGCTATAAAAATGGCTGGAAGAAGCAGAAATTTGTGGACGCAACAAGTACATTTTATGGCTGCTTCACAGGCTTTGCTGTTATCCAACTTCTGGAACTCTGACCCTTGGACTGGACCTGACCTTTGGCTTTTTTGGAACTCCTAACATTCGGACAGGACTCTGATGACTCTTTGCTGCCTGGTCATAACTGCCTCCAAACTCTGGTCCCTAGGGGACTACGCCAGTACAAGGGTGTTCTTAGGATGGCACTGTAAAAGAAGGGTTAGACTTCCTTCCTTTTTTTTTTTTTTGAAAATCAATTTTTATTGGATGAGATAACATACATTCCACACATCCCATAATGCATAGTATAACTTCATTTACCCCCTATTCTGGTTAGACTTCCTATTTGCTTAGCTACGTGTCCTCTGCCCAGAACCTTTTCTCCAAATCTTAGATTTGTGCAGGATGACTCTGACCTCAGAAGCTGACTCAAAGGAACAATTTTGATTAACATTCTATCTGAATATAATATGAACTACTTAGTTAAATGGATGGAGAGAGTTGGGGGGGGGTCTTTTCCTTCTGTAGCACCAACCGCTAGTGTAAGCAGCTGCCACGGTGCATTGCTAAATATAGATCGTCAAGGAAATAAGGTGAAAATATTTGTCGGAATTATATGAGCTTCTAACCACACGCTGAAGAAAGTTGCAAATTTTTAACCGATGCACAATTCCAGCACCTTCTTTTAAGGTGTTAGAGCTAATACCACTTTTGTAATTAGTGAGATTTGGGGATATTAGCTTGCTTTCCCCTGCAACATGAATATTAAAACTTGCTAATGAAGCTTAGATTAGTACCTTCTGTTCTGATTTTTCTAAACTTTTAAAATCCAACTGTTAATGGAAAATTTAAATCTCCATTTGCCAGCAGGGCTGCAGCGGCCACTTCTAGTTTTAAATAGGATCAGAGCAAAACACAGCATGTTGCCCAGCACAAACTTTACCATGAAGGTGCATACAACAATCCTAAATTTCAACCTGCCGTCTGCAATGCAGTCATTACAGATACTTGCTGTATGGGGCATCAAGGCAACTTGTCACATTAGCAAAAATCTCCAAAGTGGTATATGAAATATTTGTACAGACATTTTCAGCCTTCCCTAGGATGTCTGCTGTAAAGTAGCAGGAGTTCACAAAGGACATCTCTTACACCTTACCAGCCCTGAGCTTTAAAACAATCATAACACAGCTTGACAAATTACTTTGCACATCTGACCTTCAAAACAAAACAAAAGAGAAGCTGTGACTTCAGGAAAGGATAGAAATGGCAGGGTTTTGGCTATATCACTTATCATTGTTCAGAACGACTTAACAGCCAACCTCTTTGCTGACCAGGATTCAAATTCTGTAGCAATTTGGTGAAGAGTCCAGCAGCACCTTTAAGACTAACCAACTTTATTGTAGCATAAGCTTTTGAGAACCACGGTTCTCTTCGTCAGATGCATGGAGGGTATGAAGAAACTGGTCAGAGATATATAGGTGGTGAGGGGAGGGGATGTAGATGCAAATCAGTTGCAAAAGTCATGAAAGATGTGGAGTACACAACTTGGACCATCTACAGAACATTTATGAAAGATGCAAAACCACAGTAGAATGGAGGGACATTGGGCAAAGACAGGGTTGCCAGCACACTACTCAGGGCTGGGGATCCCTGCACCACTTTCCCCCCTTCTGGCTAGCAGGGAGGGGAGTGTTGGGAGGCTAGCTGTAGCCCCAGAGCATGTGACAAAATAGCACACTCATGCTCTGGGGGCTTTCCTGCCGATGCAACTTCCACTTTAAAACAGAAGTGACAGGGGCTCAGCGGGGCTGAATCAGCACAAAACCTAGCAAATTTGGAAGGCCCCCAAAGCACATGCATGAAGATGGAGAAGCAGTATCCCCCACAGCCTGACTTGAACGTAAGAGGGGTAGCCACTAGACTTGGGCATGAACTGAAATACAAAATGAAGTTCATCACAAACCAGGTCAGTTCGTGGTTCGTGAACCTGCAGTTCGTGAAAGCCCATTTTCCATTAACTTCCACGAAGTGGTCTACCAGTTCGTTTGGTTTGTTTTCTGGTTCCTTTTCCTTTGAAACTGCCCGCCGGCTTTTTCACTTGATTTGAGGAGGAGGAGGGTGTTCCCTGTTCCCCCTCCCATTGGATGAAAAAGTCGGTGGGGCAGTTTCAAAGGAACACTTTTCTCACCACTCCCATTTTCCCCCTCCCATCAGGTGAAACCAACTCAGAGCATTTGAAACTGAAAGGTCCTCTTCTCCTGCCGCATTGTTGCCAAGGACCCCCTCCTCCTCCTGTCATGAGGCCTGCCATGAACTGTGTCAGTTTCCTGTGTTGCTGTTTAAAGATCTATCAAAGAGTCTGCTTTAGGGCAGCACTGCCCATGCCTGTTTCCTGTCTCTGACGTTATGAACTGTACCACTCATTCCTGTCTCTACACTGTTATGGACTGTATAATCTGCACCCGTTTCCTGCCTCCATGGATGCCTGCCTCACCTGGGTCCGGAGCCATGCTGTTAGTAGCACGATGCTAGTCAAAGGAAGCCTCCACGAGCCTGGCCAGGCACCCCCTGGTCAGTTCCCGTGGGAGCCCCTTGCAGGTCGGGCACTAAGTCTTCCCTTGCCACTGGGCAGCCTGCTAGCAAGCCTGAAGTCGCACCCAGGCAGAAGCCATGTTCCCAGGCAGCCAGAAGACCAGCCTGAACAGCTTGCTCTGAGAAGCCATTTCATGGAAGCGTGCCAACCACGTCCGCAGTGGCCAGCCTCTCCCTGCTCTGCATATCTTGAAAACTGCCCTGGAATGGGAGCTAAGTGCCGGCTGCCCTGAGCACTTCATGGATGCATTTCTATACAACCTCCACATTCCACGGCTGATACCATTCAGACAACGCCAGCTTCCTGGCAGATCCAATCAACCCGCCCGATGCTCCCCCTCTCTCCTTTGTCCCCACTTCCCGAGGTGTCACTATCTCACAATCAGAACACTAAAGTGGCCCATTTAGGGTAGTTGTAGAGCCATCAAGCCTTTGTCCCCCTTTTGAGAACCACAAGGGAACGACATCTGCCCCAGGGTACATTTTGGGGTATTTAAGCCGGCCTCCCAGGCCAAGAGGTGCACGTGCCATCCTACCCCGAACCTCTGATATCTCTGTCTCTGGATTTAGTGCAGGCACTAGATACCACCACGCTTCGCTGCTACATCTTTCTTCCACACCGTGACCAGGTGAGTATACCCAGTTCCATCGTTCTCAAGTGGGCTCTCCTGCAAATGCAACCGGCTCTATTTTTCCTACTCTGTATTTCTTAGTCTCTTGTATGTACCTTGTATGTGTGTGCCAGTTTAGGCATACACAACACCATTAGTAAATACTCGTTTATCTTTATTAGTCTCGCTTCTTTATTGCACGAGTGTTCTGATAGAAGGACTCTGGTATAGTTGGCTAAAGATCCTGCGCTAATTTAAATCCAGACTGCAAGCTAATTTCCCCATTCAAAGAGCAGTTCTGGTAACAGCTCGCTCGTGACAGGAGAAGGGGAACTTTCAGTTTCAACCCACCCCCTCTACTGGGTTCACCTGGCAGTGGGGCATTTGAAAGGATCCGTTCTCCTGCCGTTCATTCACTGCAAAACTAAGCCAAACAAGGGGAGAAAACTTATGAGGGTTTGCAGAATAGAAACCCTTGCACGCCTGTGTTTTATATGCTCCCCAAGATACATAAGGGGGGCATTCCGCCACCAGGGCGCCCAATAATTTCGGGCAGTAACTCTGTGCTTGAACCCCTTTCAATTTTTCTTGACCACTATTTACAGCCACTAGTTTTGCAGACGGAGGCGTATTTGAGAGACACCATGCACCTCATTTCCCTAGTGGAACAACTGAGGATTCCCCGTTCTGCCTATTTGATGACCCTTGATGTTGCCTCCCTATACACCTCGATCCCCCATGAGGGGGTGAGGTCCGTGGTGGAAACGGCTCTGCTGACTCGATCTCTTCAGAGCCCTTCCACCCCGTTCCTTTTAAATGTCTTGGATATTATATTGGAGCGCAATTACTTCAAGTTTGACGGGGTCTTTTACTATCAAACGAAAGGAGTGGCAATGGGGTGTGCTGCTGCCCCCAGCATTGCCAACTTATTTATGGCCCAACTGGAAAGGGAGTATATTTTGGACAGGCACAATAATCCCCTTAGAGAATCCATCTTACATTACTGGCACTATATAGATGACATCATAGCCATTATGGAGACTCAGGAGAGCGCGGAACGATTTGGCAGATGGATTAATATGATCAGCCCCGATATTAAATTCACGTGGCAGGGCAGTAACGAGTGTATTAATTATTTGGATGTCACCATCTATAAATTGAATGACAGGAGGTTGGGGGTGCGGCCCTTTAAGAAAAAACCGGATAGGTGCTCCTATTTACACTTTTCTTCCTTCCATCCGTCACGCTTGAAATATAACATCCCTATAGGACAGTTTCTCAGGCTCAAGCGCAACTCTTCCAACTCCGGGGATTTCCGAACTAGCAGTATTACATTAACCAAAGCTTTTGCTAGCAGGGGATACCCGCTGCCAGCCCTCCGCTCGGCACAGAACAGAGCTATAGCCATGCCACGTGAGCAATTACTTGTTCCCAAACCGCGTGTAGATAACAACTGTTTGAAATGGGCTCTTGACTACACGCCCCTGGCTACTCCTATCTGCAGAATAGTTCGGAAATATTGGCACCTTATAGACAACATCCCTGGATGTGGAGGTAATCCGGCCATCGGTCTTCGCAGAACTAAATCATTTAAAGATATACTGACCAGTTCTGAATTCAAACGCGAAAATCCACTGCACAGGTCATCAGGACCAGCTCCCAAAGGCCACTTTTGGTGTGGTGACTGTAATGTGTGCACGCATATGGTTAAGCTTGAGGAAATGTTCACAGACAGACGGGAGATTTCCCGGAACTTTAGCACCTGCCGGTCATCCTATGTAGTTTATGTGATCCAATGCAGCTGCCCATTAATCTATGTGGGTAGCACAACACGCCCCCTCAAAATCAGGATTCAAGAACATATCTCAAGAATAAGGCATCAGGTCAGAGAGGCACCATTGGTTACACACTTTCAGGACCGGCACCACAGTCTTGGAGACATCAGAATAACTGTTGTTGATATGATTCATGAACCATTTACTGATGATAGTCCCAGAAAACTTTTGCAACTGGAGAGCAGATGGATTTTTAAACTTCAGAGCCTTGCACCAGGGGGACTTAATAATGAAATCGATTTCTCCTGTTTTTTGGGTTAGCCAGTGGTCCATCTGGTTCCCCCCCCCCCTCATTTTTCTTCACAAGGTTATTGTGCTCTGCAGGATGCGACCAGTTGAAGGTGATGCATAATCTGTTTGTAATGTGCATATGGTCTGTAGCCCTTTAAGATCAGCCTAATGTTATAATGTTTATTGTGTTAAACCATGTGGGATTTCCTCTCCCCCACCCCTAATTTCTGTATAGGTACGCTGCTATGTATGAGGTGAATAGCTGGATGTGATGCTGTAATAGAATAAATGTTTATTGTAATTTGCAATGTCTGCACTGTATATATAGGGTCTGAGCCCTTTAAGATCAGCTGGATGTAATTACGTGGACTATGCCAAATTAGGCCCATTAACCTAGTTGTAATGATGTATTTAGAGTCCCTTATCTGCTGTATGAGTCTTGTCCATTCACCTATGTCTGTCATTCATTTGGAAATGTAATAGGTCTTGAGCAGTCACGTTGGAGTGGATTGGCAACCTTCCAGTTGTACTTGTGAACAAGAAGAAGTATGTTTCATACGAAACGGGAATTGTATAAGATGCCTGCATAATCCCGTCGGCACCTGTGGATTTTACATCTCATTGGACTTGAGCCACCACCATAAGACTGCCTTGTGACTTCCTCTTTAGTATATCCCCATTGTGGGTCTGTTTCGGACATTTATATTATGACTTGGACAACTGAATTGTATTAACTATATTTATTGTATTCATTGCATGTTATTTATTTGCACTTTGCACTTTGCACGTTTGCACTATTGCAACATTTATATAAAAGTCAGCATTAATTGCATATTTCCGGACTTGTTGCTTGTGTTCATTCACTGCAAGCAGTGGGGAAAGTGTCCCACAGGCAACAGGAAGACAAACCACAAACCAGTTCGTAAACTGGGGCAAATTCATGGAAGTTCATGGTTTGTGGTTCATGAAAAGCGAGGAACCACAAATTGCAGTTCGTTGCATTTTCCCGGTTAATGCCCATCTCTAGTAGCTACCCTAGACAAAGGGGGCTTTGAGAACTTGTGACAGGTGAATCCCTTTTGGCTCAATTTGGAAGGGTCTTGCAAACAAACTTTTTCTAGTGAAAGCTCCTCTGTTTGCACGAGCTCATTGGGTAAGTCGAATGCATGCTGTCACCCAGATGTAATAATAATAACAACAACATTCGATTTATATACCGCCCTTCAGGATGACTTAACACCCACTCAGAGTAGTTTATAAAGTATGTTATTATTATCCCCACAACAAAACACCCTGTGAGATGGGTGGGGCTGACAGAGCTCCTAGAAGCAGTGACTGAACCAAGGTCACCCAGCTGGCTTCAAGTGGAGGAGTGAGGAATCAAACCTGGTTCTCCAGATTAGAGTCCTGCACTCTAGTCTTAACCACTACACCAAACTGGCTCCATATTGCCCCAGCGCCATTTCCTGCATCAGTCATGGTTGATAGCCAGTGGAAATTCATCTATTATCATACCCAAACATACTTGAGAACAAGAGGAGGTCTTAATTGTGAGGAACAAATGGAGAGAACTGATATTCAGCAAACAAAAGACTGCTTGGTCATTGGACCCACAGTGCAATTCTAAAAGGAGAACACCCTTCTAAGATTATTGGCCTCTATCCTACCACCGCACTAAGCAGAGGCAGACCAGACATTGAACTTAGAGGGAAATTTCTCCTTGGGCCACTACCCTAGAGAGTCACTGTTGGCCAGGAGCAGCTTCTGCTAATGCCTCAGGGCCACTGGACTCAGACCCTTCATTGGCATTGACAATTGGTATCAGTCCAGCAACTGCCTCCTGCACAGCTACCAATCTGGTAGGAGAATGCAATAGGTGAACTAATGCCCACTGCTGGAACCACTGAGCTGAGTGGCCCTAAAGCACTGGTTTGCCTACCAAAGCAGCTGCTCAAATTGGTTTGCTCCAGGGCAATTTTCACTTCCCAGTCCATTTCTGCCACTATGCTAAATCTGAAACATTCCTCCAGTCTCAGGAACTTTCCTACGATGATTACTCCTGTTCCCCAACAGTACTCCACAGGCCACTATAGAAAAACGATCATTGTACTGGCGAACAACATACTGTGGTTGTTGTGGATTTTCCGGGCTGTATAGCCGTGGTCTTGGCATTGTAGTTCCTGACGTTTTGCCAGCAGCTGTGGCTGGCATCTTCAGAGGTGTAGCACCAAAAGACAGAGATCTCTCAGTGTCATAACAACATACTTTTGGTGAAAAACTGAAAGTGATGTCATTAGGGTGGAGCAATGCTCTAGGATTTGCCCAAAACTCTATGGCACCTGTCCCTACCCCCCAAATTATCCTGGCAGGTTGCCAGCTACAGCTGGCAATCCTAGATACTGTTCATTGACTTTAACGGATTTAAAAGGATGTAGCTCTGAATAGGACTGCACTGCTACTCATGTAAATGAGAGTTTCAGTGAGAGTGAGGGGTTCTCATTTAAGACACATGTTTTGGATCTGCTTAAAGCACATTTGCAGAACCTTGATTTATATTCTCAGTCAGAGAAGAGTTGGTGGGGGTGGGAGGGCTATGTTTAATCATAATACAGCTAAACATTACAAGTGAGAAAGAGCAAGAATCCAATAGCACCTATAAGACTACCAATATTGTGGTAAGGTATGAATTTTCATGAGTCACGACTCAATTCTTCAGATACCATCTTCAGCTCATATACTACCACAATTTTTTTTAGTCTTATAGGTGCTACCAGCAGCAGTGCTGGGGTTTTGGCGCCCGTGGCTGGCCGGTGGGCCGGGTGCCCGCACTCGCGCACGCAAGCACGCACTGGCCTGCGTGATGCTGGCCCGATTGCTGCGGAGAGTGGTTGGGACAAGACGTGAGTGGCCTCCCAGCTCTCTCACTCAGTTGCCCTGCACCGCCGCAGACGCCTGCCTGTGGCTGCTGCAGCCGGCAGAGGGCGTGTGCTGGCGGTGGCACAGGGCGGGAGGGCTAGAAGGCTGCAGCTCTGTGGCATGCACTCCCGCCCCCCATGCCTCCTCCGGCACCCCCTCCGGCACCCCGCACCCTGACGCCACTGTCTACCTGGCCTCAATGGGCACACCGGCCCTGGGTGCTACTGAACTCTTGCTCCTACTGCTACAGACAACCATGGCTACCCATCTTGATCTATTGCAAGTTAGAAAAATTCATATTCTAGACCAGGAAATTACAAAATCAAGAAACATTACTATTCAACACTAGTTGTGTTCAAGAATCATATGCACAACTGGGGGTTTCTCTTGCCACAGGAGATCTTGCAAGCAATGAGACAAGCATAGCTGGATTTTATAAGTATAGCTTGTCCCATCCACTGTAGGACCTAGCAGCAATATCTGTAGATAATTGCTTCTCTTGTGTGAACAATTTCATTACACACAAATAAACTCTGCTTTGACTCACAGCCTAGTAGAGACAAGGAGGCCCAACAGAGCAGCTTTGGACATACAATACCAAATAAACAGGAAATATAAGATCCGTGACCTCACTGTTTCAGCATAATGCAAACTTTTCTAGTATGCTGTGCGAGCAAGCAGTTTTCACATCTCCACTGACAGGAGATATGAAAACTGACCTTACACCAAAGTTTGCACACCTTTCAAGTGGGAGTGATATGACTTGCCTTCCGCATTTTTAAATGAAAAGGCAGAATACCAACCGGCTAACTAAACAAATACGAAAGTTGCATATTTGATGGTGCAAGATTATAGAGAGAAAGGAAGAACATGTTACATATTCTTCCAGTTCACTTTGTAATATCTTGTGTCCAAAGCCACCTCTGGGTGAGGACATTTAACAGACTTACCATGCAATCATAAGCAGAGTTATACCATTATAAGTCCATTATAGCCACTAGGTTTCGAAGGATGTAATGCTGGTAAGGACAAACTGTCATAGTATGGTCTTGGGAAATGTATTGTAGTTGAACAACCTTTTAAACATGGAGATCGTTATCGTATTTCCTTCTTATATTAAAAAGAATTTTTAATATATGTATTCTCTATAAATAGATGAAATTTGTTAGCCAGTGATTAAGCAAACAGGCATACTTCAGTCCATGTTCTAATTGGTTCCAAAGGTGAGGCAAAAGAAGTCCAAATGAAATACAATATACAGAACGTGCTCAGCATGCCTCTCTGTGTATTATTTCCCCCTTTTTTGTTTTCATGCTTACTTTTCTCTGTAATGAGTTAATATTCAGTCACCCATCTGCATTCAGTTTAGAAACTCACTGATATATTTTAAAGGGCTGCAATCTTACTTGCTATTTGTGCACAATTCCCATTGAGGTTAATAGGCGTCAAGCTCCTTGTGATCGTCTAGCGGCATATGGCCTCTGCATCTTCCTATGCCACTTTGGAAGTATCAGAAGTTCCAGATAGGAATGGTTTGCGATACTTTCCCATGCCAACACTGTCCCAGTTCCCAGAAGAGGCAATACTGACATCAGAAGAACCTGAGAACCCGTTGGATCAGACCAATGATTCCACTACTCCAACACTGGACAACCAACAGCACTTTAGACCCACCAAACAGGACAAAGAGATCAAGGGCTTCTCTTGAGTTGCCTCCTAGTACTGGAATTCAGAAGTTTGCTACCACTGAATATGGAGGTTTCCTTCAATCATGGCTAGTAGCCCAGATGGACATATCTTCCACGAACTAATTTAATTATGTTTTAAATCCCCTTTTAAGCATCAGTGCTGGCTCTTCCCACAGGAGTTCAGATTTCTGATGTTATCCAAGGGACGTAGGAAGGACACATGCTGTTATGGATCCTTCAATGTTGCTAAGAAATAGTCTTACATAACTGGTAGCAGTACTGAACCCAAAATGTGGTTCGATAGTGGTGAATAATATGGAAAGCAAAGCCAGCGTGGTTGTCTGCTAGTTATATATTTGAATTAAGATCGCACTATGTGGGCCTTACTTGCTGTTACCTCGTCCATTGTTAACAAGAACAATGTAAGCTGCTTTGTTCCCCACGGGGGAGAAGGCTGGGGTATAAATGAAACAAATAAATAATCTGAGATCCTGGATCTTTGTGCCGATCTTAGATTTCCATGGCACTCCAAGTCATCATCACAAAACCATCACCTGGTATTAATTCTATTTAACTACATAAAAGACTAACCAATCTCTTGGGAAACTGCTATAAGTGAAAATACATACATACAAGCAAGTATTAAAATACATCCATCAACCAACAAGCAAGCCTTAAAATAACACCGTTGGTCTATGTGCAGAACAGTAATCCTGCAGAATATAGTTAAGAGAGCCAATTTGGTGTAGTGGTTGAGAGTGGCAGGACTCAAATCTGTAGAACTGGGTTTGATCCCCCACTCCTCCACTTGAAACCAGCTGGTGTAAATGGCTCTGAGTGGGTATTAAGTTGTCCTGAAGGACAGTATAGAAATCAAATGTTGTTGTTGATGATGTTGTTGTTAATCATATAGAAAAGGCATATAGCTTCACTGTTAATTTAAGAACCTTGGGATCATGTGGAACATTCATTGTAACCATGATTTATACTAGGGTTACCAGTCCTTGAGTGGTAACTCCCTGCCTCCTTTCACTTAGCCTGTCTTGGGAGGGGGGCAGGAGAGAGGCACAGGAATGGGACTAGAAACTAGCACACTCTGGGATGCTCCCAGGCTGTGCCAGGAATGATGTCATTCCCTGTGCAATGTGGAAGTGATGGGTCATGTTGGAGGCTGATTCAGTAAAAATCAGCCCCAAACACTAAATTTGGGGCCAATTTTTACTGAATCAGCCCCTGCCACAAACTGTTGCTTCCACATCACTCCAGGGATGATGCCATTCCCAGTGCTATGTAGGAGTATTCTGGAGACTGAGCACTGTGTGTGTGTGGTTTAGCCCCACCAGCACACACCCCCAATGACCCTCCATCCCCTGCTTTCAGCCCTAAGCGACCTAGCAATCCTAATTTATACACTTACAGGAGGACAGGAGGGGGGCAGAGCTCCATGGTAGAGCATTTGCTCTGCATGTACAAAGTTCAGTCCCCAACATCTCCAGTAGAGGTGGTGAAAGTCCTCTACTTGAGACCTTGGAAAGCCATTATTAGTCAGAGTAGACCTGACTGACCTTGATAGACCAATGGCCTGATTCAGTATGGCAGCTTTATTTGTTCCCTATTCAAAGGGAATTCAGCCCTCCTGGCCAGCAGATGAAGGCTGCTGTGGCCAGAGGGCGCTTTTGCCACACCAGAAAGGAGAAAGCAGTGTTGCTCACCCCCATTGCACAGCTGTGCAATGGGGGTGGAGCCGAGCCTTTATTAGGTGGCTCCGCCTCCCCAAGCGTTGAGTCGATGCCTCATTCTCAGTCCACCCACCCTCCCTATAACAGTGCAGGTTAGCCAATCACTGGTTATCAGGGCCAGGTAGGAATTTTTTTCTCCTTTCCTCTTATTGGCCATTAGGGAGAGGTACTTTTTGCCTACCTTGTGCTGTATACATGGGTAGTAGTAATTGACTTTGGTGGTGCTGTAAATAGGTTGGTCATTGGCAGGATGGAGTTGGGAAAAGGGAGCGGGTCGGTGAACACCCTTGACATATCCCCGCTAGGGGGAACTGGGGTCTGTCAGTCTCAGCTGGTGGGCTTCATGATGATCAGCTGAGAGGGCAGACTGCCGCTGGGACCCCCTGTACAAGTCCTTCCTTCAGGCTTCATGGTAGAGTAGTTGGAGCTTTAAGGGGGAAACCATCTGCCTGGCCAGCCAGGTTATAGCCATGCACTTGGATGGCTCACACCCCAGGGCTTGCCCAGATAGGTCAAGGTGGCAGTCCTGCCGTGGACACCAGGTGTCAGGCTATGGATGACAGGCTATGGCAGACAGATCCCTGTACCATTGCTGCAAGAATCCAGGCTCTTGGTTAAATGGTTTTATTCAGAAATCAAATCATTTCCACAGATATGTCCATACGGTTACTCAGAAGCAAGGTAAGCTACTAAGCAGTAAGGATCAATTTGACTGGAATGACAATATATGAGAAAACCCTTCCTCTTAACTCACACATTTACTCTTTCCCGCTCCCATCAGCCAAACAGGACTTTTGGCACGAACGTGTCTTGAGAACATCTCACATATTTGTATTATCAAGACTCTGAGAAAGCAGGAGATCAAAGTTGTAACATAGCAGTACATTGGGAGTAAGCAGGACAAGGTCACAAGCACTGAGAGTTTTTACAGTCCATTCGCTTCTATAAGCCTGTGAATGCAAAACAGTTATGGCACTGATAATATGACATCAAGTTACAGAATGAAACACTGGTTCAGAACAGCATCACTGGTTCAGCATGAAAATAATGGCATGGATGGGGCACAGACATGACACCAGGGCTTGACCTGTACCACAGTTAGATCCCTTGTCGTATTGACAGTTGTGTTGTGCATTAAATAAAAGTGGCCCTTTAATACCCAAGCCTGTGTCTGCCTCTTTATTTCTGACTGGGGGTGGGGGTGGGAGGTCAAATGGTTAGAATGATGCTGCAGAAGACACAAAAATGTTTTTACATGCATTTCAGTTATTTTCACGTAGTTATTTAGATTCTGTCTTTGGCATGCTCCCTGGTCTATTTGTTGGATGCAAAAAGAATGCAAATATGTAATATCAAAAAAGTCATATGATATAACTTGTAGGCTAAAACATACCAAACCCATCCTATTTATTTTCATTTCCTCCTTTTGTGTTAGAATGGAAGATTCTTGGCAGAATGGAGTAGCAAGGTTATGGATTGAACTCAAGCCCCACCAGACAAAATCCCAAAGAGACCTGCATGCAAGCATTTTCAGAGTGAAGCACAATAATAAAAATGTTTCAAAGGAATTCCGTGTAAAATATGGATGAAGGCACCACTGAGTCAGAGAAATGGATGCAGTTCAGCATCTGGAGAGCCTCCTGCTTCTCCTCTTCTAGTGATCTTCCTCATACTGTTCATGGAGGGCTTTACAGCCAGAAGTGTTTGAAATTATACAGCACAAAAGGTTCTTGAAAATAGACAGAATAGGATGGCAGCAACATAACTACGTGCCAAGGTACACTGGTGTGCTGTCAAAGAGTTTATTTTGTGCTGCAAGACAGAAATAATGAAAGGTTCTGCTAAATTCCCTAGCATTATCTATCAACATAACAGGAGCTTGCACTCCTGGGTCCTTGTTCTAAGCAGCTCTGCTTCTTTCTAGACATCCTCCTTTGGGGTAGGCAATTCTGATGTGCTTTTGCAATGGGAGTAACCAAGCACATCGACTGCAGAGATGCAGCAAAATTGCCTACCTTCACAAATTTAATTTAATTTAATTCAGTTTATTGAATTTCTAACCCACCCTCCCCACGAACGGGCTCCAGGCAGGTAACAATATTGTTAAATGATAATAACAGAAAATACAGTATAAAATTAGTAATGCAGTACAGAGTACAGAATACCATTTTAAAACCATAAAACCACAAAGGGTAACTGTTGTGCCTCTGAATGCATTAGTGTTCTGGATTCACTTTCCAAGCAGGAAGCACATCCAGATCTATGGATCATGTAGAAATGCAGAAAGGGGGCTCCTTCAGGAGCAGGGAATTCTTACTCTGAACAGCTGAAAAGGTTTAGAATGAATTTGTGCATGCAATTTCAATTTAGAAAAAGGTGTGCCTCATCCACTGGAAGTTTGGGAAACTGTATTATTGGTAGAATAAAGATCCGAAGTGGTAACTGATGGTAACTGACTATAGCAACAGTATTTAACCGTACAGTTTCACATCATCAGGAAAAGCAAATCATCCTTTTTTTTCATTAGTCTACAGGAAAGAATCCCAGGAAAAGTGCCATGTAGCCACGCACTTTTGTCTAATACTCTTGTACTGTTCGCTCTCTTTCTCTCCCTTATACAAGCTAACAAAGTTCCATCCACAAATATAATAACAACAACAACATAACATTCAATTTATATAATAACATAACATCATAATAACATTCAATTCAGGACAACTTAATGCCCACTCAGAGTGGTTTACAAAAGTGTGTTGTTATTATCCTCACGACAATCACCCTGTGAGGTAGGCGGGGCTGAGAGAGCTCCGAGAAGCTGTGATTGACTCAAGGTCACCCAGCTGGCTTCAAGTGGAGGAGTGGGGAATCAAACCCAACTCTCCAGATCATAGTCCTGCCACTCTTATCCACTACACCAAACTGGTGTGTCACTTACAATGTAATCCCATATAGAGTTACTTTAGTGTAAATCCACTGATTTCAGTGGGATTTAGATCAAAGTACTCTGCCTAAGATTATACTGTCATTCTCCTTTCTGTTAAAAGAGCCCTGTGGCGCAGAGTGGTAAGCAGCAGTACTGCAGCCCAACCTCTGCTCACAACCTGAGTTTGATCCCGGCGGAAGCTGGGTTCAGGTAGCCAGCTCAAGGTTGACTCAGCCTTCCATCCTTCAGAGGTTGGTAAAATGAGCACCCAGATTCCTAGGGGTAAAGTGTAGATGACTGGAGAAGGCAATGGCAAACCACCTTGTAAAAAGTCTGCCAATTTTAAAAGATGTTTCTAAGAGGG
The DNA here is from genome assembly GCF_028583425.1 of Eublepharis macularius. Taxonomy (NCBI): domain Eukaryota; kingdom Metazoa; phylum Chordata; class Lepidosauria; order Squamata; family Eublepharidae; genus Eublepharis; species Eublepharis macularius. The sequence goes on from NC_072798.1 coordinate 84,413,520, forward strand.
CAGTACAAATAGTCACTGACAGAGTTCATAAAAGAAGTTAACTTCAGTACAAAGTTACCTAGGTTCAAACCCCAGAGTAGTTAACTAGAAGTTCCCCACCCCCACCTCCACTCAAGTATCTACCATTGTTCTTCAAAACAGAAGGGAAGGGAATGTGTATCTAATGGCATCATAGTATATCCTGCAGTGCTTAGCAAAATTACCGAATTCATAAAAGAAGCTAATTCTGTTGCAAGGAAAAGAGGTAATTTCAATTGTAATTACAAGATAGATTTGAGTCCAGTAGCACCTTAAAGACCAACCAGATTTCCAGAATCTAAGCTTTCAAGAGGCAAAGCTCCCTTCATCAGATACCTTTGAAAATCTTTTTGGTTTTTCAGGTGCTACTGGACATAAATCTTGCTGCCCTGGCTACCCATCTGAAAATAAGAATAGGATAGTTAACCAAAAGCATTTTTATAGGACCATGTGACTGTTCTAGAAAATAACAGAAAAGGGATTTGTATCGAGTGTTACCATCTTAACTTTTAGCCTGCCCAATTATTAATTTAGATAACTGATGGCATTAACAAAGGGGTGAATAGAATATAAATTTAATCTGACTGCAATTGTTAGGGAGTACAGAAAGTCAGTTCAGGCCTGTTAAAATTGCGAAAAACTTACAGCATGGTATATATTCCACACACTGGCTCCCCAGAGTAAAACTTTGCCCTTTCAGATAATTTTTTTAAGTGCCTGACAAAAATTTCTGCTGAAATATGCAAGTTAGAAAAGAGCAGTACAATTAATGCCATGGCCTCTCCTTTGATACTCTACTAGGAGAGATGCAAGATATATTTCTACATGTAGGAGTTTGACACAATTAATCCATTGCTGGGCTCAATGATGAGCCAGCATAAAGGGCCAATAGACAGAGACAGAGAGGGAGAGATTTAAGATTGCTGCACATTCAGGAATTCCTCTTTGATATGCACTAATAGAAAAATCACATCAAGAGACACAACTATCCGATCTATCCTTGTGAGATCACATGCAACATTTCCTCATTATGCATAGGCACTTAAATAACTCCCAAAATGTGTGCAATTATTTAGTAATTAAATATACCTACTCGTTGATCACTTCAATCTAGTGAGGAACATATTTGAAAAATATAAACATGGGCATAGATACTACTGCAGCAGAGCCTTAAATCATACACATCCCATAACTTAGATAAGACTAGATTTATGAATTTGTATAAATTATTTAGAAGCTAACTAAATGCATACTCATATTATCCAACTGCAATATTAAAGAAGGGTCCATTCTACATTTTGTCCTGAAATTAAAGATTACAAATTGAAACGCACAAATTTAGAACAAGTGCCTCCTCTTCTTAGAATCATAGAATCATAGGGTTGGAGGGTACCTCTAGGGTCACCTAGTCCAACCCCCTTCACAGCGCAGGAAATTTACAAATACCTTCCCCCCCGACACACACACACACACAGTGACCCTTACTCCATTCCCAGAAGATGGCAAAACACCTTCAGGATCCCTAGCCAAACTGGCCTGGGGAAAATTGCTACCTGACCTCAAGGTGGAGATCAGCCTTACTCTGGACATGTAAGAAGGGGCCACAAGAACTAAGCGCTGATGTAAACCTTCCTGCCCTCCTTCTCATGATCTGCCTAGGTTCACAGGATAAGCTTTGCTGACATATGGTCATCTAGCCCCTGCTTAATAACCTCCGAAGAAGGAGAGCTCACCACCTCCCAAGGAAGCCTGTTCCACTGAGGGACCACTTTAACTGTCAGGTAGTTCTTCCTAATGTTTAGCCAAAAACTCTTTTGATTTAATTTCAATCCTTTGGTTCTGGTCCGACCTTCTGGGGCAATGGAAAACAACCCTGCACTATCCTCTATATGACAGCCCTTCAAGTACTTGAAGATGGTTGTCATATCACCTCTCAGTCGTCTCCTCTCCAGGCTAAACATACCAAGCTTCTTCAACCTTTCCTCATAGGACTTAGTCTCCAGACCCTCACCATCTTCGTTGCCCTCCTCAGGTCATGTACCAGCTTGTCTATTACCTTCTTAAATTGTGGTGCCCCAAACTGAACACAATACTCTAAGTGAGGTCTAACCAGAGCAGAGTAGAGCAATACCATCACTTTGCATGATCTGGACACTATGCTTCTGTGGATACAGCCCAAAATTACATTTGCCTACCACATTGCACTGCTGACTCATCTTCAGTATATGGTCTACTGAGACCCCTAGAACCTTTTCGCACATACTACTGCCAAGACAAGTCTCCCCCATCCTATAATTCTTCTTCTTCTTTTGACTGCCAGTTACACAGTTTCCTTTTGCTGTATGAAATATTCGTTTGAGTTTATTACTGACATTTTAAAAGTTTTACCACCAGAAGTTTTCTGAACTAGTCTCATTCAAAGCGGTTTGAGTCTTTTTGTCCCCTCATGTTCAGAAAGTCGAATGACCAGGAGCCAGGGCATGGGATTTATTCAGCAGAGTTGTGCAAGGTCCAATCATTTTGTTCATGCTGTTTAACTTCTATGTGAGACCTTTGAATAAGAAAGTTGCATCAGATCTGGGTGTCATCATATGCTGATGAGATTCAGCTCTATATTAAGGATGCCCTCAATTTCGCTGCTAACGAGCTGGCCAGTTGAATTTACTATATTTGATGGCTGGGATTCTGGTGAGCTGATCCCCAGATCTGATTGGCAAAGATCTCAAGCTACTCACAAAGCAGTTTGTGGCTGCACAATAGCTGCGGTGCTTGCTAGATGTAGTTACTGTACTTGGCATACTAACTAACCAGATTGTTCTGGATCTGGGGACAGGGGAAGGAGATGAACAAAGGGTCACGAGTCCGCAAATGAAAGTGTGCTCTGAGCCAGAAGCTAAGAAAGAACCGTCTGGTTGCATTCACTGGCAAGTTAGCACTTGGCTGTTTTTATGGCACTGCATTCTCGTTATGTTGAATTGCTTTAATAAAGGTCTCCTCCCCTCCTCACAAATATTGCTGCCATGTCCACACCAGTCCCTCTCCCATTTGACCAGGGAGATATTTAAAGATGCAAAACAGAGCAACACAGGGGAAACTACAGCTACCATGGTGCTTTGAAAAACTGTGCACAAAAACTCTGCCAAACCAAATCTCAGCGGTGATTCAGAATTTGTTAATAAGAACAGCAAAAAGTAGGATTCTCTTTCAAAAATTATTTTGCGTCACTTCATAATTTAATTCAGTGTGGCACAGTGGTTCGAGTGTCAGACTAGGATATGGGAGATCCAGGTTCGAATCCCCATTCTGCTATGGAAGCCCACTGGGTGACCTCAGACCAGTCACACTTTCTCAGCTTAACCTACCTCACAGGGTTGTTGTGAGGATAAAATGAAGGAGAGGATAATGATGCGAGCCACCTTGGGTCCCCACTGGGGTAAAAGGTGGGGCATAAATGAAGTAAATAAATATTGCTGAGGGAAGCAGAATGCAGGTAGCAGCCAGTGCCATCGGGCTGTGTGGAAATGAACATGCATGAAAGCCTACCATCGGTGTGACTGTGCCAGATATTGCAGCCAACCTTTGAATAGCCACAAACTGTCCAGTGAATAGAAGACCTGATTATCAATAAATCAGCTGCAATCAGGATGTAATCCAAGCCGGTGTTGAGTCAGTGTCTGGAGGCCATGGCCATGGCCAAGCCGCTGAGGGAGAACAAGCTAAAGTTAAATCCAGACAAGATGGCAGTGATGCTAATCAATAAATTAGAGATTTCTTTCCCATCACATGGGTTAGGATTGAATTTGATAGACTCTGTAAGGAGCTTAGGGGCATTACTAGATCACAATCTTTTAGAAGTTCAGCTCCATTTGGAGTGAAAATTATCTCCCCTCCACAAATCTGTCCATGTTGATCCTTGTCTAGTGTATTGCATGCTGGGTTGCCCATGAGGGCTCTCTAGAAGGTACAACTACTTCAGGTAATACAGAACAGTATTCTTTTGCCACTAATTCCTTTGACCAGTAATATTTATTTATTTATAGTCTTCCTTTCTCACAGAGACTCAAGGCGGATTATACAGCATGAGTTAGCACAGTCAATTTCAAAAACATTTACATACACATGTAATAGGGTATACACGCGAAAATTTGCAAAGATTTAAAACCAGCAGAAATACAATACAGCGTTGAAGAAATACTGAAACAGAGCATATGTAATTCTAAAACTGACATATTAAACAATATAGGATCTAGCCAGTAGGATCCTACTTACAGCAATAGTAGTAAAGTCTACAGTCTATCATACACCAATAGTAATGACGTCTATAATGACTTCCTATGCCTTTACTAATGCATTTCTTTGAGACGGCTTCCTTAATATTACAGTTCCCCAAATTTGAGTAAAAAAAGCTCTTTTTAATAATAATAATAATAATAATAATAATAATAATAATAATAATAATAATAAATTATATACCACCCTTCAGGACAACTTAATACCCACTCAGAGTGGTTTACAAAGTATGCCATTATTATCCCCACAACAAAACATCCTGAGAAGTGGGTGAGGCTGGGATAGCTCCAGAGAACTATGACCAGCCCAAGGTCACCCAGCTGGCTTCAAGTGGAGGAGTGGGGAATCAAACCCGGCTCTCCAGATTAGAGTCCCGTGCTCTTAACCACTACACCAAACTGGCTCACTACACCAAACTGGCTCTCTAATTCAGTATTGCATAGTTTGTGAAAAGACAGGAGAGCGGAAGCTTTCTTAACCTCTTCAGGTAAGCCGTTCCATAAGTGGGGGCCACCACAGAGAATGCATGTGTATGGGCAGCCGTTCTTTGTGCCCATGTGAAAGGTGGCACCTACAGAAGGCCCTTTTCAGATGAGTTAAGATGCTATAAGTAGAACATAGGGAGAGAAGCGGTCCTGTAGATATGCTGGATGAAGGCATAGCCATAACTTTGAATTGAGCCTGGTAACTGATAAGTAGCCAAAGGACTGACTGCAGAAGGGGAGTAATATTCATGCTTCTCCTAACTCCCAGTAATAGCCAAGATGAAGCCTTCTGCACCAGTGGAGTCTCTGAGATAACTTAGAGAGGAGACTGATATAGCGTGCATTACAGTAGTCAAGACTTGATGTTACTATGGTATGGTTCCAGGTGGCCAGATAGGTCATGTCAAGGTAGGGGGCCATCTTCCCAGCTAGACTGAGTTTGTGGAAAGCATATTTTGCAAGCTGCCTTAACTTGCTTTTCTAACAGTAGTGCTGGATCCAGTATAACCCATAGGCTCCTAACTGAGTTTTCAAGGATCAGTGGAACTCCACTGGAAGTGGGGAGCACAATGTCCTTCAAGACTGCAGCCTTCCCAACCAGCATCACTTCCATCTTGTTTAGGTTCAGTTTCAATTTGTTTGCTTTCAGCTATTTGATCACAGACTCAAGTCAAGATCTTTACTGCATCCTGCAGTGAACTGGATAGCGAGATATAGCGCTGGTTGTCACCTGCATATTGATGACATCCAGTTCTCTAGCTATGAATCAGTTCTCCTTGATATCTATCAAAAGTCAGTCACTAACTCAAGGCACCTTCCCGCAGCCTCTCAAAGAGGTAGTCATCTACCCATTACTTAAAATGTCATCCTTATTTTTTTTTAAAAAAACCAATGTATTCAATTATTGCCCAATCTCTAATCTGCCCGTTCTGGGTAAGTGGTTGAGAGAGCAATAGCTGACCAACTCCAAAGCTTCTTGGACAACTCTGGTGCTTTGGACTCTTTTCTGTCTGGTTTTAGGCCAGTCTATGAGGAGAAAGCAAAACAAAAGTTGATGTGCTGAAGAAGCCAGGCATAAGCAATACCAGTACAACTTGAAACCAGTTGCTAACTGGAGGTAGAGAGAAAAGCGGGTAGAACCGAGAAGAACTTGTTATGTTGTCACCTGGCCAGGATGGGCGAAAAGTGTAGGAAGAGCAGGGGAAGGATGAAGCGGTTTAACTTTGGCTTCTCCTTTGAAGCTGCCACTGCTACTACCTTCCCTCCCGGTTCGGGTGAGTGAAATAATAGGCTTCACTTCTATATGTACTCTGGTAAGAACAGGAGCCAATATTATGATGTGTTGTCTTCTAGACAGACGTCTCCAGTTGGGGGATGGAGTCGGGGGAAATCCTTGTTGCTGCTAAATGGCAACCTTATCTGCAACCTAGAGGATGTGGCTTTCCTTACAGACAACTGTCCTACTGGAATATAACCACTTGAGAAGAACCCCACGAGAGATCTACTGGAAAAATAACAACCTGAGAATAATAGTAACAGTGGCAGTATTACCATACCTGGAGTCCCACAGGGCAAGACAGAAATTTAACCAAATCTGTAGCTTTTGGGGGTAATGATAAACCTCCTCCAATAACCCATCACACCCCTCATGTCTTTGGGGTAGCAATTATCTGCTGAAGAGAGAGGAAAGTATGAATAACACCTTTATGACTATCCTGTGATCATAAGAAAGGCTACTGAAATACTTCTGATTGTTGGAAATCTTATCCGTAAGTCCCCCTACCTGCAAAACTGTTGCAAACAAATTTATGTCTGAGGATAGCAGTCTTTAGTTACTCCTACACATCATCAACTCCTGTCCAGAAAGAGAATGTTTGCTCTCCCTTGCCATGCCAAAGTAAGTATATTAGCTTAACTGCCTGTGCAGTAGTTATTCACACATCCATCCAACTCCCATTTAAATCTCATTAAACTATTTGATTCAATTTCCCAGTAGGAGGGAATTCCACAGATTAATTATGTTGTGTGAAGGAGTTAGTTATCTTTTCTAAATTTATCTATGCTAAATTTGCTACCAATCAACTTCAGTAAGTGGCCACTGCTTCATGGTATGCTTTCAGAGACTAATATAAGGAAGCAAGCCATCTGTCTTTGCTAAATTCCTCATTATTTTAAATTCTTACTGTCATACTCTCTCTCTAACTGTCCTTTCTAAACGAAATGATCCAGATATCCCCTCATATATAAACCTGTCCCAACCTTTCAGTGTTTTACTTCCTTCTCTATGAACCATTTCAAGGTCATCAGCATCCTGTTTCATGGGTAGAACACGGTTTCACATCACTAGAAAAAGCCACAATCCAGTTCTCATTCTTTTCCTACTTTTGTCTTACTCTCTGGACTTGAGTCTACACCTCGTTAGCTCCCATAACGAGCATGCACAATGGTGCTGGCTGAACGGCAGGAAATTTGATTATCAACTTCCTATATACTTTTTCTTCTGCTTGAATGGAAGTATCATACCACTGAACGTTTACCATGCAACACATCCCTCTCTCATTGTACCCAGAATACATTGCATTCCATGTTGTACTAGCTTCCCTCTTTGTCTGGACATTAGGAGGAATAACAACAACAACACTTATATACCACTCTACTAGACAGATTAGTACTCTACTGTGGTAAACAAAATCAGTGTTATCATTATCACCACAATTACAGCTGGGGCTGAGAGGAGTGGCTTATGAAGTCTGATATGGTGATGTTCAACATCAAGAAAGTTTCCACCCCAAGAATTTAAACTGGTCATCTTCAGTGTCTGGATTGGTCACCATATCTTCCATCACAATCAAAAGATGCAGCATGATGCTTGCCAATCCAAACTACTTAGTCTGCACCAGTTCTACAACAAGAGGGGGCTAACCAAAACATTATTTTCTACACTGAAGAATACCATTAGTTGTATTGTATGAATCAAAAGTTCTACCTAAAGAGACTACTGCCTAATAGAGATGGGCACGAACCGAAATATGAACCAAAGTATGTGACAAACCACAGGCTAGTTGGTGGTTCACAAACCAGCGGTTTGTCAGAGCCCATTTCTGATGAACCGCCATGAATTTTAGGCTGGTTCGTTTGGTTCTTTTTTGGGGTTGTGACTGCAGACAGCCTGGGCCAATCAATCAGTTTCCTAGGCAACAGAGGATGGACTTCCTGCAGACCTTCTGCTGACCTGGAAGTGGCCTTCTGCTGATGAAGAAGTGACCCTCTGCTGACCCAGAAGTGACAATTTTCTGACCTGGATGTGATGTTTTCATGAACCAAATGAACCAGTTCATGAACTGGGGCAGGTTTGTGAAAGTTCGTGGTTCTTGAAATGTGACGAACCACAAACCACACAGGGTTTTTTTTTCCAGTTTGTGCCCATCTCTACTCTCTAATAGCTTAGTCACAGATCAATTCTTTTACTTATATCCCACATTTCTGCTCAAAAATGTTAGTGGGTGGAGATTAAAAAGGGACAAGTAAGGTAGCAGGGTTTGATAATAGCACATTGGAAACAAGTAGACAGACTTCTGTGGTTTTAGCTCTATAAAATATAACGGGGGAAACTGTACATTTGGTAAAAAAATAAAGAATAGCTAACTAACTACATCTTGATGGCTAGACTAGGAGCTTAGAGAGAGAAACTTAGAGACTGAGACTGAGCAAAACTTAGAGTGACTGAAATAAAGAGCAATAAAACCTTAGTATATGTTGCTAGCTAATTGCCCCCCCAACAAACTGGCTCATCCAATAGACAATCTTAGATTCCTTCATTAAGACTAAAGACTCCCCTTTCTATGGCGGGAACTTTTTCTTGAGGCCTGAGTGGTCCTATGCTAACTATCTATCTGACTAAACAACCAGAAAAACAATTTAACTCTTTCATGACTGAACGTAGGACCCTTGCCAAAATTCCAACAAAAAAGAATGCTCAGAGCAGCTAAAATAGATCTAACACATCCTAATAATATAATTCAAACACGGAATTATTAATTAGAATTAATATAGAAGCACTTTTATAACTCTTTTTGAGGGCTTGAGCAGCAAGAAGGTGGGGTGGAACTGAGCAGATGGAAAATCTCAGCTCTTGAAAAAAAGTTCTCCCGTGCAAAAGGCCTGGGAGACATGATGCACATGCAAACATGACCCCGTTCCTAATGGCCTAATCTTTTCTCTAGAAGCTTAAACTTAACCTCAAGAAAACAAAAGTGATACTGCTGGGCAGGACTACTGAACCATGAATTGAGATGTTTCCTATTCTGGGTGGGGTTGCACTCTCCCTAAAGCAGTAGGTTAGTAGCTTGAGAAGGTGCTACTGGACCCAGGCCTCTAGCTGGATAAACAGGTGGTGGCAGTGGCCAGAAGCACCAGCTGAAGCCTTTAGTGGCAAAAAATGTTCCTGCCACTGTGGTGCATGTCCTGGTAATATCTAGATTAGACTACTACAATGTGATAAGTGTGGGGCTGCCCTTGAAGAGTGTCCAAGAGCTGCAACTGATACAAAATGCTGCAGCCAAAATGCTGGAATTGGTCATAGGGACCATATGACTCTAGTCTTGTTCCACCTGTACTGGCTACCAATGCTTCCAAGCCCAATTCAAGGTTCTGGTATTGATTTGTAAAGGACTCTACGGTCTAGGACTAGCATACCTTACCACCTATTCCTATATGAACCTACCTAACTACTAAAGTCATTTTTAGGGGCACTGCTTCCGGTGCCTACCACCATTTGAAGCTAGATGAGTGGCAACCCAAGAAAAGGACTTCTCAGTTGTGGCGCTAGAAGTATGGAATTCCCTCTCAATGGAAATTTGTCCATTCCCCTTTATCGTTGTCTTCTTCCAGAGGATGAACTTTTCTGTTTTGATTGGCATACTCTCACTGAAACTCCTTCCAGTTTATATGTTTGGTTAATTACTTTTAACTGGTTTTACATAGACACACATAGATATTTATTTATTGTTCATCATCCTGTGGAACCTAAAATAGGAGGGAGAAAATTGTATAAAATGATTGAAAGGAACAATAGAGTCCTGGTAACCTGTTTGTCACTAAGAATCGTTTTGAAGATCATCTAGGACTCTAGCAGGCTAGTGGGGATTCTAAAATCCCCTAATTTTCAATTCTTGCATATTAAACAAATCAATAAACTTTGATTTTCACACTGGCATGCATGTGCACGCATATACACACACACAAGCACACCCTTGTCGACCTCTTGGTATACCCATGGGCTCACATTACTTTTTAAAATTCCTCCCAAATTTTCCAACCTCCTTCAGCAAAAACAGTATTTACAAAATTCCACTGGACTGTTAGACCTGAAGTGCTCCACAACTGGCTCATCAAGGGCACTAAGCTAGCATGCTGAGAGTTACGTGTAAAGAAAACTGTACAGCACATTCCATTGGTATAATGGGCAGAAAAAGAAGGGAGCTTGTTTCATGTGCATCAGTGGAAGCATTTGCATTATTCATGACTCATACCAGCAGCCTCTCAACTTTTGAATACATTACAAATAAATGTTTTTTCTCTTTAGGAATAAAAGGGGAGGGGAGTCAAATCTGCGGTCCTTGTGCACTTATCTTCAAGTGTCATTCACAAACACTACAACCACCGAAAGATTGTGGGCAAGGAATACACCACTCATTGACAACTGGAGACAGCCGAGGGCTTTATTGATCCTTTTTTCCTCTTCTTTTTCCTTGGCTATGCAAAAAGAACGAATGTTAAAGAGCTGCTGTTGAGACAAATAAGTACTAAAAGAACTCATAGCAGAAAAACTGTGCAGGATTGTGTATACTCTACAAATGCATTCCCATGTATTCATGCAAGATCTACAGGAGGGATTTCCACTTCCCAGTACTTCCATCCTACTCCAATTTTAAAACTGCAGGAAAGTTCTTTTTAAGAGCTTATCATTGACTTTCCCTGTCATATATGCACAGCCTTCTTCAAAGAATGAACTGCTCTTTATGTTCTTCTGTGGTTCAATCTGAGTTATTACTGCAGGTCATCACGAAGTTGCACATTGGCACCACAAAGTAGTAGCTAGCCTGGTAGCATTTGGAAACGGTAATTCCTGTTTTCTTGTTTTGTTTTTTTTTCCTTCCTGCTGCCATGTGCTGAATTAGTTTTAAAATCCTAACATTATTGCAGTTAAAGTAAACGCTGATGATGATCTATTCTTTTTTAGATAATCAATACTCGGCGGCAGCAGTTGATGGCTGTGACGTGATGGAGAAGGGAGGTACATAACCAAATACCAGTTGGAGTATTAATTTATTAGCCAGGGATATTAACAAAGCAGAAGTTTCTTATCCTTCAGCCTGATCCTGAAAAGAAGTTACTTGCTTTTAGAAATACCATTTTTTTAACCCTTTTCAATTTATACTAGTTTCAAGAAGGGACCATGTCATGTTATACATGTCAGATAACATTGACCGCAGTCTACAATCCAAATGCTGTTACATTGCAATTTCTAGTACATTGTCATAAGCAAACAGCTCATGATGAGGATACTTTAAAAGTATCCAAGACTCATCAGCACAACTCCAGGCAGAGCTATCAAAGATGAACCAGGAGACCAAAGCAAGGACTGAGGAAGAATTAGAAAATATGTATTCATAGTCACAGGTGAATCTAATTTTGGGAAAGCAATGAAAAGAAGCCTTGGGCGAGCATTAGCATCCACCTTTGATGGTAGGAGAGAATCTCTGCCATACTGTAGGAGAGAATAACATGCCATCTGTACACCACATATGAGTGCCCATCAGTAGCTCAGCTGGACTTTCACTGAAAATGTTTAGCTTTGTCAAAAAAAATTTGCAAATTGCAACAAACAATAAGCTTGGGTTTCATTCCCCCCCCCCTATTACATACCTACATCATCATCATTGGCCTGATTTGGATAGCCCAGAAAAGCCCGATCTTGTCAGATCTTGGGAGATAAGCAGGGTCAGCCTTAATTAGTAACTGGATGGGAGGCCACCAAATGAGACCAGGGTTGCACCTGCCTTGAAAACCCCAGCCGGGGGGGGGGGGGTTCCGCCATAAGTTAGTTATGACTTGATGGCACTTTCCTTCACCACCATCATCATTTCAAACCCTAATTCACTTTCTTCACAGTTTCATGAACTTCAATGTAGAAATATGGGAATCGGTGTCAGCCTGTAACACATCATACAATACTGTGGAAGTTAACCACTTATGGTTGTTGTGGGTTTTCCGGGCTGTATTGCCGTGGTCTTGGCATTGTAGTTCCTGACGTTTCGCCAGCAGCTGTGGCTGGCATCTTCAGAGGTGTAGCACCAAAAGACAGAGATCTCTCAGTGTCACAGTGTGGAAAAGATGTGGGTCATTTGTATCTACTCAGGAGGGGTGGGGTTGAGCTGAGTCATCCTGTGAGAGTTTCCCAGGGTGTGGAATGCTAATGGCGGGAGGCTTCACTGTATCCTGAGGAGGTTCTTTTGCATATGGACTGGTACTTGATGTGCTAATCTTCTCGGCAGGGCTATTGTCGGGGATAGAATGTTTTGTTAGCCTGGTGTTTTTCAGAACTGGAAACCATGCTCTGTTCATTCTTAAGGTTTCTTCTTTCCTGTTGAAGTTTTGCTTATGCTTGTGAATTTCAATGGCTTCCCTGTGCAGTCTGACAAAGTAGTCGGAAGTGTTGTCCAGTATTTTGGTGTCCTGGAATAAGATACTGTGCCCTGTTTGCATTAGGCTATGTTCAGCCACTGCTGATTTTTCAGGTTGTCCAAGTCTGCAGTGTCTTTCATGTTCTTTTATTCTTGTCTGAATGCTACGCTTTGTGGTCCCAATGTAAACTTGTCCACAGCTTCAACAGGAAAGAAGAAACCTTAAGAATGAACAGAGCATGGTTTCCAGTTCTGAAAAACACCAGGCTAACAAAACATTCTATCCCCGACAATAGCCCTGCAGAGAAGATTAGCACATCAAGTACCAATCCATATGCAAAAGAACCTCCTCAGGATACAGTGAAGCCTCCCGCCATTAGCATTCCACACCCTGGGAAACTCTCACAGGATGACTCAGCTCAACCCCACCCCTCCTGAGTAGATACAAATGACCCACATCTTTTCCATACTGTGACACTGAGAGATCTCTGTCTTTTGGTGCTACACCTCTGAAGATGCCAGCCACAGCTGCTGGCGAAACGTCAGGAACTACAATGCCAAGACCACGGCAATACAGCCCGGAAAACCCACAACAACCATCGTTCTCCGGCCGTGAAAGCCTTCGACAATACAATTAACCACTTATGTTGCTTAAAACAGTGGTCCTGATGGGACAGAACCCCTATAGAGCTCCTATAAAGCTGTCATCTTCTTTGGAAGAAACTATTGTTAGTAGAAAGCAAGGGTCCCAAGCTTCCTCCCTCTCTTGGCATGAATTCTGATACAAATCGTAGAACCACAAGGTATGATAACTCAGAAGACAGAAGGGATTCTCCTATGGATCTGACCCATGGTGGCTTCTACAATATGTCATACATCCTGGTGCCTTGCTTGTATTTCCTGTCCCTATCTGGTTTCGTTTGCTGCCCATGCTGCTGGCCTTGAATTCTGGCTCACACTCTGCCTGTTACATGGCTCTTTCACAGGGCTTCCCGATATGTGCTTGCAGATTAGTGGATCCAAAGCAGTGGTCTTGGAAAGGATGAAGACCACTGCCTTAAAGCACTACAATGACCCATTTCTCAAGCACATGTGACTGTGTATATGGAACATATAGCTGGTACTACTATTGAAGATAGTCAAAGTCAAAGTCAAAAGAGTTTATTGTCTATAGCCATAGGCTGTCACAATTCACCAAACATTGACTAACTGAAGCTAGTGGCAAATGGGATTTGTCTGTACCGTGCCCAATTTTACAACAAACATAGCATTACCTCAGCACAGCAGTGCTGATTCGGCTTCAATATCTGAGTGAATAAAACATACAGAAATTTCTTGGGATCACATAAACCAAAGTCTGTGGTCAATAGCAACTTTGCTGGTATAATACATTCTGCTTCATGTTGAGCTAGACTTGCCAATTTGCTTTCATTTTGCTCCACCCTCACTCAAGCAGCAGGAACAAAAGTGGGGGGGGCAGCATCACATGACCCCATATGCCTAGTCTCTACCCCCACATGCTCCCGTCCCACCAATGCTCCCAGCTGGCAACCCTATATTGGGGGCATACGACATTACAGATACAGTGTACAGAAGAACACACAGACTTGAGCCCAGCATGCTACTTTAGCCATGTGGTTTGTGTGAGCCCCTGGGGACTTTCTATTATTTGTCTCTTCAATTGGAATTCACACATGCACACACATACCACAAACTCTCTTGAATTTCAAGACATTGTTCTGTGCTTTAGGAGAGACTGCTGTTCAACAATCCCAAGCCCAAAGCATGATGGAGTTTGGTTGAGGCTCTGGCACTGGGATGTAAAGGAAAAGTCGGTACTTGACAAGTTACTGATATTAAATAGCAGCTGATATTAAAGAGCGATATTCTGCCACTTAGAAGAGGCCATAAGAATGCATTCACATTATTTATTTATCTGTAGACCCACATGAAGCCAGGCATTCTGCACAGATCCAGTTTTAATTCAGCTAACACAGATGCACAGTAGCACCATTTACCTGGGGGCCCATGTTGAATTAGATTCAGAGGAGTTAGCCATGTTAGTCTGTAGTAGCAAAATAGAAAAGAGTCCAGTAGCACCTTTAAGACTAACCAACTTTACTGTAACATAAGCTTTCGAGAATCACAGATTCTCACAGAATCACAGCATCTGACAAAGAGAACTGTTATTCTCAAAAGCTTATGCTACAGTAAAGTTGGTTAGTCTTAAAGGTGCTACTGGACTCTTTTCCATGTTGAACTAGTGACAGCAAAGGTTAAGTAGAAACAAAAAAAGTCTATGTGGGAACTTGCTAGTTTCCCCACCACCACCACCCCAAAAAGCCTTGACTCTTTCCTCAACAGGTCCACAAATTTAAGAACTTATATCGAATCCATGCTAATCTAATCTTATATTGAATCTATGATCTGCCCTGCAAAATCAGTATGCAAGACTAACACCTATAAGACACCATTTCTGATACCCTATCATTGCTAGGACTGTCCTTAAGGATATGTGATCGCACAGTGGCAGTTGGCCCAGTGCCTAGCACATTCTAGTATTTTTGGAAAGTTACCAATACTGGGAAGATGTATGCATCTTCTTTTCCTTCGTTCAGGCATGCTTAGAATTGCAATCTATCAAAAGGAGCAAGACTGCACAAGGAAAGAAGCTTTATAGACTATAGAAGGGACTGAGTGCAAGAATGAACTTTACAAGTTTGACATTAAAGTAATTTAGGATGAAGTCAGAGGAAAGACAAACTATTTGAGCTGTTAACTTTTGGGGTAGTCTTTCTGGGAGAGGATCCAGAAACAGCTGAACGGCATTATGGTTAAAGGCCTCACCTATCCCTACTCTGGTGTTTCAGTGTCCTGCCAAACCTAAACAGAGAATGCCACATAGCATACAAAGGCACTACATTAATTTGGGAGAGGGGACAGTTGATGGATGGTATTTTCCCACAGCAAACCAACTATCAATAGCTATTTTTGGACAGGAAAGGAATTTTCCTCAAGGCAGGTTGACTAGAGACCTTGGGAGAATTCATTTCTCTCTGCAGTATGCAGCTAGGTTTGTTTTTCTGAAGCAGCTGGAAGCATACGTTCAGGTAGAACCTTTCCACAGTGAAGATGATCTCTGTGGCACAATTGTGTAATAGGTTGGTATATGGAACGCTGGTAATAGGGTTGCCAGATCTGTTTAAGCTCCTGGTGGGAGGGGGGACCTGGCCCTCACCTTCATGATCTTTTGGCCTCTGTGAAGGGGTGGCAGCATGCCCACCATGAGGTGTGATGACATCATTTCTGCTGTGCACTGGCAGCACAGGCTCCCCCCCCCCGGACTGGCCAGGTAAGTAGCAGCGGGGGGCAGAGGCTGGGAGTGGGGGATCCCCTGCCCCCACCACAGGACTGGTAAACAGATGCCCCTGCTTTATAAGAAGGGCTGATCAGCCTTTTGGTCCCATCCAGCTTTTTAGACTGATTCACTCAAACACTTACTCTGCTCTCTCACATGAAAACACACACGTGCATCACATTTTTCTCTATGGACGATCTTTACCACCCACGCTCTAGGTACCTAATGCAGTTGCCAGGCAATAAATAAGGACAGACAAAAGGAATTATTCCTTTACTCAACAAGTAATTAAATTGTGGGATTAACTGCCAGTGAATGTTGTGATGACCACAGGCATTGATCACCTTAAGAGGGGGAATAGATGCATGGAAGAGAGGTCCATGGATAGATACCAGGCACGATGCCTCAAGGGAACCTCCATATCCAAAGGTGGTAAACTTCTGAATGCCAGGAGGCAGCACCAGCGACCTCTGTGCTCTTTCGGTTGGGCTTTCAGGGCAATTGGTTGGCCCCTGTGTGAAACAGCATGCTGGACTAGATGGGCTACAGGTTTAATCCCGTTGAGCTCTATTTATGTACTCACCATTTGCTGTGAATATACAATTGGCCCTCATTAAGAGTAGGCCATTACACTTGCAGTCCCATTGCTGTAGAGCAAAAGAACTACAAGTAGGCCTCATGAAAAACATTTGGCCCCATTATTTGCTTTTTTGAGGAAAGTGTCAAAAACATTCTTGTTCTGTCAATTCTGTAAACCACTTTGAAAACGAATGTTAAAATATGGTATCAAGCAATACCCTTCTTCTATCTGAGAAGTCTTCACTGTGACAGATTATTCAAGCACTGTCACTCAGTTTAGCAATCAGCAAGTAATAATTATGCATGTCTAAAATGACCAGATGTAAAAGAGGACAGGTTTCTCATACCTATAAGTAACTGTGCTGCAGGATTTAGCAAGCACAGCTTGTCATCCAAGTGTGAGAAAAACAGCCTCCCTGCCCTCCTTTCTCACTCCTTTGAGACAAACGGCACCTGGTAAAGTCCCTCAGCAACACAGATACTAAAAAGTATGTGAACCTTGTCTTGCTTTGCGCCTGAGCAACCTATGTGAGAACCGTGACTCATAGTGCCATCCTAAGCAGAGTTGCACCTTTCTAAGTCCACAGAACTCTGCTGAGGATGGCACTGTCAGACAATAAGCTACCAGCTAGATGACATTTCATGTCCTCGTTGAACCAAAAGGAATTTAGTTTGCACTCCTCAAGAAACTCACTAGAGAAGCAGTCCTGCAGTGTTTAGTGGGTCTATATCAGAGAAATTAAGATTCTAGACAGGACATTTAAAAATGGCCAGAATTTTTAAAAATCAAGATAAAGAATAGGTCACTAGGCCATTATTCTGTTTCTGGTCAAACAAATGGAGTTGTGACATGCCCAAGAAACGAACAGATGTTTGCTGTAGCCTTAAGAATGCCCATAACACACATCTTGCAAAGCACCCAGAACTGTCTGTGATTCAGATGTAACATCAATCCAAACTTCTTATTACAGGACTAAATGTTGGAAGTCCCCTAATATAGTATCTGGATATTTAAAACAGAGTCTTAGTTCAAACATAAAGCAAATAAGTGGTTGAATTAAGATAACTATGGTTAGCGTGACTGTCTGAATGCAGGCCACTACACTACCTATTAAGCTTGGGTCACTCAAACCATGGTTCAAAGTTGATTTATTAACCACAATAAGTTTTAACTATGGTTTAATGGATTATGCAAATGTAAGTAGCTTTATTCAATTCTGACATGTTCATCAGTACCACTGCTCAGCTACAGAAATACAAAGGCAACGAAGTCCAAACTGATAGAGACAAAACAGGATTTGAGTACTCACCCACGAGCTAAATCAGCCTTGTGCAAACTAGCAATAGTTAAAATAAATCCTGTGAGAAGGACTACAATAGTTCCAGTTTCTCCTCTCCCAGGGAACAGCCAGTGAGAGCAGGTGGAATGCTGGGGCTGGCAATAATTGGAATCCATTAAGGCAGTTAGAGAAAAGAAGGTTTTGGAGCTGCTGGAGATCAGAAGCAAAGATAACAGCTGGCTATTGAGCCTATCCAGAGTACAGGGATATATATACACCTCTTAACACCAATGTTTCTGTGTGTTTTAAATTATTCACTCCTGTGTTAAAATTTCCTATAAATAATAGTTATTCTAGTTTATGTTTTCACCATGGCAGGTCTGAACATTGTTGGATGAACAGAAAATAACCCACACAGAGATCAAGCATTCTGGTGGGCCTATTTATGGTGGCAGCATGTAGAGAAAGTAAGCTCAGAGCTCAATTTCCCCAATAGCCCTGGGCAGCAGTTGGGTGAAAGGTAGTGAACATAGAGAACTGGCTGCCAGTCTGGTGGAGTCTCTGGGAAGAGGAGAGAAAGGACCCAGTGAGGCTTTGTGTCAGGGCTCTCTACCTGATAAACAGAGGTTAGACTGGTGGTGTGTTGTAACTTGTAACAGCCCTTAACTGCCTGTGTAGCCCCACACCTGCACAGGGAGGTTTATGGTAGATGGCATTATGTAAGGAGGTCACACCCCCATTTCATGTTATGTCTGAATTGAGGCTTCCTGATTCCTGACAAGCCATAGTTCATGGTAACTTCCGAATTCTCGAAAGCTTATGCTATAATAAAATTGGTTAGTCTTAAAGGTGCTACTGGACTCTTTTTGAATATAATGAGAAACTGTGGTTTGTTTTCTTGCTACAATTAAGGATTCAAAACTAGAATTAAACAGAAGTATAAAATCCTAGTTTTGTAGACCAAAGAGTATACCATAGTGTGCTATTGCTTCCAAGTCAGACATCATTAGAAAGTCTACAATATTAGAGTTGTAACTGAGGAAGAGATTGTGCAAGACCCAAGACTTCCAAGACTCATTTCCATATTTTATTTATTTTATTTACTTTATTTATACCCCATCTTCCTCCCCAATGAGGACCCCAAGCATCTTACATCATTCTCCTCTCTTAAATTTTATACTGACAACAACCCTGTGAGGTAGATTAGGCTGAGTGTGTGTAACTGGCCCAAGGTCACCCAGCAAGCTTCCATGGCAGAGTAGAGATTCAAACCTGGGCCCCTCAGACAGTCAACAGTCAAACCACTACAGAATGCTCAATGACAAATTATAGTTTGTCATTACATTTACAGATAAATAGAACACATTATTCACATCTATTCATCCTCTGCTTGTTTCATTCACAGTTTTTCTAAATATGAATAGGAAATTCAAGTAGGTATATGGACTTCAGCTACCATTACAATTAAAGTATTTTGGTTTTTCAGAATCTTGACTATTTTTAAACCCCTCCTACAAATATATTTGCATATGCTAAACGCAAACAAGTAACAGACTCATTTCAGGACTGCAACTATTTTGATCAGTTTCATCAATTGAAAAAATATATTCAAGAAAGAAGGCTTTGTTTGAGATCTGGGGGCACAAGATCCTCTGTTGACAGCAGGTGCTTCCTACCACCGTTCAGCTGGCCACAGTGGAAGAAAAGTAGGCAGGAAACTGGGAATCTGACACACAATCCATCAATGCTGATGTCTCTCCCTGTGCTCCCAGAAGTGATATCAGAGAATCTTCAGGGGATACTAGGGTGGCTCTGGTCTCTGGGGAAACTTTATGGTTCCATAGAGTTTCTTCCCAAATGCTAGTGTCCTCAGCATCCCCCAGCAACACACTGAGGTCACTTCTGGGCATACAGGAAGTGACATCAGTGCATCACCAGTGATGTTATCACATTGTTGGCAAGGCCCCACCCCCAATAAGTCCCCCAATTGGTTCTTTTCAGAGATAGGATTCATTCTCCATATCCTTGACAAGGGCCATTTCTACACATTCTTAAAATAGCATGACACTCACCAAACGCTAGCAGCTTCCTCACACAATTTCTGATGTCACCAGGATGAAATAATCACTGCCTGCATCCGGGCGACGTCAGAAATCACACAAGGAAGCCGCTAGCATTCGGTGAGTGTGACACCACATTTAAAACTCATTTTTATTTCTCATTAATATCATCTACAATGTCCTGAGGAGTTATTTCTGTTGTTTAATTGCTGCTACAAAGGCAAAAAGCAAGTTTTTTTTCTGCAGGCCAAAATACAAGAACGTAAGATGTGTTCTTCCCTCCCCCCCCCCCCCGAACAAAAAATATTTGTGCAGTTGGCAGCACAATTTAGGAAACTGTAAATCGGAGCACTTAGGAGAGAATGTGTAGCCTTCTGGGAATAAAGCCACTTCTAGAAACACCTGTGGTTTCCAAGAGCTTGCCAGACTAACCCAGTCACAGTAATGCACGTGAAAGAGAAATGTGATATAAAATGCCCGTCACAAAAAAAGCAGAACTGCTGTGAAATGCTAAAACACGCTCTGCCCGTGCTGAATTTTACCCATATTTCACAGTAGGAGCTTGACCCACAGTAGGACCAGTGGTTCTGATAACAGTGTATTACATTCACCACTGAATTAAACCTAACATTATCAAGAGTTTAAAAGACACAGAGGAAAAGTCTTATTTTTCTCTAAGAGTCAAACTACAAGTGACGCCTTACACAATTTCCTTTTGAAGAAAGCATTGGTTGAAGAGAATATTGACTGTACTCTTTGAAAAAGATGATTTGAAACGGGCAATTGGGATCTAGACAACCCGTTAGAGGAATTTCCACCAACAGGAATTACTACCAAGTTATTTTATCAGAAAAAATGTTATTCTGAATGAACTACAGCCATCTGTGAGGGAACTGACATTGAATAATTCTTACCTACGAAGCAGATACACGGTGCTGTGGAAACTACAATAACTGAGTGGACTTGTGTATATGGTGTTCTTAATGCATTTGCACTTTATTTTTTCTGTGCAATATATGAATATATGAATAGCACTTTAGACACCTTGCACTTTATTTATTGGCATAGAACTTCCATGTTGGCACTGGTATGAATGGTTTTCCGCCTATGAGTAGGGTTTGCAATTATTAAAACTGAAGAAATTGTATATTAAGCCTTGTACTTCTGTGTGAATTGCTTTATACCACTGTGAGGCTTGATATTGGTTGTATTATAGATTTATTAGTGTTAGTAAGACAGATATGGGTAATTTTGCTTTTCTTGTGCTATTTACCACGTTTCTCTCTTTTTGAGTTTCCATTTTCAGGGAGGCATCCAAGATCACCCCCAGGCTCTTAACCCTTGGAACTGGAACTAATGGTGCCCCATTGAGGGCCGGGAGCTGGAGTCACAAGCCTAATCCCCCGTGGCTCAAGTACAGGACCTCCGTCTTCGTTGGGTTCAGTTTCAGCCAACTCTGCTTCAACCAACCAGTCACGGCTGCAAAATCATGTTCCAGGACATTTGGGGCTGAGCCGGGCTGGCCGTCCATCATCAGATATAACTGGGTGTCATCTGCATATTGATGACACCCAAGTACGAAACTTCACACCAACTGGGCAAGGGGGCGCATATAGATGTTAAACAATAAAGGGAAGAGTATTGCTCCCTGTGGGACCCCGCACACCAAAGGATGGCGGGATGACAATTTCTCCCTAAATGCCACCCTCTGTCTCCGACCATGGAGAAAAGAGACAAGCCACTGTAAGGCAGTCCCTCGTATCCCCACATCGGCGAGGCAGTGAGTCAGAAGATTGTAATCGACTGTATCGAACGCTGCTGAACGCTGCCGACAGCTGTATCGAATGCTGCCAACATAATCTGTGTAGAGTGTAAATTTGATTTCCTTTGTATGTGCATTGAATAATTGTCATGTTACGCTGAATGCACGTACAGCTGAACATGTGAACGAAACCCCACATTTATCTGGGGGTTGGTATCCAGTGAACATACATTGGCTGTTTCTTACAAACAGAAGTTATGAATGTATATGCAAGTTGTATATACATTCACTGTAATGTGAACAGAACTAGAGTCGTCTTACTTTCAAGTAAATACAGTACATTTTTAAATTAAATAAATCAGCCTAAGAATCTCATTAATAAGTATACTGTGCTTATCAATTCTACCTTAGTAACATCATCAATATATCTAATGCTCAACATGGCCAAATCTGTAGATACTTAAACCTAGAAACTGGAGCCATGAACAGACAAGATAGATCTTTCTATGAACCTGAAAAAGCCCCAGGTTTGCAGAAAACTCTGAAATCTAAAAAGGAAGAAAATGAGGAGAATAATAAAACCTAAATAAGAGAAACAGCACCTGTAGCTTTAAGAAACAAATGCCCTCAACAGCCATTGCTATGCAACCACTACAATATTGTCCCCCTTCAAACCTTGGTTTCTGTCAGCAAAGGCAGAGGGAAGGAGCAGGACCCTTTCCAAGGCTGTTTTGGCCTTTGAGACATGGCCCAGCTGCGACCACCAAGCAAGTTACTACCATATGACTTACATATGTCACCCAGGCACAGTCACTCGCTACCGTTCATACTCTGAGCATAACCTACCTCACAGGATTATTGTGAGGATAAAATGGAGAAGAGAAGAATGATGTAAGATGCTTTGGGCCCCCGTTGTAGAGAAAGACAGGGTATAAATGAACTAAATAAATGATATATATAACTGAAGATGAAGGGCAGATAAAAGGTTGGTTGATGTGTGGGAAGGAAAGATAGAATGAGGAAAAAGAGGAAATACTATGGGGAGGGGGATACAGGAAAAAGTGAGGTGCCCTCAAGGCCTTGCAGGTTCTCCAATACATAACTTGGACTGATGGCTGGCATTGCAGATTTTGACCATAGTTTTTCTAGGTAGAAACTGCTGGGGGGAGCGGATAAAGTAGGGGAGCGGATAAAGTAGGTTGGCTGGTGGGTGGGAAGGAGCGAAGGAAACAGGGAAAGGGAGAGAGGTTAGTGTGCTTTCAGGGAATGGAAAGACAAAACAGTGAGGGGGGGAGAGAGAAGATGCCCCCTGCAAGTATTTGCAGGTCCTCCACATGTTTATAATTAATAAGCATAAATGTGGATAATTTACAAGTTGGAAACATTAGTGCTGATGGGGCTACTATTGTTCTGCCTGGCTTTTCCACCACTGACAAGTTTACTCCCTTCTCTTCTGAGCCAATTCCCACTGATGTTTAAAATTAAATTTGGCCAATATATCTATTTCCATTGTCCTTCTTAAGACATCCTCTTGCCAAGCCAATAGATGAATTTGTTAGGCCATTCAGCAGTCAGAAGGCTAAGACGCTATCTATTATACTCAAAGAAAAAAAACACCTCCGATAAATTATTAGGGATAATATATTCCTGTCATTTTGTTACTAAAGTACATTAAAGAAAATTAAGTCCTGTATTCTCTTAATGTTCATTTAGTATCTTAATTTGGGGTCCTTACAAAGATCAATAGCCATCTTTTTTCTCTGCAGGATTTAGCAGGCCAAGCCTTTAAGTATGTATGAACAGGAGAAATTCTAGCAAGTATATTAACCCAGGATGAGTCATTCCCTTTACTATTAACTACCTCCCTTGATACCTGGAAAAGATTTGAGGTTATCTTCTTTCCTAAATGAAGTGTAATATTTTTTAATTGCCACGTAAACTTGACTGTCCACTCCACACAATCCCACATAATTATTTTAAAAGGAAGGAAGAAAAACAGAAATAACCAATAAAATAGCTTTTCAGCTGGCATGTGTGAATGATTTTCAACATGCCCTTAGTATCCACTGGAAACTTCAATGGTAGACCTAGAAACTAGAGCCAAACTAGACGAGATGAAATACACGAGTCTATGCCAGTGTTTAGAATTGTGTTTGTTCCTACATGCCCGTGTCCATTTTGACCAAGGTGAACATGTGTTCTATAGCCCTGGTACACTTTATGTGTGGTCGTATTGGCAAGTGTCCATGGACCATATCATCGAGTCACTGTTGCAGAGTGGCGATTCTGTTTTGCTTCCGCTTCCCTCTTCCCACACAGAAAGGCAATAGAGGATAGGGGACAGTTACAGGGAATGGTTTAAGCATTTGAAAACTGGTGGTGCATGATGGGTACCATTCACATGTCTTGGAGGAGCACAGAAGAAACTCGTGCCAGCACAGACATGGGACCAAGTGCAGTCTGGCCGTACTAGTGAGTGTACAGGAAAGCAACAGTGAAACACGTGTAAGTGTATTCGCATGTCATGCATGAGTAATTTGTCTCATGTAGTTCTTCTCTAGGTCACTGTGGACAGAGGCCAAGAAGCAGATGTGACGCCTTTTACTCTCCTATTCCTAGGGTTGCTGGATGTCCCACAGGCCAAAGCTGAGATGCAGGGATCTGGGGGGTGGGGGACAGAGGGGTATTCATCTCCTGTGCACATGCTTAGTGCATGCACATTCCCACACTCCCCGTTGTGCCAGAAAATGAGCTCATGCTGGAGGCAGCTTTCATTCAGCTTGGCTTCAGTTGGCAAATGAGCATGAAGGAGGAGGGAGGGAATGACTATGAGTGCTGAAGTGGAGTTTAGTGAAAGCTGACTCCAAAAGGATGGTTTTCACTCAGTTCCTCTTCAGCATAGACCAGGATTCCTCCATGGCCAGTGCAATGGGGCCAGGAGGCACCAGGTGCGGGCAGGGATTTCCTTGTCCCAGGGGAGGGGACAGCAAGCCTACCTATTCCTGATCTTCTCACCCACAGCTCCTCATACTTGAAGTCACCTTGGATTACAGGGTTTCTATGATGCTGCCATGACATTCAGATAAGATCCACCACCATTTTTAAAAATCAATAATAAAGTAATGTGAATAAAATCTTTGTGAGAGCACATGACAGGAACAGGTTGTCTAGCTCTCTTTAACAGAAATTGAGCCACTTTGTCTTGCAAAACTGAGGTAATGGAACAAGAACTAGTGTCAGAACTCTGCTCCAAGGGGAGCAATTTAAACTCTAGTTAATACCTTCTTTCCATAATAGATAAAACCCAAGAGCCAGTTTGGTGTAGTAGTTAAGAGCGCAGGACTCTAATCTGAAGAAGCAGGTTTGATTCCTCACTCCTCCACTTGAAGCCAGCTGGGTGACCTTGGTTCAGTCAGTTTCTAGGAGCTCTCTCATTCCACCCACCTCACATGGTGTTTTGTTGTGGGGATAATAATAGCATACTTTGTAAACTGCTCTGAGTGGGTGTTAAGTCATCCTGAAGGGCAGTATATAAATTAAATATGATGATGATCATGATGAGTCATGGGTAATTCCTTGCCGGGCTGAAACATAAGCAGATAGCCTGTTGAGAAAAGGGGGTATCCTCCAGTCATGATAGGGATTTTCCCTTTCAGGTTGGCCTCAAAAGATGTTTGGAGGGTATGTTTGCTCTTCCTTCTCCCTTGAGAAGGACCTGGTTGCTGATAGTTGTTGAAGGGCTGTTGTTGACCAAAAGTTGATACTTATAAGATCTTTGGAACTGAGGAGGAAAATTGTGACATGGGAAATATCTAGGTTTGTATGGTGCCACAGGTTGGAGGGAGAGACCCGAAGACTTAGTTGTAATTTTGTTCTTCTGCATCCTGTCCAGTGAGTCTTCTGTCTTCGCACTGAACAGCTCCTTGCCTTCAAAGGGGAGATCCTTGAGCTTAGCCCTGGATTCATATGGGAGAGCAGAGAAACAAAACCAAGAGTGCCTTCCTAATACTACTGCTGATGCCATGGAACTACTGGCACAATCTACAGTGCAGCGAGAAGCACTGAGCTGTTGTTTTGTTAGCTTAACTCCCTCAGTCTCAATGACTTTGGCAAGGGCTTTTTTGTCATCTGAAAGAGTTTCCACATACTGAGCCATTTTGTCCCATTAAAAACTTTTGTATCTGCACATCATCATCATCATCATCATCATCATCATCATCATCATCATCATCATCATCATCACAACGACGACATTCAATTTATATACCGCCCTTCAAGACAACTTAACATCCACTCAGAGTGGTTTACAAAGTATGTTGTTATCATCCCCAGAACAATCAACCTGTGAGGTGGGTTGGGGCTGAGAGAGCTCCAAGAAGCTGTGACTGAACCAAGGTCACACAGCTGGCTTGAAGTGGAGGAGTGAGGAATCAAACCTGCTTCTTCAGATTAGAGTCCTGCTGCTGTCAGTGTAGTTGGCTTTCTTAAAAACTGGAGCACCCAAAGAGTATGTCTTCCTCCCCAGGCCATCTAATTCCCAACCTTCCTTGTCCAGGGGGGGCTGTACGGTTGCCTGCTCTCTGCCTTGATGGTAACACTTCAGCTATCAAAGAGTTAGCTAGTGGATGGATGAAAATGAAATTGTATCCATCCTCTCTCACCCTATATAAGTTTTCTATCTTGCGTGCAGATGGAGCAGCTAAGGCAGGCTTTTCCCATATATTAGAGGCTATCTTTAGTAGGCCTGTTAAAACTGGGAATGCCATGACTCCAATATCACTGCTATAGAGTACCTTTAGAATCGGATCCGATGGCTTCAGATCTAAGCAAATGATGTTGAGCTCTAGAGCTCCAGCCAGTCCAAGAAGCTGCTCTGCATAAACAGTTCAAATCAAAAGAGTTTTTTGTCTATAGCCATAGGCCATCACAATTCACCAAACACTGACTAATAAACAATTAAATCCCTTATCACAGTTTGTATAGGTTACTAAAATTAATTAAAGCAATGCAGTATGCCAAACTATCCCAGGAGTCATGAAACAGCCTCATTCAGTACCACCTTAGATCTTATCTTTTTGTTCTCTGCATAAACTCTCAGATCCTCTGAAGGGGAAACAGTGACACGATCGCCCACCATCGGGGACTGATATGATGCCACATTAGAATTGACTTCTGAGGCAAGGGAGATCCTCTCTCTTTTAGGCCCTGATTTCAATATTGATGGTGGAATCAATCTCAATCTCAGCTCCAAAGGAGGGGCTAGATCTGAGGACTGAACCAGAGGCATCGAAGTAGAGGATGTTGTATGTGCACTTTTTCCCAGCTTGGTCCTTCGCTTTGCAGGCTGTTCAGGAGCCCCCAAAGCATTCTCATACAGGGCTGCTTTAAGTCTTGCCACCCTTTCACATCTCGCCTTGGGTGTGAACTGGTGGCAGGCTCTACAATTGGAGATGGTTGACCCTCTCCTAAACAAATAAAACACAATTCTTGCTCATCAGACTGAGCCATATTTGTGCTGCACCCCAAATGTTTTTTTAAAAAAGGCCATGAAGAAGGAAAAATTAAATAGAGAAAAAATGTCTTCCTGAGGTAAATTTTTGAGCTCTAAAAAGACACATCCACCTTCCACAGTACAGAAGAAAGGACTGAGGGAGCAGCGCTCTCCCCTCCCCGGTCAGATGACAGTTCGGGTGAGAAAGTGCCTTCATGAGATGAAGGGAGGGGAGAGCACTCTAATCACTTCAGAAAGCTCTAGAAATCTTTTGATCTTCAACTTGGCAGCTGGTCTGGAGTCCCATCCATGTGAGACTGTACAGAAGACTCAATGATGAACAGCAAGTTGAGGGAGGGCACAGAGGAAAGCTTGTGTGTCAGTTATTTTATCTCTTCTCCACTTGGAGAATTTTGTAACAGATAGCTAGGTGCCCGAACAGAGATTTCAGTATTATTATTATTCAGTATTATACTCATTATAACTACATTCACAAAAATAGGTTTCTATGTTAGCTTCATTGGGTAATATTGAAAATATATCTTGTGTGTTAGGGTATGTTCCATTTTTAATGGCACAGTTTCTGAGACTTAATAACACTCTGGTATGTAGAACTTTAGCAAACTGGGCTATTCTTGGTATAGAAACAAACAACAGGAAAAGCTTCACCTGCTAAATTTCTTTATCATTCTTCAGTTAAGTGCATAACTGCACCAACATTTTTTAACTCAAGTCTTTGGAATAGGCTTTTTCTTCTTACATGTCAAACATGTATCCACTTAGAGAAAAAAAATTTCAAAAATGGTTGTAAACTTTACTTTTTAAATATTTCATGCTATTTAAAAAATGCAAACAAATTAATCAACTCTCTACTGTCTTAATGCCTTGCTTGGGATTTATGTCATAAGATTAATTTGTATCATTTAGTTCTTGACTAAGAAATCTATCTCTTCATTCCCTGTCCTTCTAGGGGAGGAAGGAGACTGTTCTTTGAATCTTAACTTTTTTCATACTATGATTTTAGTGTTGACACATCAACAAAACATATGGGATATCTAAATATTCTGCCATGCTAGCCCAACAACCCCCAGCTTGGTGCCCTAGGTGCCATGACATCTGCTGGTGTAATTCCTTGCATCCACTCACTGCCCTGTTTTCTGACCCATTCTACACTCCTTTCTTAATCCTTCTCAAGTTCCCCACTTCGCTTTGTCCTCTTCCACCCCATTAAATGTTTTTCCTTCATGACATTTCACATTCTTTGCTTTCCCTTTCTATTACCCTCTTGAGTCTCTGTTTCATGCCTACTTAATACCATTTCTCCAGTTGGCTTAATGTTGTGCTAATGGGAGGATGAAGAGCCTTGATAACTGCAATAGGATTGGGGGGTGAGGAGAGAGAAGCCAAGCACAAGCTGCCTCCGACAAAGTCTGGGTAGTAGCCAAAACAAGGCCTTGATCTCAGTTCCCTACCACTACATGATAGGGCAGCAGGGAGAAATGGGGAAGAGAGGTTAAATTGTGTCCTGTCACATCCCTGATATCACTTCCAGAAGTGACGTTGCTGTATTGCATGACATTCTAGGATCCACCCCCCCCCCCATGCTATAGTTTTTACCATAGAGTTTCAGGGAAATTCTAGAATATCCCATGACTCGGTGTTGGCACTTCCCATTAAACAGCCAGAAGTGATGTCATGGTGATATAGGATCCTGTTTGGGTGAGTCTCCACCTACCTAGGTTCCCAGGTCTCTAGCTACAACTTAAGGGATAACAGGTCATACCTTGGCTCCATTTGTCTTTATTAGACTAGGAGTGTGCTTGAAAATACTTTACACAATAAGAGCTCTACCATCAGCAGAAAAGAATGAGGTAAGGAAGTCTGAATTCAAGAAGTAAAGTAAATGTCAGGAGCAAAGAAGGAAGAGGAGGACAAGAATGGAGTACTCTCTTAGTCTTCAACAAGGAAATCCATCCTGTCCTTGACATACCAAGTAAATCACAAGTTTATGGCCTCTTCAGGATTAGCTTCAACTGGATTTCCTCTGTCAGAGGCCCCAATCCTGCAGAGGCTTGTGAACTGTAACTAATACTAGTAAGGTCACACCATTACACTATTAACCTGAAAGTTTTCTTGACCCATCACTCTGTTGCTGGCAAGTTTGGGACCTGGTCTGTCGGGGTGGCAGAGTACCTGCCTCCTGGCAGTGCCCTGCCTGTTCCTCTTGGCAAGTCTGGGTACTGAGCCTCAGACCCCGGACACCACTTTCGTTAAAAATTTAAGTCAATTTTGCATTCTTTCTTTCAGTACTGAGTCAATCTCTGATTCAGCATACTTCAGCTCCTCTTGTAGACATTTGGGGGGGGGGGGGATTGTGGTGTTCACATAAACACACAACTTTGTGATTTCAAATCCCTGAGATGAAAAGAAAACTTCCAGTTGACAAACATGTTCATAGTGTCCTTTTTTCTCCCCCAAGGGCATGCAATTTCAGGACTCTGCTCCAACTGAATGAAGGGAAACTTCCAGCTGAAATCTAGGGGAAATTTCTGCAAAGAATACACCTACAAAATAAAACTAATCTTGTTCACAATTATTATTTTCTTGGGATATAAACCTCTTAAAATCATATATGGGGTTCATGATTTTTAAATGCAACTTAAAATGAGCAGTATCTCAAGTATCTTTTCATCTGCACAGTTGGCAGAACTGAGCATTACAGTTGGCTAAGTAGTTGATATTGGCACATACAATTTATTGGCTTGCTCGGATTACATAGGACCCAGAATGGAGGGCCATGCTATTTCCTCACTCTATTTTTTATTTATTTTAAAACATTTCTAGCCTATCTTATCTCCTCAGGCCTAAGGCAGCAAACAATCAGTAACCAAGCTGCAAGAACATAACAGTCAAATTAACACAATAATTAAAACACACAACAGAAAACAAACTCACAGCCAGATCTGGTGAACAATTGACCCTCCACCAAAGGCTCTCTGGAAGAAGACCTTCTAAAAGCATCCCATCATCGCTCCTCATTTTGCACCAATCGAAACTCCTAAGACATCTTTAAAGGCTGCCCCATGAACAGTATGTTACAGTAGTCTAGTCTGGAAGTTACAGTAGCATGGATCAATGTAACCAGGTTAGTAGAATCTATATGAGCCAGTTTACAAGCTAGATGTAAATAAAAGAAGGCACTCCTCTCAACAGCATAAATTTGTTTATCCATTCATAAGGCCAGGCCCAGGAGCACCTCCAAGCATCAGCTACCGAGAGCTGAACTTAGATGGGAAGTCTTGTAGATAAACACCATCAACATTCTACCTTCCTAACCAGCATCACCTCCATCTTGATTGGATTAAGCTTCAGTTTGTTTACCTTCACAACCTCTGGACACTGCCTCAGAACCTTCACAGCTGCTTCTGGAGGCTGGGATAATGAGATATAAAGCTGGATGTTATCAGCATATGGTGGCAAACCACTCCAAAGCTCCTGACTTTCATAGTCAATGGCTTTATATAGAGATTAAAATGTATAGGGAATAAAAATAAATATTATAACCTTGTGCTTATATACCACTCTTCAAGGACAGGAAGTTCAGAAACTTTCCTCCTACCTCTCAACCCGAGACTTAGCTTCAGTGATTCATGCAACGGTCACCTCCAGGTTGGACTACTGAAAATCGCTCTACACTGGACCTACTCCAGAAATTACAGCAGCGTCAGTACATGTTTTGACTGGGATTTCATTCCGGTCACATATAACACCAGTAATGTGCCAGCTCTACTGGCTCCCAGTGGAATTCTGGATCAGGTTCAAGGTCTTGGTCTTAACCTTTAAAGCCCTTAGTGGCCTGGGACCAGCATATCTAAGGGACCGCCTCTCATCCTCTGTTCCCCGGAGGACACTTAGATCAATGGACAAACATCTCTTGGCAGTCCCTGGCCATTCGCCTCCCCTCAACCAGGACCAGGGCCTTCTTGGCCCTGGCTCCCACTTCGTGGAATTCTCTGTCTGTGGAGACCCAGGCTCAGCGTGGGCCGTGAAACCAGCCTCCTACTGGGGGCGGTTACCCCCTGTTCTGTTAACATTTAATAGTTGGCCATCCAGCCCCATGGATTGCTATTTGGGTTGTGCAATATGTGTGCTGCTGTCTTTTAGCAAGTGTATTATATATTTATTGATGATTTTATCTGGTTTTAAATTAATATGTTTATGTATTTTATATATGTTGTATTTAGCTTTGAGCTCATTTGTGGGAAGAGTGGAATAGAAATATAAAATAATAATAAGTGTTGCAGATAACAAGTCAGTGTCATTATTATCCCCACAATAGATACCTTGTGAGGTAGGTGGGGTTGAGAGAGTTCTGAAAGAGCTCTGACTTACCCAAAGTCACCCAGCTGGCTTCAAGCGGAGGAGTGGGGAAATCAAACCCAGTTCCTCAGATTAGAGTCCCGCTGCTCTTAACCACTACACCAAACTGGCTCTCAGATAAAACTGGCCCTTGAAGTACCCCATATATCAAGTCCTAACTAGTTAGTTTTGCCTCTCTTATAAAAATTCTTTGTTAACCTACAATTTCAGGACTCTGCACTAGCTGAATGAAAGAAACCTTCCTAAAGACACAGAAATGGTATCTGAACAACAGCAGCTTGCACAAGTGTGCCCATTTTCCTCAGTACCTATAGTTTAGAAACCAATCTTATATATATCTATCTATATATAATCCATATTGATCCCTACGGATACACCAAGATAGTGAGGGAAAGGGCAGATGGCACTGAACATGCCTGCCTTCCATCTAAACAGGTTCTTGT
This sequence comes from Eublepharis macularius, assembly GCF_028583425.1. Lineage (NCBI taxonomy): Eukaryota > Metazoa > Chordata > Lepidosauria > Squamata > Eublepharidae > Eublepharis > Eublepharis macularius. Next base: position 84,445,351 of record NC_072798.1, read on the forward strand.
CCTACCCAGGGAACTGCAATTTATTTCCTGTTGGAAAACAAGTACAGCCTCTGAGGAACAGCATGTCCCAGTCCTGGATTCCTGAAACATGAGCAGATGCGCTGGTGCAGATGGAAGACGTGTCAGGAGTCTCCTTGGCAATATCCTTGGGGCAACGCTACCAGATGTCCTCAATTGTCCAGGATAATAAAGAAATAATGTCACCTATTCTGGGAAGATGGCAAATTGGAAGACTTCATAATTATTATGCATTACAAACATGACCAAAGCTGCATTTCCCAGCCAGCACTGTACCTTGCTAAAAAAATTCTTGTCACAGCAGCTATTTGAAGAAGACATACTAATGGTGGCCATAAATAATAAATAAATAATACGGACATAAATAAATAATACAACAGCCCACTTCGGTGTAGTTAAACACTAATGTCAATAGCAGCCATCCATCTCTTACATAGTTTCTGGCGTTTGGCTTGCTTACTTAGCTGTGGAAGAATTTCACAGTCTGGTAAGTGAAGCCTATACACCTGAGCTCTGGCAATGGAATACCTGTAATTCCGTAGAAGGATTTAAGTGCTGGCACCACTGGGGTAACTGGTTGTAACACAGCACAAGGCTCCTATAGATATATTTCACAGTCTACAGCTTAACAAAGCTAGCACTCCCAATTGGGGTTGGATCCAGACCAAATTTTCAAGTGAGGAAACAGAACTTTCCTGCCTTGCTTCTCCCACTGCATCCTACTGATCTCCATGAAATTTCCTGCTCCTGAGGGATAAGGGACCCTGAAGAATTATAAGAGCAGAGTCTGCAGCAGGAATCAGCAGATATTGCCAATTTAGTGTAAACCAAACCCTTGCATTCCATTTTCTACTATTAAAAGGTGCAAGAATTCTGTCCACTATTCTATTAACTTTTGTGGCACTGAACCAGAAACAGATCAAGGACTCTCAATTTTGATGTACAGAATGATTCATAATTAGGATCTCATTTAGGTACACGTTTCCAGAGAAGAAGTGGCCAGAAACACATCAACTGGATTCCCAACATTCAGCTGTTGCCACAGTTGAGAAAGAATTTGAACCCAAGGGTGACTTCAAACATTGGAAGGGGAGTGCTGAAGAATAGACATGTAGAGGCTAGACAGTGAGCAGATGGGAATGCTCTAGCTTGCAATGTAATGGATGAGCAAGGGTTGGAGTAGATGACCTATAAGTCCCCTTCCATCTCTAGGATTTTCACAGTGCAATGCTGAATAGAGGTGGGCATGAAACGAGAAAATACCAAACCATGCAGTTTGTGGTTCGTCGCATTTCACGAACCACAAACTTTCACGAACTTGCCCTGGTTCATGAACTGGTTTGTTTAGTTCGTGAAAACATCACTTCTGGGGCAGCAGAAGGTCACTTCTGGGGCAGCAGAAAGCCCATCCCCCCATTGCCTAGGAAACTGATTGATCGGCACCAGGATGTCTGCAGTGATTAACTGAAAAACAAACCAAATGGACCAGCCTGAAGTTTGTGGTGGTTCATCAGAAATGGGCTCTGACGAACCACCGGTTCTAAAACCACGAACTGGCTTGGTTCGTGATGAATTTTGGTTCGTATTTCAGTTCATGCCCACCTCTAAAGCTGAACAGAGTTGTATCTTTCAAAGCCTATTGACTTCAATAGCTTTAATGTTGCTGTGAGAGTTAGTTGCTTCCAGTATAACATTCACAGTGCCACCCCACTGACATAAATTAGACTTGCATCTCACAGTTACAAAAAATGCATTCCCCAACCATACACACAAAGCTTACGTACTGAGACTTTGTGCATACACAGATTCTTGCAGAATAATGCCAGATGTGCAAAGAAAGGGAGATGGGGCTAGCAGATGTAATCATGCCCAGATACACATTTAACACGTGCCCACATTTTAAGGAAAGAAGACACTGCTGCATAACTGAACAATGTTCAGGGTAATAAAAGACCTTCCTGAGGCGTAGGGGAAGCTTTAGCATTTTGCACTTCACTAAGGATTTGCACTGGCGTGGTCTATTTTTAATTCAAATTGCATGTCACTTCCCCTCAAATCACTGCAACATCGCAACTTCACATTTGTTAAACCCTCATGACTTTAATGTAGCAACATTTCAGAGCAAAAACAAAAAAGCCGAGTCAGCTGAGTTTTTCTTTTCATGTCTGACCCAATCTCCATGGTCCTTACTCATTGCCCAACTGCCTGCTTTAATCGTGCTCTTGCTTGCCGTGGTCATGGCAATAGTGAAGGCAACTAACAATACATCATGAAAACAGTGATCACAAGGTACGCACTGTCAAATCCATTACAAAGAACAAGACTGTAAATAATTCTAGCAATGTCTGGCCATAAAAAGCAAAATCCATAATGGAGACAGAGAAACTCTCTTGAATACATACAACAACAACATTCATTTTATATACCGCCCTTCAGGACAACTTAATGCCCACTCAGAGAGGTTTACAAAGTATGTTATTATTATCCCCACAACAATCTCCCTATGAGATGGGGGTGCTGAAAGAGCTCGGAGAAATTTGTGACTGATCCAAGGTCACCCAGCTGGCTTCAAGTAGAGGAGTAGGGAATCAAATTCGGTTCTCCAGATTAAAGTCTTGCCGTTCTTAATCACTACGCAAACCTGTGCTTGAGGGAATGATGCCCTCATTAATAGCTAGATCACATCCTGCACAATTTCAGAAGGAAATTTCCAACTATTATAATGGCTGCCTTCAAACCAACAACTCTTGTGCACTTTAATGAAGAATTGTTATAACCCATCAGGACCATCCCATCCCCCAACCTGCTCAAGCCAGTGCACAATCCACAGTTGAACTATTCCATTCCAGAGGTTCCTTGGAGGTTAAAGTTTATAAATTATCAAGAGAGGAGGGAATCCATATCAGATTAGCAGATGATACAAAACTGGGCAGGATAGTTAACATCTTAGAAGATGTGAATAAAATTTAAAATGACCTGGATAGGTTAGATTAAGATGGGTAGCCATGTTAGTCTATTTGTTGCAATAGGAAAGACCAAGAGTCCAGTACACCTATAAGACTAACAAAATGTGTGGTAGGGTATGAGCTTTCGTGAGTCACAGATCATTTCTTCAGCTGATACTCTGCCATAAATTTTGCTAGTCTTATAGGTGCTAATGGACTCTTGCTCTTTTTCTACTGGATAGGTTAGAAAGCTGAAACTAACAAGATGAAATTCAACAGCAATAAATACTAAGGTCTGCATTTAAACAAAAAGAATCAAATGCATAGGAAAAGAATGGGGGATACCTGGTTTGGCAGTAGTAGATGTGAAGGAAAACTCAGAATTGAGATTGATCACCAACTGAAAAGGAGTTGGCGATGTGATGTGGTTACAAAAGGGGCTAATATGGTTTTATGGAGAATTAATCAAAGCATATGGTGGTTCCATAAACAACTTTCTAAACATTTGAGAATAAAATAGACACATTTAAGAAATAGAAGGAGGGCCATATAACCAAGGATGAGTATAAACAAATAGCCAAATGGACTTTAAAAAAATTAAGAGGAAAGAGGGCAGAGGGGAAGGATGGAAAGGAGGGCAGAGGGAGTGGCTGGCTAGACGAGAGGAGCCAATCACAATGCAGCAGGCTAGCAGGGGACAAGACAGGCAGGAAGAGAGTGGAACACCCAAAATGGAATAAAGAGTATGCACAGGGAAACAGCCTACCGCAAAGTGGATTTTTTAAAAAGGCATGGTATAAGCACCCCCTGGAAAGCCAGGGAAAAGCTGCATAGTGGCCAGAGTAACTACTCATGGCAGCAAATCTAGTGCCGATGGGCACAAAAAAACCACTACAATGTCGGAACTGAACCAGCAAAACAGACCTACGCAGACTCGGCTACACTGGACTATTCAGATTAAAATCTAATCTACGGGAAGATCTGACGAACAGTTAGAGGGTCCACATTTTGTTTTGTTTTTCTACACAAACGGCAGAGGATTTGTTTATTTCGAATCTCCCATGCGCATACATCTGTGACCCCCTTCCCCCAAAAAAGAATACATATCCCAGAAAACACATAGCATTGAGTTGCAAAATAGAAACAGAGAATAGAAAATATCTTCGGGCTCATCCCTATTGTGTGCTGAAAAGTATGCTTTTAATTTAATTTTTCAGATACACAAAAGGCTAATTTTGAAGGAGCCTCTATTATTGTTGTTTCTATGACACTAAAGAGCACACTTCTATACTTCGACATCACCAATAAAAATAAGAGAAGCCTCTTCAAAATTATCCTTTTGTGTGCTGGAAAACGCAGGTCCTTTTCATTTTTCAGATATAAAAGAGCTAGCTTTGCGGGAACTTCTGTTACTTTTCTGGGTGTTTTATGTTGCAACCTATGGATGTACTTTTCCCAGGACCCCTGATTGCTGAAGTTCAGGAAATGCTCATCTGTGAGACCCTAGACTTCGGAGGAATGTTGAAGAGTCTTCTCTCTTTTATTACCAACTTCTGCTCCTCAAAGATGAATGACATTTGGGAGAAGGTAGTCTGAGTGAAATCTCCACATTAAAAACAGAACAAATGCTAAGCAGAGGGGAGAAAGAGGAACCCAATGATCCTTAATAAAATAGTTCACAACATGTTCCACAGACAAAGATCAAACTCAGCTTCCTTTCAGCTTTGCAACACAAATGCCAAATATACACACCAACAACAATTAAAATCTTGGCTCAGTCACCATTTTTGTTCATTCTGCCAAGTTTCAGGCAGCTGTCTACTCTTCTAATTTTTAAAGTGCCAAGTGTACATCTATCTGATCATTCATAAGTAAGGGGGAAACATTCAAAAGTAATTAAAGAAAAAATGACTCCATGTATAGGAAAAAGTAGGTACTATCCAACCTTAGGCTGGATATGGTGTTCGTTGTTTGTTGCCATCCATGAACAATGAACGATGAACATTGATGAACATGTTCATTATTCGTTCATGGGGGCGAGCAGGCTCTCCTCCAGCCATCAAGATCCCTACTACAGCACTCCCAGAAACCGTACCTGAGCAGGCAGCAGGAAATGTGCCAATAATTAATAATAGCTTGGCCCCAGAGCCTGGCAGCAGCCCTGGAACTTGAAGAGGTAGATCCCTATCCCACCACACACAAAGAAAATTCAAGCTCCAATGCACTCTCTCTATCAAAATGCCAACAGCAGCTGTCTCTCCCTCTCCCAAAGCCAGAGCTGGGAGCCCCCCTCCCCCCTGCTCTTTGCTCCCATGTAACAAATTTGAAGCTCCACACTTGAAAGGAAGACCTGCCTATCAAGCTAAATTGGGCTTAGATTGGGGTTTCCAGGGCAACAGAAGGAGTTCAGACAGAGTTCAGGCAGTCTCTGCCTCCGGTTGCCAAGGGAATTGATTGCAGGTGCCAGATTGTCTGGCTTGATGAACAGCAACGAACAGCAACGAATGAGGCTTGCAACGACCGCTTGTTCGTGAACAGCAGATTGGGCTGTACGTGGCTTTTTTAAGTTCGTATTGCTGTTTGTGCCCATCTCTAGTAGTAATCAGACGAATACATTTGAAAAAGGAGAAGGAATTAGTATAAAGGAAGTTGCCACAAAGAACCATCTAGTGGTTATCTCCTACGTAGTTTATTAGGGAAGATATTTGCGGAGTGAACCACAGCTAACAAGGACATGCCATAAGCAGACCAAACCCACAGTGCAACCCTAAGCAAATTCACAACCCTCTGTCCATTGAAGCCATTGAGCTTAGAAAGGTATAATTCTGCTTAGGATCATGCTACTAAAGTATTTTCATTTCTTAGTTTCTCCACTCACCTGGTTAAGTAGTTAAGTGGATTGACAGCCTGACAAACTCACAAATAGGGATCATTATTTATATACATATTTCCTTGTTATTATTTTGTGAATTTTTAAGGTCTCTTTTTTGTCAATCAGTGACATTTTGTGACAGCTGCTGCCCATGAAGTCAAAATACATGCTGACTTTCGTAATTATCTTAAAAAATAATAAATTCTAAGGAACAGTACTTAATTTGCAATTGATATAATCAAATGTTTGTCAGAATGTTAAAGAACTCTAAACAAGTGATTGATTTACTTAGCAATGCAACTCCACAATAGCAAGACCACTTCATTGTATCCCTGCTCAACCAATTTTGTCCTCCCCTCTCCAACCGGGCAACCATCCCCATCAATCATACAAAACTTGCAATATCTGCCACTGAATTAATCTTGAAGGAACTGCAAAACAATCCATTCACAAAGCTCTGACAAAACACCGCAATATTTGCATTGTGATGTTGTGGCAGCAAGAAAAATTGATGAGGAACTCATACTTCCTGAAGATGCATATCTTCTGCCAGTACCTACAGGAAGCTAGTTTGCCACATGATCTACTCCTCCTCATTACATCCATTTGTCTCAAAAGTGAGTTCTTCAGGCTCTCTTTGGGAGCACAAAGAAATGGAATTCTGTATAACTCAAGAAGGGCTAAGAAGATGGTCTACAGCCATTTTCACACACCAACCGTGCAAAATCGCTCAAAATTCCTGGAATGACAGCATCTTCCTGGTGTGTTTTCCCATCATGACTTCAGTTTGTGACCAGAGTTATCTCTTCTTGCAAATTCTTCCTGTTTTTTTTTAAATTAAACTAAGCATCATTTCTCCCAATATAGCTGAAACACTGATTCTTTCTAAAACTTGCCTCCACATGGAGCTTGCTTCATATGGGGGAGCAGTTTACTGCCTTGCTACAAAAGAAGGCTTTCAAATTATGTGTTCATAGTACTAAAAACTGCTTATTTAGTGGTGGTACAAAGATAACCCATTGGTCAGCTATTCCGTAGCAGTGTGCATAAACAGGCACCGTTGAGCACTGTATTACAGCCTGAATTACAGTGGTCCGATGGGTGCTAATCTTCCCCTTTATGTAAAGGAAAAAAACATCCCCACACTGCTAGTCAGGATTCTGCATCAATCAACATTAAGTCAACAAAAAATGGCACTTTGTTTGCATTCAAGGTACATATAAGAGAAAACTAATTCATTTAAATGTGGTGCTGGAGGAGAATTTTGTGGATACCATGGACAGCCAAAAAGACAAATAAGTGGGTACTAGATCAAATCAAGCCTGAATTCTCCCTACAAGTTAAAATGACACAACTGAGGCTATCGTACTTTGATCACATCAAGAGAAGACAAGATTCTCTGGAAAATGCTAGGAAAAGTGGAAGGCAGTAGGAAAAGAGGAAGACCTAAAACGAGATGGCTTGACTCAATAAAGGAAGCCACGTCCTCCAGTTTGCAGGATCTGAGCAAGTCTGTTAATGATAGGACGTTTTGGAGGTCTTTCATTCTTAGGGTCGCCATCGGTCGGAGGCATCTTAATGGCACATAACACACACACACACTCTCCATATAGATAAATTATTTTTTGACAGCAACAAAAAAGCAAATGCCATCATAAAGAATTGGCCTTCTTGTTTGTCTATTTAGGGTAACTGAATTTCCCTTGAAAAAGCCTGGATTAAGAAGTTCTGTGCCTCATGACTGATGAGTAAATGAGGCTGAGGAAAATTCACTGGGGAACCTAGCAGCACCATCTTGTATTAAACTAATATAAAGAATTCCTTCCCTCCAGATACCATCCTCTGGAGAGTTCTAAACTCCTTGGATAGCTGCAAGACAAATCTATTCCTGAAATTGTACAGAAGCTTTGAAGTGAGTTTCTTTCTTTTTATATAGTCACCTCACCTCTACCTGCCATTAGATGATGTATAAAGTAATTAGTTGGTGTGTGCAAAAGGGGCAATATCATCTAAAGGCTATAAAAGTCTTGTTTAAAAGGGCTTTATTTGAAGGACTGACAAAGGCAATCACCTGAAACAAACTATAATTCTACATGGAAAAAATGACTAAAGAGAAAACAGGAGGTTGGCCAAATCTCTCCGGAAAAACCTTGCTAGATCTATACCGGCTTTGTTTAGACATTATGAGAAATCATGATTTAAAAATGGTTAGTTTGTGAAACCCAGATTTAATTCACAGATGATCACTCAGGTCCTGGCTTGCATTGACAAATGCTGATTTCTGTAAGGAGGACATGCATAAGATCAACCCCAGGGAACATGCTACAGTTAAGCTAGTATTAAGCAAGGGTTAGTCTTAAGCTAGTATTAGGTGAGGGTTAGTCTTGCCTACATGCATTGTCTGAGGCTTGCTACACGATCCTGTCCCACCAGCGTACTCTACCCAAACTGGTGGGTGAAGGAGCTCCCAAGCAGACAGTAACATTGGGCCCAGGCCAGGACCCGCCTTGGACCCACTCCCTGTTTCTCTTTATATGCAGAAGGGAATAGAAATTTTGGGGAACAGATGAAACCCACATTACTTTTCATTCAAGGAAAACAAGACAGAGTGTTTCCAACAAGCCCCTATTTTGGTTGGTTTCACACTTCCCACTATGAATCCATCATTATTGTCCTTTCGCTGGGCCTGTAAGACAGAGCTGTTCTGCCAGGCGTGTGGTTGATGCTAGGCGGAGTCCCCCCATCCAGTTGAACATGGTCTGTGCCCTCCCCACTAGCGACATCCTCCATCTGTTGAGCTCCACTGTAAATGCTCTGGGGAAGGTGAAAGGGAGGTGCCTTGTGTATGCATATAGGGCATTTTATTATGCCGCTGAGTATACGTGTATGTATATATATGGATTTTAAATGTTAGGATGTTTATATATTTATAATTTTAAACTGTGTAATTGTTAGATGTATTTTAAATGTATGTAAATTGTAATCCGCCCTGAGCCTGCTGGTGTGGGGAGGGCGGAATATAAATCTAATAAATTAAATTAAATTATATATTTATTTATTTATTTCAATTTATATTCCGCCCTCCCTGCACCAGCAGGCTCAGGGTGGATTACACTTCCTAGCATTCCAATAAAACTTACATTTAAGAGAAATTTAAAACCACAAATAGATACAATATAAATATTTAAAATGACAAAAATTAGAAAAGCAGCACGGAAATCCATCTGTCTCCATGATGTGGAACCAGCTCCTTTCCCACCTGTCTCCTCATGGGCTAGTGTCTAGCGGAGCCACATTGATCCCAGTTGCCTACATTGGTTCAGGCTTCCAAGATCCTGCAGGCCCAGATTTGGCCTGACACCCTGGGGGTGAAATGTGCAGCTCAGTTCATTAACTGCACCTGTGAGCTGTTGCCCAGGGAAGGTGTCCTTGAGAGGCAAGGGAGTCTTGGCTCTACACGTACTCCTTCTGAGTTCTCAGGCTGACATTCTCTGTTCTGATCAACCACACTTCACACTCCCACTGAGACTTCGTTGGATCATCCTATGCTACCTTACTCCATCAGCACGTGACAGACTTTGTTCCATGCTAGGCCTGAGATACCCATCTCTGCCTGGCATGGTTTATGGACTCTGTGAGTATGAGCCTCAAGCATCTTCAGAGAAATGCAAGTTAGCAAGCTTATGTTTTTAGTCAAGTTAGCTTTAGTAAAGAATAGGCAAGCTGTTTGTTATTTTGATGCCTTTTGCTGGTGCCTTAATAGAGTGGTTCCTGCACCCTGCATATGCTCTTCTAAGTTAATAAAACATCTGTTATATATAAGTCTTGTGTCTTGAGTGTCTGACCGACTGTGTGCAAGATCCCCCAGAGCAAAGAACCCGGAGACTGGTGGTGAGTCTCAAAGTAAAAAGGGTGGTCCAACCTGCCAGGAGGCCTGCTAGGAGTCTGAGCGGCTGTGATCAGCACTTGGAACGGTGGGCAGGAGGTGGTGACCCCCTAGATAGCTAGTAAAAGTTTCAGGCCATTGCAACAACCAAGACAGGAGAGCCAGCAGAATAAGCAGGACCTTGCCTCTTCTCATCACAACTAGTAAGGATGACAGCTGTTCGAAAGAGAAGCTAAGCCTGGCCCAGCAACTGACAACACTGTTGTTGACAACTCAAGTTGGGAAATTGCTGGACGTTTGGAGGTGAGAGCTAAGCTACAAGAGACGAATTACACAAGGATGTGCACATTAAGGGAGTCGCATTGTTAGCCGGAAAGCTGAGTTTTAAAAGACATCGGAAGGCTTTGTCAATTTCCCCTCTCTACAGAGCCAGCAAAGATCCAGGTTTGTGTATTTCCTCTTTGCCTCCTAGAAGGGGGGGTGAAACTGACAGAGCCTTCCGGAGGCAAAGAAGAAATTAGCAAACCCTCTGAGGAGCAATCTTTGCTGGCTCTGTAGAGAAGGGAAATTAACAAAGCCTTCAGATCTCTTTTAAAACTCAGCTTCCTGGCTAACATTGCGACTCCCTTCAGGGCTCCTCCTCGTGCAATTCATCTCTTGTAGCTTGGGTCCGAGAAAGACAGGGTTTGCAGAGTGGAGGAAAGACAGGGTTTGCAGAGTGGAGGAACCTCTTTGAGGTATAATGCCAAAGAGTTCACCCTTGAATACATCCCTTTGCTCCAGGGGAACTGATATCCATAGCCTGGAAATCAATTATAATTTTAGGAGATCTCCCGAACCCACCTAGATGTTGGTGAGCCGATCTGCCAAAGACTAATCAAGACCCCCTCAGTAATTAACTGGTGAGCCTTTTGCCACAAAATAACTGTTTTATCAGGATTTCCCAAATAAAGGTTTCTCTTGCATCAGATTGATCTAATTTGACAATTATCCACCAAACTCACACATCATTGATCAGACCCAAGACCACCTTCACCCCCCCCCCTCTGTTTTTTGTGAGTGTGTTATAATTTTTCAACGAACCATGAATTATCCCCCTCTGTCCAGTCAAAGGACAGATCTGCCTCACAACCTTGACCTCTCGCCTGTTTCCAAGTCTGGGAAGAAAAGAATCTTTTGTTTTGGACTCAAGGCTCTGTTCATGCAATTGGACCAGAACCTGTTGCCAAATTTGTCTTTTTTAGCCATCAAGTACATTTTTACCCCCCATGCGTCTTCCAAGGAGCTCAGCATGGTATACTCGATTCCTTCTTCCCTCCTTGCCTAGCCTGCCCATTGCAATATTCCTCTTTTGTGAGTAACAAAGTCCTGTTTCTGAATATTCATCACATCTTCCTGCTTCTCTTCCCTTTTGAATCTCTTCAGACAAATTGCTATCTGGACATTCAGACCCCTGCCTTGGGAAGGCACCTTTGGCCTTGGCCTGCACAGATACAGCCAGCTCTGTTTTCTGTCTCACAATTTAGCTATTGACCTCCTGCCTCCCCTCTTGAGTGGAGTACATTTCAGATGCTTGGAATATTTGCTTCCTTGGGGTGGGCTTGCTAGTGCTGGGACCTGCACTAAATGCTTGATCTTATGTTGACTACTTGTTTGCAAATCCTCCAGCTCAGATCTTTGTATTGTTCCCTTTTACAAATTTTGTTCTGACCTCACTCTGTCTGAAAAATTCTCAGTCTTCCCTGTGAATGCTGCTGCGACAAAGACTGCATAGAGCCTGTGTGTGGGCCACTGCCCAGATTCGGGGACATTCTTTTAATCCAGGTGTAGAATTTAAGCCAGCACATTCTTTAAGAACAGAAGAGAAGTAGTGGTTTGTCTTCCTTCTGATCAGGTTATTCTGTGTGAACATGCCCTCTGATTGAAAAGTGGGCCCTATTCACATTGGGCCCGTGTGACTAATCCTGACCTCACTGGGTAACTAGAAACAAGGTGGGATTTGATTCTCATTTCTAAATGCCTTTGAGCTGTCTTCCCACAACACATGGCTGGGCGATAGAACTACTAACGAAGTCCATCGGAAGTACAGAAAAGACTGAATCATATTTCTATAAAGGGTAGCTTATGAACGGCTAGCGGAAAGGAATACATAATTCTGTTGGTATGGCAAGCGTGGCCCAGACCAAAGCAATTAGTACTAGAAATGCTTGAAAGGCCTCCTAACTAATCTCTTATTGTACTGGGCTCAACTCAGCAACTTTCCCTGAAAATTTACCATTTAATAAAACATCTATTAAACATTCATTAACACTTTATAAACTATTAATCAGTCCTCTTTTACAATGAAAAAGATTTCAGACATTTTTACTTAAGGACATCACCTAAGCCAGTATTTCAAATAGTTAGTGGCTGAGCCGTAAACACTGTCGTCTGTGGGAAAGTTCTGCAACTTTCCCCATGCCTAGTTTGTTACAGAAGTGTGGAGAACATTTCTAGGATGTCTCAGAGGGACAATGACAATATGTAGGACACGTTTATAGCACAAAACATATCACAGGCCCCCAACAGAGAGCTCGCAATGTTATAGCAGCAAAACCAGAATTTCCTGAAGCCTTAGAAGAACCTGAATGAAAATAGAGATGGATTCTATTTTTATAGAGATAGGCTTCTAAACTCTTTCCAGCCATGTGAAGAGGGCTGGATACAAAGCTGCCTCAAGATCACTCAAGTGGGCTACCAAGGATACTCAAATCCTAAACAACTCAGAGATCTGACTCAGGCTGCTTTGTCTGATTATCTACATGTTTTCAAACTTATTTCTTTAGCTTCAGGGGATAGAACCTTGTGATGATGATGATGATGATGATGATGATGATGATGATGATGATGCCAAAAGCTCTCAGGCTATTGATTTGTGTTGAAAGTATACGTGCTGCAGCTCCAAAGACCTGCACAAGGCAGTTCATAAAGTAAAAAACAAAACCATTAAAATGGCAACGTAAAACTTATCAATATTAAAGCAAGCCATAAAAAAACACCCAAGTGAGGGCATAAAATAACGTTCAGCGGCTTGAAATGCTTATGCATAAAACCAGAAGCAGAGAGGAAACAGCTTTTAAGAAAAAGATGGAACCCATTAGTTAAAAGCAGGGCCTTTTTTCTGGGAAAAGAGGTGGTGGAACTCAGTGGGTTGCCCTCGGAGAAAATGGTCAGATGGCTGGAGGCCCCACCCCCTGATTTCCAGACAGAGGGGAGTTTAGATTGCCCTCCACACCAGTGGTGCAGAGGACAATCTAAACTCCCCTCTTTCTGGAGATCAAGGGGCGGGGCCTCCAGCCATCTGACCATTTTCAAGAGGTTCCGGAACTCTGTTCCTCCGCGTTCCAGCTGAAAAAAAGCCCTGGTTAAAAGTCATGGGAAGGGAGGGAGAAATGTTTTGCCCTGGCACCTAACAGACAGTAAGGCGAGCCTCAAGGGGGAGAGCATTCCATAGATGGATGCCACCCATGTAACAGCCCTGTCTCTGGTCACCATCTAGCTCAGCTCTGCAGCAAGGGCACAGAATGCAGAGCTTGGGAAGAGTCTCTTAGCTAGCAGGTCAGACAGTGGAGGAGGAAGCAATCCTTCCAGTACTGTGTATACTCTAAATTGTTTAGGACTTTAAAGGTGAAAAACTGATGCTTTATTCTATATTTGTGCAGTGTGCTTGTGTCCATCTTCTCTATTTGCTCAAGCCATTTATATCTGATGACAGACAAGTCAGACAGAGAGTTACCAGTCTCCAGGTGGAGATCTCCTGGAATTGCAACTGATCTCCTGCTGGCAGAGAACAATTCCCCTGGAGAAAATGGCTGCTTTGGAGGGTGGCCTCTGTGGCCTTATACCCTGCTGAGGTCCCTCTGTCTCTAAACTCCACTCTCAAATCTCCTGATATTTTCCAAGCATACATTGGCAATCTTACGGGACAGACCATGGAGTGAGAGGGAGCGGGGGGAGCAGATGAACACTTCTGGATATGTCTTGGTGAGGAAGAATCAGGATCCTTTCGCTAGGCTGTTTAAATTCATCTTTATTTTGCCAGTTAGTATTTAAGAAGAGGCTAGATGGCCACTTGACAACAGCCATGATCTACAGGACTGTCTCTCCCCATATATTCCCCAGAGGACACTCTGATCAGGGGACAAACAGCTGTTGGTGATCCCTGGCCCCAAGGAGGCCCACCTAGTCTTGACTAAAGCCAGGGCCTTTTTGGTCCTGGCTCCCACCTGGTGGAATGCTCTGTCTGCTGAAATCAGGGCCTGGCAGGACCTACTATCTTTTCACCGGGCCTGCAAGACAGAGTTGTTCCACCAAGCATATGGCTGAGGCTGGGCCTCCGCCGGCCTGGAAAAAGGGATGTATAAATCTTAACCCTCCCTGTGAAGACTGTCCACCATCCTGTTTTAAATGTGTTGTTTTTAATGAACATGAATTTTCAATTGTATTTTTAATATGTTGTTATCCGCCCTGAGCCCACTCACGAGAGGGCGGAATACAAATTTGAAATAAATAAAATAAATAAATAAATGATGATTCTATGATTCAATATGAATATACTCAGATCAGGAGAGGGAGGGCATGAATGGATGAGCCGGTGCTAGGCTCTTGTGGCCCTTTCTTACATGCCAAAGTTAATGCCAATCACCACTTTGACGTCTGTAAGGAATTTTCCCCCAGGCCAGATGGCCCAGGTATCCTACAGGGGTTTTTGCCTTCCTCTGGGCATAGAGCAAGGGTCACTGGGGGAAGTGAAAGGGGAGGAGAGACAGCTGTGAATTTCCTGCATTGTGTAGGGGGTTGGACTAGATGACCCTTTGGGTCTCTTCCAGCTCTATGTTTCTATGTTCTAAAGTGTTCTTCTACTCACTCCCACTTGACAGTGAAGCTTCTTTTCCCATTCTACAGATAGTAAGATGGTTGAGTGGGTATTAAGGAATTTTGGCCTCTTTAGTGTCTGCTTGAGCACAGTAGACACAATGGGTTGGCAGGAACTGATATTCGACACAGATAGGAGGAAAACAGATTTAAGTGCCATAAAAGTGACAGCAAAAAGGGGGAAAGTCAGGGAGACCAGATGAACTAGCCTATGTTGTGGTTAGTAATGGGAAGCTCATTATAGGACTTGGTGGAAGAAGAGTGACATATTAATGGAAACTAGTCTGTCCGAACAAATGAGGCGGGGGGTGGGGGATCAAGTGAACTAGAAGGAGTGTGGAGACCAAAGCAAAAAGCTAGTTGTACTGACTGATGGAAACAGTGTTATGGAGTGGACAAAAGATGTTAACAGGGAAAGAGGGGATAAAAAGCAGATGAAAGGGAAATAAGAAGAGGTGGCCTGAGAGAATTTAACAATAGGATGAGAAAGAATGAGATTTCAGTGTGGATAAGAGTCAAGTATTTTTCAGTACTGATGGAGTGCAGAATAGAATTCAAGCTGATGAAAGAGGAACAATGCCTTACTTACTAGCAAAATAAAGAAAAGGCCTTTTTATGGACTGTGATCCAAATTCTTTATTAGGACTCCAAGAACTGTGGGCCAAGCTACACATGACGAATGACACTTGAACAGCAAGTGTATTTCTCCCTGTTCACTTGCCCTCCACTCAATCCACTTGCCGTTCAAGTGTCATTCATCATGTGTAGCTTGGCCCACTGTCTCCACACAAACTGTGGGTTTTGTGTATGTGTATAGAACCAGACATGGTCTTGATGCTCCAATGAGATACACACACTTGTTCAGATATTTTTAATGTTGTTGTTAACAGTATTCAGGGAGCTAAATGCTTGGCTCTTTTCCAAGACCAAATTTCAAATCACTTTCCTCGCAGGATGATGGTGGCGGGCAGGGGTAATCTTTTAATCCCATCCCCTTGTGAGGGAAAGTGATTGTAAATTCCACTCAACTCAAATAGTAAATCGCCACAGTGACTCTACCAAACAGGGTTCCCATTTGGCAGCATTTCACATGTGGGAATCACATTTGAAAGTCCATGTTACCTATGGGGTAAGCATACTTATATGTGGTATTGACAAAGCAGACCTCCCATCAGTGAAATTATTGTTTATTATTTATTTTATTCTATTTATACCCCGCCCTCCACACAGATGGGCTCAGGGCGGCTAACAACATTAAAAATACATGAAAAATCACAAAAACATAAAATCAATTAAAAATCATTAAAATTGTCCAGGAGACAATTTAAACAAATCAACACTGGTATGAAGAAAATGTACCTGACACAGTTCAGAATGTTAAAAATTATGCCCCCAATGTGGACCTGGGTTATGACGCAGCATTGAGAAGATCAACCTACACCTTCTTCAGATGGATGAACGCGTGTGTTACCTTGTGGTTTATTTATTGTATTTATATTCCGCTCTCCATGCAGAGCAGGCTCAGAAGCGGATTACATCACAATATAAAACAGGTAGCAGAATAAAACCAGGTTCAATTTATAAAATCCAGAAGCACTTACATTGTCCTTGTTTCAAGGTTGCTTCAGGATTGCTACATCGGTACTATGGTTTAAATGTAGAATAAATGGGAAATTTCCACCAATCCCTCCTTCTTGCTGTGGATCCCCCTCCCCCCGTTTATTTATTTGTATCATTTATAGTTCACCTTTCTTGCTGATATTCTAGATGGCAATGTGAGCCAATGCAAGCAATAGGATGAGGTACTCAATAAGCAATGTAATAGGAACAGGACTGCAAAAAAATAGCCATATTGCCATTATATAAATGCTATTTTACATAATTTGGGGAATGTCAGAAGTGTGGGAGCTCTCCTGACCTCTTCAGGCAGGCCATCCATTCCTCCCTATTGCTCTGGTGGCAATCAGTGGCCTGCACAGGAAGGAGGGGCAAAGAAATTCCATTCTGCCACTGGAAAACTTCAGTAACGGTATCAAAACCACCTAGTTTGCCATGGACACAGCTCCTACCAGAGCATGACTATAAGGGCAAAAACAGTCCAAGAAGTCTGCAGATATGTTCTTGCTGAACGCTATGTTAGCTAATGATCTCATTGCCATGTTTGTCAATTCCAGTGGCCCTAGTTTATCTTGTCTTTACTACACAGCTCAGTGGGTCATAGCTATGAAATTCACTTATGGGTTTGGGGGAAAAAATCAGCGATTGGTTAATTTTCTAAGGGTGTGTCACGCATGGCTGATTGAACCATATAGTGGGATAAAAATATAAACAAAACTTTTTATCTCCAAAACTCCACACCTCTGCAGCCATGGCCAAGTGACTGAAAGGAAACCTGGCTAGTATCCCACATCATGACCTAATTAGGTGAGTTAACCCTCCTGTCCTTCCTGAGACCAAGGTAGAAGCCAACACAGAGTGTCTTCCCTCTAATGATGTTATTGAGGAGGATCTCATCAGTCCTCTTACAGCTCTTACAGCCCCACCGCCAATGGCAATCACTGACAGACTGGGACAACTGAGAGCCAAGCTACAAGTGACGCCTGACACAGGTTGGACACTTGTCAGCTTCCCTCAGGTTTTGATGGGAAATGTAGGCATCCTGTTCTTACAGCTTGGCCCTCCATTTCATTAAAGTTGACAAAAAAACCCCACGCACACCCAGAGGGGGGGCGCCCAGCAAGAGCCCGATGCCTGCACTCCCCTCCTGACCGCATGTTCTCCCTCCCATAGACTGCCGCTCTGTAAACTTCTGTAAGTTGCAAGGCCAGGATGCCTACATTTCCCATCAAAACTTGAGGGAAGCTGACAAGTGTCCAACCTGTGTCAGGTGTCGCTTGTAGCTTGGCTCTGAGGCCCAGACTTCTTAGAATCAAGGAAAGTTGTTCGGCATCTACACTCCAGACCTCCTTTCCCAGAGCGGTTGATGCTGAGGTGGTTTTTTTTAAACCAATCCCAGCTCAGCCTTCCTCTGATTTATTCAAATTCACAGAGGCAACTCCTGCAAACAGTGTGTTTTCTCACCTCAAGAATATACCTTTACCCATCCTCCTTCTAGAACTTAGGGAAATGAAGAGGTCCCTAGCTGTTTCCTGAGGGCTTTGAGCTGAGAGGAGCAGGCCTGACACACACACACACCCCATCTAGATTGAGTGTCTCTCCTTAGAAAGGGTGTAGTTTTGTGGCTTCAATAGAGAGATAAAATCAACAATTTAAAATCTTGTCCTGGAATCTTATGAGATGGGGCAACAAACTTTGTAGCTCTGAATTTTTTGTACAAAACTTGGTCTTCAGAATGTAGCCCCCACCCCACTGCATGGCTATCATACCATTGCTGTCCCCGTTGTTAAAACTTATGTTAAGGGCCGAGGCAGTGGCGGGTTGGTAACTTTTGTTTCAGTGGACCTGAGGGCAAATGTACACTCTTTGGAATGTGGACCTGCAGACTATATTCAGGTTTCACTGATCCAGGGTCTATTTATATGACCCCTTCTTTATATTGATGTTTATACCCCTCTCAAAGTCTCAGGGCAAAAAGAATATTTGGGACAGGCTGAATACTTCTTTGGACAATTTGTCCTTTCAATATCCCAATTCTACATTAAACTGGACAATCAAAATACAATGGGAGTTTGGGATATTTTGGGAGGACAGAAGTAGTTTGCATACCATAACAAAAATATGGATGCCATGTTCATAAACAGTAGCAAAGATAACAAAAAGCGCTATAATACTTTTTCAAGCTTTGATATTTTAATGCCTGGGTAGACCAACCCCTAAACTGACTTTGTACATTCGTAAAGAAAGAAGCCAATAAAAGCATTCAACCCCGGCAGTAATGGAATAGTTTTCCCTCAGGATTTAACATAAAGAATCCAGTTGAATGATATCCCAATAATCAATTTGAGCTCTAATTTAAGATGGTGAATGCGGGGCAATCTACACCTTTCAACAATAGCAGTCTGGGAATGAACCCTGTACATCACAACATTAACACAGCAAAATAAAGACCACTATATGAATTCTCCCCCTTCCAAAATAAATTAAAATGCTTTTAGCATTTATTTTCATTTTCCCTCATTGACACTGACTTGTCTGAAATGTTAATTTACACTTCCAAGCGCCTTTTGAGCAGAATTACAAGCAACTCATTACAGCATTTCAGCACTGCGCTGACAATTTACTTAGTGAAGTTATTAACATTACATTTGTGTGGGTGAACAACAGGCTCACTGAAACTTATCTTTCCCCCCTCCTTCTCATTGTTCCCAAATACCCTGTTCCTAACCACACATCTCAAAGCAATATACCCATTACTATACTTGTTCAGTGGCAGTGGCTAGACCACGCTGACTAAGACTTTCATCTTGTATCTTCCTGAGGGACCTTCCTTTACATGCCTTTTCTACCAAAGCTACAAGAAACCCCATTATATAGAACAGGGACAATTAAAATGTTGACATTTACAACCCATAGCAGTTAATTTTACAGTGGTATTTATGGGATTGCCCACCACCAAACACAGAGAACACCAACAACCATGACTGGTAAGGTAAATGTAGAATATTTCTGCAGTCTAACCATTTGGAGCTGCTGAATAATTCAGTCAAAGGTTAAGTCTTGCATTTATTTTTTATCTTCTCCCATTCCTAACTGACTTGGGGAAATGAAGCAGGTTCATTACAATAGCCTGTATTTCCACTTTGTAAACAGCTACTCAACAGCCAGCCGTGGCAAATAAAACATAATTCAGCAGGAAACTAGCCAAAAAGAAGAAGAAGAAGCTTTTGCCAAATTGATTAAATGACAATTTATTTTTTCCTTCTTTCAATAATGTACTACAAATGTACTACAGGTAAGAGTTTTTAATGTTTTGCTTCTAAATAGTTTGGATTTTATTTCCGCTTGTTACACTGGGGTTTTATTTTAGTATATATTACTATAAGTTTAAATGTAGGTCTCTGAGGAAAGGAGGAGGAGGAGGATGGATAAGTGAACAGCGTCTGCTCTGATTGAAGGGCAGTTCTTCTCTAGGGGTTGGAATGCACTGTAGTTTTTAATAAGTATGCTGCAAGGAAGTGTTCATTCCAGTTAAGTCAAGCAAACTGTGTGTTTCTGAGAGAAAATATTAATTCTGCCAAGTTCAGTGAATCTGTGTGGAGTTCCGAGAAATTCTGGCCAAATTAGGCAAACTGCGTGGAGCTTGAGTCAGTCTGTGTACGTCTCCGAGAAACAATTTTAATTCAGATAAACTGTGGAAAAAGGTCCGAGTGAATCTATGTCTGTGTGGTAGGGTTGCCAGATCCCTATTCCCTCCGGGTGTGTGTGTGTGTGGGAGGGGGGACCTGTCACTTAACTCATGTCCATCATATGCTGCCTCGGCGCTTGCATGATGATGTCATATCAAGAAGTAACGTCATCACGATGGCCAAGGGTAATGTCATCTGTGCTTCACACAAGGCCAATTTGGACCATTTGGGTCAAAATTGGACCATCCACAAGTAACATCATCTGTGCTCCACACAAAGCCAATTTGGACCATTTGGGGTCAAAATTGGACCACAAGAAAGTGCAGGAGCACTCCTGCAGCTGGTGTGATGACATCACCTCTAGAAGTGACATCATCATGCCCTCTGGGAGCACACACACCCAGGGCCGGCGCCAGAGGTTCTGGCGCCTGTGGCGGCATGCGCACGCACTTGCGCACGCAGGCCACGGACTGTGTGATGACATCATCACAGATGTCATCACGCGCCGCAGGGGGGCTGGCCAGCGCGCAGAGGAGCGCCAAGCACAGAAACTGCAAGCTGCTGCTGGGGCGGCGCTTGCCACTGACTCCTGGTGGATTGGCAGGCAATGGGGCAAACCCCCCAGAGTTTGCCCGCCTAGGAACTCTACTGTGTGGATAAGAGTTTAATCTGTTAGTGAACATCTGAGTGGAAGATTAGTCTGCATGATTGAGTCTGTAAATATACCTTTAAGATATAATTACTCAAAACTACTAAGAATAAGAACTATTCTGAAACTATTTGCTTATCAAAACTTTGCAACCATCACGCTTATTTACTTCTTAATAAACTCTATTTTTGTTTAAGCCAGAAAGATCTGTTTTTTCTCCTCACAACGCACTCACCGTTCTGTCGAACTGCCATCTGTAACAGGCCTTCCTATATTACTAATTAAACTAGTTAAACTGAGGTCTAAGGTGAAAGCCTTTGGTGGCAGCAAAAACAATTAAGCTCTGTGCGAGTGGAAATAAAAAGTGTCGGTTGTGACCAGAACCCTCCTGAGGTATACATTTAAGGTAAAGTAAGAAGGAACTGGATTATACATTCAAAGGCGAAGGTTTAAAAAGTTTAAAAACAAACAGAAAATGATTACAGAGCTCTTCAAACCTTCCAGACCAGAAATTGACCTTTACTCCCAAGTAGCAGCCTGAGACCTACTGAGACATAGGAAGTCTCGTGTCATGTGGCAGAAAGAATTGGAGTCAGAGTATCTGGACCTGCCTGTGCTAAAAAAAAAAGAAACCTGCTCCACAGGTCAGTAACCTCACCTTGTCGTCCCACTGCTCTTCTCAGAGTGCATACAGAGGGGAAGGAGGCATAATGCTTCTGGTTCTATATGTCTGTGCGGCAGCGGCATGTCCTTTCAAAACCCAGAAAAAATATGACAGCTCTGTAATGGGCCCATATGGCAACTCTTACTGGGCCCATTCCTTTAAGAAGTTCTTCCCCCACGAGGCCTAGAAATGAATGGCAGCAGCGGGAAAGCTCTATACTATTGTTTGACCCAAATCATTTCACTGGGATGGTGCAGGAAAATTTACTAGAAAATTTGGCTCAATGACTTCAGTGAAATAGAGGTTCCGTAGTCAAAACAGTTACGTGCTTTCTTTCTTCATAAATATAGATCACTCTCCAATGATCATACAGATCAAAATGCTATTTGAAGAATGCATCCCCACCTGTCTTTATATATCAGCAGTGCAGGGGTATTGTTTTTTAGTTTCCCTTTACAAACGATATTCTTTATGATGCTCTACATTTATATTTTGGAGACGAATCCATTTTTCTTTAGCAGGATATCAGTCACAATTCTTAAGGGAAGCATTTCTTACTCCAGAATGGAGCTCTTATGGTCTTATACTAAATCACTTAGATTCTCCCTTTTGCCTTACTCCTTCTCTCCTTGACAAAGGCATTTCTCATCTTTGTTTTGTCTGCATGAGAGCAATAAGCCGCTGTCTTGCAGTAAAGCTTTTAGTTTGCCAAGAGCTTAATGGCAGGCGATGACACTCCACTTCCCCTCCTCCCATCTACCTCCAATAGCTTCTGCCTGGACAAGAAAGTAGGAATTTAATATTAAGAAGCATTGTTCCATCTCTCCTTGCACCCTACTGGAATAAAGTCTGAGACACCGGCAGTGAATATGAAATAAAATGTGGATGGAATGTTCCCCACTGTAGAAAATCAAGAGATGCACAACATCTAAAAATATGTCCTTAAAAGATGCAGTTATAAACTCTAATTTTATTAGCTGCATGCTGGAAAAAGCCCATTCAGCAATTAACAAGATTAATGAACAAAAACAGCAGGTCTAAAAAAAAATTGTTATTCAATGGGTTTTTTTCCCTCTAAGACTGCTTTTGATGAATGAGTCCTACACTTCAGTTTGGTACTTAACCTATCGCAAGTTCATCTCACACACCCAAAGAAGGTTTGAACAATTAACTTACAATGGAGGTTCTGGATAAAGGTTGTCAGGTTGTTTACCAACATGAGTCTTATTGAAACTATTAGGAGTTGGTCAAAGGCACATAGCATTTTTGTACATACAGTTAATGTCAACAAAGCCTGCAGAGGAGAAGTTCCTAGTGACTTGTAACCCTAGTCTATAACAAACAGGGCTCATTTTGAGGGGGAACATGCAGGAAAGCAGTTCCAGTAGTTCCCCAAAGAGGTCACGTCTGGTGGCCCTGCCCACCTGACTCTCGGCCATTTTAGGCCCATTTCGGCCTGGATTGGGGCCGCAACTGCCCAGATCGGGCCTCTTATGGGTGGTGGATCACTCTCCCATTCAGCAGCTGCCTGATTCTGACCATTTCCGGCCCTTTTTCGGCCATTTTCAGCCCCTTTTTGCCATTTTGGGCCCAATTTTGGCCCTGAAAGGCCAGGATTGGGTCCAAAACAGCCAGGATAGGTTATGTCAGGGGGGGTGGCATATGCAAATCAGTTATGCTAATGGAATACTTCCGGTGATGGCAAGGTGTGTAGCATATGCTAATGAGTTATGCTAATGAGTTCCTCCAGTTCTTTTTCTACGAAATGACCCCTGATAACAAACATTAACATGACATAACCAGAAAGATCCACAATGAGGCTGAAGAACCACTGACACTCCACTTGGACAAATCACAATAACATGAAAAAGAAGCTGGCATGCAGTTGGTTTGTGCTGCAGTTTGCTCCTCTCTCTGCAAAGGTTTCCATAGCCTATTATTTAACAGATTTTACTCAAGCAACAAAGATAAATTTATTTATTTATAGTCTACCTTTCTCAGTGGGTCTCAAGGCAGATAACACAGAGTAAGTCAAACACAATCAACAGAATGGGACATTACAGTGCAATAGGATTTGGATTGCAGAAATTGGAGCCCAAGCAGAAATCTGAACAGAGCTGAAACAAAGCGTAAGTGTTGAATGAAAACATCTGTGATCACCTTGCTTGGCCTCTACTACAGGTACATATAGCACTACCCTGTGTTAAGAGGTAACATACCACCATCTGTACATAATCACTTTAACAGGTTTGCGTTCTCTTTCCAGAAGAAGAAATTTACCAGTTACCATTTTCCTTGGATTTCTGATCAGGTGCGAAACTACGTGCAGTTCTCCGTCTACATTTGGCAAGGCAACACAAAACACCTTACTGCATGATTATATGCATTGGATACTAAGTTACCACTTGACAAACGTCCTGAATATTTCCATCTTCAGAACTTTTTTTTTTAATATCATTCAAGTCCTACTACTGAGCCAGTCACCTATAGATATAGGTTGGAAGTGACTTCCATTATGGATTTTAGTGTTCTGAAAAGCACATTTATACTTCCCCCAAATCCTTACCCCACAGATCAGAACCAAAATCGTACTCTATTAACCCCAATGAATTATGGATTGTACTTGAAATGCAAACCGTAGACTGGCTTGCCAGGAAGACTGCCAAGTACTCAAAGCATCACTTTGCATGTGGAGCTCTACCAAGATCTGAGCTTATCCTCAAAGGTGAAAGATTAGTATATTAAGAAATTCACGAGGAGATTCACAATGGAGGCATGTTTAGGTTCAAACATCTAAATAGATGTTTAACAAGAAATCCTGTAGTGCATAAAGCTGGGGCCAAATTATTATCTGACCTATTTCTTTTGCAACTGCGCTCTTCTCAGTATGACAGTTCTGTGTTATATTGCAAGCAGTTCTGCTAAACAAACACATGGCACCTTCTTGCTCAACAAATCTGTTCCCTGTTTGCATTCCACAGATGCAGTTGCTAACGTCAGTGAGAGAAATATATTTTTATTTTCAGCGAAAACATCTAAGGCAGCATGAACCAGATTGATTTATTTTGGTGTGTCAACATGCTGTTTCAAAAAGGGATGTTTTAGAAATCTATTTATGATTGCAAATCCTAAAGTAGGGTCATGGCTACCAGTATCTCAAAGCCAACGGTAGGCCTGACCAATGAGTAGCAAAAAGCTTTCAGGAAAATAATATGTAGGGGGTGAGGAAACAGATGCTGGTTGGATCCAAGCTTGTTTTTCTGCTAGTAGAAGTAGTTGATAAGGTGCTACAAGAATCCTGTTTATTCCCAACATACACAAAATAAAATCTCTGCACCCTGAAAACCACGTTAACAGGAAGCAATGAAACCCATCAACTGAAGCTGTACATACTCCAAAGTCCCCCTTTAATGATGGATTCTCCTGATTGTAGACAAAGTCCCAAAGACAAGCTTTTGGGAACAGGGGGGGGCTGCTAAAGCCTGACATTTGACAGGTCCTCAGACTCACAAAAGAACCCAACAGCACCTCAGCAGTGACAGCATTCTTATTTTGCCCAGAGCATCAAGAAAGATCAGAGATGGACTACATCAAAGAATTCTTGGTTGGCATGACCCTGCCTTGTTTCAAAAAGCCTGACTAAAAATGCCTTACACAAGATCCTCTAAAATAGGGGAGCAATCTTTCAGGCTATACTGAGTTTCTAGAAGCCATTTTTAATAACTGCATTAGCTTGCTTCTCTAGCATAGAGCGGGGTCCAGTATAACACCCAAGCTCTTAACCAAGTCTGCAAGGGTCAGCTGAACCTCATGAAAGTGGGGTTCAGAATGTCCTTCAATATTTCTGCCATGAAAGTGGGGTTTGCAATGTCCTTCAATATTTCTGCCTTCCCAACCAGCATCACATCTGTCTTATCTGGGTTCAGTTTCAATTTGTTCATTTTCAGCCAACTGACAACAGCTGTCAGGCAGTGATTTAACACCTCTACAGTACAGATGGGCACAAACAGAAAAAAAACCGAACATGATGTTCGTTGTTCATTGCCATCCATGAACAGGGACTCATGAACAACCATGAACATGACCCTGTTCACGAACATGTTCATGGTTGGCTGTTTGTGGGGGCCAGCAGGCTCTCCTCCAGCCGTCATCCAAGTTTGGACAAGATCTTTACTGCATCACTCCCAGAAACCTGACCTGAGCAGGCACCAGGAAAGGTACCAATAATAAATAATAGCTTGGTCCCAGAGCCTGGAAGCAACCCTGGAACTTGAAGGGGTAGATCCCTACCGCACCACTCCCAGAAACCTTACCTGAGCAGGCAGCAGGAAAGGTACCAATAGTAAATAATAGCTTGGCCCCAGAGCCTGGAAGCAGCCCTGGAACCTGAAGGGGTAGATCCCTATCCCACTACACACAAAGAAAATTCAAGCTCCAATGCACTCTCCCTGTCTCTCTATCAAAATGCCAACAGCAACTGTCTCTCTTCCTCTCCACTGTCTGCAAAGACTAGCCAGAGCTGGGAGCCCCCCCCTCCCCCATGGTCTTTTCTTTCTTGTAACAAATTTGGATCTCCACACTTGGAAGGAACTGTGGAAGGAAGCCTATCAAGCTAAATTGAGCTTAGATTGGGGTTTCCAGGACAACAGCAGGAGTTCAGACAGAGTTCAGACAATCCCTGCCTAATGGTTGTTGTGGATTTTCTGGGCTGCCTAAATTGCCAAGAGAATTGATTGCAGGTGCCAGACTGTCTGGCTTGATGAACAACAATGAACGAGGCTTGCAACGACCACCTGTTCATTTAGAATGTTCACAAACAGCAGATAGGGCTGTTCATGGCTTTTTTTTCGTTCGTATTGCTATTCGTGCCGCTCTCTACTCTACAGTACCACTAGGGGATTTGAATAGAAAGATATAAAGCTGGATGCCATCTGCATATTAATAATAACTGCCCTTACATACCACTCTTCTAGGCAAATTAGTGCCTCAGAACAGTAAACAAAGTCAGTGTCATTATTATCCCCACAATATAGCTGGGTTGCTGAGGCTTACCCATGGCCGCCTACTGAGCTCAAAGCTGTAGTGGAATGCAAACCAGCAGAGTGCTGATTTGCAGCCCAACAATTCCATCGCAACACATGATTTCTCCTAAAGGCTTTACATAAAGGTTGAATAACATATGGGATAAGACTGTGCTCTGTGGAATACTGTAAGATAACTCCCACCCTTAAGACAGCTGGTCTCCAAAAGCAACCTTTTGAGTCCATTCCACAAGGAACAATTTAAACCAGTCCAAGACATATCCACTGATATTCATTTCTGCTTCTAAATGTTTCAACAGAGTGGCATGATCTACTGTGTCCAAGGCTAGAGGAGCAACAAAGAAACATGGCCTTTGTAAACATTCATCATCTAAAGCCACTAGAGCTGTCTCTGACCAGCACTAGCCCAGCCTGAAATCAGACTGAAAAGGATCTAGAGCACCAGAGTTATCCAAGAAGACCAATAGTTGGTCTGCTACTGCTCTCTCAGTCACTTTGCCCACATAGGACAGATGATAATCAGCCACATAACTTTTGTCTAGCAATCGTTTTTAAAGTAGCAGGAGGAGAAAGGTGTCACGGCTAATTGTCTGTTCCCAAGACAGTAATGGTTGAGATTTAGGAGTCAGAAGGTGTTGAGATACTTTAAACAGTTGAGGTGGCCATGAACCAACTGATTCAATGATTCAGAGAAGTAACATTTCTTTGCCGCTATCACTGCCATTTCACTGGTCTTCAAGTGGGCTCTTTCTAGATATCTTCCAGCCCTCTTTAGATCATCCAGCTCCATGGTAAACCACAGGGCTGGCTTCCACATCAATGATGGAAGGAATCAACAAGAAGAAATCTTGTCAACGGCTTCCAGGAGCTTTACAATCCAAGCTCCCACTGCAACCTCAACAGAGAAAGTGTTAGAAATTCTAAAATTCCCCAGAGCATTTTGGAATCCAGAAGGATCCATGAGCCTCCATGAGCAAGTGTTGCACTTAGCCAGACACACTTGGAAAAGCCAAGCAAGCCAAGTGGTGAAAGCAGCAACTCATGAATTCACCTTGGAATTGGTTGGTGGTTGTGCAGTTCTGGGAGGTGATGATGAGCATAAACCATACCTCTTGCCTTCTCTGACACTGTGCACCCCAGCAGTAGACATGGGCACGAAATGGGGAAAAAATGAAACAAAAGTTTCGTGTTTTGTCGCAATCCACGAATTGTGAATTCTGAAATTTCATGAAATTGACATATTTGCCAAAACGATTAGTTAGTTTCATGATTCATCAGAACTCGGAGCATTTCAACGGCCCCCTTCATACCCTGAGATGCCAAACTCTCAGGGAGACTTCAGCAGGCTCTCCTCCACCCACCCTCCCAGTTTGCAATACGTTGATCAGGAAGGTCAACAGGAAGGGTGGGAAGGGAAGTGCTGCCGGAGGCCTCAGAGTCAAGCTAGGCCCCAGAGCCAGACAAAGGGAGGGTGGAGGGGAAAAGGCACCCTTGCCCAAAAGACCTTCCCAGCAAGCTCCCAAATCCACTCTCACTCTCTCTCTTCCCAAAAAGCTCCCAAATGCTTCCCAAAAGATCTCCACTCTCTCTTTACGAAAACTCCCAATTCCACTCCCTCACTCCCAAATTCCAGCAACAACAGATCCTCCCTCTCCTCCATCCGTGCTGAAACTGAAAGCATGAGGCAGAGCTGTGCCTTAAACAATAAATGCTCACATAGAGCAGAACAGGAGCTCTCTTGTTGGCAGACAGACCTGCCCATCAGGGTTTGGAGGGAAGAGATTGGTGTTCCCATGGCTACAGAAGGCCCGTCTCCTCAGTGGCCATTCCCTGCCTAATGCTGTATAGGGCAAAATGGGAGCTCTCCCCAGTTGGCAGAGAGAGCTGCCTTACAGGGTTTTGAGGGCTAAGATTGGGCAATGAAAGATCTGCAGACTTTCTTGCCCTCTGTTGCCTAAGGAATCAGTAGATTGGCACCAGCCTGTCTGATGATACGAATCGATCACAAAACACATGAAACAGCCCAAAAGATCGTGGATTTTGTGAAACCTCAGCCCCCCATGAAATACGCTTCTCAAAGCGCGAGAGGGCCAGTTTTGCCACAACATTTGTTTCATATTTTGATTCATGCCCATGTCTACCCAGCAGTGGTGCCAGTGCTTTGGTTGCTGGGGTGGAGATCTTGCCCTAAGTGCCAAACAAAATGGTCTGTTGTGTCATTGCTGGCACACATGCTTGAGTTATCTGCCCCTGCCCTAAAACCTGGGGACTAAGACTGTCTGAGTTACGGTTCCCCAATGTAGTGCCATGGGCACTACGGTACTCACCAGAACTTCCCTTGGTATCCTTCAATTATTTCCGAATGTGGGGGCAGGGTGTGTTTTTGGCTGTCCTCATTCCAACAAAAAGGTTTTCCAGTGGAGGACCAGGAGGACTGGTAAGTGCCTGGGCTTTCCTTAGTCAGCATGTGGTTCCATTCCCCTTTCAGGTTATTCTGGGAGGTATGGGAAGAGAGGTGCTCTGACCTGGATAGGCCAGGTTAGCTGGATCTTGTCATATCTCAGAAGCTAAGCAGGGTCAGCCTTGGTTAGTAACTGGATGGGAGACCTCCAATGAAGACCAAGGTTGCAGAGGCAGGCAATGGCAAACCACCTCTGTTAGTCTCTTGCCCTGAAAATCCCACCAGGGGTCTCCATAAGTCAACTGTGACTTGAGTGCACTCTCCACATACAGGGGAAGAGAAGTATTCCATTTGGCTCTACCTCCTGTGGAAGCTATTTTGAGTTTGTATCTGTCTTCTGTGGCAGCCATTGGAGGTGGCATTCACCACCCCGCTCAAAACTCCAAAGGTTCCCCTCGGGTCAAAAATACTAGGAACCCCTTGTCTGAATACTTGTCAAATGCATGCCCAGGACTCCAGTCAGATCATCCACATGCAACAATCAGTGCAGTTCTATGAACAATGACTTCACTCTAAACCCATTGGTATTAATGGGCTCACACTGGAGTAACCTTGCATAGGATTGCACTGAATGATGCATGTTTTGGATTATTTCCTATTCTCATCATGACAAGCAGCAGTGTCAGAAATGGCTTTCAGCTTGGCCTGTACTGGCCTTACAACTGGATATTATTGATCAAGATGAGGGGATTCTTTTTCCCAACAGCTTCTGCCTCTATAGAAAAATGTGGCTCTCAAACTTGTCCACCTCTTCAAACACATACATTGCACATTGAATAACCGCATCATTTCTAATATGCATGGTCTACATAGCCTCTGATGATATCTAATAAAAAAGAAAAAGGAGAATCCACAAGGAAGATCATTATTGACGACCACCAAACGCTCAAAAGAAAAGCTCAATTTAAAAGTTTCAAATGATGTTTCTGGATAACACAAGAAATGCTCCTTTGCCTCTAAATATCACATTTGATTTGCAGTCAAAGTAAGTTAATGAACATGAAACCTCATTTTCAGATCCAAAACTGGGTGAAAATAGGGACTAACTTCACAACCCGTATACCAATTCATAGGGAGGGAGACAGAAAAATTTCATTTTCCTCCACTCACCATTTACTGTGGAGGAAAGAAAAAGAGTACATTTCTGGACTAAAATGCTGGATGGGAGTTCTAACTAGAGATGGGCACGAACCAGAAAAAACCCGAACCGTGCAGTTCGTGGTTCATCGCATTTCACAAACCATGAACATTCACGA
This sequence comes from Eublepharis macularius, assembly GCF_028583425.1. Taxonomy (NCBI): domain Eukaryota; kingdom Metazoa; phylum Chordata; class Lepidosauria; order Squamata; family Eublepharidae; genus Eublepharis; species Eublepharis macularius. The sequence continues at coordinate 84,475,364 of NC_072798.1, forward strand.
ACCTGCCCCGGTTCATGAACCGATTCGTTTGGTTCGTGAAAACATCACACCCAGGTCAGCAAGTCTTCACTTCTGGGCCAGCAGAAGGCCACTTCCGGATCAGCAGAAGGTCTGCAGGAAGTTCATCCTCTGTTGCCTAGGAAACTGATTGATCAGCACCAGGCTGTCTGCAGTGATGAACCAAAAAGCAAACCAAACAAACCAGCCTAAAGTTCGTGGCAGTTCGTCAAAAATGAGTTCTGATGAACCGCTGTTTCACGAACCACGAACTGGCCTGGTTCGTCATGAACTTTGGTTCGTATTTCAGTTCGTGCCCATCTCTAGTTCTAACCAGCCATTATTTCAGATTTTGTGAAAACTGCCTTGCCTATTCCACTATCTTTCTCTCTCTTTTTCTTTCCTTTCGTCTCTATGGAATAAGCTTGGTAAAAAATATTACTCAAGTGCTATATCTTTTTTTTTTAACCTTTCCTAAATCTTTATATTTTATTGTTGCTTCACTTGTTGCTCTGAACGCATGGGTTTTTCTCTGAGAAAAAACATACTCTAGGAAGACACGTCCAGGTCTGAAGGCCTGTGAAAATGCAACATCACAGCTATAAAACTCAATTCAATAAAGATAAATATTCACACAAGGAAAGAATTCAGACTACATGCATCTTCTGGGAGATGTGTTCTGACATTCCATTTGTACAAATTTCTGAGAAGGGTGTGTCTACAGCAAGTGCATCCATAAATTTTAAAAGCAACAACAAATCATATACAAATGAAATATTAACACTGTCGAACAAAAATATATATACAGAAATTTCTTTTTCCACTTGAGCTGTCCCCATAACCATGTACAATATTAAGACCATGTATGCCAGAGGGGCTATTCTGAGCCTACAACCATACAACCTCACTGGGGTTCTAATTTTCCAAGTCAGTCTAGAGTTCTCCTGGATCTCCAGAATACAGAGCTCAGTTCCCTCGGAGGAAATGGCAGCTTTGGAGAGCCATCTTTATGGAATCACATTCCTGCTGAGCTCCTTCCCCAGACTCCACCCTCAAATCTCCAAGAAATTCCCAAGCCAGAGTTTGCAGCCCTAAATCCCACCATCAATGCGATGTATCTTTAACAAGTTCTGTGTACAAGGGCAAAGCTTTTCCTTTCAGGACTTTAGGGAAAAAAATGATTTCTCTGCTTGCCTTAGGAGGTCAGGGGGTAACCCAGAAGAATTGTGCAGTTTCCTTTTTGCAGGAAAAAAAATTGAGAACCAGCCTAAGGCATTTGGGCAGCGAACAATAGAAGAGTGCATTGGGAGGCGATAATATTTTGATCTGGGTTTTTTCCACAGGGAGGCATGCTTGTGCGGCTTCCCTACTGCAGTTAAGACCACTGATAAAGTGCAGTGGTGACAGGGCTTCTGTGTGGCAAGTTTTCCTGCAGTTTCACTGATGCAGTCTTGTGGCAATGGCTTCCCTTGTCTCGTATTACCAGGTGTTTTTCAGAGGTTTTTTTTTTTTTTAATTGGCAATTGAGCATCATTATACCATAATGTTATAACAATCTGTATCAGGTTCATTGATTTCACACCTTCCTTTTAAAAAAATGTAATTCTCTAGCCCCTTTAGTTGTGGCAGATGTATGGGGAAACACACATCTCTGCAACTAAAAGGGCTAAAGACATACTGTTTTTAAAAAATGAAAGCTGATACACAGATTGCTATACCATTATTACGATATAATGATATTCCGCTGCCACTTCAAAAACAAAAACGCCCCTGGCAGCAAGAAGGGAAAATAGGAATAGGGGCAAGAAAATGACTGACATGTGGACAGAATGGAGAAATCCGAACTTTCTCTCCAACAAAGCAACCATTCAGGCATCATTGCAATCTCTTTTAAAACTTCCCATCAAAGCCATGGAAAACCAAGGAGGTGCATGTTTGACAGGCCTTTTCTTCCAGCTGAGGAAATTCACATAGCCTGCTATAATTTTGGGAAACTAGGTTGGTTTTGAAATGCAAACCTTCCCCTCAGTTGCTAGATGTTCTTTTAGCAGTGAGTGTAAAGCCTCTGGATTCTCTGCCATGAGGTCTGTTTTGTGGTAGGAACTCAGGGATCACTGAAGCGAGAGGTTATAAAAATAACAAAGATTTATTTATGCACAGGTTGTTCTTAAAGAACAGATCAGCATCCCAGGTGTCCCAACATTCAAACGAGAAACCTGGCTGATGCACATATCTTTGAGGTAGTTATAGCTTCAGTGAGTGATTTAAATTCCTTTTTAATGCTTAGAGTTACAAACTGGCTTTCACTGCCTAACTACCAGGTTGGATCCTCTCACACCCAGGATCTCTCACACCAGCCTGCCCTTTCCCACGGGCAGGTCAGCCACCTGTCTATCACCTATGGGATCAGCACTCCCATAGGCTCAGGTTTGAAACAGCTGAGTGGCTGTTTTACCTTTCAGGGGCAGGTCAGCCACCTGTCTATCACCTATGGGATCAGCACTCCCATAGGCTCAGGTTTGAAACAGCTGAGTGGCTGTTTTACCTTTCAGGGGCAGGTCAGCCACCTGTCTATCACCTATGGGGTCAGCACTCCCATAGGCTCAGGTTTGAAACAGCTGAGTGGCTGTTTTACCTTTCAGGGGCAGGTCAGCCACCTGTCTATCACCTATGGGGTCAGCACTCCCATAGGCTCAGGTCTGAAACAGCTGAGTGGCTGTTTTACCTTTCAGGGGCAGGTCAGCCACCTGTCTATCACCTACGGGATCAGCACTCCCATAGGCTCAGGTCTGAAACAGCTGAGTGGCTGTTTTACCTTTCAGGGGCAGGTCAGCCACCTGTCTATCACCTATGGGGTCAGCACTCCCATAGGCTCAGGTCTGAAACAGCTGAGTGGCTGTTTTACCTTTCAGGGGCAGGTCAGCCACCTGTCTATCACCCATGGGATCAGCACTCCCATAGGCTCAGGTCTGAAACAGCTGAGTGGCTGTTTTACCTTTCAGGGGCAGGTCAGCCACCTATCTATCACCCATGGGATCAGCACTCCCATAGGCTCAGGTCTGAAACAGCTGAGTGGCTGTTTTACCTTTTAGGGGTGTGTTAGCCTCCTGTCCATCACAGCATGAATGCATTATGATGCTGCGGAGAAGTGGAAGGGGGAAACCCACTCCGGGCAGCATCAAATCCGGGACAAATAACCCATAGTGCCATTTCCACACACGTTGAATAATGCACTTTCAATGCACTTTCACAATCCTTTTGAAGTGGATTTTTTGTTCCACACATGGAAAATCAGTTTCAAATGTTCACTAAAGAGTATTGAAAGTGGATTATCCAACGTGTGTGGAAGCAGCCGTAGAAAAGGTCCTTGACACTTATGACACTTTGGCAACATCCAGTCTCTCCCATATTTCGCCTTCAAAATAAGTGACAGTAGGCTATTCCCATGCTCATCAATTAATTCTGGAGTGTTGAGGATGTTCTGTAAATTTTGCAATAGAAGATATGCACAATGATTCCAAGTACTTAAGAACAAAACTAAATGAAGAAATAAAATAGGCATCTTGACAAGTTTACCACATGTAGCCTAGGCAGCATAGCTGATCATGTGGAATTTATTATGATAACGTAGCAAGAGCTTATAAATGCTGCTGCCCTCATCTGACTACAATCAGAACTATTCACCTGGCCATTAGACTTAGGGCCAAGCTACACATGACGAATGACACTTGAACGGCAAGTGGATTTAGTGGAGGGCAAGTGAACAGGGAGAAATACACTTGCTGTTCAAGTGTCATTCGTCATGTGTAGCTTGGCCCTTAGAGCAGACAATTTGATGCTCTTTACAGGTTCTAGGAAGTTTTGAATGAGCGCCAGTTGTGAAGCCAATAACTGTTAATGAAAGTAACTTTCACAAAGTCTAGGAGGTCAAAGTCATTGTTCATGGAGAAAGTTGTAATGTGAGATGTGCTCCCGGGTAGAATATGAGCTAATAGTGTTGGACAGGATTTGGGCAACTAGGTTAAAAATGGCTGTGTAAATTCTGTTCTGTGATCACTAGTAGAGATGGGGACGAACAGCAATATGAACTTTAAAAAGCCACAAACAGCCCAATCAGCTGTTTGTGAACAAGCTGTTCATGAGGCCCTATTCTAAACAAACAGGTGGTCATTGCAAGCATTGTTCGTTGCTGTTTGTCAAGCCAGACAATCTGGCACCTGCAATCAATTCCCTTGGCAACCGGAGGCAGGGACTTCCTGAACTCTGTCTGAACTCCTGCTGTTGCCCTGGAAACCCCAATCTAAGCCCAATTTAGCTTGATAGGCAGGTCTTCCTTTCAAGTGTGGAGATCCAAATTTGTTACAACAAGGGAGCAAAGAGCAGGGGGGAGGGGGGCTCCCAGCTCTGGTTTTGCAGACAGTGAGGGAGAGACAGTTGCTGTTGGCATTTTGAGAGAGAGACAGGGAGAGTGCATTGGAGCTTGATTTTTTTTGTGTGTGTGGTGGGATAGGGATCTACCTCTTCAAGTTCCAGGGCTGCTGCCAGGCTCTGGGCCAAGCTATTATTTATTACTGGTACCTTTCCTGCTGCCTGCTCAGGTAAGGTTTCTGGGAGTGGTGCGGTAGTGATCTACCCCTTCAGGTTCCAGGGTTGCTGCCAGGCTCTGGGGCCAAGCTATTATTTATTATTGGTACCTTTCCTGCTGCCTGCTCAGGTAGGGTTTCTGGGAGTAGTGTGGTAGGGATCTTGATGGCTGGAGGAGAGCCTGCTGGCCCCCACGAACAACGAACAACGAACGTGTTCATGACAGGATCATGTTCATCAGTGTTCATTGTTCGTTGTTCGTGGATGGCAATGAACAACGAACACCATGTTCATTTTTTTTCTGTTCATGCCTATGTCTAATCACTAGTAAAATAAAAATTCTTTCTTCTAGCCTAAGAACTCAGACTTCATACTGTGTTTATTGCATGACACATACAATACCTATATCTTGAAACAATGCAGTTATATTATGCATGGGCAAGTTCAGCTTGGATATCTGAATTATGGGATAAAATAACATTAAAATGCATCCCAACAAATCTGAAATTTCATCTACAAATGGCATGCCAAAACATTTTGCAAAGCTATTAATGCTAACTTTTATGCTATTGAATTTCAAACTGAGTAGTTTCTTGGTGACTGTAGAAGCTATCAGTTTTGATACTGCTACACTCAACCACAGAGAGCTTGCTTCCCATCCTCTTTCAATGTCATAACCCACCAAGCTGCCTACTGGCATGTTTGCCCATCCTCTGGCAGCATCTTGCTCCTTCTTTTTACCATTGAATAAAAGAATACCATTGTGAGCTCTAGGAAGTTGTGAAAGAATGCAAGCTAGCTATTAAGTTCCCCCAAGCTATTAAAAACAGCCAGGTACTGCTGAGGGGACTGGTACAGAGCAGTGGATAGAAAGTTTTAAGGTGATTGTATCAGCTGCCACAATGAAAAGCTGTCCACCTTATTGCACATTGACTTTATTTAAGGTTTTTATATGAGCTGGATCTTAGCGGCGGCAGTTTCAGTCACTGTGAAGCTGGCCTATGAGAACAAGGCTTCCTATCAACATTTCAGAACTACATATCTGGCAATGGAACATTCCCCGTGCTTCTGATGGGCACATCAGTCTTTAGACTCATGGATCTGTCCATAATGAAGAACTCATTATAGCATACCTATGAGACCATGTCCCTCTCTATGCTCCTCCATGGCAGCTTCGCTCTTCTTAACAGGGTCTTCTGCAGGTACCACCCTGCACATGGGTGAAATCAACAGCAGCCCATACATGTGCCTTCTCTGTGGTGGCCCAACTCTGTGGAATGGCCTGCCTGAGGAGGTCAGGAGAGTCCTCAGCCTTCTGGCTTTCCACAAACAGTGCAAAACTGAATTATTCAAAAAGGCTTTTTACTCAAATAGGAGGGCTGTATTGTAGGGAGGGGGTCTCAGATGCTCTGCTAGTGAGTTAGGAACCTTAGACTTCACCACAATGTTGTATGGATTCCTGCTAATGCTATGTCTTTATGAACTTTACCCTATGGCATTGTTTATGGAAATGTTCTTGCTATTGACTGTACAAATCTCACACTGTGTAATCTGCCTTGAGTCTCATTAAGAAAGGTGGATTATAAATTACATAAAATAAATAAATTAAATAAAGTCACTAAGTCACGCTTTGGACACAGTATAGATAACATGGGGAAAAACTCCAGCCATACTCCCTCTCTCTGCGCTGCTACACTCCATTTTAAGCTGCCTTTATTTTAAAAGGCCTGTACTAATTGTTGAGGTGAACAGAGACACAACAGTATCTTCACAGAACTTTAGTATCTAAAACAATGTTCCAAATAAACTTCAACAAAACAGAAATCTGGAATTGCTAATCATTTTATGCCAGTCAAGCACTGGAAAAAACAGCAGAAGAGGAGGCATGGCAGAAAATCTCTGTGAAAGAGAAAGATCTGTTTGACTGGAGAAACCATTTGTCTTCCAGCAAGGGATAAAAGCTTCTTTTAAAAAATCTACAAAATATGCATATTGCTGCAAACTCAATTTATAGTGATTGTATCACAGCTTGTAATTTGCATTTAAATCAGGCATCGTGGCACTCTCTCCAAATATTATTGAGGCATAAACCAGTGCCCCCCACCCTGCTTTTTGAATGAGCATGAAAAGTGGTGCTTTTAGTCTAGAATTAGTACTGATTCTCAGCAACTCTGTAAGTAGTTCTCTAGGTAACAGAAACTTAAGGGATATTTTGGTACGCAGGGGATAAGATTATCTCAAGTTTTAAAATGTGCCGGATCTCTACGTGGATGTCCTTGGCAATTCTGCTGTGCAATTTTGCTGCGGTGGTGGTGGAGAGGGCCCTCAAGTCATAGCTGAATTATGGCGACCCCTGGTGGGGTTTTCATGGCAAGAGACTAAGGGCCAAGCTACACATGACGAAAGACACTTGAACGGCAAGTGTATTTCTCCCTGTTCACTTGCCCTCCACTCAATCCACTTGCCGTTCAAGTGTCTTTCGTCATGTGTAGCTTGGCCCTCACAGAGGTGGTTTGTTATTGCCTGGCTCTGCAACCCTGGTCTAATTGGAGGTCTCCCATCCAATTACTAACCAAGGCTGACCCTGCTTAGCTTCTGAGATCAGGTTTGCCTGGACTATCCAGGTCAGGGCATTTTTACTGTAATGCCTATCAATAAGACCAGCAAAAGGAAACTTATATTAAAAAAAATATATGATCTGGGTTAAACGGCATCAGTACTTTCAGCTACAGCAGCATGGCTCAAAACAAGGCATCTGGTATCGTTAAATCAAGCATGGCACAGGCAACTTGACAGTGCTCTGCGTCCAACGTCCAACGGTCCACATGCTGACTGTAACTGTGAATACTGTACAGATTGGTAAGCAGACAATGGACAAGTAAAGACTGTAGAAGTCTGGTGCATCTCAGTATGTAGTCAACTGCTTTCAGGTTTTCATATGTAGAGATGGCCTGCTCTTTCATTTACTATCTTCCTTCTCTCTAAACGGATAATAATTAGTAATACACCAAATTATCACAATGTCAATATTCAATGGGAAAAAGAAGACTCTTAAAGGCAGTAGCCACTCAACGGGGCACCTGAAGTGCTACCCTATGCACCCCCATCCACTGCCACCACCCCCTCATCCCATTCTTGCCCCCCACCAAAAGTCAGAACAGCAGACTTCTTTCCCTAGGGGTCTTCAAATACAGCACCAAATCCCACACACACCCACTACAGCCTCCTGAAGTCTCACAACAGCTAGGGCAGACATATTGGCTGGCTATGGCATGCGGTGCTGTATTTCAAGATGCCTGGGGAAAGAGGAAAAGAGGAGCATTAGCTGCTCTGGCTGCTGAAAGGGCAGTGATAAGATGGGGGAGGCAGCAAATGCTGCTGCCCCCCAAACTCCACCATCTCAGGCAACCTCCGCTTGAAGCCAATTGGGTGACCTTGGGTCAGTCACAGCTCTCTCAGAGTTCTCTCAGCTCCACCCACCTCTCAGGATGTTTTGTTGTGGGGATAATAATCACTCTGTGAGGTGGGTGGGGATGAGAGAACTTCGGAGAGCTGTGACTAAAGATGGGCACAAACAGAAAAAAAATGAACATGTTGTTCGTTCCCATCCATGAACAGGGACTCACGAACAACCACAAACATGGCCCTGTTCACAAACATGTTCGTGGTTGGCTGTTCATGGGGGCCAGCAGGCTCTCCTCCAGCCATCATCCAAGTCAAGATCCCTAATGCACCACTCCCAGAAACCTGACCTGAGCAAGCACCAGGAAAGATACCAATAATAAATAATAGCTTGGCCCCAGAGCCTGGCATCAGCCCTGGAACTTGAAGGGGTAGATCTCTACCGCACCACTCCCAGAAACCTGACCTGAGCAAGCACCAGGAAAGATACCAATAATAAATAATAGCTTGGCCCAGAGCCTGACAGCAGCCCTGGAACTTGAACAGGTAGATCCCTATCCCACCACACACAAAGAAAATTCAAGCTCCAATGCACTCTCTATATCAAAATGCCAACAGCAACTGTCTCTCCACTGTCTGCAAAGTCAGAGCTGGGAGCCCCCCTCTCCCCTGCTCTTTGCTCCCTTGTTGTAACAAATTTGGAGCTCCACACTTGAAAGAAAGACCTGCCTATCAAGCTAAACTGGGCTTAGATTGGGATTTTTAAAGATTATACGGTCATAACATATTTACATGATATTAAATTTTGCATTTAACTTGCATTTGTTACATCACATTTTGTTACATCAAATTTTATTTGCTCTTGACTTGCTGGCTGCATCTCACTGGAATCCTGCTTCCCCTGTGTGTTGGCAAGAGATTGGGTTCTTTTCTGTATGGTACTGTTGCAGTTCTTAGGAAACTCAATACCGAGGTTTTGCAAAAGTAATCTTCCAGATTCCTGGTCTGTAACTTGATAAGTAAAGTCCTGTGTTTTAACATGAAGTTTCGTATAGTTGGTCCATTTATATTTTATCTGAGCTTTCCTCAGTGCTTCAGTTATTGATCTAAGTTCTCTTCTTTTGTTTAAAACTGAAGATGGCAAATCTGTAAGTACTGAGATAGGTGTTCCTTTATAAGGGATTGAGCCTTTCTGCCTTGCTATTTCCAGGATTTTTCTCTGTGTTTCCCCGTCTGGAATTGTAGCTAAGATATCTCTAGGCTTCTTAGATTCTGGATTTTTTTGGGTTCCCACTCAGTAAGCTTTGGTAATCAAAGGGTTTGCACCTTTTTAAAGTTGTAAGTGTTGTGCTAAGCATGACGCTAGAAAAGAAGGCAGATCAACATTTAAGATCAAGAGCAAGTTGCTTGCTCTTCAAAATTTCTAAACTTCAGATTTGACTTTTTTGCTATCTCCATATGCACAATTTTTTCTTGTAGTTGCTTGTTCTCTTGTTGTAACCCAGATAGTTTAGACTGTAATTACATGCTTAATGCTAGTGCTTGTCCAGGAATCTGTGCTGTTTTATCTAAAGCTGATTTTATTTCTGTTAGCTGATGTATCATTGGTTGAAGCAAAGTTGACATTTCATTCACTATTTTTTGTTCCATATGGGCCAGAAATTCAATAAGCGTGGGATCAGCAAGGGTAGTTAAATTGCTCCTACCTTTGCTGCTTTCGCCCACCATTTTGATTGCTGCACACTTTTCCTTTGCTGCCTGCTGCGAGTTTGGGAAGAAGTCTTGCAGTCTTTTTGAGATGTTTAACTTTCCTTTTTTCTTCCCCATGCCTTGTTTGCCCATATTCTTCTCTTATTTTGATTTTTAGTTTTGTTATGATGATGTACAATGAGGAATTGGGGGGGGGGACGACAGAGCTCTCTTCTCAAGCAACCTTCTCCTTCAGAGCCGGTGCTACGCCCCCACCTGACTACGTTCTTGAAGGGGGACAGATCTAGCAATGCTGTTTTGTGTAGAGATTAGGAAATGGGCACAAACCAAGAAAATAGCAGTCTGTTGCAGTTCGTAGTTTGTTGCCTTTCGCGAACCATGAACCGGCATGAAATTGCCTGGTTCGTGAATCGTGAACTGGTTCATTTGGTTCATGAATATGTCACTTCCGGGGCACGATCTGCAGAAAGCCCATCCCACCCCCCGGTTGCCTAGGAAACTGATTGATCAGTGTCAGGCTGTCTGCAATGATGATCTGAAAAACAAACCAAACAAACCTCCCCCCAAATTGTTGTAGTTCAGTGCAGTTCATCAGAAATGCCCTCCGACGAACCATCAGTTAACAACCCCCAAAATAGCCTGGTTCATGATAAACTTTGGTTCATATTTCAGTTCGTGCCCACCTCTATTAGAGACACTTTCTGGAATGAAGATCAGTTCTCCCAAACTCTATCAACCAGGTAGTTAAATGGGCACTTTCTGCAACCCCTAATCTCACTTGACTAATAATGCTATCCCAAGAACAGTTTCCTGGGAGTAAGCCCTATTGAATAGACTGAGTGGGATTCTGAGTAAATCTGTTTCACATTGCTCTCCAAATTACGCACAAATATGCATGAACACACTTACATTTGAAATAATTTTCTGGGTAATTCCAAATGCTGTTAATACAAAAGCTTTAACTTAACAATTATACAGTATAAGGCACATGAGGATGTGAGCTGAAACAAATTTTCTTACTTTAGGGTGCCACAGGAGTCCTGTTTTATGTAGGTTTTCAAACCACATTATACATTTCTTCTTCTTCTTTTTTTCCCTTGAGGACTCAAGAAAAGTGCTACACTCAATATACAAAAAACTTCTAAATCAGAAACTTTGGAATTTTATTACTAGAAAGCAATTTATCTTCTCTTGAACTCCCCAGGAAGCAGATCATACTGCATAATTAAAAATGCATTAAAATGGCTTGTTTAAAAAATCATTATTTCAAACTGAAGATAATACTAGCAGCTCTTTAAGTATTGGATATGTCTCTTTTTAATGCATTTTGTTTCAGGTTTCTTTTTAAGCAACATACAAAATAATTATATGTGTAGGTCATGAAAAGCATAATAATGTTCATACTTTCATTTATGGAAACATTTCAAACTGTTCTTGCAAACAACCAGGGCTCATTTTGAGGGGGAACGCACAGGAACACAGTTCCGGCAGTTCCCCAAAGAGGTCAAATGTCAGGTGGCCCCGCCCACCTGACTCTTGGCCATTTTGGGCCCTTCGGCCTGGATTGGGGCCAAAATGGCCCGGATTGGTCCTCTGACGGGTGGTGGATGACTCTCCTCCTCATCAGTGGCCCAATCCTGATGATTTGGGGCCCCTTTTCAGCCATTTTCAGCCCCTTTTTGCCATTTTGCGCCCAATTCCAGCCCTGAATGGCCAGGATTGGGTCCAAAACAGCCAAGATAGGTGATGTCAGGGGGTGTGGCATATGCAAATCGGTTACACTAATGACACACTTCTGGCGATGGCAAGAGGTGTGACATATGCTAATGAGTTATGCTAATTAGTTATGCTAATGAGTTCCTCCAGCTCTTTTTCTACGAAATGACCCCTGGAAACAACTTTACTATCTTCTGTTCTACATGATATGCAGATAGTTTCAGGTGGGAAGCAGTGCTTTTCTGTAGTAGAAGAGCAAGATTTAGGTCCAGTAACACCTTAAAGACCAACTAGATTTACAGGATATGAGCTTTCAAGAGCCAGAGCTCGATCTCTGGGATTCGGTTTCGTTTTCTTGGCCATGTCGGATGCTCCTCTCCGCAGGTCCGGGAGGAAGCGCCCAAGCACCCTGACCGGGTGGCTGATCTGCGAAGATTAGCCCCCAGGACTCCCAGTGAGGGAGGCAGGGTCCGGGACGCTGCGGGAAGAGCCCCCTGAAAATCAATGCGGGGGGGTAAATTGCCCATTTGTCCCTATGGAGTCTGGCAGACGTGCATGGCGCCTCGAGTGCTGCCGGGCCATGGAAAATGGCAAAGAGCAGAACTAGGCGGAAGCCTGTAAGTAAGCGAATCCCTTCTGTTATTACAAGCGCACGCGATGGAGTGGTGGGATCTGAAGCTAAGAAGGCTCGTTCTTCCCCCTCGCTGAGTTTCAAAATCCGGCTGGCGGTCCCCCCCCCCCTAAAATGCAGCGAAAAAACAGAGTCCCGCTTTGGGCAAGTCAATTTTGGCTGCCCTGCAGGGGAAAGGAGAGTCGCTCGAGGAATTGGTGAAGAGGTCGGTTATCGAAGCCATAAAACCCTTTGTTGACAAGCTGAATGAAACAGATCAAAGGGTGGGCTTAATTGAGAGCGAAGTGAAAACCATTAAGGAAGTAGTGGGGGGGGGCAGAGAAGTCTGCTCGGGAAAGTGCGTCACTCGTGAAGGCTACAAATAAAGAGTTAAAGCTGGTGGAGAACCAGCTGATCGGGCTACAAGTGGAACGAACACAGACAATTTTGCGCCTCCAGAACGTGAAAGAGGAGGAAAATGAGGATTTATGGGGTCTGGTCTCGGAACTATTGGCTACACCCGCGAAGGCAACTAAAGAAGAGGTTAAAAGCGCCATTTTGGAAGTCCGTCGGGCTTCTTCAAAATATGCAACGAAGCGTCAGCTGCCTCGCGAGATAATCATCGATTTTTCATTTAAAGGGATCCGAGACACTATCCTATACAACTCATAGAACGCGGATCTGGACTTTTTGGGCAATAAAGTTAAGATACTGAAAGACGTCCCATTTTTAGTTCGGAAAAGAAGATTTAAGTATAAAAAGCTCGCAGCTCTTCTGAGGGAACGTGGAATAAAGTACAAATGGCTATTTCCGGAAGGTATCTGGTTCAGTTACAAAGATCAAGCTTACAAGATAATATCAGAAGATCAACTAAGGGATTTTGAGGACAAAAATCCGGAATTTCAGCGAGACACCAAGCAAGAAGAAAAGGCGAAGTCTGGGGGGGGGGGGGAGGAAATGAGCACTGCGGCTGCAGTTGCTCAGAGAGAATTGTGTCCGGGACCCAGGAGGGGGAGGGAGACTTAATTTGAATTGTAATTTGTATTTTGCAAGGTCAACCACTCCATCAATATTATACAAAGCTTTATTTTTTTTTTATAATGGCAGTATGAAGGGAAAGCATTCTGTGTAGTGTAGTGTTGTTATATGTTGTTGGTTTTTTTTCTTTCCTTCCCCTGCTCCCCTTACTTTCCTTTGTATTGTTAGTTAATGTAGTTAATAAAAAGAATAAAAAAATCTTAAAAAAAAAAAGAGAGCCAGAGCTCGATCTCTGAGACTCTAACTCTCGAAAGCTCATACCCTGGAAATCTACTTGGACTTTAAGGAACTACTGGACCTGAATGATAGGCAGATGGTTGTCATTAAGGAATTTTCAGCAAATTAATTCCTGTATCACCTAAAATCAAACTCTTCATCCAAGCAAAGATCACAAAGAAGTAGCTAAAACTAAACATGACCAAGGGAAACTTGACTGAACAAAAGCAGTGCAAAAATCATCATTCCCCAAAAGCTATCCAACATTTTGTAGATTTGCCTTTCTATAACACCGGCATTTGATAGAAATTCAGAGTGGTTCAACACATTATCTTAAATCAGGAGTACAGCTACTACTTGATGATATGGACATATGAAATTACTAGCATGGAGCCTAGTGACATGGTAACTGATTATGGATGTACACAATGCAATTCCATAAAAATTTACTTGGGAGTAAAACAAGACTTGTTTATTTTGCTTTATTTATATTCCAGCTTTCTCCCCATTGGGAACCCAAAACAGTTTGCATTATTCTTCTCTCCTCCATTTTTTCTCTCACAATGACCCTATGAGGTAAGTTAGGCTAAAAGTATGTGACTGGCCCAAGTTCACCCAGAACCCTTCCACAGCAGAGTGGAGAAACAAACCTGGGTCTCCTAGATCCTAGTTCGACACTCTAGTCATTACACTGGCTCTGCTTCTGAATTGCATGCTGTGATGGAACCCCCTTCACTCTCCCCTCTGTGAGGCAAATTTTCCTGCCCAAATTCAGTTTTCCTGCTTTGATGGAACAGCTCCAAGTAGCGTGTTAATATCTGTGGTTTTGAAAATCAGTTTGTCCCACCCTGACAAGCAGATACAATTTTGGCTTTTTAGCCCAGCCCAGGAACTTGATGGTGAAAGGGGCCCTCTTTCTCTTTGTTGGAAATGGCACTAGAGAGAGGCTGTATAATGTTCAAAAAGAAATAACTTTATTTGACAGGCAGGGGTTGAATAAGTGTAGCCAGGGAATGGAAATGCAGAGGTAAAATTTTGTTGGTATTACAGAATACACTTTGTGTAACAGGCAAAATAGTATCCTTGGAGTTTATTTTCATATATTCTTAGTTCTTAACACTGAGAGATGTTTTACTTAGTAATCTAGGTACAGCAACAATGTTTCTTCAGAAAGTTTTCTATGACAGTTCAAGTTTTCTGGAGTTAGTCACTTTCTTTGTTCACTTAACTCTTTTCTTGAAACCAGAAGGTATTTCTTTCTCCTGAGTAGTCTAAAACCATTTTCCCTTCATAACACTCTTGGGTCCTCCTCGGAGCCAAACCCCCTTCGAAACTGGGCCAGAATTAATCTTCTTATTCTCAGAAGATATAAACCCTCTTCTTTTTGGCTTGAAAGGGTGTCTCCACTCAGTACCCAATCACTTTTGTCAAAATACACCCCCAGTTCTCTGGTGTCTGTGTAAAATGTACTTCAGCATATGCTGATGCTTAGACTTTGAATTCTTAGACAAAATTCTTCCTCAGGACAGAAATACTACAGTTAAGGCAAATGAGTCTTCTGTCTTCACTCTAAAAGTGAACCTGTCTGGTTTTTCTTGTCACACTCCTCGACTCCAAATCCTGTCAGAAACCAAGTGACAGCTGTCAGACTGGTTCTAACTGACCAATCAGAGAAGAGGGAGAAGCCAATCACTCAAGCTGCCCATTCTAGGGAATAGTTAAACCTTCCTTTCCCAGCTCTCTGATTTTGCTGCACTTTGGAAACCTGCTGTTAAGTGCAGTCCATTACAGATACTCTGTAAATTAGTTTCCTCTTGGTAATGCACCATGGAAGAGTACCACCACAGGCATAGTCTACAGTGAGGGTCATCATCTTTCAACTGCCTTTAGAAAATAGGGTTGCTAACCACCAGGCGGTAACTGGAGATCCCCCAGAATGATGACTGATATCCAGGCCACAGAGATCAGTTCTCCTGGAGAAAATGGCTACTTTGGAGGGTGAACTCTATGCCATTATACCCCATTGTGGTCCCTCCCCTCCTCAAACCATGGCCTCTCCAAAATCCACCCCTAAAAATCTCCAAGAATTTCCCAGCCTGGAGCTGGCAACCTTATCGGGAAAGGTCATGATAAGGATACACAAAACAATCAATTTCAGTTCTTTGGGGCTCTTCACAGTTCAAGAGGCTCAAACTTTTCTTTGCTTAAATTCATCACTCAAACATTTGAGTTAGGCTGTTGCATCAAATTTTAGTTTGTTTAGTTCAGTGTATAAATTGTGTCAACTGTTGTATAATTCATTATTAAGTCCTTTGGGGAAAATGCATATGACAATACAAACCTGACTGTAAAATGTTTTCCTTTAAACCCCAACAATTATAAGCTGAATGAAGTCCTTCCCTTCCCATACCCTGAAGCTCCTTTGTCTCAATTTATAACTACTGAGTCAACATAGTCTGGTCATCAGAATAACAAAAGAAAAATTAATCAGCAGAGGCAAAAGCTAGGGGGGGAAACTGAATTGGTGTTAGGATTGCCAACCTCCAGATGGTAGCTGGAGATCTCCTTGAATTAGAACTGATCTCCAGGCTGCAGAGATCAGGGCCCCTGGGTAAAAAGAATCCAGTAGCACCTTTAAGACTAACCAACTTTATTGTAGTATAAGCTTTAGAGAGCCACTGCTCTCTTCGTCACTTGCATCTGATGAAGAGAGCTGTGGCTCTAGAAAGCTTATGCTACAATAGAGTTGGTTAGTCTTAAAGGTGCTACTGGACTCTTTTACTGTTTTGCTACTACAGACTAACACGGCTAACTCCTCTGGATCTGTGACCTGGATAAAAAGGCTATTTTGGAAGGTGAACTCTATGGCATTATACATCACTAAGATCCATTGCCTCCGTAAACCTTCATCTTTCCTAGGCTGCAGCAAAATCTGTAAGAGTTTCCCAACCTGGAGCTAGCAGCCCTAAAGTGGGCACTGACACAGAAGTTTATTTTTATG
The DNA here is from genome assembly GCF_028583425.1 of Eublepharis macularius. Lineage (NCBI taxonomy): Eukaryota > Metazoa > Chordata > Lepidosauria > Squamata > Eublepharidae > Eublepharis > Eublepharis macularius. The sequence goes on from NC_072798.1 coordinate 84,491,638, forward strand.
CCCAATTTGAGTCTCAACTGAGCATGTTTGGCAGCCACCATTTTGCCCCTCAGCCTAAGAGGACTCCAAATAATCAAAGTTGAAGTTAGTGAGCAGGATAAATTCTTTGGTGTCCCAAGTGTGGCTTAGCAGTTAAAGCACTGGACTAGGGTCTGGGAGACACGAGTTCAAACCCTCATTTTGCCCTGAATCTCACTGTGGGTGCCCTTCAGCCAATCACACATTCACACTCTTTCCCTCAGCCACGCCTAATTTATAGGGTTGTTATGAGGACAAAACAGGGAAAGAAGACACTGCCTTGAGCTCTTTGGAGGAAAAGTAGGATACAAAATGTACTCTAAACAGATCCCTGACCACGATTATTATATGCTCTTCCTTAATCAGGATCATAATGAGCACATGACATATTAAACCAGAGCATGTCCAACCTGCTCCACCCCCATGAAAAATTCGGCAGGTTAGGTGCCTAGGAACTGTGCTCCATACTGCTTCGTCACAAAGAGTGAGTACACAGCACTTGTCTACATGCTTACCTGTTACCTTTCAAATGTTGCAGGTTTTTACCAGCTTTTCCACAAAGGATGAACTACTACCTCCTTCGCTGTATAAAGAGAACCAAACATTAAGAACATACAGACATAAACAGCATTGTTCTAACCTGGATGGCACAAACTAGTCTGATCTTGTCAAGACTCAGTCTAAGCAGGGTCAGCTCTGGTTAATAACTGGATGGCAGACCACCAAGGAAGACTAGGGTCACTACACAGAGGCAGGCAATGGCAAACCACCTCTGTTCATCTCTTGCCTTGAAAACCCTATGGTTCACCGTAAGTTAGCTGTGACTTGAGAGCACTTTGCACATTATCCAAAGCATTATATGTTCTCCTACTTTACGCACACATGGATCTCTGTACACACAAGGGCTTCCCACTTTCTGACCTATGATTGAATGGTGTCTGACCTATGATTGAATGGTGTCCATGCAAAGAATTTTACTCTGGTTCAAGCGACAGAATGGGAAAACCCCTGCTGATAATGTATGTGCATAACTCCTTCAAGGGGCTTGGGGGGGGGGGGCGTGATCCTGGTAACTCTGGGGGTCCATGAAGCCAGCAAAGTTGTGTAAATTTGTTTATGCATGATGCCTGAGTTGGGTCTGGGTTATGGCAATGGGATGATCCAGAGGGAATCTTTGACAGAGGAGTAGACAGTTGCTCTCAGCAGCCTCTACTGCAACCAACAGATTGGGATCATAAAACATTATTTAAAATTCCCCCTTTTCCCCAACTCGGAGGATGCCAAAATCATATATTCTAATTAATTCTATTAATTAATTTTTAGATCTTGATTACATAAACTGCGCTTGTCAAATTTTTATTTCCTAAATTAATGGGAAACGGGTATCTCATTCCCTTAAGTGAATTTGAAAAACCTCAGCCTTCAGCAGTGCCACCAGGATGCAGTGAAAAATCCAATTAAACGCGACAGCATAGCATCCTCATGCTTGAGTTTAATGCAGATGTCGGATGCTCAAGTAAACAGTAGAATGGGGAGAGGGGAAAACCTTGCTGAAATAGCAGTACATTCTGCTTATTAACACTAGCAAGTGTAAGAATTACAAAACCTAAAAATTACATGCACTTCAACAAGTTTTGCAATAATTGGTGAGACGACCCTTTTTTTCTTGGAATCCTTCTTCTGTATTATTAATGCATTTAGAGTTCCACTTCATCCACTTTGCAGTGTTTCCAATACATCTACGCTTTTGTTGCACAATTAAAATGCTGAATATTAATTACAGTTTGGAAGTTGAAATATGCATACAATTGAGTTCAGCGGCAGAAATGTTGTGATTATCTACCCTGACTATTTCAATGCCTGTTCAAATGAAGAGGAAGACCATTTATGAGCACGGAATCAGTTTCACAGAATGGAAACGGATGTCTGAACCTGAAGAAACTTAAAATGCCAGACTGGCATGTGATATCAGAGATCCATGATTAGATTTAATTTTTTTAAAAAGTTGAAGTACAGTCACCTGTGCTTATATTTTTTTCCTGTCCTGCATTTTTACTTCTTCTCTCACAGGAATAACGCCAGAACTTCTACTGGAGTTTTGCAGGCATTTGTTAGACTGTATTGTTAGGGGAGGGGAAAAAATATGGGCATAATTGTTGATGTTTTAATGATATTTCATAAGTCACCTGGGGAAAGCATATGGTTGCCAACATCCAGGTAAGGGCTGGAGATCTCCTAGAATTACAACTGATCTCCAGATGATGAAAGATAGTTCCCCTGGAGAAAATGGCTGCTTTAGTGGGTTGATTCTACGGCATTATACCCTGCTGAGGTCGTCTTGTTCCCAAACCCAGCCTTCCCCAGGATCCACCCTCAAATCTCCAGGTGTTTCTCAAGTGGGAGTTGGCAACCCTAGAAAAGCAGGAGATAAATGTTTTGAACAAACAAACACACATCGGCTTTTGGAAGGAATTTTGATCTGGAAAATATCACAAGAATAAAGGCTTAAACAATCCTTTTTTGGTCTGTGCCCAAGCAAAGGGGCACCATCCACCCCAACTGTATTTTAGTTAATTTTTAAAAAAAGATCTGATGTCTAATGTCCTATGTAGCTTGCCCTTAGACCCTGCCTTCGTTGCTGCTACTGGGATGGTTTTTCCCTTTGATTTACTGGAGGAATAAATTGAATTTTAGTTATAGCACTCTAAAATAAACAAATCCCTTCAGAGGGAAACCCTATATTCTGAAAACCTGGGCTTTGGGGAGCTTGGAAAGCCACACAAACAGAGATTGAGTAGCACTTGGTTTACTACCAGGCCAGAATCCCTTTTAGAGAAACACTAGCCATAGGTTTTGGAAGAATCAAGTCAGGAGCCTAATATGATCTGAGAGTGGTGTCATCTGTCCTATAGCCTTCCTACTGGATATAAAGAAGGGTGTGTACCAAAAAAAAATTGGTTGATCCAGATCCAGGTTTTAGAGACACCAAAAACTTTGGTATCCTTAAACAGTAAAATTCTCTAATCTGGTTTGCCAAGATTAGAGAATCCTGAATTTATCTGGCCATTATTCCCCCTATGGGGGAAAATATCCAGGGGGCTGGGGGAGGGCATTTTCAAGTACTCCACCAAACTAGCAGGGAACCAACTCCTTCCTGCCCACTAAAGACTCACTAAGTTTCAAGAGGGTTGAATTCTGGGGTCCAGTTCAGTAGACCCCTAAACAAGGTGCCGCCAGCCATTCTCCATTGTTTCCTATGGAGGAAACATTTCCAAAGCTTTCCAGGCAAAGAGAAACTGTAAACAAAGAAAATTCCTGGGCAAAAGCCAGTCCAAATGCAAGTCCCACTCCTGATACAAGCTGAATCAACAAAGCACAAAAGAACGAAACTCCTGCAAAGTAACCAAAGTAACCCTAATGTCAAACCAGAGAATCCCAAGCTGACACAAGGGGGGGGTGGCTTGCCAGAGCCATAGATCTTAAAAGGTGGCTGAAAGCAGCTTAGTGCTCTTTTGGAGCTCAGGCAGGGAAGGAGGGGTGGGATGGAAATCCACTCTGCTTGCTGCTTCCTGTCCCCTGATAGCCTTGCACTGCTCTCCTGCAGCACTGAGAGCCAAACTACAAGTGACGCCTGACACAGGTTGGACACTTCTCAGCTTCCCTCAAGTTTTGATGGGAAATGTAGGCAGCTCGGTGGAATGTTGGACAAGTGACAGTTGAAAAGTCCATCGGACAGCAGTCAGAGAGCCAAGCTGCCAGACCAGGACGCCTACATTTCCCACCAAAACTTGAGGGAAGCTGACAGGTGTCCAACCTGTGTCAGGCATCACTTGTAGCTTGGCTCTGAGAGCTTTCCTCCACTTCACACTGCATCCCTCACATCACAGAGAAAAGTAGGCAGCCACAGCAGAGGCAGAGCAGCGCAAGCAAGAGCTTGCTTGAGCAAGCAGCTCAAGGCCAGTAGAGAACAGGTGGCAGCAGGCAGAGAGGCTGGGAGAGAAGTCAGCTGGGAGCAGGGGGAACTATGAGGGCACGGGCCAAGGGAGGCAGTCTTGCCTTTCCATGCCCATGCCTGAAAAAAAAAAAACCCGGAGAAGCCAAATAATCCATCTCATCAGAGTCTGGCTTCCTGGATCCGATTTGAGATTCTCCAATGTGATCTGGCAAAGACGTATTTTGCCATATCAGCATAAATCCAGCGATTTAGCCAGTTCACGAATCCCGGATTGCACGTCCCTAGATATAATACAAGTATAGAATATGTTCGGCCCTCACTATACAAGCCACATGGTTTCTGTCTAACTCATAACTCCTTTCTGACCCTATAAGACAGGTGGAAAAAACAGAGGAGTCACGCCATTCTCGCATACTTGCGTAAAACAGCAGGGAGGCTATTCTCTCTATTGTTTTTTCCAATTGATAAAGGAATTACTTGCACAACTGGAGCTGAAAAAGTAATACTTTTGTTTTATGTTTTTAGCATCAAATGCAGAGATAGAGAGATAGAGAGAAATCGCATATATATATATATATATACTTAAAATGTTTTTAAATGCCCTTCTTATGGAAGATGATGCTTTGACTCCCAAAAGGAAGGCCTCTGGCAGGCAAGCAGAGTCTGGGCGATTAAAAGTCCTCTCAATGTCTGTAATTACCATAAAAACCACTGGTAATTAGATGGTAGTTAAAATAATGGCACTATCCACTGGCTAACATTCAGTTAAACAGAACAAAAATGCCAGTGGCACTTTAAGCTAAGGCCTAACAACATTTATATCAATATTAGCCCTGAAGTTGCCACTGGACACTTGTTTTAGTTTCCTATAACAGACTAACACCACTACCCCTCATATGTGATCACTCATTATTCAGTTTTTAAGAACAGAAAGTCAGAAGCAGGCCTAGAAGTAGTCATATGGTTACAAGCAGAATTCAGGGTTACATAATATGTAGGTTTAAAAAAAAAGGTAAAGCACCGAGTCATTACTGACCCATGGGGGGATGTTGCATCGCAACATTTCTTGGCAGACTTTTTGTTACGGGGTGGTTTGCCATTGCCTTCCTCAGTCATCTACACTTTACCCCCAGGAAACTGGGTACTCATTTTACCAACCTCGGAAGGATAAGTCAACCTTGAGCCAGCTACGTGAACCCAGCTTCCGCCAAGATTGAACTCAGGTCATGAGCAGAGCTTAAGCTGCAGTACTGTAGCTTACCACTCTGTGCCACGGGGCTCCTTGTTACATAATGTGTAATGAGACCTTTAATTGCTACTAGCAGGATAGAGCCAGTTCCCTAATAGGGTTGCCTAGCTAGCTTCATGGCTAGCTTAATATTCTGGTCTACTGACTTGTGGCCAAGGCGACACTTCTAAAGCATGATTCCTCCTGAAAGGCCTGAGCTCCAGCTTTTAGAAGGGTAAATTTCACCACTGTGTTAAATATTTTTCCCTTTACAGATATGTGAATATTATTAGCTTTGTAAATGAATGGCTTACACCTAAATGTGACAATAACAAACACCTCAGAAGAAAGATAGCAAAGTACATATTGTATCTTCTGTTCTCACAACACACACACACACACACACTGACCTGGATGGCCCGATCTTGTCAGATCTCAGAAACTAAGCAGGGTCAGCCCTGGTTAGTACTTGTATGGAAGACCACCAAGAAAGACCAGGTTTGCTATGGAGAGGTGGTCAATGGCACACAAGCTGTGCTCATGTCTTGCCTTGAAAACCCCAGGAGGGGTCTCCAGAAGTCAGTTGCGACTTGACAACACTTTATGCACACACGCATGCATGCATGCACAGGTTCTGCCTTTAAAAGCATTTGAGTCAATCACTTACCTAGCAGACTAGAAGGATATTTTAAAAGGAGTACAAAAATGTGAATATATCAAAATAACCATCTTATTTCCAAGTTACTCATGCTAGTGAGATCTAGTATTAAGTTACTTCTAACATAAAAATATTTGAGTGCAGAGGTAGTTTTTATCCTTCTTTTTAATAGCAAACATCTCACATGGCAAAGAGCAAATATAAGCTGTTTGAGGTCTGCTTGGTCTAGTTCTCACAAGACACACTATTTCAGACACTTACAAATGAACTCCCATACACATCTTCCTTAACTGTGTTATTCTCATTCATATAACTTTACCATCCAGATCCCTATATTATTGATTCATATAACTTTACCATCTAGACACCTAAATTATTGATACAAGCAATGTACATATTATATACATTACACCATGTTGTAGTCTGGAGTTCAGTCGTAATTCTAGATCTCCAGTTTCTACCCAGGTGTTGGCAACCCTAGCTTGGATCCATCAGAGCATTTCTGCAGGATCTCCACCCAGAGAGCACAAGTATCTCACCTCCCCCTTCTTCTGCAGCCCCAAATGCCCCTCCCCCAAAATGATGTTCCTTGCGGTCCCTTGCCCTCTAGGAGCCACATTTTAAGGGCAGTTGGGGCAGGTTGGAAGGAAGTGATAGAGTCACACCCACAGGAAGAAATCTCTCCATCCACAGAAATGTTCTGCTGGATCCAAGCCATGTTGCTGCCACCACAAGGGTAGAATTTAAGATGTTGCCTATGTAGATTATGATTCATGTGCATAGACCCATGTTCAGACACATTCACAGTCGAGTTCAGTCACGTGCAAATAAATCTAAAGTTACAGGTTATATGAAAGCTTTCGGCAACCCATTTTATAAGACTGGGATGGTGTTCTTAGTTGATTTTAGAAACTACAAAGAACAAGAAGTACTTCAGCAAAGACTACCACAGGGATCCAGCACAGATTACAGTCCTAGGATAATGGACACCCTGAATCTCAGCCCGCTGTGTTCGACAACCGCCATAACTTGGTCAGTCATTTAAAATATCCAAGAGAACAGCACTTTGGTCTCAGGGCCAAGCTACACATGATGAATGACACTTGAACGGCAAGTGTATTTCTCCCTGTTCACTTGCCCTCCACTCAATCCACTTGCTGTTCAAGTGTCATTCGTCATGTGTAGCTTGGCCCTTAGACAACAAGGTCATGAATTAACAAACTCATGAAAAAGGAAATGCATCCTTCTCCCTGGCCAATGCTGCATCCAGGCACAGTATCCTGAGACTACAAAACCAAATCACTTCTTTGAGAAGACATTTCTAGACAAGGTCACACAACCTGCTGACTATACATGCTAGGTTCCAGCTTCAGGCTGCTCACCCTCAAAAAATACCCCACCAGGAGTATGCAAGGGGTAAAACTTGCAGTGTCTCAGACATGCAAACAAAGGCAGAGCAAGGGGTCTTCAAGAAACAAAGAGCATTTCACTGTTGTAAAGAAGCCTTATACTGGAATACGAAGAGGGCAACCAGTGATTGCAGATAAGAGAATCTCAGCACTGTTGCCCCATTGACAGTGCACCGTCAGTATTTGGGACAAGGACAAGCACAAGCCAAATTGGAATGGCCTCACAGTTACATGTTAGGTTCCATAGTGGCAATATCAATGTCTCATGACTAGAGATGGGCACGAACCAAAAAAAATGGACCACGTGATTCGTGGTTCATAGCATTCCATGGAACATTGAACCACGAACTTCCGACCTTTTCCCAGTTCGTGGTTCATTGTTCCGTGGCATTTCAACTGCCCTGCACCAGCTGCTGAAGCGGTGAGGGGTGTTTGAAACAGACAGCCCCTTTCTTCCGCTGCCTGGGCTGTCTGTAAAACTGTAAAAACTCTTTCCCAGTAGCAGGAAAGAGGCTGTCAGTTTCACAGACCCCATGCTGGTTCCAGTGCGGGGTCTGTGAAATGACAGCTTCTTTCTCCTGTTGCAAGAGCAGCAGGAAAAGAGGCTGGAAAAATTCATTTGTTCCATAAACACGCGTTCCCACAGAACATGTGTTTCGGTGCAAATGAACCAGCCATTCTGTACAGAATTTTGTTCCGTAGTTCGTTTCGTGCCCATCTCTGCTCATGGCCAACAAGTATCACACACTTCACACAGAGCGGTATAACTTAGAATGTATGACAATCATACACTAAGGCCACATTACAGGGGATTTTTGTTCTAATTCTGGAAGGATCAAGTAGGGTAGGGTTGCCAAACTCCAGGGGGGCCTAAAGATCTCCCAGATTTATAACTGATCTCCAGCCTACATAAATCAGTTCCCCTAGGGAAAATGGCTGCTGTGGAAGGCAGACTGTAAGGAACTATACCCCACTGAGGTCCTTGCCCTCCTCAGGCCTCACCCCCAAATCACCAGGAATTTCCTAGCCTAGAACTGGCAACCCTAATTCAGGGCTGGCCCGCCCATTGAGGCCGGTGAGGCCGCCGCCTCAGGGCACTAAGGCTCCAGAGGGGCACCAGCTCGGGGGCAGGGGTGCATGCCACGGAGCTACCACCGCCACCACCACTGGACAGGAGTGCATGCTGGCAGTGGCAGCATGGGGAAGCTGAGCGGGCAGCCTCCCATTCAGTTGCTCTGTGGGCCAGGTGCAGCCAGTGGCCAGGGTGGCCAGCTGCACCTGGCCCATAAAGCAAGTGAACAGGAGGGCTGGAAGGACCCCCGTGCTCGCGCCAGCCCCTGCATGATGACATCACATGCAGTGATGTCATCATGCAGTCCAGTGTTAAGCTGCCTCAGGTGCCAGCGATGCTGGAGCCGGCCCTGCCCTAATTAGGAGGGTTACTCTTCTGGTAGACAATATGAGTATTACTAGCAGGTGACCCACAAGGGCTTGTGGAGAGGGAACATCATTCCTCCACTATTTCCACTTTCCCTTCCACTTAACCTCTCTCCATTTCGTGCATCCTTCTCTCCTTCCCACCAACTAGCCCACCTACTTTCATCTACTCCCCTGTCTTTAGATTTCCCCCCTTCCCTTCCCTCGGCAGCCTCTCCTTGGGAAAAGAAGTTGCACGGTGCCCAGTTGCACAGTGGAGAGCCTGCAACTACTTGAAGAGTCCTACTCACTTTCCACTTTATCCCATTTCCCACAGTATTTCCTCTTTCCCTTCCCTGAAAGCCCCCATAGCCTCTGCCCTTCAGGGAGGTGAAGATAAAATTAACAAACCCTCTGAGGGGTGATCTCCGCTGGCTCTGTCTTTGTAAACTATCCTTCCCAGCTAACATTGCATCTCCCTACATACACTTGAGCATCCTTGTGTAAGATTTCTTGTGTAGAGAGACTCGTAAATAGGCTGAGAATGTGTGGCTGGCCCAAGGACACCCAGCAAGCTTTCATAACAGAGTGGCTTTCCCAGATCTTAGACTGACACTCCAACCACTACGCCACACTGGTTCTGCAAAGGAGCCTCAAGAGATCATCTCTTAGTCTTTGGGACAGTATCAAGGGGGACGGTTGCAAACTGAGTAGGTTGAATCCCTTCTCCATATACAGGTTGGAAGAAGACACTGAGTGGAAAAATCTATACGTTTTTCTGCACAAGCATAAGCCGCAGAGACAATCACGAGCAAGACACATTTATTGCCAAAAAGAGCAAAAAGATCCCTCTCAGCCAGGAATGCATGGCAAGGAAAGGCATACATGCTAGAAGGTGCTGCTCATACTGATGGCCAGAGAAAGGAAGCCTGCTCAAGTAAAAATGTATTGCTCAAATAACAATACACTAAGCATAGTTGCTGCAAACATTATTAAGCCTGATTTGTAATTTTAAGAAAGCAAAAAGAGAATGAATGCAGTATTGTCATTCACAATCCCAAAACTAAAGAGGTACGAATAAGAAAAATACCATGGCCGAAATCCACAGTGCAGTTTTGATGAAGCTACATTCTTTTAAGATTGATTTATTTACTTCAAAGGATGTATATTTAGCCTGCCCAATCCCTGCGGTTCTGTGCTGGTCATAATTGGTACTATTCTACATTTTTGTGGTGTTCAGTTTTTCAATGCCAAAGTTGCTGCTTTAGGGAAGGGTGAAAAACTCCACTTCACAAAAGCTACTTTCCATTTTTCTGCACATTTTTGCATGCTTGTTCACAGTTGTTCTTTCTCTAAGCAACTGCTGCTGCTTCAAAGTGCTTCTTCAGCAAATGACCTCAGCCTCTGCAAGGACTGACTCAAACGAAGGGCTCCTAGCCCAGTTGTGAAACACTAAGGACTACACCACTCACTCCCATGTAATGATAATGAATATAACAACAACGCATAGCCTCTCAGATTTGGTTACAGGATGACATCAGTGAGACACATTTTGGAAATTCCTTCCATTACCCTTAGCTTGACTGGGAGGAGGGCACAACACATAGGATGAAAATGTTCATTAAGTCTATTCCCCTGATTTGGCATCACTTTGTTTTCACTTACCACTAGTTCTAATCAATATAAAGACAGAACAAACTCCAAAATTAAAACACAATGCAAAAAGAAATTGGCTGCCCTACTTTAATGGTATTGCCACACACAATGAATGTTGAATAACAGGCAACAAAGTCAGCTAAAAAAGTGTGGTGACGGAAGGACAAGGTGAGTGCCACTGGATCATATAAATTGAATCTGGTTTAATTATGCTACCTGTTTTTACTTTTTGATGTAATCTGCTCTGAGCCTGCTCTGCAGGGAGAGCAGAATATAAATATAATAAATAAATAAATGTGTTGCACCAACCTTCCAGTGTGGTAGGGACTAAATCGGTTGCCAACCTCCAAGTGGAGCCTGGAGATTTCCTGGAATTACAATTGTTCTCCAGCTGACAGGGGTCAGCTCCCCTGGAGAAAATGGCTCCTTTAGAGGGTGGAGCCTATGACATTATGCCCCACTGAGCTTGCTTCCCTCCTCAAACTCTACCCACCTCGAAACCCTCCAGAAATTTCCCACCCCAGAGTTGGCTAACTAGGCCTGAGACAGGGGAACAGGGAAAAACAGGCAATTTTAAACTAGGTTAGAGGCAGGGCTTTTTTTCAGCCGGAACGTGGTGGAACAGCATTCTGGCACCTCCTGAAATTGGTCATGTGGCCGGTGGCCCTGCTTCCTGATCTCCAGACAGAGATCAGTTCCCCCCCCAAAAAAGCCCACTTCTCTCAATACCAGAGGGACAAGGGATTCCCCTTGCCCCTCTCATATCGGGTGAAGGAAGCACCTTGCTCCTTGCTACAGCAAGGGGAGGGAGCAGCATGGGGGGCAGTTTAAACTTTAACCCCCCCCTTGCTCCAGCTGACTGGTGCCAGTCAGCTGGACCAAGGGAGGAGTTTAAATCACGAGCAGCACGGAGGGCGATTTAAACTCCCCCCCCCCTTGCGGAAGCACTCCTGGGTGTGGCTGCACCCTGTGTGATGACATCACTTCCTGGAAATGATGTTATTATGTGGTCCCAGGGGCGCATGTGCATTTTGCACACGCATGTGGTACCACGGGCACCACCTCCTGCCAGGAGTTGCCCTGTGTGCTGGCAACCCACTGTGTTCCACCTCCTCTTTTCCCAGAAAAAAAGCCCTGGAAAAATATGTCTGTGCTACTGCTTGACCAGAAGCAGTTAGTGGAGGACTGCTAATGCTTTTGAGGAATAGCAGTTTTGGCAACTAACACTGCTTGCTTCTCTTCTACTCAAACCACACATTTTCTAAATAAGCAGCTGTACTACAGAAGGCCTCCTAAGCGTCTCCAGTACTCTACTGTTGACCTGGTAATTTCCCTAACTCCAGGGAATAAATATAGCAGAGCAACTCATATGCTTTCCATTAACCCTCCCCTCCCTGACTTCAAAGAAACTTCCTTCTGAGCTCCTTCTCACAACAATCTTGTAGCAAAACCTTCCTCCATCTTCTAGTAGTCCAAGCCCTTCAACCTCTTAAAACTGGAGTCACCTCGACCTCACTGAGCCTGCAGACACTTCTGGAAGTTTAAGAAAGGATAGTGATGTCATCTGAAAATGGCTGCCAATGACTACAATGAGGCCGGGGTAAATCACAAAACGTTGGAAGATTTCAAGATGAGTGTCTTCCCATGAGAGAGGCAGTTCCTTCGAACTGGCAGTCCTTGCAGACCCCAAGATGATGCCTCCTGGATTCTTCTGGGCATCTCCTACACCATAAGGCAGAAGAAAGCTAAGGGCCACTCTTTGCTTTCAGGAGTAAACGCCCAGAAGTCCTGGGTTCCTGGCCCAGCTGAGAGTGCAGGCTGCAATGCCCTTGCCTGGGGTAAGAGCAGAGCTTTGGTTATCAGTTAGTTGGTAGGCAGCGACCTGAACCTTCCTGATTTTTTTCCTGTCTCAGTCCAAGACCCTTGTATTTTATTGCTAAGATTCAATACGCAAGTAGGCACCAGGAAAAACACTAGCAGGCACCACGTTGAAAAATGCCGTAGTACAACATGATCAAAACCTTTCCCGGCATTTTTCTTGCTGCCTTTCTTGCTGTTCACACTTGCTTCCCTTCTCGTTGGAGGGTAAACAACCAGCTTCCATAGTTTGTGTCCCAAGAGCTGTGCTTAGTGGCTGCAGTCAAGTCATCACAAACAAACTGAAAAAAAACACCATTTGTTCACAATGAAAACAAGACTACGGAGTCTCTTTCCTGTTCTCCTCTCCTTGTATACTGTGTCAAGATGAAAGACTTTTTGGTTTATAATTAATTGCATTTTGTAGCATCGTGGAAATTGGGTGGTTTAACAAAGGCCCCTTTTGCACTCACGGTTCAAAGCGCCATTTTTGAGCAGTCGCAGTGGCTTTGGCTTGGCACCGATCCTTTCATACTTCCCAGCAGTTTCGATTTGCCCTCTTGTGATTCCTATCAGACCTGCCCCTGTTCAGTTTTGGGATTTGGGGGCATTGCAGTGCATGTCACCACCTTTTTTTCAAAAACTTTGAGCATGCGTAGTAACATTTCCACATCTTCTGATGGACAACCCCTCCCCCCCATGCCCACCCTTCAACACTCACCCCCACCCCACTCTTCCAAAAGGGTAAGGCAGGACTTCAATTTGCACAGCATCTTTTTTAAAACTCTGAGCATATGTAGTGATGTTCTTGCATTACTACATCTTCTGACAGACAAGCGTCCCCCCACGCCGCCCCTTCAACCACCCACTCCCATCCCACTCTTCCTGGGGTAAGGCAGGACTTGTCTCCCCAGGGGTAAGGCACGGTGGGGGAGCAGACTAATACCCACACTGATTCAGCTGAAACGCAGCGAGCTGGGGCTTGGCTGGGGCACCTGCTCTCCTGCTCCGCAGCCAGGCTGCAGAGCATAGAGGTGGTTTAACACTAGGTTGCTGGCTTCTTTCAGAAGTTGACACTGCTTCACAGATGTTACACTTTATATACACAAACACAGCATGATTTTTCTTCCTCTCCAGACCTTAGGGTGCTCCACTGAGACAAACCCTTCCTAGATACTGGGCAGGTGTTGTAGTTATGAGCTATAAACCTGTTCCTGGCACTGAAGGGGAGACTCCTCTCTACCCACTTCCTTGGCCCACTATAATCCCCAGATCTCTTGAGTCTAAGCAGGAGTTAGTGCTGGTTTTCCCCACTTTAGTCCTAGGACTAAAAGTGTTTCACAAACATTATTTCTTCTCACAGAGGATTCTCTGGCTGACCCTCTCTGGTCTAAAGCCAGGCTCCATCTCTCCTTTCCACTCTCTTGTTTACTCTCCAACTGACAGCTTCCCCACATTCCATCCCCAACTGCCATTTCAGGCTAGCCACATGGGGGGGGGCGGGATATGTCAATATCCCGCCCCCCCCCTCTTACTGTCTGGAAATCTCAGCATCTGAAGATGAGTCCATCACAGGGGTCTACCATGGGGATGTCATAGAGTATGTAATATCCTGGACTGGCCCAGACTATTCAAGCCATCAACCTCTCCTCCAGTCCAAACCCCTGCAACTAACTAGAAGAAAACATCCCTCATATAATTTTCAGTCCTGCAGTCAACCCTTTGAGTCAAACCTTCACAATGACAGAAGATTCAGTTTCTCAGCGTTATGAGCAGAGAGCTGTAGAGTTCAAAAGGTGCTAAATGTTTTCCCTTAATAATAAGCTCGAGTGTTCTGCTTTGTCATTTTTATTCTCTCCTTTAACCACCTGTCATAAGAGGCAGCTCCTTCCCATCAAGGCGCTTGTTGATGCTTGACTGGCTACTAGCAGGAACAAAACCTGTCCTCCAGCAGTCCACATCCTATTAAGGGGACGGATTGGATTCTGTAATAAGAATGCTGCAATAACCAAACCAAGCAAAAAGCTGGTGCCCTAGAGAGATTTTGTTTAATCATTCTCGGCTGCCAGACTTTGAGAAATGAAAGGCCAACCACTGTTCTGTTCCTGGTTGCTACTCAGGAGGCTCTGCCTCAATGGGATGCACACATGTGAAGAAGAAGACTAGAGAAGAGGAAGCCTTAATTGACACGTTTTGCTAAATGGATGGAAAAGGAAAAAGTATTGCATGTGATAATTCAATGGGGGATCGATAAAAACACGATTCTTCAAAACAACTGCACCAAATCAACACTTTCTTATGCATTATAACATTGGCCGTTTTCACACTGCTTACTGTTGTCAGGTCTCGCCAGGTATCCCAAAGCACTTCACTGCATCACTCATTGTGTATGAGTTAAAGTTACTTTATTGATGAGCATACCAGTATCAAGATAGCTGTACAGGCTTATTGGCTAGAATGAGGCTAGTAACTAAAGCTAAGAGAATTATAGGTCAAAACCCCACCCCCAGTAGAGTAAGAAAGACTGTTAGAGTTTGAGCACACAAAGTGTGAGAACACAGGGAGGAAAGCATAAGCATTCCACAGTCTTTAGGTCTTTCAGACAGCTGGTGCAGTCTCTGCTAGACTTCAAGGTCACTCTCCCAGACTGGTTGGGGACCATAACAAAGACATCTGCAAGATAAGCAAGTAAGCATTCTCTACCAGCTCAAGGGTACCTTTGTATACTCTCAGAGGATAACACCCAGAACACTGGCAGAACACAACATCACTGGAACAGGAATCAAACACAACCATGACAGACATGCTGAGGCTTATCTGACAACCAGCCATGGAACATCACGCCAAGCTCCCAGAATAACAGCGTCTTTCTGGCATGGAGGAGGAAGAGCGGCATGTAAATAAAAGCCACACCTTCAGCCCAATAATTTAGGAATAGCTAAATCACTAGCACAGCATTTCTCAAACTGAAGATTCATGAGGCTCTGGAGAAGAAAAGAGAATCAGCTTCCCCTTCTTGTAAAGGGCAGAAGCTCAGGGGAGCCTCCCCTCACCTAGATCATTTCAGAGCACTACCCCAGGAATGTGCTGGCTGTTCCCTGGGAACCAGAGGCAGTGTTAAGTAATATTTGACTTTGGTTTTAATGCTGCTATGGCCTTAATACAATTAAGGCATTTAGATAGTGTTGCCGATTACTTCTTCACTAGAAGCAGCCCTGTCCAATGGTAATGAGGGTTCTAACATACCTCATGGGGTTGCTATGAGGACAGAACAGAGGGAAAGAACGATGGGGGGGAAAGCCCCGATCTTCTTGAAGGAAAGTTTGGATAAACATGAGATAGGCAGATTACTTCAAATATGAACCACCCTGTCATGTTCACAGAGAAACATAAGTAAATTGATGTTGCATATTTACTCAGATTAGGGTTGCCAGGTCCATACACCCTCTTAGTGGGGAGGGGGGACCCAGCACTTACTGTCTGCCTCCTAGTAGTCTTGTGTGACTCCTGGGGCTTGCATGATGACATCACTTCTAGGAAGTGACATCATCACACCATGCTCCCATGCTTTGTGCAGGGCAAATTCAGCCCATTTGTGGCCAAAATTGGCCCCAGTGAAGTGTGGGAGCATGACCATGGCTGGCGCAAGGACATCACCGGGAAGTGACATCATCACGCCATGCTGAGAGCGTGCCTGGTGCGCGCTTCCCCAGAGTAACCTGCCGGTGGCAGACAATTGCCAGGCAATGGGGCAAACCCCCGGGAGATTGCCCACCACTGGCAGGCAGTCTCCCAGGAAGCCTAACTCAGATGTAAATGCCATGGGCTCAGTAGGCTTACTCCAAAGTAAGTGTGTACATACAGACCACTATAAAACCTCAAATACATATGGGGAGATGAAACACCAGAGAGAAACCACACTCAAACACACACAAAGGCTTTCCCTCTATTTCCCTTTGTAACCAATCACCTGGGTTGTGGCCAGTAACAGCAGTTACTCTCTCATCAGTCATGGAGGCTGTAGTATGCACTCCCAAGTATGTGGACACACACACATCTCTCGTCACTGTTTTTCACAGACATGGTGATGCACAGTTCTGTAGCTAACTCCTAACAAGATCTAGGGCAGACAGAGCTGACTCGTCCAGTGTGCACACCTAAGCAATTGCCAAGGGACACCAAATGTCCCAACCAACTGTGCGCACAGCATTGGTGTCTAACATGGCAAGCAGCAGCCTCAGAAGGTGCCTCCAGCCTAGGGTTGCCAGCTCCAATCTGGGAATTTCCTGGAGATTTGGAGGGTGGAGCCTGGGGAGGGTAGGATTTGGGGAGGGAAGGGACCTCAGCAGGGTTTACTGCCATAGAGTCCACCTTACAAGGCAGCCATTTTCTCCAGGGAAACTGATCTCTGTCTCCTGGAGATCAGCTGTAATTCCAGGAGATCTCCAGTCACCACCTGGATCTTACTCCAGCCCCAACGAGTAGCCCACAAGAAACCTCCTTCCTTCCCTCCATCCCTCCCTCCCTCCCTCCACAGGAGGGGCCTCTTCCTCCACTCTCCTGCAGTATGGGAGTGAGGAGGGTCAGTAGCAATGTCTTGCCTCATTGCACTGCAAGGAAGGCAAGGAGGGTGGGTGACAGTGTCAGGGGAAAGTGAGTGGTGGCTTCCCCATGGCATGGGAGGGTGTGGCAAAATCATTCACCACCTTCGGTGCCAAAAGTCTCATGATCATTTGCGTCTTTCCTTTAGCCTCACAAGAAACCTGTGAGATAAGTGACATTGACAGATGCTTTAGGCCAAGGTCACCAGCAAGTTTTTTTTTAGCTGAGTGAACCGTATGAACACAGGTCTGCCCAGTCTACACACTACACCACACTGCTCTCATAAAAAATATACAAGATGTCAACCAACCCACATGACCCTCAAATGAGGAACAAGTGGCACAAAGCCCTGGCCTACTTCCACATGATGAGGATTCTCCTCAAGTGCTTTTGTCATCACTGTGAACACAAAGGCATGGACAACAACAACACAATTCCCACACTGGGAGTTTTCTATACACTTTCCACATCTTTTCTATGACTTTTCCCTCCCACGTGTGTTTTGCATCGATTCTACACTGGGACTCATGAGCACAATCATCGTGGTGGCCATGACAACCCACCACCACTTTTGTGTTCTTCTCTTCACACACATGTTAACGATAACAGTTCTGTTAACATTTGAAATAGGTTAAGTGACAGGAGACAACTGTAATGTTTTCAATATAATTAAGTTTGAGCATTTTATTTCTGCTTGCTAATGTGGGGGTTTTAAGTTGTTTCAGTGAGTTTAAATGTAGGCTTCTGAGGAAAGGAGGGGGGCTGGAGGGGTGAGTGGAGTGAAATCTGATGGGCTGGTAGCTGTACCCATGGAGGCAGAGTAAAGGGCACTTTTTAGTAAGTGTGCTGAGAGAAAGCGTTCTTTCTGGTCAAAGCAAGTAATCTGTTTGGAAGTCTAAAAGGGGTCTAATTCTGCCAAATTCAATTAATCTTTGTGATGTTCTGAGAAATTCTGCCCAAGTCAGGCAAACTGTGAGAGAGCCCATGTGTATCTGAGTGAGAAATTAATCTGTCTAGTTCAGGCAAGCTGTGTAGGAATGCCTGAGTGAATCTATGTTTGTGTGGATTGGATGAAAGTTTATTTTGTTAGT
Source organism: Eublepharis macularius (assembly GCF_028583425.1). Classification (NCBI taxonomy): domain Eukaryota; kingdom Metazoa; phylum Chordata; class Lepidosauria; order Squamata; family Eublepharidae; genus Eublepharis; species Eublepharis macularius. The sequence continues at coordinate 84,509,528 of NC_072798.1, forward strand.
GAAGATTTGTGTGGAAAATTGATCTGTGTGACTGGGTTTGTTAATGTATAACTGTCTTTGAAACTACCAAGTTTACGAACTATTCTGAAACCAATACACTTATCAAAACTCTGGAACCACCATGCTTAGGTACCTACAAATAAATTATACTTTTGTTTAAGAAAATACGACCCCTTTTTTTACTTCACAACCACCCTCATGTGTTGATCATTCTGTCACACTATCAGCTACAACAAAGCCTTCCTCTAGTACCAGTCAAGCAGAAGAGGTATGGGGGGAAAGCCTTTGGTGGCAGCAATAACCCTTTTGGAGAGGCAGCAATATAAAGGTCACAAGCACAAAGGAAAGGCGTTCTCGAGGTATAAGCCTGGGTAAAGTACAAAACACCTGAAGCTCTGTGTGAGTGGAAATATAAGAACTGTTGACTGGTACCAGGGCCCTCCTGAGCTATAAGTTTAAGGTTAAGTAAAGAGGAGCTGAATTTAAGCCTCAAAGCCAAAGGTTTAACAAAAGGAAAAGAAGAAAGTTTAAGGTTAAAACAAACTACAAATCATTATAGGATGGTATCAAACTAAGCAAATTGTTGCAATAACCATTACAGATTTTTTGTTAAACCCCCTCAATAAAGCCCTGCTGTAGTGTAGCGGGGGGAAATTCTGGAGAAATGGTGCCAATATAGGTGAGACCGTGCAGTAAAAAATGCACACCGTTCCTTACAGATGGCTTCCTAACATGCTTGGAATGTGTTCTTTCCAGATAAATCAGAGTAAAGCAGATTTGGCAAAGAGCATACTGAGGACAGGGAACACCTGATCATTATACCACAACCTCATACCAAAGCTCCCCCCCCTCAAAAAAAATGCCCATAGATTAACTACCTAACCTTGCAGACCATATTCAGACAACACCTTTTACAAAATGAAAGCTAGTTTGGTGTAGTGATTAGAGTGTAGGATCCAGGAGACCCAAGTTCGAATCCCCATTCTGCCATGGAAGCTGCTGGGAAACTTTGGACTAGTCACACTCTAAGCCTGGCCTACATCACAGGGTTGTTGTGACAATAAAATGGAGAGCAATATAAGCTGCTTTGGGTTCCTACTAGAGAGAAAGGTAGAGCATAAATGAGGTAAAATAAAGAAAAACTTGAACTTGTTTTGCACATGCAGCTAATAAGAGTCTCGCCGTATTGTTTGAAGGACACAAGAGAGACCTCAATGGATGTCGCTTTGCACATTAAGTCTGAAAAGGAGCTGTCCAGCATGAGGAGGTGTCATGTCTGCATGTCTATGGGTTGAACCATTGCTAATGCTGTCCCTTGATTTCATTTTGCAAATGCTCTAACCATCACTTTTGTTTCTGAGAACAACCTGAGAACACAGCTGTCTTATCTCTTTCTTTTGAAGCTCACAGAAGTGACCTCGTATTGTCTGAAATGTTACAGTTTACTCTCATGCATTCCCAGACCATTTCCCGCGTGAACCTGTGGTCTAGGTGGGAGGGGGGAAATTACTGGGTATTTAGAGTTGTACTTTTTTCAAGTTTCTATTCCTGTCAAAGAAACATGTACTGCTTAGATGCTTTCTTGCCTCTGTGTAATTCTATGGACATATATATATGGAAATGATTGGATTTCTGGATAAAACCATTTAACCAAGAGCTTGGATTTCTTGCTGCAATGACACAGAGAGCTGTCTACCATATCCTGTCATCCATAGCCTCACAGGAGGGCATCACCTGGGAAAAAAGAAAGGGAAAACTTGGGAGTCCATGAAAGTTTTTAATCATAATGGTCTCTTTGGATTATTAAAATTGGAGAGCCGCTGCTCCAAGCATAAGCTTCTGTTACTTTTATCTTCAGACAACTTTTCACATTCTAACACCTTAAAATTAGTAGTTTCCCAGTTCTCTTTACAACCTTTGTTCAAAACAGTATTAATATTCATCTGGATTGTGTACTACATGTGATCTTTGTTGATGGCTAATAAAAACTTGTGACATGTTATTGTGGTACCAGGCTGACCTTTTCATTATTCAGCCTTTCAGTAGAGAGTCTGTTCATGTTTCCTTTGCATACTTAAGCAAAATGGCACATAGAAAGGACAAATGCAGTTGCAAAACTCTGAAAAGCTCAAATTACACTACTGTAAAAAAAGCTGATTTTTTTTTACTATAGTTTGATTTTTAAAAGCTGTCACATCAACACCTGAACTTATTCTGTTTAACAGCAAATTATGAAATTCGGCACAGTCTAGTTATTATTTCAAAAACTACAGAACTTTTTAATGGCATGATTTGCTGAATAGTATCCCAAAGAGTATTTTCTTTAGTGGAGATCAGCAATCCTATGATGAGAGAGCTATTTTCTAAGTCTATATTAAATATACACACAGAAATTATGCAGCTATAAAGAGAATGGAGAAGCATTTTCAGCAGGTGAGTCAAATTGTCCAGTAACCTAACAACTCCAGTTTTGTTTCGTAATGCCATCTTTGCTCAAGTTATTAATCCACCATTTGCCACCCCATTCAGATGACCAATCCACAGCCTACCCCAGTTGACAGGTCAAGATTGCCTTGAAGTGTGCATTCAATGGAAGCAGGCAGTCCCTGGGAGCACTGATGTGGAACTCATGTTCTAATCTATACATTTGTGTATTTATATAGTTTACATAACTTGGGGCATGCTTTGATATAGAAAAGCCATGTGTGGTTTAACCCCCTCAAAATCAGGGAACAATTCGGGCATTCTTAGATAACAATAGCTTAGCAAGAACTTATCAGAGAAGCAATTATATGTGCCATTTTTCTGAGGGAAAGAAGTGTTCCTAATAGACTTCGGAACACATTACCAGGACACGAAAATTGAAAGAAAAATGGACTCGGAACAAAAAGACCAGAGGTCAGATTCATGCTCGGCCATGAAGCTTGCTTGCCGTGCATTCCTAAGCAGTGTGACATCATTCTAAGTCCATTCGCTTCAATGAACTTAGAAGGGTTCAAGTGGGGACCCATGGGACTCAGGAGGAGGGGCGGGATTCCATCTCTCTCCCCTCCCACTTGCTGGGCCTCCCCCTCGCTGGCTTGACCACCCACTTGCAGAACCACTGCCAATGGCTGCCTGGCTTAAGCACCCAGAGGGAAAGAGGGCAGTTCCCCCTTCCTCTCCCCTGCCCATGTGCAAAGCCGCCTCCTCCACATGCCTGACTCATGCAGCAACAGCTCCAGCTCTCTCCTCCTCATCCCTTCCATGAAGCTGTGATACCTGCTCTCCACTCCACCCACATTCCTGGAACTTGTGGCAACAGCTCCGGCTGTCCTCTCCTCCGGCCCACCTGCCCAGCACATGCAACAGCAGCTCAGGCTGTATCGCTCACCCAGAGTAGGAAGTGTCCTACAGTCACCCAAAAGAGGCACTCCGTTACATTGTCTGCACTCTTTTTGCGGGGGAATGGGGCATGGTGGGAGGTGTCACATCTGCAGAAGAAAACACCCCAATCTGAATCTGGCCCCGTTCTCTGGGTCTACTGATGGGAGCCAGGTTCAGCCTTAGATCTAGAATAACTCCATTTAGGATTGTATTGTAAATTACCTGGTGCCAGTTGCACTCTTAGCCTATCCTAATTCACAGGTCTGTTGTGATAACAAAATGGAATCTCCTTTTTATGCTGTCCTGACCCCTACAAAGGAAGGCTGGCATAAATGTGTCTAAATTAGTTCAAATTCCCCACCCCCCTCCATTTCAGGTACTGTGGAGAATCCACACATATACTGAATAATTCTTTTGTGACCAGTCACAGAGGGATAAAAGTGTTAGTTTTTGCAGCCAAGCAACAGAGTCTTGCACTACCTTAAAGGCTAACTAATTCATTTTGGCCTGTGGGCTCCAGCTCAGGAAAGCTTATGCCAGAAATACATTTATTGGTCTTTAAAGTGCCATGAAAACTCTCTGCTGTTTTCGCTTTAGTGGAAGTTTCATAGAGGTGTCACTTAGCTCATTAACAGCGTAATCCCAAAACCAATCAGTAAACTATTTAGGATGGCAACTAAGGGTGGAACCACATGAGATGCAGGGGCACATGTCAGATCCTGCAAGGATCCCTGGGAAATGTAGTCTTTAAAAAACCCCAGCCACTCAATGTGATTTTCAGCTAGGGAGAATCGCAACTGGAGGGACTGTCTCTCTCACACACATTTTTTTCTCTCTCTCTCTCTCTCTCTTTCTCTTTCAAAAATCCTCTGGAAGATTGAGATGAGGGTGGAGGGATGGGGAACAATGTAACAAGAGGCAGGAAAAAAGCCGAGGTGTTTTGCGAGAGAGAGAGAAGCCCAGTCCCTCCCATTTTTCTTATCCTGGCAGGGAATTGCAGTGTGGATTTCCCTCACCACCACTATCCCGTCTCTGAGCTCCTGAAGAAAAAACAAAGTGAGTAGATTTTTGAAAGAGAGCGGCTGTTCTTTGTAAGAAAATCCACTCAGCTCAGTTTTCCTTCAGGAGCTTGGAGGAGGGGGGAGGGTAAGACTACCGCTCCCAGGGAAGCATGAATGACCCAACCTGTGCTCTTCATGTGTAATTTGTCTCATGTGTTTCCACTCTGAGCCTCATGTAGTGTATGGGGAGATATATGCCAGCAGGTCATCCCTTGACAGCCATGCGAATTGAATCTACCAGCATAGGAGACAGAAATATGTGGCACACGTATAGTGTCATGCGTTTTTTGAGGAGGGGCCTGCTGAGTGATCTGTAGAAGCATCTAGGTGATATGACTGGTGTGGCAATGCTTCCTCACCTGTGTGCCCACCAACAGAAAGATAGGTGAGCAGACCACCTGCAGAACTTCCAAGAGAGTGGTCATTACAGAGCAGCTACTGAGCATGCCACAGTCCTCCTCACAGCAAAAGGTGCCGTGTTGCCTTTGTTCTGTTTTGTAGATGGAAGAGGGCATGGTGACACCCGTGAAGCAAACCAAGACATGCATGCTTTGGTGGCGTCCATATATAATTGACTCATCAACATGCCGCGTTATAATCAGTAGGTGTCAGCAGTATCACTAGTGATATGTGCAGGTGATATGTGCTCAGCTCCTTTTTTTGCCTTTCCTTTTTTTCTGACAGGAAAGCATAGAATAAAGACTAGAAGTGGTGTTACCACACTGGCATCTCTATCCTACCAGCATGCAGGGGTTAGAATTGAGCGATAACATTTATGAACAGTACCACGCCCCCTCACTACTCTCTTTCTATCATTTCATGTAGATTGAAAATCTTTTGTTCAAGACAACTCAGTTTTCTAGGCAAAATGTGAATATGCTAATGAGAACAGGCTAGATCAAGATCAAAGCAATGCTTAAAAAGTACCTGATACTAATGACATTTTTTCTTGCTTATACAGTTCATTTAATTCTAAAATTAACAATGAGAACATGTCAGGAATTAGTCAGGTAACAGGAAATGGAAGATCAAATACTCCATGAACCACCATAGGAAAGATTTGCTGGTTGTTAATGTCTAAAATTCTGATCGCCACCCAATATAACTTTTTTTAGCCTCATTTGTCTGCATGCATATGGACTGATGCAATTTTTGAATGACCATTTACCAATATAAGTCTGCTGAAAGGTAGAACTGTTCTGGAAATTTTGCATATGGTGGTTGGACTTCTGTATTTGTGCTCAAACTTTACCATCCTATACATTCAGCATACAACGACCACTCGAGTTCACAAATGAACTGTGAATCTTGGGGCCAAACCACTAAGATCAAGTCAGGAACCACATTATCAGAGATCTACACATACATCTGAAACATCTATCCTCGCCCAGTTGTCTCACATTCAAGATTCATTAGGACCTTTTCATCTTTCTGTTACCTTGAGGCTACAAAAGTTGCAGGGACTGGTGATCATTATACATTATTTATTAAAACATTTTTTTTACAAAGATTCTCTCACACACACACCTCTTTCCAAAACAGGTACAGGAAGCTTATCATAGTTTTCAATTCTGAAAGATCTTCTTCCTAACATAGGACAAAAGATATCATGATACACCAATGAAGAACAAAGCCATCCATAACATACTCAGCTTCCCATAAAGGAAGGACATTGCATAGAGAATCTTCAAAGGCACTAATTATTCCACCCTGATCAGACAACCAGAATAAAGTGATGCATACAGTTCACCAACTCTTACCACAATGTCAAGCCTAAATAACAAACAAAAATGGTGCCCACTTACCAACTTCCCTTGAGATCTGTGTGAATGCTTCAACGCCACTTTCTCCGTAGTTCCCTTCTGAAGCAAGTGTTGACACATAGTTCCATCCAAGGGCTGTCACAATATCAACCATGGCTTGGGCTTGATAGGAGTCAGGTGGTACAACACGAGAGAAGAAGTCATACCTGGTGTTGTCACTTAACTCCGGAGCTGTAGATGCATAGCTGATTTGAGGTATCTACAAATAAGCAGCATAAAACACTCTTCAACGACATGCCTAAAATGTAGTTTATTTTTCAATCTCTATATATAAAGACAAGTGTCCTAACTGACTCATCAAAGCCCAGCCCAAACCCCTGGACCTAGAAACGTGAAATTTGGTCAGGATGTTCCTTTTGTGATGTAGAGGCTCACTAAGAAGGGATTTTAAGAAATTTGCCCCTAAGGGGGTAAAAAGGGGTGAAATGTGTTTTCCCATAGGTATACAGCTTCCCTGTGTTGCTAGCAGGGTGCTCATCCCCCCCCCCCCACTATCAACTGCCACTCTTCCCTGAGGTCATTTGCATATATGGCCTTGATTGGTCATCTCCCCAACATTCTAAAGAGTTGCTATTGCAAATCAATGAATGTGTCCTGAGGAAAAAATACATCTCCCAGCCTTCCCCTCTAGGGTTGCCAATCTCCCTGTGGGGCCTGGCTTTCCTGTGTGGCTCGCAGGCTCCTGCCTGCTCGCACTCTCCCCCTCCCTGATGGGTCAGCTGTGGAACTCTATGTTCTGAGGTAAAAATCAGGTAAAGGAAACTGCAGACAGTTGAAGAAAGACAGTACAAGACTCCTGAAAAGGGATTTTATATAAAAGTCAGTATGGCAACTGAGTTTTTAAATGTTCATGGGGAAATGGTGCATGACCTTTCTAGGGGGCATTTCAATGCAAACCTCTCACATCAACCTGCTGAACTGCCCACCACACCACCCCTCCCTCAGTCCAACTCCACCTCACACCTCTTGCAGCCATCACCTCTTATTGCCCCCAAGAAGCCTCCTGGCAGATGTTGTACAAGATATACCAATGCTAAAAGGAGGAAACAACTTAGAGATGCGGCAAAGAAATATGCACATTGTACTCCTGCAGTGCACTGAGCAGCAGTGGCCAAGTACCAGCAAGTCCCGAGTCCAAGGGAAGGATGACCATCCCTGCAGGCCTGGGCACAGTAGTGACAACCCTAGCAGACCTAACAACCACGATATACCCTAATATCATCACTATCACAGAAAAGTCTATGAACGGGCTGTGCAAGCATGCCATTCTAACCCCCAAGAACGACAAGGCTGCCATCATTAATGAAACACATCTTAAGTTCCTCCAAGGGGTAGAAATGGAGTACACATCTGTGGACTCAGTGGTGCAAATGGATGGATGATGCTGTCCACTACCCTGTGGAGTTCATCAACATGCTCAACCCTGCTGGTTCCCAGACCACAAGCTTCTCCTCAAAGTGGAGGCTCCAGTGATGCTGGTCCAGAACCTCAGCCCACCCAAACTCTGCAATGGCACCAGACTACGAGTGAAAGCCCTCCACAGGAACATCATCGAGGCCACATTGTTCACCAGCAGTGCTTGGGGGGAGTCAGTGTTCATACCACGCATATTATTCATATCATCAGATAACCTCTTCGAGTTCAAGAGACTGCAGTTCCCCCTCAAGGTCTGCTTTGCTACGACGATCAACAAGTCCCAGGGGCAGATACTGAAGGTGGCAAAAATTGACTTGAGGGAGGATTGCTTCTCACATGGGCAGTTCTACATGGCCTGCTTCAGAGTGAGTTCACCCAGCAGCCTGGTGATCCTAGCACCTGAGGGGGAAACCACCCATGAGGTCTATAAAGAGGTCCTCAGTAGAAGGAAAAGGTTGTACATATTTTTTTACTTTATTTACTGCACTACAATCTTTTCCTTTTAAAATCTCTTCAATAAATGTTACATTTCGAAATTCACTTTATCAGTTTTCAGCATCAGCACTCTTTGCTTTATGCAAATATGTTTGTGAAGCTTGGGTACTATGCTATAACACTAAAAAACCAACTCAAAAAACCCCCTCACAAACCAAAAAAATGTTACATACACGTAAATACAATTGGATTTAAAGTAGTTAAATACCGTAGCGAAGCACGGGCATCAAGCTAGTGTGTATATAAGTTTTTTAAATCAATCATTTTTTTCTCATTTAAAGACCAGTTTCTAGCTGCAACATTTTAATGATCAGGAACAAGGTGATGTTCTCCATGGAAAGATATGCTAGATATCGGCACATGTTCTATTCTAAAAACTGAAGCAAATGTGGAAAAAAGTCTACCATATGTCACACTTAACCATGAATGCTTATATTTTCCTTCTTTAAATGTTAATTTTATCACTTTTATTCATGTTTTCATTATTTAACATAATAATGCACACAACACAAATAAAGGAAATGAAACATAATCCTTCTGTCAGACCCCCGACAGTGAGAAAGGCCAGATCGTAATGTCTAGTGGTAATAGGGCAGTTGTTTCTCTTCTCCCATGGCTGAACTGCAAATTTTCAAAACAAGACTGTTTATCTAAATATAAGAAAGAAGATAATAGCTTGAAGTTTTGCCTTAATTGGGAAGAACAACAAAGATACAAAGATACTTAGCATTACAGTCATTTCCAAAAATCAAGTGCAAGGAAAAAATAGTTCCCATGGATGTCTACTATTTGGGGGGCAAGACCCTCTTCTTCTGTGGTCAAACAGAAAATATTGTCATAGCAGAGCTTCTATTGGTCTAACATATGAACACTGAGTAGCAGCCTTAATAGCCCAGACTAATCCAAGCTTGCAAGAGCTCAAAAGCTAAGCAGGGTTGGCCATGGTTAGTGCCTGGATGGGAGACCACCAAAGAAGACCAGAGTCGCTATGCAGAGGAAGACAATGGCAAACCGCTTCTGCTCATATCTTTCTGTGAAAACCCCATAAGGGGTTGCCAGAAGTCAGTTGACTTAAGAGCACTTGATGATGATGAGCATAGATCCTTCCTCCTCAAAGGTTCTGGGCCAGCTTTCCTCCCAACAGTAAGGAGGAAAGAAAGACTAGGCGACACCATGCTGGTAAGTACTCTGCAAGTGAGCACTCAACTAGAGATGTGCAACTATCCCTCAGTTCAGTGAAGCACTCAGGGAGCTGAACACTGGGTAGGCAGCAAGTATGCATCAAAATACCTAGAATGTGGCAGGCTCCTTTCTCACAATGTTCCACCACCACATACAGTGGTACCACCACCTACTTAAGATTTTTTCTTTGACATTTTATATTGAAACTTAATCCTTTGGTGCTTTTTGTACTTTACAATGCCTTCAGCTGAGTTACACCTTTCTAAACCCAATGGGTTTAGGGTCTCTTTATATGTGCGCTAAACATGACTGGGGGACACACCAACCCAACTCCCTTTTAATGTTGACCTCTTCCACTCAGGCCCTTTTGGGGGATACGGGGAGCCTTGACAGTAATCATCCGTTTCCTTTTTCTCCACCCCGTATTCAATTCTACATTTTACGTGGATTTGTGTTTCATTCAAGTCCAAAGGACAGGCAATAAAATGTTCCCCGTTGGCTAGAAATGAAACACCCATTCTAAATAGCCCCAATATGCAAACATCCTAAAATAACCATGAGGTCAACTGAACTATGCTGCCACATAAGGGAAAATAAATAGGAATAGGAGCATACTTCATTAAGTCTGGGAGTCCCATAACTGCTACTGACATTGTATAACCTTAATGAAATCTATCCCTTTAGAGCTCTATCTCCTCCCAGTGCTGTTTTAGGGTCTAGTTTATTGTTTCAGCTGTTTGTAGCGTGATGTAACTATTTAGAACTGAAGGACATTAAAAGTCTAAATGTTGAGGGATGCAAGGCCCCCAAAGAAAACAATTATGGATGTTCCAGACAAACTTAAAATGTGTTTAATGCCCCATGGTTTTTAATGAGAAGAAACTGCTTAACTTTCCAATCAAATCCGTGTGACTTACATTGCAATCCTATGCATCAATAAGCTTAGAAGTAGAGTAATTCAGCATAGAATTACACTGTTAATGTTTAACTTTGGTTGATAGTATTGAGCAGGGCTTTTTTTCAGCTGGAATGCGGTGGAACGGAGTTCCGGAACATCTTGAAAATGGTCATATGGCTGGTGGCCCCGCCCCCTGATCTCCAGACAGAGGGGAGTTGAGATTGCCACTGGGGCAGTGCGGAGGGCAATCTAAACTCCCCTCTGTCTGGAGATCAGGGGGTGGGGACACCAGCCATGTGACCATTTACACCGAGGGCAACCCACTGAGTTCCACCACCTCTTTTCCCAGAAAAAAAGCCCTGGTATTGAGCATATCTTACTAAAGGTATTAAGTGTTGCCTGCAAAATTTATTTATTTAACATTATTTATATGCTACCTTTCTCAGAAAAGTGGATCCAAAGTGGCTTACACCATTCTTTTCCATTTTATCCCCACAACAACCCTGTGAGGTAGGTGAGGCTAAGAATGTGACTAGCCCAAGGTCACCCAGCAAGTTTCCATGGCAAAATGAGGATTCAAAGTTGGTTCTCTCAGATCCTAATCCGAGAATCAAGCCTCTACTAGCTCTCAGTGAAATAAGGGCCCAGGACACCAAACCTCAAATCCAATACAAACCATTGTTATCAATGGGCTTAAGAACACTGAAGATAAATTTGGGGAAATAAATAGAAGGGGGGCAGTATTGAAAAGGTAAATTTTGGAGATATTAAAACTAAAAGTATAATGTTTGTTAAAATATGATAGGTGTTGTAGAGAAAAATGGAAAATGAAACGTGTATTATTTTTCTTCGTTATTTTCAGTCTTTGTTCTTTTTTTATCTCTTTGTATTCTTTTTTTCTTTACTTTTTTCTTCTACTTCTCTGCCCTTTTTACTGGGCTTTTAATCTTATGAATAAAATAAAAATTTCTATTAAAAACGGGCTTAAGAATACTAACCTTGGCGTCGGACTGCAGTGTTGTGCTTGTCATGGGGATGCTACCAAAATGGGCTTCCCGTGACAAGCAACTTCCTTCCATGCCAAGTGTTCTTAACTCCAAGGAGGCTTAAGGAACCTCCAAACTGCAATTCCCAATGAAACACTCACAGCTCCAAGGAATGTGAAGCCAGGCTCTCCAAACCTACAATGTGCCAGCCTGTTTCACAAGACGAACACTTGTGAGCAATAAAACACGGAGGTGGCACAATTTTGGGCAGCTTCCCCATGCTAAAAGTACTGATATTGGTTACAATTCTGTATATATGCTTTTAAAATTAAGCATTTGCTATTGGAAATTTAAGATGGTCACTCCTCCAAACTTGGCATTTTTCCATAGCAAGGAAAATTGTTCTGCAAATATCATTTTTCTCATACTGGCTCTAGGCATGCTATGCCACCTCGTAACTCCTTAGGGGAAGATGCTATCTGATACCGTAGCCTCGTGGATGCTGGTCACAGCTTTAACAACAGGATCAGAAAGGACTTATAATTGCAGTTTTCAAATGATTCTGCTACAGGAGTAGGAGCCACACAGGCCTTAAGGGATTATTACTTGCTACTTCATTCAGCCTTAGAATTTAAGGTTGAATTGCAGACTCAAAATTATTTCCACAACACTGAAATAGGTCTGACAGTGAAATCCTAAGGAGAGTTACTCCCGTCTAAGCCCATTGAAATCAATGGGCTTAGACTGGAGTAAGTCTGCTTTGGATTTCACTCTGAATCAAACATATCATAGGCAAGGAAATACTATGCATTAAACCACATGGCATTTATTTTTAAAAAATGCTACTGGACGGCAAACAAATGTGGAGAACACTCCAGACATTAGAAAAGAATCATTCATATTATCCACCATTCAACTGCCCTTTTGTTAATTATTTTATCAATGAACATAGACCCAAAGCACAAGGCTGGCCCTGGGATGGCCTAGTGTGGAACCAATTTCAGCATGGTGTGAATTAAAATATGATGGTAGCCACGCAGAAGATACAGTTGTCGTTGTTGTTGAAGTACAAAAGTATGTTTGATTTTAAAGGCCATGTGCCAGCCAGCAAACAACCAATCTCTCAAGCAGGGTCTGTCTGGGCCACCGTACACCTGGTAAGTGTTTTTGCATGATCATTGTTCATGTGCAAATCAGCTCTCTCTGTAAGAGTCATCTGGAAATGGTAGTGTCAAATCCAGTGGGCCGCAAGGGTTCTATCATTATGATGTTGGGTGTGTGTAACTGGCAGCTACTTGGGCAGTGCAATGAAAGAGCTGCCAATGCGTGCCACAGTTAAGCTTGCTCCCAAGTGACAGGCATGCCTTGTTTGGGATGATAACACTCCTTGAACTAGCCCTGTTATATCCCTGGAGGATACAGCAAGGGCCTGGCAGTGAAGAAATGGCTATCCGGAGATAGTGAGGGTCTTCCCCCCTCAATGTTACATTGTCTCCAAGTGTAGCAATTTGATTGCCATTTGCTCTTATGAAAAGCTGACCTGGATGGGGGGAGGCACATGATATAGCCTCAGGACTATGCTAGAGAGTTAAAGATTGGGAGGAGGGATGGCAGCATGGTATAGCCCAATCTCCTTAAAGCTCAAAGCTAAGCAGGGGTGGTAGGTGAATGGGGGACCACCAAGAAAGACTCTGCAGATGAAGGCCAATGGCAACCCCCTCTGCTTCTCACTTGCATTGAAAGTCCCTTGCTGGGGTTGTCATAGCAGTTACAACTTAAAGGCACATATGTACATATTAGGAATTGGATGTTATATAGGCAGATGTCCATCAGCCTAATATTTATGCATAAACCAACGCACCACCTGAAACAGATATTACAAGCACTTCACAAATATGTAGCACATCCTTACAGGAAGCAAAGAATCATAACCTAATCATGGTTAACTACAAGCACAAACTATTTAGATAGTATATTTATTGCATAGCTGCCTTGAATTATGAGCATTAGGGATGCTACTGAATTACCCAAGCTTGCGGATTTGATTCCAATATATTCATTTAGATTCTGCTTCTCTCTTACAGGAATATAACTAGAGGTGGGCACGAATTGAATTATGGCCCCCAAAAATGCATGAACCAGGGTGGTTTGTGGTTTGGTAATACACGGTTTGTGGAGCCCCGTGTTAACGAACCCCCATGACTTTTTCTGGCCTGATTCATGTGAATCGTGAGCATTTGTGACCCCAGACAGGCTGACGCCACTGAGGGGTGTGTGAAATTGACAGCCCCATTCTTCTGCCACCAGCGAGAAGCAGGAGAAGGGGCTGTCAGTTTTACACACCCCACGCTGGGTTCAGCCCATGAGCTGAAGCTGGTGCGGGGTCTGTGAAACTTACAGCCCCCATTCTCTTTCCGCCCAGGGCAGCAGGAAAACAGAGGCTGTCAGTTTGACAGACCCCACACTGGCATCAGCCCACGAGCTGAACCCAGCACTGGGTCTGTCTGTTCAGCCCGTGGCCTCAGCCCATAGGCTGAACCCAGTGCCGGGTCTGTCAAACTGATAGCTCTCGTTCTCCTGCCACTCGGGGGACAGGAGAACAGGGCTGTCAGTTTCATATGTCCCGCACCGGCTTCACCCGATTGAATAAAGCCTGTGGGGGGTGTTTTGAAACTGACAGACTTCTCCTGCCACTTTGGGGCAACAGGAGAAGGGGGTTGTCAGTTTCAAACACCCTGCACCTGCTTCATAAGCCAGTGCTGGGCATTTGAATTCCACGAACTACAAACCATGAACTGATTCATGAACTGGTACAAGTTCGTGGAAGTTCGTGGTTTGTAGTTCGTGGAACAGTGAGGAACCATGAATCAGGTGGTTCGGGGGGTTTTCAGTTCATGCCCATGTCTAAATATAACCTCTGAGCCTTTATTTTTGAGCTATCTACACTAATGGAATGGAAGGACAACTTTTGCCAATTCCCCTTCTACTGCAGTCCTCTGATATCCCTAGTGCTGTTCCTCAGGGTACCCTCCCCCCGGAGCAGCATTTTAGGGAGTATTCCAGGCTACAGCAGGATGGGAGAGACCAAGAAGTCCCATTCTGCTGAAAGGAATCCTTTCTGTCAATGGAAATTACAGCTGGGTCCAATCTCTTATTATACATAAACATGATCTCTGTGTGTGTTTGCATGAACATGTGCCATCAAGTCTCAACTGACTTATGGCAACCCCATCAAGGGGCTTTGAAGGCAAGTGAGAAGCAGAGATGGTTTGCCATTGCCTTCTTCTGCAGAGTCTTCCTTGGTGGTCTCCCATCCAAGTATCAACCCTGCTTAGCTTCCAAGATCTGACACTATCAGGCTATACTAAGTCACCTTCCCTCCCTAAACATGACCTGCATTGTACATAAAACTTACTGTTTAATTGTATAAAAACTGCAAACCTGATCTCAATCATCAATACCAACATACAAAAACCATTATCAATAATATTTTATGGGAACATCTTTTTTCAAAAAAGATTGAACTGTTCATCCCTAGATGGAGGTAATTTTCCATTTCATATCCAATATGGGTACATTGTAGCCAAATGCAAATTTTTCCTGTATGTACCAGGATGAAGAAAAACACCAAGGGAAACAATACAGTGTCATGAAAATGAAAGCAAATGTTGATCAAAAGAATGACTTTCACCATTTTAGTTCTAGTTTCTCATTATTATAATAACTAATTGGATTGAGTTTCATCAGAGACATAGGCCTGTGGGAATGACAAAAGTAGAGGCCCAAAATAGCAGTCTGACAAAAATAAAATTGGTTAAAAAATAAATGATTGGAACCCAAAATGAAGCCCAGTATCTATACGCCACTAGGGCACAGGTTCCGGAGCCCCCCAAAAGCATAGCAGAGCCAATCAGGAGTTCAGCCTCTTGGTGAGATTCTGCTGTTTTCTGCTAACAAAGGCATGGCTAGAACACAGTGTCTTACCCGAAGAAACTCAGGGCCTGGTATATTAGACAAGAGAAAGGAGCATGGAGGGCTGGATCCAGACTGTTTTCATGAGTGCAAGGACTTCAACGAGAAGAGAGCAATTTCCCCCTCCCCCTTCCACAACAATCCAGAACATACCTTGAAGGCCTGCTCCTGGAGGGTGGGTCCCCTCTCGTCCAGGAACAGGCGAGGGAGGGGATTTCAGTCTGTCGTAAAAGGGGGAGCCAGAAAATTGTGCTTCTTGGATAAAAGTCCTTGCACCCAAGAAAACATTTGTGTGCATCTAGGCCTTACAGACAAAGCAAGCTTATTGATGAAATTATTATTAATGGGATGGGTCCTACAAATGTTCTCATGATGGAGGACGACAGGCCTCACCTCGATGCTCCAGAGCTTCTGAGCCTGTTCCCTGCACCTTTCCCCCCCTGGAGTCCAGGTAAGAGGCGGTAGAGGGGCAAATGCTGGGAGCTGGGAATGCCCTGCCCCCACTGGGGGACTAGGAACCTTAAGCCTATGCCACTTTTATCATAATTTATGGAATAATTTGCAAGGCAGGAATGCTTGTTGCAATTTACAAGCTCTATTATCTAAGGATCGAGAATTTAGACATTAAGTTTCATATGGCCAATTTTACATTCCCCTAAGTGCATTTCTTTTTTATGTTTATGGAACATAATGCTTCCTAAGCAGAGTGGCTGCTATGGTCTGAAAAGTCAGTAACGTGCATTTTTTAAAAATCACTAAATTCTGCCTGCATATGCAATATAGATCATAATAGCCTACTGAAGTAAAAATCAGCACTGGATGCTTTCCATTACATTTATTTTTACTGGCATTTTAAGTTTTGCCAAATACATTTAGTAAAGCCAGCCAGTGCCTTGAAGTTTTATTTATTTATCCATTTCTTCATTTTAAAGGTGATAACCATATTGGAAATATCAGTCAAACTAAACTCTAGATGCCCAAACAGGCAACCTCTAAAGCAGGCCAAATATTTAAGGAGCTCTTCCCTAACTTTGTTTCTTTTCAGTTTTATATCCCACCTTTACCATCTCTTCTGCCCAATTAATAGTTGTGAAATGCCATCAATTTTATTCCAGACAAGTGCGAGCCAGTGCAGGGAAGAGCAGCAAAAAGCTGCCCAAAGATTTATGGTACAATAGGTCCATGATAGAATTTTTATACTCAATTTTCTTTCTTGTCAAAGTCTTGTAGTAATTTACAACTGATTTTGTTAGGAAAGTTCCCTGGTAGTTTTTTTTCCTCTCCTGTGCTGTAGGGGTAACATTTAAGAACCTTCAAAGAGTGTGGCTTGCATGGTTTGATACATGTTTAATAACTCCCAAAGGGGCTTGGCAGTTTTCCACATTAAAGGAAAGTTAAAGCAATATAGAAAGTCTCCCAATAACAGAAAAGGACTTAAAATCAAAATACAGAACTGTACTATGGCCAAGCTCATGCCCACAAATCCTGAGAGCCCTGGGGGACAGAAACTGAGAGGGGGCAGCATCGTAGACACCGCAATGGATGTGAAAGTGATCTGGTTGCAACATTGGTCACTCCATTGATCGCCAGGGTTGATTTGGCTGATCCTCAAAAATAAATGAGTTTTCTAATACAAAATTAATAATAACAACAACAATAACAACAACAATAACAGCAGTAGCAGCAGCAACACAAACATTTGATTTATTTACCAACCTTCAGGACAACTTAATGCCCACTCAACGTGTATTATTATTATCCTCACGACAATCACCCTGTGAGGTAGGTGGGGCTGAGAGAGCCCCAAGAAGCTGTGACTGACCCAAGGTCACCCAGCTGGCTTCAAGTGGAGGAGTGGGGAATCAAACCTGGCTCTCCAGATTAGAGTCCTGCTGCTCTCAACCACTACACCAAATTAATATGACAAATGACTTCCTCCCAAAAGCGGGAACAGGTATCTACTTTAAAACCTTATCCCACTGCTTTAGGAAAATTGGATGCTCCAGCTTCCATTCACCTCTAAGACTCTGTATATCATATTTATTAACAGACCTCAGATATTTACAGTTCAAAAAAAAATGACAAGAACACCTCATCCTTACCTATCAATTATCTCAGGTAAGAATTCCCTTATCTTTTCAACCATTCCATAAGACATATTTCTTCCCAATATTTAAATTGGGATTTGACCATAATGTTAGTTTAGCATGTGGTAAAAAAAGGTAGGTAAAGGTAGTCCTCTGTGCAAGCACCGAGTCATTACTGACCCATGGGGGGACATCACATCATGACATTTTCTTGGCAGACTTTTTACGGGGTGGTTTGCCATTGCCTTCCCCAGTCATCTACACTTTACCCCCAGGAAACTGAGTACTCATTTTACCGACCTCGGAAGGATGGAAGGCTGAGTCAGCCTTGAGCCGGATACCTGAACCCAACTTCCACCAGGATCAGATTCAGCAGAGCTTGGGCTGCAGTACTGCCGCTTACCACTCTGTGCCACAGGGCTCTTATAGTTTAGCATGTGAGAAAGGGTCAAATTGATATTGTGCCACACTTCTCTAGCTGCAGAGATTGTAGAAGGAACAACATTAATTTTAATGGATTCATTCCAGTTAAAAAGTGGTTTCAAAAAAGAAGCCTCCAAGAGAGGGGAGTGATCCCAATAACTTGTACACATTCCTTCATGTGAATCCCTCCCAAACTGCACACCCGGTGGAAGAGGACAACTATCTTAGATAGGAGTGTACCATTCTTAGGGTAGACATGGGCAATTAAGGATGGGGGGGGCAGGAGTTCGCCTGCCATGGTCAGGCATCTGCAGTTATCAGTATTTGAAAGGGTCATTGGTCGGTCAGGACAACATAAAATGTTCACAACAAACAGCAATATCATTCCATGGATGTTTTGGTTGCATCAAGAAGTCTATATTCCTGAAGCAAACAGGGGTGATATCAATGCCCTTGTAGTATCTCCTGGGGTTGGGCATGTAGGAATCGGCTTTTCTACGCAGATGGTCAGCACACCGGTAACTTAAGTAGTTCCCACAATTCCTAATGGGGATGAGCACTTGCATGCAGACTGTTACAACTACGAGCCAAGCTACAAGAGACAAATTACATGCGGAGGAGCACATGAAGGGAGTCACAATGTTAGCCAGGAAGCTGAGTTTTAAGAGATCGGAAGGCTTTGTCAATTTCCCCTCTCTACAGAGCCAGGGAAGATTGCTCCTCAGAGGGTTTGTTAATTTCATCTTTGCCTCCAGAAGGCTCTATCAGTTTCACTTCCCCTTCTAGGAGGGAAGAGGAATTTAACCAACCCTCTGAGAAGCCATCTTCCCTGGCTCTGTAGAAAGGGGAAATTGACAAAGCCTTTTAAAACTCAGATCTTTTAAAACTCTCTTAAAATTCAGCTTCCCAGTGAACATTGTGACTCCCTTCATGAGCATGTCCTCGTTTAATTCGTCTCTTGTCATTTTGATCTAACTCACACACACTGAACTGACCCCAAGTGTGGCCCCTTCCATACATACATTACAGCCTTTGGACTGAAGAGCTATAATAGGAATAAGCCAGTGCCTGCTTGGGCAACAGGGGCAGTTTTCCAATCATACAGAAAGAGATACACATTGTGCAAAAGAAAAACAACAGAGCTCTTACTCCCTATTCCAGCCAGAATCCTCAATATGTGGGTAGGAGTAAGACATTTTCTGATGCTATGATTTGGACACCTACCGTGCTTGCCAGGAGGCTGTGCTGCATGGGATCTTCTCAATACGTGTGGTCACCACTTTGGGCAACCAGGGCAATGTGCATGTTTTCCAGCTTTGGAACATACAATTGGAAACCCAAATTTGGGGAGGTATGCATTTGTGCGTACTGGAGCTGGAAAATACATACCTTGCCCTACTCACAAAAAATGGCAGTGGTACATACGAAAAGGATTATGAGTAGGATGCTCTCATAGTATGCAAGGTAGGAGCACCAAAAGCGGAACTGATGACTGTACGTAGGACTTGATCTAAAGGGTAAATGCAAGAGGCAGAGTTAGGAGCTTCCATTCACTGCAGTGCTTTTGAGATAATTATGCCTGATAGTCAAGGAAGTTTTTTGCTCAGTGGAGAGGCCTGGTCCCAGAGTGACTAGAATGGAGGTATTCAGTTTAAGAGTTTGATTGGTGTGGTTTGTAAATAAGAGTTAAAGAACAAATGTTTTTGGAAACTGATTTCTCCTACCTTATCTCAATATGAGCCCCGTGGCGCAGAGCGGTAAGTGGCAGTACTGCAGCCCAAGCTCTGCTCACAACCTGAGTTCGACCCTGGTGGAAGCTGGGTTCAGGTAGCTGGCTCAAGGTTGACTCAGCCTTCCATCCTTCCGAGGTCAGTAAAATGCGTACCTAGTTTCCTGGGGGTAAAGTGTAGATGACTGGGGAAGGCAATGGCAAACCACCCTGTAAAAAGTCTGCCAAGAAAACTTCGTGGTGTGACGTCCCCCCATGGGTCAGTAATGACTCGGTGCTTGCACAGGGGACTACCTTTACCTTATCTCTATAAATGAATGATCATGTGTTAGGTTAGCCAGTTCCAGCAGACACAAAAAGTCTGAAGATACTTTTAAAAGAGTATAAACAAACTTTTATACCACAGCATCTCTTTTAGCTGAGCAGTTTCACTCCACATAGGATTTTTTTTTTAAAGACCAAATCAGATTTTTAATTTAACCTATGGCAGTTTCTGTAGTGGTTTATTTTTGGAACAGGGAAATTTCTAATAAAAATAACTTTGTAGATAGTATTGCAGCAGAGCAACACAGGATAGTTTAAAGCAGAGGTCTTTGTTGTCGGTAGCCATAATATCCTTTTTTGCAGAAGCGGGCACACACACACACACAAGTCAGCAGAAGCATTTTTAAGTCACCTGGGAATGTCACAGCTCCACCTAGTGAAAAAGGATGGTTACGGTTTTGCCTCTTAAAGATGTTCCAAGATGCTGCCCTCCCCCATCCAAGTGATGCTACCCAACCTGCAGAATCTAAAAGCAACATTTCATTTCTTATTCTGCTTGCAAAAGATGCCAGGGAGGCAGCAACTGAGAATTTAGAATGAACGGCAAAAGGAGAGTTCTGCTTATTAGGAAATAGTAAGGAACTCAAAGGTGTGGAGGGATATCTTCACACTGTCGGAAAGAGGTATATGAGGATCCCATGGATCATTCAAGAGTTCACTGGAATGTTGTTTGGGAAGGCCTCACTTGGGGGAAACATCCTGTGCTTTAAAAAAAAAACTACTAAGAGCAGAACCACAAGTGACAAAAGGCACAGATTGGACACTTGCCAGCTTCCCTCAAGTTTTGATGGGAAATGTAGGCGTCCTGGTCTTGCAGCTTGGCTCTCTGACTGCTGTCCAGTGGACTTTTCAACTGTCACTTGTCCAACATTCCGCCAAGCTGCCTACATTTCCCATCAAAACTTGAAGAGGAAATCTCAATAGGGCAGGCTTCTCACTCCTATATGTTCATGATAAGAAAGTATAGTGCCCACTGAATCTCTTCCTGACACCTTTAAAGGCACGGGACATGCCTTCACATATTTTTAACCTTAACTCTGCTAATTTTCTAAAGTGTAAATTGCACTGCCTTAAAAACGTAGGCAACAAATAACAATTTAATAGGTAAAGCCTCACTACTCAGATTCCTCACCGTATTTTGAATTATTTTTTTCAACACAGGGCTTTTTTTTTAAGGCAGCAGTCCTTCCACCTAATAAAGATGCAAACACTGCCAGGAAAAACAATATTTTTCTTCTTCTTTTAGTACTTTGTTTCTGTTAAGTGGCATGATTATTTTACAATATTGCAATGGAAGGGAACCTTTTACTCTCTCTGCTGTGATTTCTTTTTCGTTGTTAATTTCTGTTTATTTTCAACTCTCTTGTTCTATACTGTCTGAAAGTACCATTATTAAGGCAAATTCTTGCTCCTCTGATCCTTGTGGTAGACTTAATCAAGGCCATTCAATTTTTCAAAAGCCTAATCTAGTTATGAACAACAGGACTGCAAAATTTATCAAAATGCAATAGTTATTAATCCGAGTAAAATAGTTTACAGCTACAACAGAAGTGACAATCTAATCTTTGTAAATGTCAATTGTTAAAGTCAGTCAGCCATTGAGTATTTCTAACAGTTTTTGGATTTTCAAAATATCTTTTTGAATTCGCGAAGAAGCAAATTGGTAGTAAATAATTAACTGGGCAACTCCTGCTGTATCTATTTCCCATATTTTGGCATGAAGCTCCAAAGCACATCACAGAGTAGTTTAAGTGAGAAAATACTTGACATTAGTGAGATTGTCTCTGAATTCTCCAATGAGAATTTCTGGATTGGCCATTCAGGCTCCAGAAGCTGGAGGCAATACAAGTGATTCGATGGAGCTTAATTGTGACTAGCTTCTCCAGGAATGGAGCCAATCTATTTTGGAAGGACAATAGTATACACTATGTTTAATTCCATGTAAAATTAATAATAAATAAACCTTCTGTTACAAACAAGACACATAACTGGGAGCAAATCACAGATGCTAGCATCAGAAGAGGCCTTAACAGCCATCAAGTCCTACCTGCTGCTCAGAGCAGGAAATCCAAATGCTACTGTATTGAATAGTAGAGCAACAACTTGCACCCAGCTTCTTTTAACTCAGTGGTTCATTTTCAACGATTGTTGGAAATCCATGGCAGACAACTTGAAGTGAAAAAATACTTAGTTATAGGGCTGCTAGGTCCCCCGGTGGGGGTGGGTGATCCTCCGCTCCAACCCTCCACTCCCTTCCACCTGTCATGTCTGTACCCCTACATCCATGCCATTGTTCTATGTGGTGAACCATTGTTAATACTGTGCCCTAATATCACATTATTCATACCATAAGTGTGTTGTTGCCACAGACATTCTACAGGTGTCTTATCTCTTCTCTCTCTCCTGCTCGACTGCTCCCAGTGCCCCGACCTTGTAACTGACTTGTAACTGACTATTTCATGTTGCAGCTTAATCTGGTGCCTTCCGTAGTGTCTAGATGATATGTAAACTATGTACACTGTTCCCAGCCTTTTCGCACTCAAACTGATGTTTTCTCTTCAAAGGGAGGAGGAGGATTTGTGCTTAAGAAGAAAGGGCTTTTCTCAGTTCCTTATTCCTGTCAAGTTATTGTCTGCTGCTTAGTTGCTTACTTTGCTGCTGAGTAATCCTATGGGCCTTCTATGGAAATGATTTGATTCCTGAATAAAACCTTTTAACCAAGAACCGGGATTTCTTGCTGTATGGGTACAGGGGTTGGTCTGCCATAGCCTGTCATCCATAGACTGACACTACCACTCACCTCGCCAGCTGGGGGGAAGACAAGGGAAGAGGTCTCCTGGGTGCACGCCCAGTGCAGTGTGATGATATCAGTCCTTTATTGTGGCTCCAGTATGGGCACACGGCCCTGTGTTCGTGCAATGACATCACTTCCAGTGACATCACTTCCAGGAGCATTTGCACACTTTACAGCAGGCCAATGTGGGCCTCAAATAGGCCCAATTTGGCCTGTTTGGGGCCCAAATCGGCCCGCTGCAAAGCACACTCTCAGAACGGCACAATGGCGTCACTCCCGGGAGTAATGTCATTGTGCCAACCCTGGGAGCACACCTGGGAGGCCCATTCCCACACCCTTTTCTCTCACCAGCCAGGTGAATGGGATCCCTATCTCCAAAGGTCACTGCCTGTGGAGGGGGGGATTTTGAGAGGGATAAAATAGCGTCTGCCCTCTGAAGCTGCCATTTTCTCTAGGGAAACTGATATCTATATTCTGGAGGTCAGTCGTAATTCCAAAAGAAGTCCAGCCTATGCCCACTTCGGGCTTCATCTGATGCTGTTTTTCATTAAATCTGTGACTGTTAGGTAACAGTCAGAAAAAGCCCCACTGTTCATTTTAAAAAAAGGAAAATAACACATGCGGTCCCCAGACTCCATGTCAAATATAGTTGTTCCAGCTTTCTGATTTTATTTATTTTCCAGTCTGGCTACCTTCCACAATAACAAGACAGACATAAGGAGCCAAAGTGGGGAGAGTGGTATGCTTCTCGACAATATTTCTCTCAATTCCAACACATTTAATTCAAATACCAAGTACATTCCACTTTCTGTCTCTCTGTTTCAGCTTTTTAAATCTACAACCATTTTTAATTCCAATCTTAATTAGAATCATCCAGTTTGCAATCACCATGTTTAAAAATAAGCCTTCAGTAAATTCAGTACATTACAAAGCTATT
Organism: Eublepharis macularius; assembly: GCF_028583425.1. Lineage (NCBI taxonomy): Eukaryota > Metazoa > Chordata > Lepidosauria > Squamata > Eublepharidae > Eublepharis > Eublepharis macularius. The sequence continues at coordinate 84,533,021 of NC_072798.1, forward strand.
TAACCAGAGAACACTCATATTAGCTGTGATTCCCCTTTGTATGTGTTTTCCACTAGATAGACATACATGCAAAGGTCTTTTCTGCATGGGGCTTTTTCATTGGTTCTGGCCCCATAAGGTATTGATTTCTCACCAGAGTTCAGCATACATGGTCAAAAAACTTCCAAAGTGCTTCACAGACTTTTGAGTTCTGCACAGAGAAAGGCTCCATCCTCGTTAAAGCAATGTAAGACTGAACCTACCAACCTCTCATTTTTAAGATCTGTATCTACTGAAACTAAGCTTTAATTAGATTGTTGTGCCTAATGCTTGAGAAGTATTCTGTTCTACAATCAAAATTTACCTCAGCTTTTCTTTCCCTGCCTACCTATATACCAACCCTGCCTGTTTAATAAACCTGCTGTTTCCTTTTGAACTTTAGTCCGCCTCTAGTGACATTTCATTTAAAGAAGACATGGGATCTTGCTTTTCCCCTACCAAATATTTAGGCTTGGATATAAGCCATACATAAATATATATTTTAAAGTGTGGGACAAAAGGAACTCAAGATTATACCCAGAGACATGCTACCAGAGGCTGCCCGATCACAGCAAGCAATCTTTTGGAGGGAAAATCTGCCACCTCACAGTTGGGGAGTGAGTGGGACTTATGTCACATGTACTTATATTACCCTTCAGCACATTTCTGACACTCTCAAATAATGTTTAAAAGGGTGGTGAAGCAGGGCTTCCTTTCACAGGAGCTATGCAGATCCCTCCTCAGCAAGGTTTATTCTTTCAGATTCATTTTAACACTAATTTCATCAGGTTTTCCTCTGGGGTGGATTCGGAAGGTTCAGTGGCCCAGAGGAGGACAATGCAGACATAAGACACTTAAGACATGGCTTCTTAAGAGGCCAAGATGAGAACAGACCTTCCTGAAGACAGAAAGAAAGGAGAGGTCCCTGCTGGGTATGTGGAAAGGCAGACAATAAAAGTCTGGCGCTGGCTGAGGAAGGAAGCCATTTTTACACAAGCATTCAGGAGGAGGAAGGGAGCTGCAGCAGCTGTGAGCACATGGTCCTGAAAAAAGGATGATCCCTGAATACTGAAACTACAGAAACAGACAAGGTAAAATGAATGCAACTGAAAAGATTTGGGTAGCCTCTTTTTTATTTCCATCTTAAGAGACAAGTATAGTGCCAGGGGAAAAGGTTGCACATTTATTTCAATTTACCTTTGCTCAATCTGCTATGTTTGCCTATGTAGCGGGCTCTATAAATTTATTAAACTTCATTTTAAATATAGTTAATCTGATCTCTGTAAACCACATGAAGCCGAGTTCAGTCCACATCAGAAGCGTGAAAGGGGGAGGCAGCTGATAAACCCTACTTGCCTAGAGAGACTGGTCCATCCTCTACAAATTTGGAGAGGGTGACAAACAGTGCAATCCTGAGCAGAGTTGCTCCAGCCTAAGCCCATTGAAATGGAGTAACTCTTCTTAGGATTGCACTGAAAATTGATGCTAAGGTATTTTCAGAGACTAAACGCAAGAGGAGCCTAGGTACAGATCCTTGGGCTGGATAAAAAAAAATGATGGGCAATGTACTGGAACAGTATACCCTGCAAAAAGTGGGGAGTGGAGGAAGAGGGGTCTAGTGACTGGCAACTCGAACTAGCTGAGTAACTTCCTCATTCCACATAGTGCAGAAATAGGGTTTGGTGAGTCCTATCTCACCACTAGGGGGTCTGGATCTCTCACTATAGCAAAAGACATCCTGGATCAGGCCTCAGTTTCCTGCTGCTACTCAACAGGGTGGTGAGAAAAATGGGAGGGCTGTGATTCAGCATCAGGCCAATCTGCAGTATCACTTCCAGCTCAAAACTGGAAATGATGTCATCTTGCTGGCACAATACTCTAGGACTGATCATAGAATTTTGGGTGAATCCTAGATTGGATTGCCAAGTCCCCTTGCCCTCCAACCGGGACAGGGGGAGCCCCAGCACTTACCTGTATTTTCTTCTCTGTTCTACTTCCAGGAGTGACATCATGGTGCAAGTCCCAGAAGTGTTCCCAGGCTTCGAGTTGTACTGATTTGGACCCCCAAATGGGTTTAATCGGCCCAGCACAAAGCCTGGGAGCACTCCTCGGAGTGACGTCATTGCACCATGTCAGGAGTTGGCCCCAAGAGGCCGTGCCTATTCCCCCACTGGCCAGGTGAATAATGGCAGGGAAAGGAGGTCGGGAGTGTGGGATCCACCACCCACACCAGGAGAATGGTAACCCTAATCCTAGAGCATCGTGCCAATGCCACTTCTGGTTTCAAACCAGAAATGATGTTGTGCATTGGCATGACACCAAATAAATTGTCCCTGCCCTCATCCAATTTTCCTGGCATGGTGTCAGCAATGGTTGGCAACCTTACTCCCCACATACCCACTAAAGGAAATAATTTGTTTCTTTGCAAGCTCCCAATAATCATTGTCACCCAACAATCCAGTCATCTTCCTGGCTGGTTTCCTGCTTCTCATATATTTAAAAACACGTCTTCTTGATGTAATGTGACTACTTCTCAAAAATCTGTTCACAGCTCTGAAGTATAACAGAAAAATATAGCTTTGCAGAAATATCACTGTGTAGATTTATCATCATCATCATCATCATCTGTTTATCACAAATTATTAATGACCTTGGTGTTTCAGATATTTATCACCTCCTTTTGTACAAGAGTAACTTCAATAAATTTGATAGTTTCACCGCAATTAAATGGATCCTAAGGACTTTGGTAGTGAACCTGGATGAAAAGACTTTGGCCAAATTTCCAACCATTTGCTACATTTCTAAACAGGTAGTTACCAGCCGCAGCCAGCAGCCAACCACAAAGGCTCAGACCCACACTCCCATACTGCCGCAACACTCACTGTTTGACGTTGAAATGTGTTCTCTACTCAACATAGCCTACCTTACAGAGATACTGTGAAGATAAAACGGGAAATGGAGTATCGCATATGCCACTACAAGTTTCTTGGCGGAAGGGTGGGATAAAAACATACTATATAGATAGCACTTCTTACCCTGCCTTCACCATATAGAAATTTGTACATGCACTCAATATAGACTTGTAAGAATAAAAGATTTTTTTCTCTGTTTTATATCACTTGTGTAGCAACTGCAAGCTTTAAAGAACTACACCACATGAGTATTTTGTAGAAAGATAAATTAGCTCTTTGGAACGGTGACAAGTTGTATTGACGATAGAATTCTTCACTCCCACATCTGAAACCAAGTCTTTTCTATCATGTCCCTTGATGCTAGAATTGCCAGAGTCAATATTATTAGACACCAACAGCATGTAATTAAATGTATACATTAGTGTATATTTTTGATTAATGCATAATGAAAGTGATACGGGTGTATTAGGTACCTTGCAGATTTTTCGTAAGCAAATCCGACAGCTTTGTGTGGCCAAGGAGTTTAAAATCTAGATGGAATAATTAGCGGAGGTATTAAGGTGTGAAAATGCTTACTTTGGAGCAGAACATTAACACGGGGTCAAATGTCGCATAGCATGCTGATCAAAATAGCGTACAGACAGCAACTCAAATGTGACCATTTTGACATTTTCCAAAACAGCTACTCAAGTGACAGGAGGATTTCAAACTCAGCAAGATTTAACTCATCTGACCTCTGTAAGAACAATGTGAAATAGATTATACAAATATCCACTATCTGAAGCCACATTCCAACTTGCCTAAAGGTAGCACAATGTCAACCTCCCCCCCCCCCCCCGCAAAGCCCATTTTGATGTGAGTTACCTGCCCTGGGTTCAAAGCTGTTGTAAAGTATGGGGGGAACCTGCTTCCACAAAGCATTGTTGTGCGATCTCTGTACTTTCTAGGGTTTCACTTAGAGTTCACTTAGCAAGGGATGGTGCAGGAGGGAAGAGCAGAGGCTACAGAAGGATAGGTCCATAGGTGGCTGAGAGGGTGATGTATACCCCCCTTCTTCCACTATCCAGGGGACAATCCCAAGCCTGCTTGTGCCCAGGACCCCTCCCGCAGATACTTGTGCTCAGAGCTCCGCCGCTGCCATGGTGGAACCTAACACTATTGTTTGTTAATTTCTTTACAATTTCTGGTTCACAGTTAAAATGAAAATTATTATGATTTGTAATGATTTTTAAATCAACATGGCATCTACAACTAAGGAAATCAAACTTCTAGACCACATGTTGATAACAGTATTCTAGTTGAGCAGACAGAATGTACGATTTGCCAACATAAAGGTAACCAAATAATTCAAAGTTAAAATGGAGCAAATGATGGCATCTATTATGCATACATAGATATCACAAACTTGCAGTGAAATCCTAAATAGAGTTACTCCAGTTTAAGCCCATTGATTTCAATGGGCTTAGCTGGAGTAACTCTCCTTAGGATTTTGTTGTTGGCGATGCTGCTGCTATTCTTTAGCAAACTAACCATCACAGCCAGCTTCTCATCAACCGTATGATTCTAATATAGCAAAAGAACAGGGAGCAGTTGGGCCCATCAACAGGTTCAGCAAGTCCTGACAAAGCTGCGGAAAAAAAATCAGTAAGCTTTACTGCAAATAAATAAAACTGGAGCCTTTTCCGAGATGGAAGTGAAAAGGGTAAATTGACAAAACCATCAAATATCAAGTGATAAAAGCTGTGACAGAATTAGGGAACACGAAAGTTCTCACCTATATCAAGAAGTGATTGCTACTAAACTGCACTGATTTATCACCTCAAATGCCTTATGGAGCTGTGCAGACATGTCAGCCTATGGCCAAGCTTTAAGGAAGGGGACACAAATAATTCACCCATTTAAACCTTGACTGACCTCGCTCTTCTCAAAGAACTAAGCCTTGGTATCAATACTATGTTGGACTATAACTTTATTTTAGGGCCCAGGCACAAGGACAGGACATGCTCTTGATGCTTGGAAATGACACTGGGGAAGCAATCAAGCACACACATGGAAAGCACTTCAATACTGGATTATGAAAGCAAACACTGAGATGTCATGTGTTGCTTATCGAGTGTACATCTAGAGATACCTTCCTGTTGAACTGCAAAATAAGTTGTCTCGCCATCTATGTAATTATGATTTGCAAGGTACAGAACAAGGTATCATTTGGTTTCATCATTTCAGAACTTCTGTTCTTTAACTGAAGGAGAGGAAGCATGGACACTGTATCTAGGATTCATCATTAGACATGGACACGAACAGAAAAAAATGAACATCGTGTTCGTTGTTCGTTGCCATCCACGAACAATGAAATTGACGAACATGACCTGTTCACGAACATGTTTGTTGTTCGTGGGGGCCAGCAGGCTCTCCTCCAGCCATCAAGATCCCTACCACACCACTCCCAGAAACCCTACCTGAACAGGCAGCAGGAAATGTACCAATAATAAATAATAGCTTGGCCCCCAGAGCCTGGCAGCAGCCCTGGAACCTGAAGGAGTAGATCCCTACTTCACCACTCCCAGAAACCCTACCTGAGCAGGCAGCAGGAAAGGTACCGGTAATAAATAATAGCTTGGCCCAGAGCCTGGCAGCAGCCCTGGAACTTGAAGAGGTAGATCTCTATCCCACCACACACAAAGAAAATTCAAGCTCCAATGCACTCTCCCTGTCTCTCAAAATGCCAACAGCAACTGTCTCATCCTCACTGTCTGCAAAACCAGAGCTGAGAGCCCCTCTCCCCGCTGCTCTTTGCTCCCTTGTTGTAACAAATTTGGAGCTCCACACTTGAAAGGAAGACCTGCCTATCATGTTAAACTGGACTTAGATTGAGGATTCCAGGTCAACAGCAGGAGTTCAGACAGAGTTCAGGCAGTCCCTGCCTCCAGTTGCCAAGGGAATTGATTGCAGGTGCCAGACTGTCTGGCTTGACCAACAGCAACAAACAGCAATGAACTAGGCTTGCAACAACCACCTGTTCATTTAGAATGGGGCCTCACGAACAGCTCGTTCGCGAACAGTAGATTGGGCTATTCATGGCTTTTTTTTTGTTCATATTGCTGTTCGTGCCCATCTCTATTCATCATCACAGAAATCTCAAGAGATGCCTGCAACAGTATATGTAGGAACTAACTAGAAATCATGAATTGATTGACTAATTCAGTATATCCTGATGGCACATGTGTTTTGCACGGCTATTGTTTCACAGTATTGCCAGATATCAATCTGCAAAGATTAGCACAAAAAATGCATTTTTTTGTTTCCAAAAAGAAAGCCTTTTCCTCATTCTGGATTGCAGATGACATTAAGAACAACACGATTTCAACAATCATGAAAAAATTCTTTCCATAGAATGCGTATTTCACTATCTAGTACATTAAGATGCTCCTGTAATATATCTGCCATTAATAAGTTGTAGAAAGACGTAGGGTTGGATCCTATCAGCTTTTCCACAGGTGAAAGAGGAAGGAAGTGCCTCCTTTGATCACCAAAAAAAGGCTGTTCTGGGGACTGAGGGGCCCATGTGGACAAAAGCCAAATTGCATGGGGGCTGCAATGAAAAGGGAACTCAGGAGAGATCAAGAAGAAAAACTGGTAGGATCTAACCAGGGATCCAAGGTACCTGCCAGTGGTGGGCAATCTCCCAGCAGTTGACTGGCGGGAGGTGCTCAGTCACCCGGAGATTGTCCGCTAGCAGCAGGCACCCCGAGAACACACATGGCATGCATGCTCCCAGCAGATGCAACGATGTCACGTCCTAAAGTGACGTCATTGTGCAAGTGCTGGGAGCACACACAAGACACACAGAAGGCACAAGGTAAGTGCCAGGTCCCCCTCTCCCACCAGGAGGGCATAGGGACCTGGCAATCCTAGATCCAACCCATGCATTTATAGGACTACTATATATTTCTAGCTGCAGTTCTCACCTTCAAGGTGTTAGTGAATAATAATAATAATATTCGATTTATACACCGCCATTCAGGACAACACCTACTCAGAGTGGTTTACAAAGTGTGTTATTATTATCCTCATGACAATCACCCTGTGAGGTGGGTGGGGCTGAGAGCTCTGAGAGAGCTGTGACTGACTCAAGGTCATCCAGCTGGCTACAAGCAGAGGAGTGGGGAATCAAACCCAGTTCTCCAGTTTAGAGTCCTGCCGCTCTTAACCGCTACACCAAACTGGCTCTCTGAAGTGTCACCTCATATTCAATTATACAGTGATGTGAAGAAAGCAGAAACAAAAGATGACAAAGTGAGGCCTGTGAGGCAATGAAGGGAGGCCTGGATCAGTTCACGGCTGTTCATTCCTTGCCAGTCATCATGAACAGGAGATCTCAAAGCTGCAGACCTGGCTGCCATCCATTTTTTCCGTACTTGGAGAATGCAGCTACATAGTTTGATATAATGGAGCTTCTCTGGCTTTTCAGAAACAGATCAAAACTCATCCCGCCATCAATAAGGAGTTATTGATGAATAAATGCTTAGTGAATACCCTCAGCCCAGGGAACCATATCAACAGTCACTCTTGTGAGATTATTCAACAACTTTCTAGAATAAAAATGTCTTTGTCCTGCTCCCAATTCCTGAAAAGCTGGAGGAATTCCGTAGTGGGGATATGCAGAAAGAGTCCTCCAACAAGCAGCCCACAAACTAACTTCATATGGCATGGTTTCCTTTCGTGAGACCTCACCCTCATACAATTTGAATCAAACTCTGTCTGTCAAATGAACATGTGGAGTGGATATATGTGTATATCAGAAAGACAGCCTGACTGAAAACTAAATTGTTACAGAAACATATAGCTGGGACAAGCACCTGATCAGCATATAAAGGGAAATAGTAATTTGCAATCTCAGTTGGTTTGACGCAAGTAACATTACTCCACGCAACCATGAAGAAACAGACTCCACACACAGATGCAAGATGCTATCACCGTCAACGGTTGCCTGAAAATTGTGGTTCATATTGTTGAGTCTGATGTTGTAGCAGTAGCTGTTTCGTTCTTTCAGCAGTTTCCCACAGAGCTTTGGTATTGGAAAATGGAGACGCAGCTGCCCACGATGGTCCCATGAAAAAGACAAATGCTGCTCTTTCAGACATTCGTTGACTGTAACGTGGCTGTTTCTTTGCTGGAATAGGTACATTTCCCCAGATATCGCAGACGTAACTGACTTAGCACATTAAAGGGCAGTAAGTGTAAGCAATGTTTAGGTGAGACCAAATGTGTGTACTAAATAGAAGTACATTCACTGTTGCAATTGTACATCAGCAAATGGAGAGTGGGAAGTGTTTTCTAAGAAAAGATCAACGGATCAAAGCCCACGCATCACAGATAACTTGCAACTAGAGATCAGCCAATGGTTCAGCTTGCGAGCTGTCTGCCAGTGCTGATCAGCAGAGCTGAACGTGTGAAAAACGTGCCATTTGTATTTGAACAGCTGGCATACATTGTTGATCATGCGAAAAAAAACACACATTCTCATGCAGATTTCCCTCTGGCACCTCCGCTACCCCTGCCCATCCCTACATTCCAAGGCTGAAGGCCGATGGTGTCCTCATCACCACTACGAGGCCCCCATTCTAAAGTCATTGTAAAATGACTTTAGGCCCTGGGCTCCTGCTTGATGGAGCAGTGGGAGCAAAATGCAGGGTGCGTGTTGGCGAGACTGGCATGAGTCAATGCTACAGGAATTCCCCAAATATCTGTGGTCAAAACCATAGAGATTTTGGGAATTCCTAGAGCATTGCTGATGCCATAATGTCACTTGGGGTACAAACCTGGAAGTGACATCAGGGCATTGCAAACACCAGTTCCCACAGTCCCCTCCAATGCTTCCAGGGGCAGCCAGCCAAAAGCTAGCAACCCTATTGTATATAGAGAGCCAGTTTGATGTAGTGGTTAAGAGCATGGAACTCTAATCTGGAGAGCCAGGTTTGATTCCCCACTCCTCCACTTGAAGCCAGCTGGGTGACCTTGGGTCAGTCACAGCTTCTCAGAGCTCTTTCAACCTCACCTTCCTCACAGGGTGATTGTTGTGAGGATAATAATAACACACTTTGTAAACTGCTCTGAGTGGGCGTTAAGTTGTCCTTAAGGACAAAATATGGATTTTGTTTGTTTGTTTGTTTGTTTGGTGGGTTGGTGGGTTGGGGTTGTTGGTGCTGGTGTTGTTGTATTCACCATGGATAATAGCCATTGATGTTCCTATCCTCTATAAATCTGTCTAATCCCTCCTGAAGTCACCTTCCCAATTTGAAAAGCCTGTGCAAGGTGAATGTAATTTTTTAAACAAATAATTTGCATGCCCCTAAAGTGTGCTTTGCCAGCCAATAAACACTAAGCAGTTAACACACCAACAGGTATTCTACACTAGGCTTGAAAGTAGTTCCTCCATCCTAAGAAGGCTTCCCACAACTTGGTTGTGCTAGAGATAATCCATCCCATTGTCACCAATGTATTGAACTGGTGCTAATTTGATTAAAAGTTGCACTGAGGGTCAAGCCTCAAGGTCCAGCTGGACGTGACGGTGTCCTTATGGCCACCATGAGGATGCCATGGCCATTTTGAAGGGCCAAGAGCAAGAGGTTTCCTGCCATAGCTACCTGGCAAGCCTAATATCCAGCAACAGCAAACCTTTCGAATGCAGTGCTAGGAGGCAACATCGGAGGGGGACTTGGCCTCTATACTCTGTTAGCCTTCCAGGGCAACTGGTTGTCCACTGCGTAGAACCGGATGCTGGACTAGACGGACAACTAGTCTGATCCCGCAGGCTCTTCTGGTGCTCATATGAAGAATGGAGCCCTAAACAAAGTTCATGGCATGGAAATAGATACAATCGGGCTCACAAGGAATGACTATCACAGTCACTCTCGGCTTCGCCAGCCACTTTCCAAGATGCTAAGCAGCAGCTGTGTTTTACTCCAATCAGTCCTAAGTGCTGACGAACAGGCACTTCTCTAATCTAATAAGTGGTTGTTCTCTAGCTGAGTATGTTAGTTTGTATCACCTGCTGTGCCAACATGGCACAGCCCCAAAGAGCCCTCTAACAGGGAGGCACTAGAAAACGCAATGCTTCTTTCCAAGTCACTAGTGATCTGAAGACCTATCAAGGACTTGTTAAAAGCCCTTATTTTAAATTACATACAAAAGATTTTGCAGAGAAATGTAATTCAGAAACAGAATTTGAACTGGTGCACAAGATGGTGGGAATGAAGGAAACCACATGGGGGGAATGTTCGCCTCCAAGCCTCTGTGATATAACACTAAAAGCACTTAAGCTTTATGTACCTCTATTGGAGTTTTTTGTGTGCAAAGCTAATCTTGTCGCACTGTGCCTGGCTTTAGAACTCTGGGAGGATGAGAATGCACCTATAGACAGCTTGAGATGTTGACAAAGTTTCCTTCCGCGAGAAAGCTTACTGATAAATATTTCTTTTTCTCAGCAAGGGAACTCTAGTATCTCCATCACTTCAAATCCAGCTTCTCGCCTCTTTCAAGAAAAAAAAAACTACATTGAACAGTTGCACGTTAAATTACCCACCATCTACAAGCAACTCTTACCTAAATATTTTAAATCCAAGCAACGTCCACCTTCCACAGCAGAAAAAGATGAAGGAACTGAAGATCAAATGAATGATATTCACAGCAAGGGTAGAGAAAACAGGGTGGAAAGTTGAGTTTGTGAAAAAGCTTTCTGACTCTGCCTTTATCGTTTCAGAGTCTTCTCAATCACCGGATCAAAAGGAGGCCAAGGATGAACAGATAGCCGAAGGGATTTTGTAAACCTTTAAAAAAAAATCTACTTATGGGGAAAAGGGGGAACTCACAGTTCATTATGCCACTCAATTTGCTTGGACTCAGAACTTGGGAGAGCCAGGCTATGTAGTCTAGAAATATACCTAATTTTACCTGCTGAGCAAATTTGCTTGTTTAACTTGTCTATTTGGTAATCTTACTTGTAAATTTGTTTGTAATGTGACAGTCCCATTGAACATTAAAACCATAGAATTAAACACGGAACACATATTCAGGACGCAGTATCACATTTCACCTTCAAACACCCACTTGACTCCTGTGCCCATCTTCAAGAACATCAACAAAGTTGTAACAAACAACACAAAAAGTGATATCAGACAAAAGCTGAAGCACCGAATTGCACATTGGTGTGCATGTTCAGGCAACATGCTGCTCTTGGACAATGAAGCCCAGCATGACGCCCACACACCGATTCTCAAGGCACTACTCGTGGGAACAGAACATTTACAAGTGAACACACAAACACTGTGCTGCTTTCTGCTACAGAGCTGCTGTAGCATAGTGGTTAAGTGGTCAGGCTACAAATCAGCACTCTGCTGGTTCGAATCCCTCTACTGCCATGAGCTCAGCAGGTGGTCTTGGATCAGCCACTCCTCTCAGCCCCAGCTGCATTGTAATGATAATATCAATAATACCAACAATATTTGATTTATATACCACCCTTCAGGACAACTTCATGCCCACTCAGAGCAGTTTACAAAGTATGCTGTTATCCCCACAACAATCACCCTGTGAAGTGAGTTGGGCTGAGAGAGCTCTGGAAGAGCTGTGACTGACCCAAGGTCTCCCGGTGGAGTAGTGGGGAATCAAACCAGGTTCTCCAGATTAGAGTCCCATGCTCCTAATCACTACACAGTGACCTTAGAGACCTCAGTGCTTGATATTTTGTGGTTGGCTCTACCTCCTGCAACAGCCATTTTCTGGCTCCGCCCACCACCCTGTGTCAGAATACCAAAGGTGCTTCCAGGCTCAAAAAGTTTGGGGATGCCTGCGCTATCGGTTCTGTGGTGCGACTTCCATGTGGCCACAGAAGCAATGTAACTTCACAAATGGAGCCAACTGAGGCTCCTTGGAGTATGTGGAAGAGGAGAAAATAGCACAACAGTCGTCTCTGCCCACATGCCCTGGTCACAAGGAGAAACAGGCTTGCACATTGGGTTGCCAGCTCAGGACAGGGAAATCCCTGGAGATCTGTGGGGGGAGCTCAACAGAGATGAGATGCCATAGAGTTTACCTGCCATTTTCTCCATGGGGGAAGGTGTCAGGAACGGGGGTGGGCTCACAGGCACAAATGTAAAGCACACATGGATCCCTGCATGCCCAATAATGACATCATTCTTGGCACAACCTGTCACTTCTGGATTGGCCAGGGCCAGTTTTTTCAAAAATGGTGCAAAAAATTGCATGGTGGGCTGGTTTCTAAAGAATCGGCCGCTGGAATGACCCATTACTTCCAGGTAGTGCCAAAAATGACATCAATGCCAGGGGATTTGAAGGCACACAGGCGAGCAAGTACCCATGGCTCTCTGTGTCCCCCACACTCCATGGTTTAGGGATGGACGAACTTGGCAACCCTGCCAGTTCCCATTAAAAAAAAATCTGTGCCAGTATTATTACAAACTGACTCTTCAGTTATATTAGTACTATTACTGGTAGCTCAAAGAAGCCCTCATGTATAACTTATATATAAAAAATGGCCATAATGAGAACACATGGCCATTAGAACAGTGTTATAAATACCTCCTCTAGAGTGGATTTGCATGGTACGTTGTTTCCAGGAACATATCCACAGCATTACAGGAGGTATTACTTGTGCTCCATAAAAATGAACACATGCAAAAACAAATGTTGCTTAGGCTTCAGTGTTCTAAATGAGAGTGCAAATGATAGGAATCATAACAGATGCTCCCACTTCCTACACAAAAGGTGTCACTGTAGGTACAATGGCATATGCTACTGTTAGCGGTGGCACAACCCCCCCCCCCCTCTCTCTCTGTAGTACAAATGATCTGGACAAAACACGAAATAATCAGAGCAATCGATTCTTTAACAACACCCTCTTTAGTTATTGTAAATTTCACTTCTCAGGCTTAAATCCCATCCCACCGAAATTTGTAACTTGACTTTCCCCCCTATTTTATGTGCCCTGTTTCCAAATCTTTACAAATCTACACAACGGCTGCTGATTCAAAGTACTTTTTATATACAAATAAAATACCTATCATTTAATTTGCCTGCAGTACACCGAAGCAATGATTAACACTAAATTGCTAAGGGAAGATTGAAATGCTGGCTTTCAGCGCACAGATGTCACAACAGTCGGAAGCTAACAAAAAGGCTGGCTGGTTTTAAACATGCTTCTTAGCATTCAGGCTAACAGATGAACGCAGTGTGCAGTGTGCAAGCACAGAAACAGAGTAGAACGGCACTAATCTCATTCCATTAAGTGAGCTGCCTTCCCAGGATCACCTCCTTGGTCACTGTTACATTGTGGACCTTGCATATAATTTCTACTATGCTTCCTTGTCTATAATTAAGCCCACATATGGAGGTCATTATAAGATTGAACTTCCCTTTTAGAATTTATTTCCTACCAGGTCCCTAAAAGAGGCTATTCAGTATACAAAATGGAAGGATCAGTGTATTCTTTTGTCCAGATCCTTGCAAGCCTATTATTAATCCCTTGCTTGGGCCCTATCAGCTCTCTTCACCCATCTATCGGGATGCACTGTGCGTACACTGCAGCAAGTGCTGAATCTCCACTACCCTGCTGGTTAACAAGAAAAGGGGAAGGTATGTTCAAAGCAAGATACGTGCAAGCACCTCTGACAATTTTACTTATTATTTAAAGCATTTTTATGCCGTCTTCCTCCCAGTTCAAGACCCACAAGGTGGCAAATAGTTAACAGCCGTTTCTACATGTTCCCCCCTTCCCGAAAAATGGCACAAAACTTACGGAACGGTGCACATTCATAGCGCAATTTTCTATCATGAATTCGCTTCGTGGCGTGTTTTCTGACATCATCATGCCATGAAGCAGTCATGTCAGGAAATCGCGCCATGAAGGTGTGTCGTTCTGTAAGTTTTGCGCCATTTTGAGGGAGAGAGAGAAGACCTGTGGAAATGGCCAATGTTAAAAGCATTTTAAAATGCATAGATATAAAACAAAACAATTCAGCAAAGCAGTTTCAGGTAGGTAGCCAGATAGGTCTGAAGTAGAACAGCAGGATTTGAGTCCAGTGGCACCTTAGATACTATGATATATTGCTACTATTGCTTTAAGGAGAACACAGGCTCAACAGAGACCAACAAGATTTTTAGGGTATAAGTTTTCAAGAGTCGAAGTTCCCTTCTTCATATTCAGAGAGGAGCTTCTGTATCCCAGTCAGAAGTTGGGTCGAGTGAAACAAAAAAGGGACTCAGGATGTAAAGGTATAATGTATCTTGATTAGAACAGAAATTAGCATCTGCACTGAGATAAGAATCCCATGTTTCTATTTAGCCCTGGGCGTTTCATTTCTGAACTTGTAAATTAACTCATGTTCTGCAATCTCATGTTGTAATCTGCCTTGAAGCTTCGTTGTCTGAGGACACTACTTTTAGGGCAGCAATGAAATGTCCTGGAAGAGTAAAATGTTCTCCCACTGGATTTTGAGTGTTGTAATTTTTAATGTCAGATTTATGTCCATTATTCTTTTGTGTAAGGACTGACCTCACCTGTTTGTCCAATGCAGAGAGTGGAAGGACCTTACCAACACTTGTTAGCCATTCCTTCACTCACAGCATGAATACGAGTCTCTCTACATGCCTAGGTGCACGTTCGTCAAGTGTAGGGAGACGCAATGTTAGCTGGGAAGTGCAGTTTTAAAAGGCAGCACCAAAGGAGATGGCACCTCAGAGGGTTTGTTAATTTCATCGTCACCTCCCAGAAGGCTCTGTCAATTTCAGCTCTCCAGTCTAAAACTATATAGGATCACAACCAAAAGGTAGCAAGGAATGGAAATGGGCTGGAGCTGCCTTCCAGAGGGAAACTTCAGCCCATTGTAACCCTGGAGAGGTTATAATAGGCTGAAGTTTCCCTCCTGGCATTTCACAGCCTTTCACACAGCTCCAGTGTATAGCAAAGCTTTTGCCCTGCCACTGACTCTGTCTTTTAAAACTACCCTTCCCGGCTACTATTGCATCTCCTGACACATGTTTGACATGTGTCAGATGTCTCCTGTAGAGAGACTCTACATTTGCAACATTTGTGGGGAGAGCAAGTACTACTCACTACTACTCCTTGTACCAAAAAAGAACTCTCATCCCTAAGCTAACTCTCTGCACAGTATTACCCTGGAAGTCTATGTTTCTTGTGGATTTGACTTCAAGTCTTGTTACAGGTGAGCCTGATCTCTTTAGATCTCAGAAGCTAAGCAAGGTCAGTTTTGATTAGTAATTGGATGGGAGACCTCCAAGGAAGACGAGGGTTGCAGAGACAAGCAATGGCAAACCACCTCTCTTAGGGCCAAGCTACAAGTGACGAATGACACTTAAACGGCAAGTGAACTGATTCACATGTATTCCTCCCTGTTCACTTGTGCTCCACTTGCGCTCCACTTGATCACGTAGCGCAAGTGAACAGGGAGGAATACATGTGAATCAGTTCACTTGCTGTTCAAGTGTCATTCATCAATTGTAGCTTGGCTCTCAGTGTTTTGCCATGAAAACCCCACCAGGGGTCACCATAAGTCAGCTATGACTTTAGGGCACTCCACCACACACCTTCTTCGCACTGCTTAAGTCCCCTGGTGTGTTTTTAAAAAAAAATTATATAGTCCCTGACACTTATCCCAGTTTTGTCAGCACCTTCTCAAACAGTGAATCTAATCTTCTCCAAACTCTGAGCACAATTCACTCAGCCCACGGAATATTTCTTAGAAAGGGGAGAAAGGTACGTAAAGAGCTCTAATGGAACAATCTTTCTTCCCTCCTGAGGTGACCATTTGTGTTGAAATCCTGCTCCCTTTGAAGTCAATGAAGAAAGAAGAAAGTAGGCCCTGCTTTTTGCAGCCCGCACAGCAGGTTCACATGCTCGTGTCAACATGCAGCCCACCTGGAATACTTTGGATCAGGAGCCAACTACAAGTTTTTTAAAAAGCCTTCTGATCTGTAACACAGTTGCACAGAGACTCGCTAAATATGGTGCACCATCTTTTCCTAACTTCTAAACAGTCTCAGGAAATGAATGCCACTTGAGAGTCTTCTCAACCTGCTCAAACACTTAATTGCATCGATTTCCACATCACATTTCTCTACTTGTTCATCGCTATGAGAGGAATGAACCAGAGAATAAATAAAATGTGTAAAAATCTTCTGTGTAATAACCAGCCTTGACTACACATGCTACATTTATTCATTTTACGCACGTGATTCCAGAATGGAATCTTTAAGTCATAATATAGAGAGGATATTCTTGTTTTCTCCTTTTGGCCACTTAAATGATCTCTCAAGACCTGGAAAGTGAAATATCCACTCTTAGCACCAACTGTGGTAAAGAACAAAAAAAGTTAATCCTCTAGATGTGTAATATTTAACATCAGTAGCAAGAATGAAATATAAATGGCTGACAATTGTTGTCCTGGAACAACTTCTACTCCAGATGAGTACCATTTACATATTCAAGATCATTCCGAAATAAATGGTTTCATTATTGGGACCCAAATTTCTTCGCAATAATGGGAGCCACAAAGGTAACAAATTAGTTGCAGTGAGTCCTAAGTAGAGATGGGCACGAAGAGCAATACAAACTAAAAAAAGCCACGAACAGTCCAATCTTCTGTTCGCGAACAAGCTGTTTGTGAGGCCCCATTCTAAACAAACAGGTGGTCGTTGCAAGTCTCGTCTGTTGCTGTTTGTCTTGCTGTTCATCAAGCCAGACAATCTGGCACCTGCAATCAATTCCCTTGGCAACCGGAGGCAAGGATTGTCTGAACTCTGTCTGAACTCCTGATGTTGCCCTGGAAACCCCAATCTAAGCCCAATTTAGCTTGGTAGGCAGGTCTTCCTTTCAAGTGTGGAGCTCCAAATTTGTTACAAGGAAGCAAAGAGCAGGGGGGAGGGGGGCTCCCAGCTCTGGTTTTGCAGACAGTGAGGGAGAGACACTTGCTGTTGGCATTTTGAGAGAGAGACAGGGAGAGTGCATTGGAGCTTCAATTTTCTTTGTGTGTGGTGGGATAGGGATCTACCTCTTCAAGTTCCAGGGCTGCTGCCAGGCTCTGGGCCAAGCTATTATTTATTATTGGTACATTTCCTGCTGCCTGCTCACATAGGGTTTCTGGGACTGGTGTGGTAGGGATCTTGATGGCTGGAGGAGAGTCTGATGGCCCCCTCGAACAAGGAACAACGAACATGTTTGTGACAGGATCGTGTTCATCAGTGTTCGTTGTTCGTGGATGGCAATGAACAACAAACACCATGTTCATTTTTTTTCTGTTCATGCCCATGTCTAGTCCTAAGCACAATTCACTTTCTTCTGATGAGAGAGAAAAGGAGTCTAAGATAACACTTTGTCCTTCTTCTCTGATTTCAAAGCTTTAACTGAAATTGAACTGCCTGTTCTAATGTGGACATTTTATGCACATTCAAAGCCACATCTGCACACCGTTGGAATTTGCCCAGTAGCCATTATTCACCTCCTGGCCGGTCTTGTCCATAGAGGAAAACCCAGTCGCAGATTATTGTCATCGTACAATTGCCCATTGATGTGAGGTATAAGCCAGTAAATATGAATATTGGAAACTCGACAACGAATATTGGTAGGCGGTGGAAGAGAGATGAAAACTGGAGCGGAGCAGAGGGCTAGAGACAGTGATGCTGAGGTTTGAAATCTCAAATGTAGAACTATATTCAACACAGTCTGGCTAACTCATACCCTTCAACATTTCTCAGATGAAGATCGTAACAAACTTGGAACATCTCAAGGGCCCAAGCACACCCTACCCAATTATACAACGCTGAATGTTATCTTGTCTGCTATGTTCATTAACTCTACAGTAACATGTCCTACATACTTTTAAATCCCAATAAGTGCTTTTCCTTAATAGTTTAACTTAAAAACATAATGGTCCTACAAGCTGCTCAAAAAGAGCCTTGAGGAAGAAATTTGAGGATCAATCAGAGTCCTTCAGATTCTGTATACAGTTTCAACACAGCCCGCCCATCCCGCATCTCTGTTGTATAATTATTCCTCACCTTCGTCACAACAGTAACAACAACAGTGTGTTTATATACCACTTTTCTAGACAGCGGTGGTAAAAGTCAGTGTTATTATAACCCCACAATACAGCTGGGGAGCTGGGGCTGAGAGGAGTGGCTTATCCAAGGCCACCTACTGAGCTCATAGCAGCAGTGCGATTCAAATCAGCAGAGTGCTGATTCACAAGCAGCCACTTAAGCACTACGCTTATATTCACAAGGAATACAAAGGTCCATTGCATCACACAGATGTCAGTTGGGTTAGTTAAGCTGTCTGCTTTAGTTTACTGCCAATCATTACTGTAGGGGTTTTTTTTTTCCAACGCAGGTTGCTCACAACCTGTAATGAAGCTAAATCAATAGATTCTTGCTTCCCTAACACAACATCTCAAACTCGCTGTCTTACAACAAGTACACATGTCTTAATCAATAATGGGTCCTTAGGAGGACATATTAATATTGAATGATTGCATTTACACATATTTCTTTTTGAAAAGGCATACATTTTTAAACACTTTCACTCACAAATGTTTACAACATCTCTGTGGGGCAGCAAACCACCAATGTGGCACCTATAGGCGGGATGACATCTGCCACTGTTTTTCCGAGCATCCATTCAGAGCCAAGCTACAAGTGACGAATGACACTTGAACGGCAAGTGAACAGACTCACGCGTATTCCTCCCTGTTCACTTACGCTCCACTTGCACAAGTGAGCCCAAGTAGAGCTCAAGTGAATAGGGAGGAATACACGTGAGTCTGCTCACTTGCCGTTCAAGTGTCATTCGTCACTTGTAGCTTGGCCCTCAGTGCTCTGCTTCTTGACCCATTACGCAGACATTCTCAGAACGAGTTCACCACTCCTCTTTTTTATTCTCCATCTGCTTTCTCAGATAGGTCAGGCTAAGAGGCAGCAACTGGATCAAGGTCACCTAGCAAGCTTTGTGTCCTTGTTTGATATTAAACACAGCACCCCATGGACTCTCATCACTCATGACGAGAGATTAATCATGGCTATTGAGTTTACTGAATTCTTTTAAATAAATATAAAAATGTATTTTTTATAATCCACCTGGTCCCCGAGCCTTGGAAAAGAATACATTAAGTGAAAATAAATTAAAACCAGGTCATCCTTCTATGCTATCATTACATTCCTGGTCAAGTGCGAGGAAACACCCACACACAAACACTTATTGCTCCTGACATGAACAATTAAGTCAGAGGAAAACCACCAGATTTTATGCTTGCCCTTCTCCAAGTCTTTCGCAGTTGCAAGTACGTATGATTGGATCTCCCATCTGCCCACAAAACTGCTGACACACCGCAAGTTGCAGGTGTGGCATCCTTTACACAACTGCACACTCAGGAGATTAATCTCAAAGGGCATTTTCTCTAAATTCCACTGAAGCAGGAGCAAGTCAAATGTGATTAAATAAGACATAAAAGTTCTAGAAAGGAAAAACAGTTGAAAAATCATAGCAGGTGCATCATAGTACATATACATTGAAACGGACAAGAAATTTGAGCTCCATAGTCAAGTATCATTAGCACGTACTTAACTTCAATGAACAAAAGACGTTCAAGTGGGTGGGGCGGGGGAGGAGAGAGACTTGTAGACTGATGCACAAAGGATACAAATGACCTCTAGTGAATGTATCATGGTTATGAGCACAGTGCATGCAGAGGAGTCGTGGGAGAACATAGTAAACTTTTGGGGATCTGGAGTGCCTGTCATCAGATATCAGGCTACAGTGTTGGAGAAAGGGAGAAGGATTGTAGCCCCCCCCCCAACAATAACCCCAAGTGCTGGTGCGAAGATGCCTTATACAGTCATACCACTGGTACACCTAGCTCAGTATTGTACACTTTGATCTGAAGTCTTCCAGGATCTCAGGCAGAGAACAGTCTTCCACAATACTTGCTAATTGTCATCTTTAAGCTCTAGAAGACAGGAATGCACTTGTAACATTAGCATAGCCGCAGCCCCTCTCCCCTATTTCCAAAAACCGTATCCTCAATTACAGCTCATTTACTTTACTGCACAAAATGTAATGGGCTCCATTTAAGGTCTACAGAAATGATCTTCAGTCTTTCCAGGCCTGGGATGCCCTGAGCATTAAATCAATGACCAACAATCACATGACATCAAACTTACATGACTGGACAAGGAGGGGCCACAGTTATGACCTGACCAGCATCAAGGCCAGGACCGTGAGCAGCATCCCAGAAGAAATGGGAACAGGAGTCGCAAGCTCAGCACCCAGGGATGTACCACAAAGGGGCAGAGCCAGGGAAGAATCCTCTCCATCCCTGAGTGACCTTGCCTCACCATCCTGCTGCTCTTCTCCGCATCCATGGAAAGAGAGACAAGAGGCACAGCACACTTACAAGGAGGAAGTCTTTCCCAAAGGCTGCACAATGGCAGCTTTACAGCCGTTCGTAACCTGGTTGGATGCCCTCTTGTTACTAAATTACTATACACGTGGAGGCCTTGTAAGAAGCAAAGGCACCCCTGTGCCAGGAAGGACCAAACACCTGTTTGGGGTCAGTCTATTGCTCATTGTCTTGGGTCGTTCATCAGGGTCAGATTATTCAGGGAGGTAGCTCCAAAGTCCTTGGGAAGAATGGCCGTCCTGTTTAATCAGCCTGAGGTGGGTTAACTTTAGCAGGATGCAGAGTCCGTTTTCTAGCCCTAAGCCCATATTAGAACCAAAATGGGGGTTCAAAATAGGGGTCCCCATGAGGCAAAGTTTCTGGGGGCTACACTCCATGACCAACCTAAGTTCCCAGAGGCAGTCTTGACCAATGGTCTTAACCAATGGGCATATGAGGCACTCAGTGGTGGAACTCAGGACCTCACAATGATGTCACTTTGGGTCAGCTGGAACAAGGGGGGAGTTTTTTAAAGTTTAAATCAACCTTGGCAAAAATGGTCTCATGGCCGGTGGCCCCACCCCCTGATCTCCAGACAGAGGGGAGTTTTGATTGCCCTCTGCGCCACTGCATGGAGGGCAATCTAAACTCCCCTCTGTCTGGAGATCAGGGGTTGGGGCCACCGGCCAAGTGACCATTTTCAAGAGGTGCCGGAACTCCATTCCACTACGTCCCTGCTGAAAAAAAGCCCTATCCAGATCGCACATTGGAGAGAGCCCCAACAACCCCTAGCCCCACCTCCCACCAGATAGGAGGAAAAAGAGAAGATTCCTGCTTCTGTTTCTGCTTTCCCCCTCCATTTGGGGCTCAGGCAGCTGGCCACCACTGCACACACGTATCCAGTCCAGGGCATAGGCATCTGGCTTCCAGTGATGGCAGTTCCTGTCCGTGTTGCATAGAGTGAAGGCTGTTCCTTTCTTGGGCCCAGAACGATCCCAGCAGAGGAGCAATGAGGGTTGCTCCTCTGTAGGATTTTCCTTGGACTTTTGCCCAGGGACCTTGAACCACTAAGACCACCCCTGTTCCCAACTCAAATGTGCCTGGGCAAAGAAAGAAAGCCTGTATTCAGAAACACAGTTTTTCTGCTTGCTTCACTCCTTCTGTCACAGCAACAGCCTCTACAAATAGAACTGCCTCCACAGCTGAGGAGGGAAGGCTGGAAGCTGTTTTCCACCTACAGAGGCCTGGAGAACCTGCTGTTGCCACTGCACAGGCCAGCTCCCAATCTGCATAGCACTGGTAAATCAGAGTGTGACCAGGGCACAATGGATCTTTACATGAATGGTATCATTTGAATAGCACTGTAAGAAAATGTACTGCAATTCATATCTAACTTATCCTCAGAACAACTGTCTTGAGATCAGCTGGGCCACACGATCAGTCCCAGAGATGGGCACCACAGGGCCCCATTAACCCAATCAAAAGTGGGACCGAAGAAAATTATCCCATTTTTAACCAGAGAGAAAGAGACTAAAGCTGAATCTCCTTGCCTGCTTTGGTCACAAACTGAAAACAGTGTGTGTGTGTCAGGGAGGCAAGAAAACTCCTATTTCTCATGTGATACAAAGTCATCATGTTGTTCCCCAGGAAACACAAAGTCTTCATAATGTGTAGATGGAGCCTAGTTCAATGTATGCAGACACAACCACAAAATGCTGACTCAAAACTAGGAGCCAAATTTTAAGGGGTACACTCCATACAAACCAGAGAATGCCACCTTGGAATAGGAAGGATTTCTAAGTTTGTGCCCAACTGACACTTCGACAAGTTCAAGATTTCAGGGCAGATTCATAACCGCCACTGTTTATCACCTTTTTTGTTGTCTTGTTACATTGTCTCTCCTTCTAAGAGGGAACGCTCCAAGGTAAAGGTCAGGAAATCTAGAAGTATGATGATATTAGTCCCAATATAGAGAACAAGAGGCAGAAGTAGCAGCTCTGTAACCCTGAGAATTTGTGATGCTGCATTCGCTTTAAAGCCAAATAGCCTGGAAATGCAGATTATACATCTTTCCCCCAAAAGAGCATTCTGAACGTGGATCCGTTCCATTAAGCAATGAAAAATGTCAATTTCTCATCAGTCCAAAAAGATGAAACTCCTTATCTCTATTTTTGACCTTTCAAAATGTTTTTGAAGCAGAATTCTCTTTCTGAAGCCCATCTCGTCTAATCAATTTCTGTTAACTACAATGGCTTTAAACTTCAGGGTTTAAAGTTTGCATTTGATAACTTCCTAAAGTGTTCAACCCCTATGGAGAAACTAAGAATGCTGAAGTTATAGATGCTGCTATAGCCTTCTAGGATCAATGCCTGGCACATATATTTTTGGCCAGCTGTTGAAAAAATAAATTAACATCATTTCTATTAATTATAAAAAGGAAACTCTTATCATCGAGCAAAAAACTAATGGAAAATGATTAATAAACATCTCTACTTTGCCGAGGTCTAAAACTTATGGCTACTATGACAACAAAATAGGAGTCCAGCACCCACCTTAAAAAACTAACAAACATTTATTCCAGCATAAGTTTTTGTGAGGCAGTTTACTTTATCAGATGCATGAAGTCTGTACCCATTGAAGTATTTACACTCAAAGCTGCAGACAACAGAAGGGACAGGAGCATAACAAAGAGAAGCCAGTTTAAAATAATATCCGATCAAAAGAGCAATAAAGCCACTTGGAGTGGACTAGACCAATTCCAAGTGTCGATAGTTATGTAAAGAAGAATTAATATAAAATAGGTCTACTATATGGAGGCCCTGACCTGGATAGCTCAGGTTATCTTGTCAGTTCTCAGAAGCTAAGCAGGGTCGGCCTTCGTTAGTAACTGGATGGGAGATCTCCAACGAAGACCAGGGTTGCAGAGGCAGGTAACGGCAAACCACCTCTGTTAGTGTCTTGCCATGAAAACCCCACTGGGGTTGCCATAAGTAAGCACTCTCCACCACCACTGCATGGAGAACCTTGATATGCAGATGTTGATCTATCTATCAAGTACTGAGATATGACTAATTAACTTCTGGAAGGGGTGGGATATAGCACCTGTATTGAGTGAGAAATGCAAGGTCCTTGTTAAAACCTGGCCAAGACATAGTTCTAAAACTTTCTGATGAATGCCGTTCCCCCACGCGATTTCCCCTCCCTTGAATTTACTTGGTAGGAAGGATGACTTGGATGTTCAATTAAAAAGTAGGCAGAGTAATCTTAACATGCCCAGATTTCCAGGCAATTTTCAGGCCTCTCTCTGTCTCAGCCATTCCTGTCCCCCTTCATTGAAGTCTCATTACCCTCTCCACCCTAATTTCTGTTCCATGTCTCAAAACAGGATCTCAGGCAGCCAGGTTCAAATTCTGGGTAATTTTGGGAGAGTCACCCTTCTAGCCTAACCCAACCTCGCAGGGGTGCCATTGTGATGACAAAATGGTGCAAAGGTGTGATAAAAATGTACTAAATAAATAAGTTTTTTTAATTACCTTAAAATCATTTTAAAACTCTTTCTCCAACCCACCTCTCACACCACTCCAACAAAAGACTATTATTTTTATATAGTGTATTTTATGGAAAGCTAGGCAACAAGTTGTATCCACAAGCAAGTTCCAGGGCCATAGAAAATATTGCTTTTATCTTTTATCTCACATCACCCTGCAAATTGCCTGCTCCTGGCCTAATGCAGGATCTCTCTGATGTGGGCTAGCAAAGTCACTGCCTAGAAGGAGCGCTTCTTTGTCTCAGTGTTCCACTTGTAAATAAAAAAAACCTACAAAAAACATTGTAATTCTCCAGTGGTCTGTTGTCCAGAGGGAACCAACCAAGCAAGCCTCAGCCCCTGAAAGTTTTCACCAGTTTAAGAAGTAGGGAGTGCATAGGGTAGCCAAGTCTTCCACTATAGCGGAAGCCTTCACCACAATTCCCCCTCTTTGTCACCATCTCTTCAAAGGCCATCTGGGGGAAATAGTGGGAGGGGTGCCTGCATTGTGCCAGGATACAATGTCACTCTTGGTTGGGGAAAAAATGAAAGTGACATCATGATGTTGGGAGGAGTTTTAGGAGTCACCTAAAAGTCTATGGTTAAACCATAGAGTTTGGAGCAAATCTTATACCAGTGCCCTGTCATGATATCACTTATGGTTTTCAGAAGAAGTCACACCAAGTGCAAATCTCCCTGCCCTTCAGAAACATAGTTGGCTACCCTAAGAGTGCATAACAATGTGGTGGAATGGGATTACCAAGAAACCTTCCTCCTGGAATCGCTTCTTTTTACCTTTCTTTTTCAAGAAAGGTAACTGACCTTCCCAATGTCCAATACCCACCAAATTTGCAGGGGACATAGTCCTCACTTTCCTCTGAAGTCCCCCAAAGTTTCAGAGAGATTGCACCCCAGGAAAGGCATGATCCATGGGTCTCCCTGTTGGCTGTCATTTTCTCTTCACAGTGGCAAAAACGGGACTCTCTGCTGGAAGTACTTTGAAGGGTTAAAGCCAGAAGGAAAGCCAGAAGGAGTTCAGACAGAGTTCAGTCCCTCCCTCCCTCCGGTTGCCAAGGGGATTGATTGCAGCAGGCACCAGACTGGCTTGCCGAACAGCTGCCAAAGGCAACTAACAAGGCTTTTAATGACCACCTGTTCAGTCAGGATGGGGCCTCACGAACAGCTTGTTCAAGAACAGCAGATTAGGCTGTTCGTGGGTTTTAAGTCCAGTGCAAACACACCTACATTCGTTTTGATATAACTGGATTAGCTTTTGGCTGGTCTTGAAGAGTTCATTAAGAAGAAAGCCATACAGAAAGTCCTTAATTATTAAATGATTCAAAGGGAAAATAGACAATTTTGCCACAGGAAGTCACTTGCAAAGTACAAATAGTTGTGGGACTGTCAACTCTAATGTCATAGATGAGAGGAAAGCCTATTATTTTGTTTAAATGTTGGGTTCTCTCTTTAGCTGTCAGAACTGCTATAATGAAAACTACCACCAAAAAAATTCCATTTATGTATCTCACTGTCTCCCATACTCATATTTAGAGTGAACTCAGATAACTGAGAGCCACAAGCTAGGCATTTTAAAGCATTTTGTCACCAATATTCATGTGGAAAAGAAGTAACCCATGGCTTCTAACTCGAGTCAGGCATGAACCGAAATACAAACTGAAGTTCATCACGAACCAGGCTGGCTCGTGTTTCGTGAACTGGCAGTTCATGGGAGCTCCTTTCTCACAAACCGAGATGAATTTTAGCCCACTTTGTTTGGTTCATATTTTGATTCATCACTGCAGACAGCCTGGTGTTGATTAATCAGTTTCCTAGGCAACGGGGGGATGGGCTCTCTGCAGGCCTGCTGACCCAGAAGTGACGTTTCAGGAACCGAACAAAATGGATGATGAACTGGGGCAAGTTTGTGAAAGTTCATGGTTCATGAAATGCGACAAACCATGAACCGAACAATTTGGAATTTTCCTGGTTTGTGCCCATCTCTACTTCTAACCATATGAGTAAGCCCCATGTCCTCACCTCCTGTTACCTTAGATTTCTAAGCAGGACAGGAAGTAACTGCAGGGACTATAGCAAAGGTCCCCAAACTTATTGAGCCTGGACACGCTTTTGGAATTTTGAGAAACTACAGTAGACATTACCACAAAATGACTGTCCTGGGAGGCAGGACCAATCATAAAATGGCTGCCACAGGGGTTCCAATTATAAAACATTGGAAGGTTCTTAGCCAAGTATCCTCTTATGATACTGCTTCTCAATGGGAGTTTTCTGCAGGTATAAAGTGGATACTTTCTGAGCTTCTTCAAAGCACCTCCTGATCCAATAAGATGAAGGAAATCAGACTTGTCCTTTTACTTTTAGAAGATGAAGCAACTGCACAGCAGGAAAGAAATCAGTGGGCACTATGGTGCAATGATTACCCTCTAAGAAACTCCAATGCCTACATAGATGTAGAAACATGGAGAAGAACAGTATACACAACCAGCTCCAGAAAGATCTGCAGAATACAGCCTCATTCCCAACGCCACATACAAAATTCAGATGAGAAATATCAAGCAACAAGCAAAGGGTTTTGTTCTTTGATTAAGTCAAATAGAATTCTTAAGCATTTAAATTTAACAAGTCCCATTAATATTTTATTCCAGATAAGGCACAGCAAGTGCTGAAGCGCTCATTTCAGGTGGGGCTTAAGGATAAATGATCATTTCCATTTTAACTATGGCTATGACAAAATTGTAATTTACTTCTTTCTCTGTGCTGCCTGGGCGAGTATCACCAGAGAACAAGCCATGATTAAGAGTCTCCCTACACAAGGCATCTTACACGGGGATGCTCAAGTGAAAGATCTTACACTTGTTCTCCCATTGTGGATACACATGCGCCGCTAGGGAGACAGAGTACACTTGAATATACAACCCCACAGAAAGTAATTCACTTGAGCATCCCCATGTAAGATGTCTTATGTAGAAAGACTCTAAGCCAGGATGTCTGCATTCATATATCACATGAAACCATAGTTGAAGCTTAACTGTGGTTAATAAACCATCAGATCCTGGCTTGATGGATGCTAACTAATCATAGTAAGTAGAGTAGCCTACATTCAGACAATCACACTAACCATTAAGTATAATGAATCCAGGGCTTTTTTTCAGTGGGAACGCGGTGGAACCGAGTTCCAGCATCTCTTGAAAATGGTCACATGGCTGGTGGCCCCACCCCCTGATCTCCAGACAGAGGAGAGTTTAGATTGCCCTCCGTGCCACCGAGTGGCGTGGAGGGCAATCTAAACTCTCCTCTGTCTGGAGATCAGGGGGCGGGGCCACCTGCCATGTGACTATTTTCTCCAAGGGCAATTTAAACTTTAAAAAACTCACCCCTTGTTCCAGCTGACCCAAAGTGGCATCATTGTGTGGTCTTGAGTTCCACCACTGAGTTCCACCACCTGTTTTCCCAGAAAAAAAGCCCTGAATGAATCCATTGTTTCATAGGAGAGCTGAACTAAACCCATGCTATAGCAGGAGTCCTCCTGATATCGCCCCTCCATCCAAGCTGATGCGGAAAAAGTAGAGCTGAAAATTGAGCACATCCTGCCATAAAACCAATAATTGAAAAATAAGAAAAATGGAAGCATTATCTATTAATGTATTAATACCGAAGGTCATGTTTTTGGAAGAAAGTTGCACATAGCTGGTTTGAATTAAGAAAGATTTAAGCAGCTCGCACTCTTAAAGGAAATTACTTTAAAATGTCAACTGTTAATTATTGTTGGTTATGCTTAATTAGTGGGGCAATTTATTAACATATGGAGTTGCTGACATAGGCACAGACATTTTTGTCAGGCCAAAGAACTGAACTTTGGTTTCCAGCAGACCAGGGCATTGTGCACTGAACCATCTTTATTCACTTTTGAAAGTAAGTGTTGGCTCAAACAACCCTGAAAAGGGTCATTATTATTAATCATCCCTTAGCAAAAATGTTCCCCGCCGAAGACTGTGAGTTCAAAAGACTGCTGGATCAGGACTCATAATACCTTTGCTTATATCAACCAGGAATGATATACCCTATCATGGCTCTGCTTTAATTAACTGCATTCAATCCTGTTGGGCATTGTTGTTAGTCAACCACTAACACTAGCCGGTACCTGTTGTGGCTGAGGAGGCTTTTAATGTGTCATTCCTAGCTTTTACGTCTGCTTCATCCAGCCATGGCCATTTCAGGGTTATGAAAGTGAATTGGCTCTTGCACAGCCTACTCAAGTATATCTATTTCCTCACCCCCACTTGTGATTGGGCCCTGACAATATGAATGTTAAAAAGGCCAGGTCAAAGATTACTTGCATGTTTCTTATCCCACTTCTATCCCCAGTGGAGAGCTTATCAAGCCCCACAAAGAGAATATAAATAAATTAAATACAGAGTAAAGGGGGAAGGAAACAACAAAGAGGTGCACAAAAGCATCTTTGCTTCACGCCCAAGGGCTCGTGCCTCTGGCATTCCCAGGCATTAAGTACCTGTAACAGGAGGGAGATACGCTCTGTTTGGATTTAACAAACAGCTGGCAGCCATATTCACATACACCTCCCACTGAGAGAGCCTCTGACCTCATCCAGGCTTAAATACCTGCAACACTGGAAGCAAAAATGCATTGACTGATTATAGCATAAAGACCCTACTCGCTCCTCCACTGTGAGGTAGAATTTCCCTCCAAAACCGACAAGGTTGTTTGTTGGGGCTGGAAAGCCTCTGGTAGCGTGTTTCTGAGTGTAACTTAGAATTCCTTTTGTCCCTCATTTAAAAACTTATATACATCTGGCTTGTATCCCAGGCCAAAATTATGTAGTGGAAAAGCAGAAGCCCTTATCTTCTTTAAAAGGTAATGGCACTAGAGGCTAAGTTCAAAAAGATAACAGCAGGTTTATTCAACAGGCAGGGTTGGTATGTAGATAGACAGGAAAAGGAAAGCTGAGGTAAATTTTGTTTGTCGAACAGAATACTTCAGAAGCATTAGGCACAATAGTCTGCTAAAAGCTTAGTTTCAGTCATTACAGATCTTAGAAGTGAGAGGTTTGTAGTTTCAAACGTAAGTTACTGAAACAAAAATCCTTCATAGATTTCACTTCACAGCTTAGGTGTTCTGACTTCAATACAGCATTCTTTCCCTTTTACTCCAGTCCCAGGGTACTCCACAGAGCCAAAATACCCTTTCCAGACACTGGACAGGAACTCTTCTTCTACTAAAGCCGTAACACTGATCTCTTAGCTGAAGGGGAGTCTTCTTACTACACACTTCCTCTGCCAACCACACACTCCCAGTTCTATCTTGTCTGGCTTTCCCACTTTAGTTCATCAACTAAAAGCTTTTCATAAATCTTAAGCAGTTTTCATAAACCTTTGCCCAGTTAGGGCAAACTTTTCCCTTCTTTTCCTCACACAGAGGATTCTCAGTCTGACCCTCCCTGGTCAGATTCTAAGCTTCGACTCTGAATGCTTATTTATATATTTATACATGCCTGCTTGTGATAACTACTGCATAAATAGAAGTGATACGGCAAGCAATAAACCAGCACTCACACCTTGGATACATTTTACATTTGGGACATAATTACTTTCCATGGTGGGAGAGGTGAATGATCCATCTCTACAAAGCCACATGATTGTGACTGCACACATCCACAGACATTCTGTGGTGCAATTCCCAATGGTGCATATACACTACCATTAATACTGTTATTCAGTGTGACATCACTAGGTCTTACCACATGGTATCATCAAGCTGCGGCACTTTCCAATGGGTATCAGGCCACCACCACATCTCTCAGCACACTCATGCTCCTTCACATGGCTTTTTTTCTGGGAAAAGAGGTGGTGGAACTCAATGGTGGAACTCAGGACCGCACAATGATGTCACTTTGGGTCAGCTGGAACAAGGGAGGAGTTTTTTAAAGTTTAAATCGCCCTCGGTGAAAATGGTCACATGGCCGGTGGCCCCGCCCCCTGATCTCCAGACAGAGGGGAGTTTAGATTGCCCTCCACACCAGTGGTGCAGAGGGCAATCTAAACTCCCCTCTGTCTGGAGATCAGGGGGCGGGGCCACCGGCCATGTGACCATTTTCAAGAGGTGCTGGAACTCCGTTCCACCACGTTCCAGCTGAAAAAAAGCCCTGCTCCTTCACCTAAAAACTCTGGGCTACAGGTCTGTCCTCTACCATTGGTTTTTATTAATGTAGCATGCTTGTTTTATCTGTGCCCTGTGGCGAGTTCTCCTATGCTGGTTTATTTTTAGTTGAGTGTTTTGGGGGTTTTTGCATGGGCAGCATTTCTTTTTTAGGGATTCTTTTTTAGGTGCTTTTTAGCCCAAGGTGATCTGCTGCATGTCTATGGCTGAAGTAATGTTGATTTTTAAAGGTCAGTGCTGCAAATTTTTAGTCAGTTATTGTTGTTTTTATATGTTTTAAGCTACCACATGTACAGTTTTATATAGAGGTGTGGTATAAATATTATTAATATGACCCC
Organism: Eublepharis macularius; assembly: GCF_028583425.1. Classification (NCBI taxonomy): domain Eukaryota; kingdom Metazoa; phylum Chordata; class Lepidosauria; order Squamata; family Eublepharidae; genus Eublepharis; species Eublepharis macularius. The sequence continues at coordinate 84,563,475 of NC_072798.1, forward strand.
TATATAAAGTAAATGGCTACCAATAATTTCTACAGAGAAATGAAAATCAGTGATTTGTACCCCTACAAGGCACTCAATGACCTTAAGGTGAAATGTGCCCTCCATGATCGTGCCCCACAACAACCCTGTGAGGAAGGTAAGGCTGAGACATAATAGTGATTGTTCCAAATTACCCAGAAAGTTTTGTGGTTGAGAGAGATTTGAACCTTCAGCTTCCTTCCTCTCCTAAGTCCCAACCGACACTCTGTCTACCACACTGACTCTGTTGTACTTCAGGGTTGCCAACTCATGCTTGGGCAATACTTGGGAGATTTGAGATTTGAGGATGGCCGTGTTTGGGGAGGGACCTTAGCAGGGAATAATGTCATACAGTCCTCCTTCCAAAGCAGCTATTTTCTCCAGGGGAACTGCTCTCTGTTGGCTGGAGATCAGTTGTAATTCCAGGAGATCTCTGGCTCCCACCTGGAGGCTGGTAACTCTAAATACTGCAGAACCTGACCCTCAGTCCTGATGACCAGGGGATGAACAAGATTATACGGACACAAATGCCCACAGCTGCGCAACATGAGGAATATAGAGAATCACCGGAAGGACCCCCTTCCTGTACCCCCTTCCTGATTCTTGTTTCTTCCCCTTCCTGTACCTCTTTCCTGATTCTTGATTCCTCCCCTTCCTGATTCTTCTTTCTTCCCCTTCCTGTACCCCTTTCCTGATTCTTGTTTCTTCCCCTTCCTGTGCCCCCTTCCTGATTCTTGTTTCTTCCCCTTCCTGTACCCCTTTCCTTATTCTTGTTTCTTCCCCTTCCTGTGCCCCCTTCCTGATTCTTGTTTCTTCCCCTTCCTGTGCCCCTTCCTGATTCTTGTTTCTTCCCCTTCCTGTACCCCTTTCCTGATTCTTGTTTCTTCCCCTTCCTGTGCCCCCTTCCTGATTCTTGTTTCTTCCCCTTCCTGTGCCCCTTTCCTGATTCTTGTTTCTTCCCCTTCCTGTGCCCCCTTCCTGATTCTTGTTTCTTCCCCTTCCTGTACCCCTTTCCTGATTCTTGTTTCTTCCCCTTCCTGTGCCCCTTTCCTGATTCTTGTTTCTTCCCCTTCCTGTGCCCCCTTCCTGATTCTTGTTTCTTCCCCTTCCTGTACCCCTTTCCTGATTCTTGTTTCTTCCCCTTCCTGTGCCCCCTTCCTAATTCTTGTTTCTTCCCCTTCCTGTGCCCCTTTCCTGATTTTTGTTTCTTCCCCTTCCTGTACCCCCTTCCTGATTCTTGTTTCTGCCCCTTCCTGTGCCCCCTTCCTGATTCTTGTTTCTTCCCCTTCCTGTATCCCTTTCCTGATTTTTGTTTCTTCCCCTTCATGTACCCCCTTCCTGATTTTTGTTTCTTCCCCTTCCTGTACCCCTTTCCTGATTCTTGTTTCTTCCCCCTCCTGTACCCCCTTCCTGATTTTTGTTTCTTCCCCTTCCTGTACCCCTTTCCTGATTTTTGTTTCTTCCCCTTCCTGTACCCCTTTCCTGATTCTTGTTTCTGCCCCTTCCTGTGCCCCCTTCCTGATTCTTGTTTCTTCCCCTTCCTGTACCCCCTTCCTGATTTTTGTTTCTTCCCCTTCCTGTACCCCTTTCCTGATTCTTGTTTCTTCCCCTTCCTGTACCCCTTTCCTGATTTTTGTTTCTTCCCCTTCATGTACCCCCTTCCTGATTCTTGTTTATTCCCCTTCCTGTACCCCTTTCCTGATTTTTGTTTCTTCCCCTTCCTGTGCCCCCTTCCTGATTCTTGTTTCTTCCCCTTCCTGTACCCCCTTCCTGATTTTTGTTTCTTCCCCTTCCTGTGCCCCCTTCCTGATTTTTGTTTCTTCCCCTTCCTGTACCCCTTTTGTTTCTTCCCCTTCCTGTGCCCCCTTCCTGATTCTTGTTTCTTCCCCTTCCTGTACCCCTTTCCTGATTCTTGTTTCTTCCCCTTCATGTACCCCCTTCCTGATTTTTGTTTCTTCCCCTTCCTGTACCCCTTTCCTGATTCTTGTTTCTTCCCCTTCCTGTACCCCTTTCCTGATATTTGTTTCTTCCCCTTCCTGTGCCCCCTTCCTGATTTTTGTTTCTTCCCCTTCCTGTGCCCCCTTCCTGATTTTTGTTTCTTCCCCTTCCTGTGCCCCCTTCCTGATTTTTGTTTCTTCCCCTTCCTGTACCCCTTTCCTGATTCTTGTTTCTTCCCCTTCCTGTACCCCTTTCCTGATTTTTGTTTCTTCCCCTTCCTGTACCCCTTTCCTGATTTTTGTTTCTTCCCCTTCCTGTGCCCCCTTCCTGATTCTTGTTTCTTCCCCTTCATGTACCCCCTTCCTGATTCTTGTTTCTTCCCCTTCCTGTACCCCTTTCCTGATTCTTGTTTCTTCCCCTTCCTGTACCCCTTTCCTGATTTTTGTTTCTTCCCCTTCCTGTACCCCCTTCCTGATTCTTGATTCCTCCCCTTCCTGTACCCCCTTCCTGATTCTTGATTCCTCCCCTTCCTGTACCCCCTTCCTGATTCTTGTTTCTTCCCCTTCATGTACCCCCTTCCTGATTCTTGTTTCTTCCCCTTCCTGTGCCCCCTTCCTGATTCTTGTTTCTTCACCTTCCTGTACCCCTTTCCTGATTCTTGTTTCTTCCCCTTCCTGTACCCCTTTCCTGATTTTTGTTTCTTCCCCTTCCTGTACCCCCTTCCTGATACTTGATTCCTCCCCTTCCTGTACCCCCTTCCTGATTCTTGATTCCTCCCCTTCCTGTACCCCCTTCCTGTTTCTTGTTTCTTCCCCTTCATGTACCCCCTTCCTGATTCTTGTTTCTTCCCCTTCCTGTACCCCTTTCCTGATTCTTGTTTCTTCCCCTTCCTGTGCCCCCTTCCTGATTCTTGTTTCTTCCCCTTCCTGTGCCCCCTTCCTGATTCTTGTTTCTTCCCCTTCCTGTACCCCCTTCCTGATTCTTGTTTCTTCCCCATCCTGTACCTCCTTCCTGATTTTTGTTTCTTCCCCTTCATGTACCCCCTTCCTGATTCTCGTTTCTTCCCCTTCCTGTACCCCCTTCCTGATTCTTGTTTCTTCCCCTTCCTGTACCCCCTTCCTGATTCTTGTTTTGTTTGTTCTTTCAAATCCACAAGATAATTTATTTATTTACTTATTTATAGCCTGCCTTTCTCCCTAACAGGTACCCAAAGTAGCATATATTGGTCTCCTCTCCTCCATGTTATCCTCTCAATAACTATTTCAGGTGGGTTAAGCTGAGAGTATGAGACTTGCCCAAGGTCACCAACAAGCTTCCATGGCACAGTTGGGATTTGAACCTGGATCTCCCAGGTCCTAGCCTGACTTGTGCAAAGATCATTCCCCACCACCCCACCCCACCCCACCCCCTTTTTTGCCAGGATTCAGAGCCTGAAATCATAACTATAGAAATCATTGCCATTATAAGACAACAGATGACAACGACAATAATTAAAAACATCCCAAAAAGAGAGAAATGCTTACAGCAATAAATTAAACATTTTCAAACATATGTTTACAATACAAGTACACATGTTCCTGTTCTGCAATCCTTATTTTCAATTCACCAAAATCTTATTTTCAAATCACCAGAATTATTGTTCAATAATGCTCTCCAACTAGCCATTTTAATATGACATATTCCTAAACTATGTTCAAGTCAAACGATATGAGAAACAATCAACTTTAGCAACATTCATAATGCCATTGTTCTTTATCATTCCTGTAGCTGTTTTTAAGTAATATGGGGATTAATATCAGAAGCTAGAGCTACTGACCTGGCACAAACATCAGATGACAATAATTACAAGCAGAAAGCCAATGTATTAAAAGAGTCAATTATTCAAAAGTTAAAGAATTATATATACCTTTAGTAGGCAGGAAAGCTGTATGCATAAACCTTTCCATTAGGAAAGTATTTTAAAAGCCACTTAATGTGTTGCTGTTTCATTGAATTGTTAACCAGAGTACTCCACACTATTAAAGCACAAAATCTGAAAAAGAATATCCCGATGGGAAAGGATTGTCACACAGCATTGGATTCCATGGCACTACCCATCCAACTGTTTGGCCCAGTTCTACTAAATAACAGGAATAATAAAGGAAAATCAAACAACTCCTACTATCACACAAAGAGCTGGTTCGATAACGGTTTGCAGGAGGGCCAAAAACCAAATTAAATGGAATTACAAACTTTTTAGATACAATAACACAACCATCACGAGACATTCACTGATGCGAGCCAAAGGGAATATAATATAATAACTATATAATAAATGTAATTTTCACTTTTTGGACTATGTAGTGTTGGCTCCTTCCAGAATCAGATATGAGATACCAGAAATAAAGAAAACATGCCATTTCTGGCAAATACCACAGATAGTCCCTGGAATGAGAAAGCTGCTTGACATAAATTCCCCTCACTTCATCATGGCTTTTATAAGAACAGAATAAACAAACACAAAAACCCTCAAGAAAAGTGAGAAACAGACTAGCTGAGTGGGTTTCATATCTAGTCCCTGTGAGGGAGATATATATAAATATCCCAGTCAGTCCTCATTATGGGGCAATATCCCTTCACTCACCAGGTGCAGGATATTCCACCTTCTTCATGTATATGTATATGTATATGTATATGTATATGTATATGTATATGTATATGTATATGTATATGTATATGTATATGTATATGTATATGTATATGTATATGTATATGTATATGTATATGTATATGTATATGTATATGTATATGTATATGTATATGTATATGTATATGTAGCAGAGTCAATAGTTGAATCCAGTGAAAAGTAATATTCTGCAGACGTATTTTTTCAGATAATATTGAACTTCATTTAATAACTATATACATCAAAACAAACAGCAAACTATGAGAGAAAACTTGTTCATGACTTGTACATAAGATAGACAGTTACAGTATCAGACCTTTTTTAACTGACACAAAAGGAATGTTCATTCACAGCAGGGAGGGGCCAGTTCAATAGCAACAGATAAACAAACTGACACTATACAAAGTATCAAGCTCCCTTTCCATCTGCAAGTACTCTTCACTCTTTCTATTCAAATTAGGCTACTGTGATTTATTCCAACAGTTCCAGCTGTTGTGGAAATCAGACTCACTAATGTACAACTTGGCATAAAGCACTTAATTAATTCTGCCATTATCTGTTTCTATCAGTATATCACGATGACTTGAAGAAACACAACACAATACTCCACCTAATTCAGCTTCACTGTTCACCAATCAGGTCTTTGCAACCTCAAAACAAGGACCATAACCTGCCATCTTTTAGTAGACAGATACTTGCAAAACTGGAGCTTACATATTATCCCAGACTGTCTGTCCCCAATTACTTTCTTTAAGAAAATTTTCATTCAGACAGTTTCATATAAAAAAGCAAACAGTAAAAATACATAAGATGTAAATGCACAAAGCAAACGCAAATCAACTCAAGAGACCATAGAACTGAAACAGTTACCTATAATCAGAACATGTCTGTGGGTGTGTTATGTGCCATCAAGTCACTTCCAACCACTTTCGACCCTATGAATGAAAAACCTCCAAAATGTCTTATCGTTCACAGACCTGCTCAAGTCTTGCAAACTGAAAGATTTATTCAGTCAAGCCATCTCATTTTAGGTCTTCCTCTTTTCCTACTGCCTTCCTTTCCTAGCATTTAGATTATATTTTGGTACTATGATTCTTTTAGTGTTTCTCTTCAGCTTTATTCTAATTTTTTATATTAGCAACTCATGATCTGTATCACAATCAGTCCTGGGCTGTTTCCCCCCAGTCTAAAAATAGTGCAATACTCATGGCTTCCTCGCACGATTTTTGATACCATCTGTTTACAAAATGGAGGCAAGTAGTGATGACGGCACTTTCGTGGCTGCCTGCCTCCATTTTGTAAATGGATGGCGTCAAAAATCGCATGAGGAAGCCAGCATCCTTCTATGAATAATTGCGATATTTTTGGACCATGGGGAAATGGCCTGGTCTTGTTTTAGCAGAAAGAATAGAACATCTCCATCTTCTGCTTCCAATTATGTGATCTCTTTGGTTCCTGTATTGGTCGTCCTGTGATTTCTGCGGATACAATCGTCTTTTTGATTGCCTGAAGCATGTGTTAGCAATGAACAGATTGTTGGTTTCACAAAATCTCGATCATGATCCTAGTCCAAATTTTCCAACAATATTTGATTTTGCTTTGTCTTCTACTTTTACATTCCAGCCACCTATTATTATCAGTATATCTTGTTTAGGTGTGTGAGCAATTTCTTCTTGGACACTTGCATAAAAGTTTTTGATTTCTTCCTCCTCAGCATCTATACCTGGGGCATAAACTTGAATAATGGTTATGTTAACAGGCCTACCATGAAGTCTGATTGATATTAATTGTTCAAACTTTGTGTTATAACTCTTGACTGCTTGTGCTATGTCTCACCTCAGTATTAGAGGAACACAATTTCTTTTGAGTTTGTTATTTTCACAATAAAAGTCTTTGCGGTTTTCTGACTGAAAATGTCTCGAGTCTGTCCACATTAGTTTACTTACACCCAGGATTGCAATGTTTAAACTTTCCATTTCTTGATTTATAATTTCTAGCTTACCTGGCTTCATACTTCTCACATTCCATATTCCTATTATGTGTGTCACTCAGCTTTGGATGGTCTTTTTGCATCTATTCATATCTGCAACTGGATGTCCTTTCAACTTCAATCCAGTTTCATCATTAAGAATAGAGCTATTCATACTTGTCCTTGGCTCTTCCCCAGTAGCCAGTTGAATGTCATTTGACCTGGGAGGGTCCTGTCTTCCAGCACTATATCTTTGTTCATTTTGGATTGATTCAACATAGAGTTTTCAAGGTAAGAGATTAGCAGAATTGGTTTACCATTGCCACCTTCTGCGCAGTACTAATCAGGATTAACTGAAGTGACACTGCCATTTTCTGTGAAAGATCCTCCACCAGTGTCATCTTCCACTACTGCTGCTGCCCAGTAGCTCGACTTCAAGAATTCCTCCACTCCCATCTCCATTGGAACAGAATTCTCTTCTGCTGGTGTGACTGTTGATTCCTGAAGGGGGTGGATGCATCTTAGAGCTAAGCTACGAGAGACGAATTACACGAGGAGGAGCATGTGAAGGGAGTCGCAATGTTAGCCGAGAAACTGAGTTTTAAAAGAGAACGGAAGACTTTGTCAATTTCCCCTGTCTACAGAGCCAGGGAGATGGCTGCTCAGAGGATTTGTTGATTTCATCTTTGTCTCCTAGAAGGGGAGGTGAAACTGACAGAACCTTGCGGAAGCAAAGAAGAAAGTAACAAATCCTCTGAGCAGCGATCTCCCCGGGTCTGTAGAGAGGGGAAATTAACAAAGCCTTCTGATCTCTTTTAAAACTCAGCTTCCTGGCTAACATTTCAACTCCCTTCACGTGCCTGTCCCCGTGTAATTCATCTCTTGTAGCTTGGGTCTCGGTCTGGTGTCTCAGTTTTGACCATTCCACCTTGAGTGACTTTTCCAGGAGTTTAGACTCTTGACCAATCCTGAACTCCTGAAGATGTTGCTCTCAGCTTAACTGACACACTCAAAGCCCCTCAGTATGTTAAGGTGTGTATCCAAGAGGGAGAATGGTGTTAGTGCTGCTAGCTTTTATTATCCTTCTCACCCGCCATTAGACTACTTTGAAATTTTGATTTTTGCTGTGTTCTATGCTGTTTCAAACTTATTTTAAATATTCAACTGCCAGTTTGAATCTTTTCTCCCCCTCAGCTGCTGTTTCAAATGGCAATTTTGATTCTACTATATTATTGTTAAATATTAGCTGTACGGGTTTCTTTCAGAGATTTGTGACGGCATATAAATACATCAGACAAATAAAAAAGTGCCTGGAGTATCTTAATCATAAAAATACTTTTGCTCTCTCTGGCACAGTACAGACATCAACACCTTTTCATGTGTAATCCTTCATGAAACAGTCAGCGGTTACACTTTTTATTGCCAATATCTTTACACAAAAGACTAATTCTGGCACAGGAAGCACGACAGCACCTGGTCCCACTGAGTGTGCACCTGTGCCCCAGTGTGCAGACTTAATAAAAGCACCGTTGCATGGAGACGTATAGTGAAGCAAAAGAATGTGCCATGTCAAACAGCACAGATCACAGAGGCACACATCTCGATGCATATGCACCATATTTATGTGGCAGACGGAGACTCATATTCTGACCAAGCATTAATAAAGCATCTGCATGTTATAAGAAAAGACCAGAGAGGATGTGCAAGTAGGGCTGCCAATCTCCAGGTGGAGCCTGGAGTTCTCCTGGAATTGCAACTAATCTCCAAGATACAGAGGTTAGATTCCCCTGGAGGAAAAGGTAGATTCTGAGGGGGGACTCTATGGCATCACACTACCAATGAGCTTCCTCCCCAAATTCTGCCTCCCCAGGCATTATTCCCAAATTTCCAGGAACTTCTCAAGCCAGAGCTGGTAACCTCATGTGCAAGGAGCACCTTCTCAACTTCTCACGGAGGAAAAAGACAAATTCCACCTTTACAAAACAGCAAGAAACATTGCAAGAAATGCATCACCCACTCACTCTTTTATCATTGCTTGTTAGAAAGCTAGGACACCAGGGATACACCCTTGTATATAGATTATAGTATAGTAATTGTTGAAAAAAATATTTACCATTAAACAAAAAAAATTGAAAATGTTATATACGAGAGTGTTTTTTTTTTTAATACCTTCCTTAAATTTCCCAGTTTTTCTACTGGAAAAAATTAAGGAAGTCCTCAGAGATTTTCACACTGTACTCTTGAAATAAGTGAAATATTTTGAAGGGGGAAAAAAAGGTTTTCTCACTCCAAAAGAGAAGACATTTCATAGGAGAGTTTTTGGCCGTATTACCCCCCAAATTCCCAATTTTCCTATTATGAAATTGAAAAAAAATCCTCAAAATGTTTTCATATTTTACACTGAGTGTGAAAAACCTTGCCTTAAAAAACATTTTACTCAATCTAAGAGAGCAGGTATTTCATAGAAGTTTTCTTTCAATGCTACCCCAAATTCTCCAATTTTGAGGAGGGATCCTTGGGGAAACACTGGGGGGGGGGGACTTTTTGAATTCTTCCAGGAATTTATATCTTTTCTACTCACTGCTCATTGCACTCAGCCCCACTTCTACAAAGAACCCACACGCATATAAATGATATGTACATAACTTAATCTGCACCAATGAACAGAGAAGTCCTGCTTGTCATATGCTCCCATACTTCAAAGGCAGACAGGTGCCACAGGAGGGCTGAACACATATATATTTAGATCAGTACACCCCACATTTCTTCCCAATGGGGACCCCGAACAACTTACAATTTAATTCTCCCATCCTCCATTTTATCTTCATAACAACCCTGCAAGGAAGGCTGCCAGTCCCCCAGTGGGGGAGGGGGATCACCCACTCCCAGTCTCTGCCCCTCTCTGCCACTCACCTGGTCAGCAGAGGGAACAGACTCCGTGGAATAGTCCTGGGAGGTAAGAAGTCTCCCAGGCGAGTGCACAGCAGGTGCACTCCCAACAGGCATGAACTTCCAGAAGAAGAACGCAGAGGTAAGTGCCAGACCCCTCCTCTCCTGCTGGGAGGTTAAGCAGACCTGGCAACCCTACCTGCAAGGGTGATTAAACTGAGAGTGACGGGCTCAAGGGTCACGCAGGGAACTTCCAATGCAGAGTGGGGGTTCAAAACTGATCCCAGGTCCTAGTCCAAAACTCTAACCACTATACTGCACTGGCTCTTACACGTGCAGGCAGGGGCAAGACTAGCAGATACAGTGTTTGTCAGTATCACTTTGGGCAGCAGATAAAATTTTTATGAACTTTCCATTAGCTACAGTTCAGCTAACAGTGGATAATGGTGCTGGTAGGCTTCAGGCAACCATCAGTTTTTTAAGCCTGTATACAAGTTTGCCTGAAAGGATCCTATCTAGTATTGGCATACATTACTCTAGTCAGAAATATATATACATTAACTTTCCACAGTCATCAAACTGTTCTCCTCCTCTTCAAACATTCTTTTCATCTGGTTATTAAGGGCCAAGCTAGAAGTGATGAATTACACTTGAATGGCAAGTGAACAGACTCAGGGCCAAGCTACAAGTGACGAATGACACTTGAATGGCAAGTGAACAGACTCACATGTATTCCTCCATGTTCACTTGCACTTCACTTGCATTCCACTGAGGGCCAAGCTACAAGTGACGAATGACACTTGAACAGTAAGTGGATTGAGTGGAGGGCAAGTGAACAGGGAGAAATACACTTGCCGTTCAAGTGTCATTCGTCACTTGTAGCTTGGCCCTCAGTCACATAGTGATTGGGAGGAGTGCAAGTGGAGCACAAGTGAACAGGGAGGAATACATGTGAGTCTGTTCACTTGCAATTCAAGTGTCATTCGTCACTTCTAGATCGGCCCATAGGCTGCAATAATTTGACAGAGCACAGTATAAGGCAGTCTCACTATGGACCTCCATAAGAACTATGAAAATTCATTTGCTCTATATAACAAAATTAACCAGTTCCCCAGAGTGACAAGAGCATCCTGATGCTAAGGACATTTCCTAATTCAAATCTTTGTCCACAAGTAAATGTTGGACTGCAAGTTCTTTGAAGCGTATCTGAATAGATGGTAAAACTATTTTGCTGACCGTAATGTTATGCCACGTTATCTCTAAGTGCTCAGTCATGATAACTTGTGGTTGCTTGTCTACTAAATCTAGAACAAAAGTTGCTTTAAAACACAGGTCACACACCCCATTTTATTCCTGTGTAGGTCCTACACTAATTCTTCTACAAGTGAAGACCTTTCAGATCTGTATCGCTTGAAATCATATATTTCTGAATCTCAAACTTTCGCTCCCCACGAGTGTCTAAACAGTCAGTTTCACAACATATATATTACAAGCCACCTCTGCTGAGAAACAATTTGTACAACCTACATGAAAGAAACCTTTAGATTAGTTCAAATCAGGGCTTTTTTTCAGGGGGAACGCGGGGGAACGGAGTTCTGACACCTCTTGAAAATGGTCACATGGCTGGTGGCCCCGCCCCCTGATCTCCAGACAGAGGGGAGTTTAGATTTCCCTCCGGGCCACTGGAGCGTCGTAGAGGGCAATCTAAACTCCCCTCTGTCTGGAGATCAGGGGGCGGGGCCACCGGCCATGTGACCATTTTCTCCGAGGACAACCCACTGAGTTCCACCACCTCTTTTCCCAGAAAAAAAAGCCCTGGTTCAAATGTGTGCATATCTTCCTTAATGGTGCAGCACCAAGAGGTGACTGGGACTTATAAATAATCCATTCAAGATCAAACACCACAGTTAGAGCTTTTTTGTCATCTAATATCACCTCAAAACATAGTACTTGGTGAGCAAAACAGATTATATATCAGACTAGACAAGATGTTGCAATTCCATGATCAAATATCTAGCTTTTTTAAAAAAAAAAAATAGTAGCCATAGGGGACTCCAACTCCGTTTGGCTCAAGATCGCCCCGCAAGGAAGTTAATTAATCATGTTCTATAACTCACCAGTTCAGCTCACAATCTGCTTTCCAGTTGTAAGCAGTCGATTGTGTGGTAAGTTGAAGGACGCAGCCCTGCAAACCAGATGCATTCAATTTGCACAAATACAGTGCTCCTTCTCAGCCACAACACCACCACTCGATATGCTGCCTCCAATTCTTAAATGGCACACTTTTTAAAAAATCCCGGCTAAGATCTTTTGCTTCAGACCTGCTTGGGAGACTCTGTGTCTGCCATGAAACTAGAAACTCTTGTAATCAGTTCTTGCAACAACTTCTCACACAGAGGCCACAAACTTCCCAGGTGTAAGAAACAGGTAATGCAATCTACTTGATGTTGCTCATTTAAAGGATGCATCCAGCTCCACAGGTGCAAAAAAGCATGTTCTTCAAACAATTCAAGGCTTTACAACCCATTTAATGACTTGACCATGGCTTTGGGAAATATGTGCTCTTCTAAATTATAGTTCACAAACAAGGCAAACGCAGCCACAAGTTACAATGACTTGAGCCCAAAAGCTCAAGTGCTAATGCAGAAGTAAAAAAAAAAAAACTTTACCAGGGAAGACTAAGAGCCAGGCTACAAAATTACATAAGGAGGAGCATGTAAAGGGAGTCGCAAAGTTAGCTGGGAAGTTGAGTTTAAAAGAGATCGGAAGGCTATGTTAATTTCCCCTCTCTACAGTGCCAGCAAAGATCACTGCTCAGAGGGTTTGTTAATTTCCTCTTTGCCTCCCAAAGGCTCTGTCAGTTTCACCTCTCCTTCTAAGAGGCAAAGAGGAAATAAACAAACCCTCTGAGCAGCATCTCACTGGCTCTGCAGAGAGGGGAAATTGACAAAGCCTTCCAATCTCTATTAAAACTCAGCTTCCCGGCTAACATTGTGACTCCCTTCACGTGCTTCTCCTTGTGTAATTCATCTCTTGTAGCTCTAAGATAATCCAACCAGAAGAATTGCAGTGAACATGCAAATAAACTATTGGACACAGTACAGCAGCTTAAATGAGTGAACTGCATCAAGAAGTCAGAAATGAACACTCATGTATGTTACTCAGTCTAATGCAATAACTCAACCCTGCCATCCCGTTCGCTCTCGGCCTGTTCATCAGAAAAAAATCAGATGCCAGAATGAATAGATTGAAATATAGTGTACTGATAAGTTAGACAAAGAATGAAGCAAAGCAAACAAATCATTTCTGTAGCTAAAATTGTAGTTACAGTATGACACACAAGAGCAAGAGCACTCCACTGAAAAGTATGACAATTTAAAAACAAAGCCCTAGAAAAACCACGTTACTTGCCCAATCCAGATGATACTCATTCCTACTGGCAATGATGGGATTCAAGGAGAGAGCTGTTGCATGCCTTCTGTGTACACTCACTGGACCAGTCTCTCCTTCAAGACTACAGACCAGGCCACCAAAGGCTTAACAAATGAGACCAAATCCTGTACATGTGCATTCTGATTGTGTGGCATGTGATGACCAGTGGCATTGCATTGGGGCTGCCGCATCACATGGGCAAGATGGGTAAAGGCATGACCTCACCCTCTCACTTGCTCCCAACCACATACAGGAATGATTACTGAGCCACCACTATTTACACAGATTCAACAGATCATGAATCTGCCTGCCCCTCTTCCTCTTAGAATCCAGTTCTCCTGTTAGCAAAAGGCAGGTCATACAGGGCAACTGGAAGTTCAAGTAAGCATTGAAAGAATGGTGAAGCAGGCTCTGGTCCCCAAAAACCTGTACGACAATAATTATTTTTGGTTTTTGAACATCTTTTACATCTAGAGTCATTTAGAATGAAAACTGAATCTCCAGGAGGCTAGATCTTACATCCCGTAATGCTAACCATTCTTCTTTCCTCTAGTGTAAGTAGCCACTTGCACAAGCAGAAAGCTCTATCATAAGCAGAAGAGAAACATAAGGATCCAACCCAATATCTTTGTAGCAGGAGCAATAACTGGGTGGTGGGGAGTGCTGTCAAGTCATAGCCAACTTATGGTAACACCTGCTGGGGTTTTCAAAGCACAAGACTAACAGAGATGGCCCATTGCTTGCCTCTGTATAGGAACCCTCGTCTTCCTTGGTGGTCTCCCATCCAATTACTAACCAAGGCTGACCCTGCTTAGCTTCCAAGATCTGATGTGATCAAGCTAGTCTGGGATATCCAGGTCAGATCAATAACTGCTTACATGTAATATTACAGACCCTTTGGGTGGAGTTTACAAAACAGCCATGCAGATATTACCTTGCACAGTCCCCAAATAAATCTGTCGACTCCAATGGAAGAAAGAAAATTTATTACAGCTGTCAAGAAGTGTCCTGCTAAATTAAACTATTTGCAACATCTGTCTTGAAGGTAAATCTCAAATTGCCCAGAGGTTAGTCATGAGTATTTTAAAATGAAGATTAATTCTGACTTCCAGTTTGTAGTCTTTTCTAATTAGTTTGTCTCCCAAAAAATCAAGAAAACAAACTCTGACTGTTAAGGTTTGTTTAAAGGGTGCTTACAGCCATTCCACAGGAAACATTTGTATATACACACTACAACAGGGAAAGTATATCTCCATTGATTCTCCCCAAACCTCTCATCAGCTTTTGATACTATTGACCCTGATATCCTTCTGAAGAAACTGAGCAGGGAGTTGGAAACACTCTACTTCAATGGGTCTGGTCTTACCTGGCTGGACAGATCCAGAAAGTGGTACGAGGGGGACTGCTGTACAGCCCAGTGACATCTGTGCTATGAGGTCATGAAGGGATCCATCTAGTACTCCCAGCTATTTAACATCTATATGAAAATACTGAGAAAAATTGTACGGTGATCTCAAATGAAGTATAATTAATACACAGATGATGCACAGCTCTATTTCTAGCTGAGTCAGATGACTTGGTGGAGGTCCTGAACAAATGCCTGGAGAAGGTAATAGGATGGATGAGGGCTAATAAAGTGAAGAGTGATCTAAATAAGGACTGAGATGCTGTTGGTCAGTTACAAAGGCAGTCAAGGATTGAGCAACCAGGGGGCCAGTATTATCTCCCTGCCAATTGGGTCCTCAGAAGGGGAGACTCCCTCCCATCTCTGCCTATCAACTTTGGAAACATTTGGAAGGGAGGTTTCAATCATAGGCTGCAATTCAAAAGACGGTTCTCTGGCAGTAAGCAAAAGGAAACATGACACCAAAAGTAAAAATGTATTGGTGTTAAAGAAAAAAAAAAGTGAACATAAAGCTGGATTTTTTAATGCTGCTGCCTCTGCCCCACTTTCACTTAGCCAGCCAGTTTCCCTCCATGTGCACAACCAACACTTGCCTTCTTCAGGCTGTTGTGTGTGTCTGTAGTGTAACTGAAGAAAAACACAGTGGGTTGGCAGTTTAGAGGGATGACTGTATTCTGTGTGATTTTAGTGTCATTCAGTGCAAATGTCAGAAGCCCGCATTGCAGAGTGGGGTCGAAACTCACGGTAACAACAAAAAAAGATTAGCTCCAAGCCGGCAATGCCCCTGCCAGGAAAAAAAACAGTAACAATGCACAGTTGGTTCAGAACCCCCAGATCCAAAAGTGAAACAGACATTTTTTCACTGCATACTTCTAGTTGTCAGGTCTACTCGAGCAACCAGCAGGAGTAGGTGTGGGTGGAGCAGTGCAGGTAGATTTGGGGCTGATTTTTAAAGACTTATCCTTAGAATGAAGCCAGAAGGGATGGCATCTCATCAGAAATTATATCATCAAGTAGGGGCCATGGGCACACACATGTCCATTTTGTAAGCAATCAGCCAGGCCTCCGCCATTTTTAATAGCCGTTTAATATGGCTACGTGTGATATTAAAAATCACAAGGCTTCTGGATTTAAAATGGCAGTTTGTATTGCTGCCAGGGGAATTCCAGCTAACAGTTGCTGAGTCCCACCCGGGAGACCCAGGCATTAATGGAATGCCACATAGGAATGCAAGGTGATCAGTGGTGATTAGATTTGCAGTCTTTCCAGCTTCAGAAGGAGTCCAGCACAACAAAGGTCTCATAGTGTCCTCCCACTTAACACATTCCTTTCCCTCTTTCTACGATGAGATCTCTTGTCCTTGATTGAGGAGCTAATCAAATGGCATTTATAAGTATTTATAATTCATTCTTGGGAAGGTACATTCCCCAACTAAATTCATCAACTTAGCAACCTGCTCCTTCGTGCAGCGCTACAACAAATTCTGCATTCTCTTTCACATGCCCTGCCAGCTACCAATCAAGGTAATCAAACCTTCTGTTACTCCCAGGAACTGACCGTTGGATTCTTTGTTCCAACTGCTAGGTGGGATCCCCCACCTCAGGACATATTTTACCCTATAAAAGTAGTGCTCTGGCCTCACTCAAATTGTACACACTTACCGTATCCAAAGTGCTGTTCCCTTGATGTTTGCCCTAAACCTCTTGCTCTCCTGGCTGAGAACGCTGGCGTTTGAAGCTACTCTCTTCCCCCGCAGACTGCACTACTCTTCAAGATAGGTAGATATACTTTTCCCCCTCACTCTATTCCAACTTCTGACTAGCTTCCTAGGACTCTGTGTGCGTGTAACCATTTTACCCTGTATTCCCGTGTGTATGTGCATGCATTTTTCTCTTTTAATAAAAGTTTGCTCTTTGAATTTAAAGCACCAGCCTCATTTGTTAAATTGGAAGGGGCCCCGTAAAAATTGATGGAAAAGATCCTGCAGTTACCGACCTCTCACATAGCCATCTTCCTTGCTTGCTAATTCCCCCATAGTTCTCTTAATTGCAAGGAGACCAATTCCAGTAACAATTTTGCTGCATGCCTCCTCCAGCTGTTGCCAAGTAGGCCCCCTCTCCTGCTTTAAGGCCTGCCATGAACTGTGTTAAAGTTCCCTGCGTTGCTGTTTTACTGCTGCATCAAAGACTGCCTTGCACGTGTGTGTTCTGGTACACGTGTCAGTTTCCTGTCTGCTGTTTTATTACCTTGCTGCTGCAATAGACTGTGTGGTTCCCTGACTCCATGTCTGGATAACTGCACAAAGGACTCTTTTTCTGGGCAGCCCTGCCCTGACCTGTATCTGGATTTCCCCGTGTGTGCTTTGGACTCTGTTACAAGCGTGCCCCGTGCCTGCATTGCCATCTGCCACGGACCGTGCCTGTTCCCTGCTTTGGACTGTGTTTTAAAGTGTCGTTCCCCCCTGCCTCCATGGAAGCCTGCCTCATATGGGCCCAAGCCGCTGCTAGCAGCCGGGCGCCTGCCGGGGAAACCTCCAGCGAGCCTGGCTAGGCGCTCCCTGGTCAGTTCCCGCCTGGAGCCTCCCGCGGGTCGGTCCCCGAGCTTGCCCTCACTACCGGGCAGCCTGCGAACCAGTCCCAGCTATGCCCAGCCGGCATCCATGTTCTCAGGCAGCCAGAAGACCCAGAGGAAAAGACTGCTTTGGGAAGCCATTTCGGCGAAGCGGGCACACCACGTCCGCAACGAGAGTACCTCGCCCCGCTCTGCATATCTTAGGAGCCGCCCAGGAGAAGGAACTAAGTGCTGACCATCCCAAGCACTCAGAGAATGGATCTCAAAGAAACCTCCGCATTCCAGAGCTGATGACATCAGGACAAGCCCTGTCCGCTGGAACATCCTTTCAGCCCACTCGGATTTCCCCCTCCCTCTTTTGTCCCCTCTTCCTGAGGTGTCACTTATCACAATCTGATTACCAAAGTGGCCCATCCAAGCCATTCAGTAGCCCATTAGAGCCTTTGTTTTAAACTGTGAGAACCACCAAGTACAGCACCAGCCCCAGGGTACGTTTTGGGGTATTTAAGCCGGTCTCGCAGACCGCATGGTGCTCGTGCCATTCCCGTCCTGTCCCAGCCAGGCGCGTGCCACCCTATCCAGAATCCCTTGCTGTCCGTCTGTGGTCCCAGTGCCGGCATTGGGCCACCTCGCTGTTGTGTCTCTGCTTCGCTTCAGGATAAGTGAGTATTCCCCACCATCGTTGGGAACCAGCTAATGTGAACGTCTCTGTATTTCCTACTCTGTATTTCTTAGATCTTGTGTGTTCTTTGTATGCTTGTGCAAGTTTAGGCTTACGCCACACTAAATACACGTGTTTGGAACTTATTTGTAGTCTGCCTCTTTTTCACTAGAGTGTCTGGAATCGGGACCTCCGTAGACATAGGTTAAGATCCACGCTAATTTTAAGTTACAGACTGCTATAGCTAATTCCCCATTATAATAAAGAGCAGTTCTGGTAACACAGCGTTGGCCCATCTCCCAAGCCTGCCTCCTTTCACCAATCAGCTGGCAATCAATGGGCAGAGGATGAAATCACCAGGTGACTGAATTATTTGGATTTCACATCCAACTAAAGTATTTGGACTTTAGTTAGATTAGCTTCTTAAAAAGTTTTTGGAACTAGTAGCACAGTTCTAAGCAGATGTTCACCCTTCTGAGTCTGTTGAAGTCAATGGGCTTAAAAGGCTATCACTCTGCTAAGGATTGCATGGTAAATCAAATTAAACCCAAGAATTACAACTTCAGGCACTTGTGGATCACAGCACATAGGCACACAGGGATGGAGACCTCAGAGGGTTTTTTGCTGTTGTATTTTTGTCTGACACTATTACATCTGGACACCACAAGTTCTTTAGAGGAACACAATTCTCCAAGATGCTTATTGCGTCCTTTAGCACAAGAAAAGTTAAAGACTAAGTGAGAAATGGGTTTCAGAAGAGCAAGATTTCTTGCTTCCTGCTTCTCTTTCTCGAAGGCTTCCCACGGTTTCAGTTACAGCCTGTTGAGAAAGCAAACCTACCTCATCTGAACTAGTCCACTTGAAAAAAAGAATATAATTCAATGAATTGCATACAACTTCTCTTCAGCTTCAGTCCCAGAGGAAAAGTAAAGTCCATATTTGATTTGGAAAAGTTCGAGAGAGAGACAGAGACAGCAGGCTAGAAATATACGCTCATGGAGCTGAAGAGGAAAGAGCTCTCCAATAGCCAAGAAAAGGTTTCATTTTTTGTGACAGGAAGTCTTTTAATCGTTGAGGGGAAGTGGCTTCAGCATTTGGCACTTCTAGACTCTTCCGTTTCCGGTCTTGGAATTTCTCGTGATCGATAGCAAAAATTCTATTTGCATCTTCTCCCGTTCTTTAGCTTTTTTATTTTGCATTCAGAGCTAGGAGCCGATTAGGCAACTTAAATGGTTTAGGAATTAACGTCTTAAGCATTATGTTCTTAAGATTTAACTTCCCTAAGACTACACAAATTTAGAGACTCTCTGCTTTGACATTCACCCAATAACTCTATGAAATCCAAACCATTTCATTATGTAAACATGCAATCAACACAATCACACTATATACACAGAGAGAAAATTGGAAATTTAAAACCCTAGGCATGTAATTCTTTCCCCCAAAGCAAACTACTGAAGTATTTCCATTCAGAGTCTTCAGCTTAACAACAAGATAAACAAAAGCAAAGCTGATCAGTTCTAAGACTTCTCCATACTTGTTTGCTTCAGCAAAAGCTTCATACACCAAATCATTAAGAGAAGTGTAGAGTCAGGCTCTTCAGTCTCACAAGCCACCAATTCTCTGTTGATTTGCCTCTACCATGCATGTACCGTCAGTACAGAAATATTCTAAGTTTGCTGGGAGACTGTAAAAATGAATGTAAGCCAAGCAGAGACTTGAACTTCCCAACTGAAAGATAAACTATCCCATGGCAAGTTGCTTCTCATTGCAAATGCATCAAGCAAGACTTTTAAAGAAGTGGTTTAATTTCTTTTTGATGTGTGGGGTCCCTTTGGTGTGCGGGGTCCCACAGGGAGCAATACTCTCCCCATTATTGTTTAACATCTATATGCGCTCCCTTGCCCAGTTGGTGCGAAGTTTTGGACTTGGGTGTCATCAATATGCAGATGACACCCAGTTGTATCTGATGATGAATGGCCGGCCTGGCTCAGCCCCAGATGTCTTGGAACATGCTTCTGCAGCCGAGATTGGTTGGTTGAAGCAGAGTTGGCTGAAACTGAACCCTATGAAGACGGAGGTCCTGTACTTGAGCCACGGGGGATTAGGTTTGGGACTCTGGCTCCTGGCCCTCAATGGGGCACTGTTAGTGCCAGTTCCGAGGGTTAAGAGCCTGGGGGTTATCTTGGATGCCTCCCTGAAAATGGAGGCACAGGTCACAGCGGTTGTCCATCTGCGGTGGACCAGGCAACTTGTCCTTTGTCAACCCATGGCTTAACTACAGTGATCCAAGCAACGGTCATCTCTAGGCTAGATTACTGTAACTCGCTCTATGTGGGGCTGCCCTTGAGCCTGACCCGGAGATTACAGCTGGTACAAAATGCAGCGGTGTATGTTCTTACGAGAGTGCCAAATAAGGCGCATATAACACTGTTCTTACGCGAGCTGCATTGGTTGCCAGTGGAGTACCAGATCAGATTCAAGGTATTGACCTATAAGGCCCTGTGCGGACTGGGACCAGCATATCTACGGGACCATCTCTCCCCATATATTCCCCAGAGGACACTCCAGTCAGGGGACAAACAGCTGTTGGTGGTCCCTGGCCCCAAGGAGGACCGCCTAGCCTCGACTAGAGCCAGGGCCTTTTCGGTCCTGGTTCCCACTTGGTGGAATGCTCTGTCTGCTGAAATCAGAGCCCAGCAGGACCTACTATCTTTTCGCCGGGCATGCAAGACAGAGTTGTTCTGCCAGGCATATGGCTGAGGCTGGGCCTCCACTGGCCTGGAAAAAAGGGGTGTATAAATCTTAACCCTCCCTGTGAAGGCTGTCCACCATCCTGTTTTAAATGTGTTGTTTTTAATGAACATGAATTTTTAATTTTATTTTTAATATGTTGTTATATGCCCTGAGCCCACTCGCAGGGAGAGCGGAATACAAATTTGAAATAAATAAATAAATAAAAATTTTAGTCTGATTTGAAACTGTGTTCTTTTTGCCCCACTAATGCTTCCCTTTAGTCTGTTGGCTATTCCCAAAAAAAGATTTAAATAGTGGGATGTATTTCCTTGCTTACATCCAGTCACATACATCTTGCCTTATATAAATCAGTGGAAAACGTAATTTATCAATTCTGTAATTAATGTTAGAAATTCTCCATGGCAAACTGGAACATATATGTAACAGGACCAAAAAAACCATGAGGGGGAAACCAGAACAGAACTAGAGAAATCTATTTGTCCCTCATTTTTAATATGAAGGCTCAATTCAGACATTAACACCTAGCCATGGTTTATTTCAACTACAGTTCATTGGTTGAACTATGCTTTGTCTCCCAGACAGGCATATTGTAGCCAGGAAGTCCAACAGGACACCTAAACTTACCAAAGATGGAAGGATTCCATCCATGGAATTGTGACTTCCTCATCTCCCTCCTCCACTGCAGCCCAAATATCCATAAAGTTCTATTACATGGGATCAAGAAATCTCCCAAAATAGCTTGGGGGAAGCCAAGGGTTTGGCATAAGAGGGAGGAATTGATTAAAATCATCCCCCTTGTTACTGTGGAAATTTTAGGCAGGGTCCAAGCTTAGGAGAGCAGCATTTGTACACCATTAAAAACATAATTAATCATCTTGGTTGATTAACCAACTTTGAGCCATGGTTTCAGATACCAGCTTGATAGACTCTAACTAATTAGTAATGACAATCACACCACTCATAGTCATGTCTATGTCTGAACTGAGCATTAATAAGTTCTGTGATCAAAGCTGTAGGCTTCAAACAGGTAAGGCAACTGTTACGTTGCAATCCAGACCAGAATTATTTGTAAGGAATCAGTGAAATAAGAACATAGATTGTAATTGGAAATAATGAATACTTGAATTCATACACTTAATCATATCCCAAGAGCGAGGCCATACATTTTATGAGAATATATTGCAAAATGATTCCGTGCTTTGCCGTATAGAACAGCTGATCCAGATTTCATGACAATGAACCTCACTGCCTTCTTACTCAAGATAAACAGCTTGTGGCATCTTTGCGATTAGCATATCATCTCAGCTAAACTAAGTACAGATTCCCTTTGAAATAGCTGTAAAAACCAGGGGTATGTTGATCTTGGACCGCTATGTCCACTGAGTTTACCACTGTTCTACACTCCAAACATCCTCAAACACACCTGCCCACTCCTTCTATCTGGAGGGGAGCAAAGAGAGATACACCAAAGAAAATATTTGCCTAGGAAGTCAAGAGAAGATGATCACATACGAAATTGCTCAAGCGTGGCCTAAGCTTGGGCAAATTGGTTTGCATATGTGTGCTAAAAAAACTCTCTAGAATTAAAAAAGGCAGGATTTTGGCAGCTTAGCAGTCTTGGTGAGCTCCCTGTGGGGTGTTAAACCCAGCACTAACCCAACTGGCCAGCACTGAACCTCCCATTCACTATGGCCATTTTCACGTCTTTAAAATAGTGCGATACTCATGGAAGGCTGCCCAGCTTCCTCAAGCAATTGTGCTATTTTAAAGACATGTGAAAACGGCCATCGTCAGTGTCTCAGAGTTTGTTGGGGCTTACTCCTGAGTAAGTGCATACAGGATTTTTTTAAAAGGCTGTAATGCTATATATACTTACTTGGGACTAAAGTTCTGCTGACTTACTGGGACTGACTTCTGAGAGTCGAACCACACGATACAAATTTCATGTGAATGACACGAAAACGCACTTACATGTGTCCTAAGGTTTTTTTCCGCTTCACACGTTAGGACTGCTGACTCGCCATTGAACCCGTGTACAGCTTTGCACGGGTATCCTACGAGTTCCTCCAAGACGCGGGAATGATATCCCATCATTCATCTTCATATCACGCATGCCCAATTCATTTCCAGGATCCACTCTCTGTCCCCTCATACTTTTTATGTACCGCTACGTTTTCCTTAACTGCACACCAGATGGCGTACCTAAAGTTTTTGTGTTTCTTGTTGTGTGCGCGGCTAAATTAATAATTTCCCCCCCTAAGCCTAAGTGCCATCTACCCACTGATCAGAGAGCATGAAGGAGTGAGCAGCAGATAGGAAGCGGAAGACTCAAGAAAAAGGGCCACTCTACATTGCCGACTTACTGGTTGTACCCGAGTACACGTGCCGTCGCAACCACACTTAACGGTGAGTTTATAAATCCGTGCATGGACCGGGACACACAAACGTCGAGAAAATGATGGACATGGGCAATTGAGGTAAATCAGGCCTACTGACACTCGCTCGGTCGCATGAAATTCGTATCGTGTGGTTCGACTCTCAGTAAACATACATAAAGCTGTTCATTGATTTTCTCACTGAAACATAAGGGGGGAAATTCCTTTAAAGGTCAGTTAAATTATAAAACAACGAACAACAGAATTTATAACAGTGTTCCACTGCTAGTAGTGATAACATCAGCACCAGCACAAAAGATTTTTAATGCAAAAAAATACCCCAACCCTTATAAAATTTATTTCCTACACCTAAACTACATCTTTATATCATCCCCCTATCAAATACCAATATATGTCCATTCCAACCTGAACCTAAGCAGTCAAATAGCATGTCAAATTCAAGCAGTCTATTGTTTATACCTTCTGGGTTCATTCCGGCACCTTCCTCCCAATCAAAGCATATCCCCACACACACACTGCATCACAGCAGAGCTCGTGTAAATATGCATGCTTAGAATTGCTACTCAAGTAAATGCCAGTGCTGGAGCTCAAATTGTTTGTGGATCACAACCTTATTATAAAATGCTTCAAGTTATGGTATTTATAGGAAGGTATCTATAAGAAAAGATCAGGAAGAGCTTTACTTTTGCTTAAGTAGTTAAGGAGATAAATATAACTGGCTTAATAGAGATTCAGCATAGGTCCAGACAAGTCATTATATAAATGTTATCAATGTAAATAGAGAGGGGGAGGAAACGTTCCACAAAATGAAGGCTAAACATTTTAGTGGGGCAGAGGGAACTAAAGTTTAGTGAAACAATATATCCAGCAATACTATGGTATCTTTCGTTATGGGTCATCTTTAAAACAAAACTTCACAAACCTTAGTTCTGAAAACTACTTTTGGGGAGAGACAATCTATCTTCAGGAGAGCAATTTTAGTTTCAAAGTGGCAGCATACAGTCAGCTGGAAGAATCCAAGCATTATTCCAGTAACTGACACCAAAACTATAATTCTGGTTTATTACTACCAGTCAGTAAGAAACTCTCAATAATTCTGTTTGAACTGCAAAAATGTATTTATGGGCTCTCCTCACATCATCTTCATCTCACTATTCCTAGCTTCTCTGCCTCTTATTTCTACTCATTTTAACTAGAAAATGCAAGTAAAACTGTTACAGGTTTGCCCCATGACATTCATCCTTTCCTGCCTGGAAGAACAAAGAAAATACCATGCAACAGAGAGGATTTCAACATTGCTCAGACTCCACTGATAAAAGCCCCTGCTAACCTCATACCACTACAGAGAGAAGCTGCTGTTGACCTCCCTGCCCTCTCACACATTACCCTATGCAGGACTCCCTTTCAGCCAAGGCTCATCCGAGCTTAGCCTATGAACCTGGTTTTCAATCGCAGCATGTGTGAAACAATAGTACAAAAAAGACTGTCCCATGAGCCTCTGCAGCTCTAACACACCTCCCAGCCTCCGACAGTTGACAAGGGGGAAATTAAACTCATTGCTAGACTTTAAATGAAGAAGAATCTAGAATAGGGAAAAGCAAATGAAGTGTCCACTTAACATGGTAGCACACCATACCATTTGCTATATAAGGGGGAGCTGTCACATGCCCTCTCAAGGCACCAAAGCAATTGTTTGCAGCTGTTTGCAACTGGATTTTCCTGTGTGAAACAGGACAATTCAGTTGCAAGTGATTGCTAAAGGGTAGCTAAAGGGTATTAAAGGTGCATTATCCAACTTGTGTGAAAATACAGCTCAAGACAAGTAATAAGCCTTAGAGGCAACAGCCTTATCAAAGTGCTTACATACTTTCTGCTCCTCTCTGGGTCTTCTCAAAAGAACCACCAAATTACTTCCTTGTGAGCCCACCCATTTCCTGCATCCTTCACTTGACCCATGAGTAGAGATGGGCACGAACAGCAATATGAACTTTAAAAAGCCACGAACAGCCCAATCAGCTGTTTGTGAACAAGTTGTTTGTGAGGCCCCAATCTAAATGAACAGGTGGTCACTGCAAGCCTCATTCGTTGCTGTTTGTCAAGCAAGACAGTCTGGCACCTGTAATCAATTCCCTTGGCAACCGGAGGCAGGGACTGCCTGAACTCTGTCCGAACTCTTCCTGTCACCCTGGAAACCCCAATCTAAGCCCAATTTAGCTTGATGGGCTGGTCTTCCTTTCAAGTGTGGGGCTCCAAATTTGTTACAAGGAAGTAAAGAGCAGGGGGAGGGGGGCTCCCAGCTCTGGTTTTGCAGATACTGAGGGAGAGACAGTTGCTGTTGGCATTTTGAGAGAGAGACAGGGAGAGTGCATTGGAGCTTGAATTTTCTTTGTGTGTGGTGGGATAGGGATCTACCTCTTCAAGTTCCAGGGCTGCTGCCATGCTCTGGGCCAAGCTATTATTTACTATTGGTACCTTTCCTGCTGCCTGCTCAGGTAAGGTTTCTGGAAGTGGTGCGGTAGGGATCTACCCCTTCAGGATCCAGGGCTGCTGCCAGGCTCTGGGGCCAAGCTATTATTTATGATTGGTATATTTTCTGCTGCCTGCTCAGGTAGGGTTTCTGGGAGTGGTGTGGTAGGGATCTTGATGGCTGGAGGAGGGCCTGCTGACCCCCATGAACAACGAACAATGAATATGTTCGTGAACAGGTCATGTTTGTCAATGTTTGTTGTTCGTTGTTCGTGGATGGCAACGAACAATGAACACCATGTTCATTTTTTTTCTGTTCGTGCCCATGTCTACCCATGAATAGGACTTTTGCCCCATGCAGACTAGTAAAGAAGGGTCCAGTCAAGGGTGAGGATGACTAGCTGCTAAGCCTCATAAACTTCTCCTGTGCTTGAGACAGGGTGAACTCCTAGGAAGTCTGCTGCAAGTTCCAGGGGAGAAAATAGGGTTGCCAAACTCCAAGTGGTGGTTGGAGATCTTCCAGAATTACAACTAATCTCCCGGTCAGAGAGAGCAGTTCCCCTGTAGAAAATGGCTGCTTTGGAGGGTGGACTGTATAGCATTAGAACCTACTGAGGTCCTTCCCCTCCCCAAACCCCATCTTCTCCAGCACCCACCTCGAAAATATTCAGGAAATCTTCAACCTGGAGCTGGCAACCCTAGGAGAAAGAGTTCTCATTGGGGCTGAAGAGGGCTACTTTGGGGAGATTCCACATGTCCCAGCATAGCGTTGTACTCACACAATGAGGGCATCTCCCTGGTGTGATTTCTGACGTCACCCTTGTTCAGCACCATCATGACCCACTTGTGCTTGAGGTAGTAGAAGAACCATGACTTGGAAGCCCATGACTCCGAGGGGAAAGAGACAACCTGCCAGGTCACGAACAAATGAGTTTCTTAGCCCTCCCTTCTCCCCCTGACTGAGGCATTGAAATAATCTGTGCCTGAGGGGAAGAACTGTGTTGTGTGGGAGATATTTACTGCTGTTTTATTGCACTGTCATGTTTGTTTCATGAGACTTTTATTGTAAGCTGCCTTGAGTTCAGTTATGCAAGAAATGGGGTGGAGTCAATGTATTTTTTAATCAATAAAACATTCATTCATTCATTCATTCATTCATTTATTTGATTTATACCCCGCCCTCTCCACAGATGGGCTCAGGGCAGCTAACAACATTCAAAAAAGTCACAAAAACATAAAATCAATAATAATTTTATAAAAGTCATTAAAATAGTCCAGGAGCAGGCTATTTAAACAAATATTGGGAGTCTGTATAAGGGCATAGCAGATGGCCAAGGGCAGTCGTAGAAGAGGTGGTGATCTTAGATGGAATAAGGGGGGGACACCCACTGGCACTCAGCCAAAGGCCCGGCGGAACATCTGTTTTACAGGCCCTGCGAAACTGTTACAGGTCCCACAGGGCCCGGATCTCCAGCGGGAGAGCGTTCCACCAGGCCGCGGCCAGGGCAGAAAAAGCCCTGGCCCTGGCTGTGGCCAGACGGATGTCCCTCAGGCCAGGGACCATCAGGAGTTGCTTGTCTGCAGAGCGCAACACCCTGCAGGGGACGTAATGGAAGAGGCGGTCCTGCAGGTATGCAGGTCCCAGTCTTTATTTTTTACAAGGCCTAATTCTTAAGCATTAGCAAAGGAACAGACTGACTGTTTTCTGCCTGTTGCACAGCTAGCTTTTGATGTCTTTCCAATGGAGACGGAGTCCCCCCCCCCCCCCCCGCAAATCACCACATAGTGATAGAATCCACAAATTCTTGGATTCAGCCACTGGATTTTCTTGTGTTAATGCCAAAATATTTGTTAACTCTTACTTTTAAAACCACCTTGAAACAGGCTTGCCAGGTCCCCCACCTTAAAACTGAGGGGGCTCCTTGTGGGGGAAATTGCATCTCTTCTTTCACACATATGCAAAGCATGCCCCCAATGATATCAGTTTCTGTTTAAACCAGAATCAGTTGGTCTGATTCAAGGTTTGGGGCCCATTCCTTTTTTTTTAAATACTTCTTATTTTATTAATAAGAGTAAAAGCCCAATAAAAAGGGAAGAGAAAAGAGAAAGAAAAGAAATAGAAGGGGAAAAGAAGAGGAAGAAAAAGAGAAAAAGAAACAAACAAAAATTAAAGAAAAAAACAAAGATAAATAATGCATATTTCATTTTCCATTTTTCTCTACAACACCTATCACAAGGGTGGCCGAACTTGCTTAATGTAAGAGCCACATAGAATAAACGTCAGATGTCTGAGAGCCGCAAGACATGATGCATTGAAGTGACTTCAGATGAGGAGGTGGGTTTGGGGGAGTGTCCTGAAAGTGACATCACAGGAAAGAGTGGGGTTTGGTGCAGTATGCTAAAAGTGACATCATCAGACGGGATGGAGCTTGGGAAGAGCTATCACCTGACCTTTGACTTGGAAGTGATGTCACATCCTTGCTAGGCTTCACTCCCAAAGTCCTCAGGTATTTTCTGAATCAGACCTGGCAATCCCAACATTTTTATTAAAAATATGAAAGACATGGAAAGAAAGAAGGAAAGAAAAAAGGAAAAGGGAGGGAAAGACATGGAAAGAAAGAAGGAAAGGGAGGGAAAGACATGAAAAGAAAGGAGGAAAAGGAGGGAGGGAAGTAAACTAAAATAAAATAAAATGTATGGCACTACTCAGAGACCACCAGGAGCCACACAATATGTCTAGAAGAGCC
The DNA here is from genome assembly GCF_028583425.1 of Eublepharis macularius. Classification (NCBI taxonomy): domain Eukaryota; kingdom Metazoa; phylum Chordata; class Lepidosauria; order Squamata; family Eublepharidae; genus Eublepharis; species Eublepharis macularius. The sequence goes on from NC_072798.1 coordinate 84,591,389, forward strand.
ACATGTGGCTCCCGAACCAGAGTTTGGCCACCCCTGGTCCTATCATATCTTTACAAACATTATACATAGTTTTGATACCTCCAAAATTTACCTTTTCAATACTGCCCCCCTTCTATTTATTTTTCCCAGATTTATCTTAGAAATCAAATCCACAAATCATCAGTTTGTTTTTTCTCATCTCATGCAGAAAGTCAATAAGGGGTTTCCAATTAATCATAAAGACAGACCATGTTTTATCTCTGATCGGAGCTGTAAGTTTAGTCATCTCTCTGCTAATTCCATCGTTTTCACAACCCAGTCATCCATTGAAGGCAATACTGTTCTTTTCCTTTTTTTTGCATATAAAAGCCTAGCTGCCATTGTCATATATAAAAATAGGATGCCATGTTTATTTTCCAGTTGTTCATCCATTAGTCCCAACAAAAAGGCTTCTGGTTTAAATTGTATATCGATCTTCAAAATTTTCTGAATTATCATATGAATTTGTGACCAATTTTTTTTGCTTTAGGACAAGTCCACCAAAGGAGATTAAATGTTCCTTTACATTGCTCACATTTCCAACATTTGTTTGACATAACTTTACTTGTTTTTGCTAATTTATCAGGAGACATATACCACCGATACATCATTTTATAAACATTTTCTTTAAGTGTGGAACTCAAAGTAAATTTGAGCCCCTTTACCCATTCATTTTCCCACTGGTCCATTTGTACATTATCTCCAAAAATTTTAGCCCATTTTATCACACAGTCTTTCATACATTCTTCTTCCGTTTCAAATTTCAACAAAAATTGGTACATTTTGGAAATAATGTGTTCATCGTTTGTACAAAGCTCTTTTTCAAACTCTGCTTTTCGTAGTCAAAGCCCCATAACTTTTTGTCTGATTTAAACCTTTCTAGTAATTATGCAAAGAAAAACCATTGACATTTATAACCTTTAGTTATTAGATCTTCCTTTGTCCTCAATATACAATCTCCTTGTGAGAACTCTAATTCTCTGTAAGTCAATCATCAAGGATGACTTGGAAGGCTCCAGGGAACTCTGCGTTATCTCAACTGTTGACCGATAGCTCAGGGACTCTCCAAGCTATGAGAGTAAAGGGCATGTACAGTCCCTGAGGTTGGCTGGAGGAAACTCCCGGGCCTAAATGAGCAGCAGCACAGGCAGATTCCCTGATATTCTCGATAAGGCTTTCCTTTAGACCATTTGACTAATGAAAGCCACAGACTGCCCACTGGGTCTGAGTACACTTTGTTTATTCCCAGGCTGGCTAGTCTTCCTTTCCCCTTTTCCCCACTTGCTGGATGCTGCTTTCATTCCCCCTTTCCAGCTGTCCTCCTTGCTGCACCCCTTGTTCTTTACCCATCCTGCTCCCCACCGGTGACAGTCAAGCAATGGCTGATGCCATTTTAGACCAGCACATAGGGTTGCTAGGTGTTCGGTTTGGGCCTGAACCGTCTGGTATTTTGGGGAACTCTCTGGGAAAACAGTCCCCCAAAATACCTTGTCAGGGACGATTCCCTCCCCCATAAGTTGCCCGGCTTGGCTGCTCAGCCTCTTCCAGCTGTGTGGCACTGCCACCGGGCCAGGAAAATGACCTGGGCAGCCTCCTGTGGCAATGTGGCACCACCCAGGAATGGCCAGCCAACCCAGATACCCAAGTGGCCTCCTGTGGAGGCATGCACCACCCAGGAGCAGCCAGCTAGCCTGGGTGCCTGAGTGTCCTCCTGGAGCTGCACAGTACCACCCAGGAGTGGAGCCCGGAAGCGGGGGAGTCAGCGGGATGATGTCACTTCCTACAGTGACATCATCATACTACCTAGGAGAGCACGTGCACTGCACACATGAAAGGTAAGGCCCGTCTTCACCTCTCCCCAGGGTCTGGTATTAGGCTGGACTCCATCTGGCAACCCTACCTGCACATCCAGACAGGAACAGGAGGGGGAGTCCACAGTGTCTGTGCATGAGCAGACACTAGTGTTCTCTCTACTGGTTTTTTATAAAACATTCCTTGTTTTTCTGCAAAGCCTACACCCTGGCTCCATGTGGCCCTGACGTGCACATTTTTTTGATCCACAATGTATGGATCTTAGATGACTATTAGATATTATAGATTATGATGAAGAGCTGAACACAGTAGGTGATATAAGTTGCAGCCAACACAACAAAGGAGGAGAGAGCTCTCCTTTTAAAAGCACTTCTTTTCCCTATAAAAGCATGTTAATACTGAGCCAGTTCTGAATTAAGGTACACAGTTTGCCATTTGTGATTACTGGAGGGAGTTTTTAAAAGTCCTCAACGACCACTTTGATATTAGCTCCATATCTCCAGATTATGTTATTCCCGGAATTACCTGTTCTAGAAGATTCAGAAGGAGCAATAAAAATGTATTTATTTGTCTACTTTCTTATGTCATTTATATCCCATTTATCTCCCCAACTGGTGACCCAAAACAGCTTTCAAACTTCTCCCTTCCTCCATTTTATCCTCGCAACAATCCTATGAAGTAGGCTAGGCTGAGACCGTGTGACTGACCCAAGGTCACCCAGCAAGCTTCCATGGCAGAGTTCGAAGTTAAACTTGAATCTCTGAGTTCCTAGTCTGACACTCTAACCACTATATCATGCTGGGACTCTTGTTCAAGTCCATCATTAGAAGTAACAAGAGGGGAACTGACATGGGTTATTTTCACACGTCTTGGCATAGCACCAAACTCACAGAACAAGGGTGTCTTCATAGCGCGATTTCTGACGTCGTCACACCGTGATTCTGTTTTTGTGGTGCAACAACGTCATAAATCGTGCCATGAAGACGGTCTCATTCTGTGAGTTTAGCACTATGCCAATACGTGTGAGAATGATGATGAACTCACAGGGAAGAATCCCATTCCCCACTTACTGACCTCTATTTTCTCCCCTCTTGCCCAACCCGTTCCTTGTGATATTTTGTACAACCACTTTGATACATGGTGCCCCCTTTTCCCACACAGTTCCCCATTTCAATCTCCCAATGAATGGTACACCCCTCTCCTCCTATGCGTTCCTCTCCCCTTGCCAATGTCTACATTTCATCTCTCATTTTTATGGCCGATTGAATACAAAAATCTGTGCATACACAGACATTTGTGACTTTGGGATAGAAACGTTTCGACTTCTGCAAAGTTTTGAAGAAAACCTTCCTTGTCACTAAGTGCCACTCATTATGCAGATTTTTGTGGAGCCAAGTTCAAAATTAGATATATGATGCTGTCTGGTGAAACAATGAATATAATAAATATCATATTAGGCAAACTTGGAAGAGGTGGGAACTCACAGGACTGTTGAAAAACAAGATCTCTCCAACAAAGCTGAGAGATGAACTACAAGAGACGAATTACACTAGGAGGAGCATGTGAAAGGAGTCACAATGTTAGCCGTGAAGCTGAGTTTTAAAAGCGATCAGAAAGCTTTGTCAATTTCCCCTCTCTACAGAGCCAACAAAGATCGCTGCACAGGGGGGTTGTTTATTTCCTCTTTGCCTCCTCGAAGGCTCTGTCAGTTTCACCTCTCCTTCTAGGAGGTGAGGAGGAAATAAACCCTCTGAGGAGCCATCTTTGCTGCTCTGTAGAGAGGGGAAATTGACAAAGCCTTCTGATCTGTCTTTTAAAACTCAGCTTCCCAGCTAGTATTGTGACTCCCTTCACATGAACATGAAGCAAGGAAGAAAGGAACCCAGAGCAATGTTTAGCTCTGAATTCCTTGGGAGAAAAACTGGTTAAAGTGTAATAAAATTACAAGATGGCTAAGAGAGCCAATTTTCTCTGTGTTCTGGTTTCCTTTTAAACCTTTGTTTTCTTCTTAACTATGACCAAGATCTTAAATCTTCTGTTCCTGCTCTTTCCCTTAAATGGTAGCCATTCTCAAAGCTTGCCGACTCTCAAATACCTTGTTTGCACAGCCAGTAATTTATCTCCCATTCCAGAAATCATTTGATTGAGATTTAGCCAAAGGGGGAAGGGACATAGTTATATTCAGTTTAATGAGGACCTGTGACTTTGGGATTGAACCATCTTTGGGATGTATCGGATTTTTTCCTTCTTTCATCTGTTTGTAGCTTGTAATCAAATGCACCAAAACAAAGGCTTGTTGTGTTTTACATTGTGCTAATAGCTCCCCTTAACTCTTGCTGACAGGCCTCAGTAGGTGCTGGCTGTCAGCCAATAAACCGGTTCAGAAATAGACATAGACATTTATTCGAAAAGGCTTTTTGCAGGTACTTAGCAGGTCAAGACATCTGTCAAAGTGGTCCGCTTTAGTTTTTATCCAACAGAAGCAGATTCAGAAGTGCTCTTTGATACGTCATTTTCAAGAAACTTGCAGAGCCAAGAGCTGAAACAAAAATCCGATGTTTGCTAAAGGAGGGAGAAAATATGTAACTACAGCTTGCTCTTTTCTTTAATGCAAGGCAGCTGTGATCCATCTTTCAGATCAGATGGAAAAAATATTTGAAAAATGGAAAGGTTTTCATAGATAACCTGGGTGAGTCAACAGCTCATGTTTTAATCATACTGTCCAAGGGCATTTAAGTATTTTACAGAATAAAGCGCTTTGCTTGGACACTTGGGGCAGGGATTTAGGCTTTGCCTGCAGACTTAAGTTTACATGATGGGTAATTCCTGGTGAGTCTAAAACCAAATCTTTGAAAAAAGGAGGATACCGTTAGCTATGTTCAGCAGGGACCGCATATTGAGTGAGCATATACTTGCCTTCGAACAAATGGATTTTTATGATTCTATAGGAATGTTGAAGCTGCTCCCTAAATTGTTTTGTTAATCCAGTGATCTTCAAGCTGTGGATAAGGGCCCTCAGGTAGGTCACAGAGTCCTACTTGCTCAGTCGCAAGTCCCCATAGAACCACCATTTGTTGCCTTTTGAAAGGACATGTTGCTAGTGGGCATGTAAAGAAAGCAAAGCATGCCTCCTGCCTCTCTCTCTTTGTATTTACATGAAGAAGAAGCACTATACTGAGGACAGGTCGCTCAGCGGTTGGAGAGGATTCCATCATAGCTCAGACTCTATAATAGTTCTGTTAGAAAAAGGGACTGGCAATGTCTCTGGCTCAGACCTTCAAGATTATAAACAAAAAAGGGGACAAGAACCATAGAGCTAAACAGATAGATGCACCAGGAGAAGCAGCATGGTATCTCTTCCTGGGACAAAAATGAAGCAGATGGCCCGTTATCAGTCTGAAGCCATGCTAGATAGCTAGATAAGTTAGTCACTCTCTCTCTCCGCTATACTTGTTAATGTACTTCTTTAAATAAATAGACCATTATTGGTTCTTTAACTCAAAGGAGAGATGCTCTGCGTGCAATCTGTAAGATAGTGTGGCAAATATTAGTTTAGGCCACGCTGCTGTGCTGAAGTTCAGGAGGAGCACTCTGTTAATAAAGAAAGGAAGGGCTGTCTGACTGATCCAGCAGTCCTTAACTAAACTCAACATGTTCCTCGCTATGGTACAATAGTTGATGGTTGGTTAGTGTTTCTTAGCCAAGCATCATTTGGTCCTCTGCCCTCATTCCTGGCCTTGATGCCATAAGAATATACTACCCATCTTCTTGTCATGTGTTTGCAGCTATATGGGTCTCAGGTTCTATGGGTCTTGGGTTTGGAAACTTTGAAAATGAGTGTGTAAATCACACACACTAAACCATGAATAGTTAGTTTAGGAATAGGGTTCCCAGTCGCATGCCAGTGGTGGGCAAACTCCCAGAGGTTTGCCCCGTTGCCTGACGATTACCCAGCAAATTGGCTGGCAATTGCCTGCCATTGGCAAGCAACCCAGGTGCTCTCCCCATGGAGCACAACAACATCACTTCCTGAAGTGACGTCAGTGCGCTAGCTGCAGGAGTGCTCCTGATCTTTGCAGGGGCCAATTTTTCCCCCAACAAGCTGAACCTGCATTTGGTGCAATGACATCACTCCCATTGTGTCAGGGTTGGGAGTGCATGCAGAAAGATACTGTTCCTAGTAAGTGATGGGGGCTCCCATTCCCACCATAGAGACCGGGCAATCCTATTTAGGAATAGTATAGGGCATGCGATGATTCAACGGGGGACCTGTGAGCATGACTAGTGCAGTCCCTGCTATCCTGCTCAGTTACCAGTTCCAGTCTGGCTCATGGAGTGCCCTGCTTCTGGCTGCCTTCTAACCAATAAGTCCACCTCACTCAGCTTCATACCTGTGTCCCCATGGCACCTGAGAGTGGCTTGCAAAGGCACAGAGCCATTCCAGTCCAAGGTTGTTGTCAGCTCTATTCATCAGACCCTGTAACAATTTGCTGTTCAATAAAGTCTGAGGTGTTCTACAACTCTGTTCCTATCTTTTATCTGTGTGTATGTGAGAGAGAGAGAGAGAGAGCAGATGAGACTTACTCCATGCCCCTGTGATTCATGGTTCGTCAAATTTCACGAACCACAAAGTTTCATGAACCTGTCCCCAGTTCGCAAACCAGTTCATTTGGTTCATGAAAATGTCACATTCAGGTCAGAAAATCATCACTTCCGGGCCAGCAGTAGGTCACTTCTGGGTCAGCAGAAGGTCTGCAGGAAGTCCATTCCCTGTTGCCTAGGAAACTGATTGATCGGCACCAGGCTGTCTGCAGTGACGAACCAAAAAAGGAACCAAATAAATTAGCCTAAAGTTCGTGGTGGTTCATCAGAAATGGGATCTGACGAATGGCTGGTTCACGAACCACAAACCGGCCTGGTTCGTTATGAATTTTGGTGCATATTTTGGTCCATGCTCATCTCTAGTTCCTACAATAAAGAACTCATATTTCTTTTCTAAATATAAAGCAAGTGTATGATTTATTATTTTCTCTCCTGCATGCACACCAGCCAGCAGAACCAGCTCACAACCACCTATAAGCATGCTTCCTATGCCAAACGATAGACTCTGCTAATGGCCCAAACATGGAATCCTTTAACTAGGTTTCTGGGGCCTACATAACAATTTATTTATCAGCTCTCTTGCATGATGGCTTTCATTTGAAAAGAATACCAAGTAATAAAGTTTTCAGATGTTTTAAATGTACATATAAACATAGTACATTGATGAATTTGCAAACATATAAGTACCCTAGTCTGAGACCCATGGCTAACCATGGTTTTCTGTTAAGCATGCACAGATGCTTTTTACATGTACTTTTACAAGCATGACTGCTGTTTCTATAATGGATTCAAGGGCCAACATTTTCACCAGAGAAGTAGCACTGGTTCATACCTGAATATTTGTTTAACTACAAATCAAAGGCATGCATTTACCATACTTTGAGATCTGCTCACTGCAGAACAACTCGTCACTTAAGCTATAACAAATAACATGGTTAATTGAATGCCTGCGTTTTAGAAAACCATAATTGGCTTCCTCTCAGTCAAAAACCCACAGAACATATTATGATCATTGTTCCTACCTATCAGACCGGACACTTGCTTGTTTGAATACAATTACAGTAACCAGTTAATGTAGTCTCGTAACAGAAGTGCCATCATTACAAAGATTTATGAGCACAGCACTATGTATAAAACTGTGGTAATTGCCTGTGTACTGCTGGGCTATTTTGCCAGTTAATATACATTATATAATTTCCAGTTTAAGCCACTGAAAAAGCATTATGCTTAATTCTAATTCCTCACCTGCCTCGGTTAGATATACCCTCTATAAACATGATGAAGAATATGTTATTCAGTGTTATAGACAACCATATATTACCAGGGGGAAATTTGGTTACCTCAAACAGCCCAAACAATCTGTTATTTTGCTTTGTTGCCACATTACACTGATTTAGGACTGCAATTTTCAACTCCTTTATGGAGCAAAAACTACTAATTTATTAATCTCTCCGCTATTGAAATTCCAACTTCTTCAAATTTCTAAGAGAGTTAATCAAAACTGTGTATTTTTCTTGCTGTCTTTTAAATAAATTAATTATCACAGTGATGGTTTAATAATAATAAACAGGGCACGAAGCAGAGTCCTGTACCCACATGGCCAAAGCCCCACTGAAATAAATATTCTCCACTAATGCAAGTGGTATGTAAAGCAAATACCATTCTTAATAGGCAGAGGGAGAGAAACCAGAGTAAACAAAATAAAAAAGGTGGAGGGGAACAAAACCTAAGCAACAGATTGCAGATTAAAACCCAACCAGGCATTGATAACAACAGTGACCAGTTTAAAAATTAAGGGAGGGGGTGTACTGGTTTAGACAGAGAGGGAGAACAAAGTTTCAGTCAGAAGAAAGCAGGCTAGCTGTGTGCTGCCTGAGTATATTGAAGTATTTATGACAGAAATATAACCTGTGTGGAACCTGAACTGAGCATGTTTGTGAAAGGACACTCAGTCAGGGAAAGGGAGGCCAGCTGTGTGCTGCCTGAGCAGGTTTAATATTTCTGTGAATGAGAGTCAGAGAAAGAGAGGCTAGCTGTGTGCTGCCTGAGGAGTTTAAGCATTTCTGTGAGAGAAATATTGAGTTAGAGAAAGAGACTAACTGTGCGTGAAGCCTTAGAAGAGATCTGTGTGAATGAGTTTATAGGAAGTAACTTTAAGAACCGAGAACTATGTTTGTGAAACCGATACGCTTCTTAACTAAATAAAAGTTTATTTTGTTTTGTTATATCCCAGAGTAGCTGTCATTGCTTTATCCCATTCCTATCCTCAGGGCCACATAGAACCACGAAGGAGCCTGACACTTAGGAACGTTACCAAAGGGAAAACTTAAATAAAATATATTGGAATCTAATATTCCTGGTGGCAGCAAACTACCCAGAGGGTGTTAAGGGAAAGATTAAAGGCAAAATCGACCCTAGAGAAAGTAAGGGTCATAACAAGGACTATAGACAAAATAATTGCACTGACCAGCAGCTACACCATTGAGGGCCAAACTACAAGTGACGAATGACACATGTTGGACACTTGTCAGCTTCCCTCAAGTTTTGATGGGAAATGTAGGCACCTTGGCAGAGTGTTGGACAAGTGACAGTTGAAAAGTCCATTGGACAGCAGTCAGAGAGCCAAGCTGCAAGACCAGGACGCCTACATTTCCCATCAAAACTTGAGGAAAGCTGACAAGTGTCTATTATCTTTATGACAAGGATGTATGTAGCTATGACTCATACACATTCAGCCACATGTGCTGTCTGAATGCATGTTTCTGAAGGTATTACAGGGAAGCAGAGTACCGGCATTTAATGACCACCTACATGCCTACTTAAAGCCAAGATATCTCTCTATGACATTCCCTCGTCCTTAAACACAGAAATGACACCAAAAGGATTTTTAAAACTCAAAAATAACTAAGGAGTTTATTTACATTGATGTGGAAGGGTGAGGTGAAGTCAGAAGTTGAAGCTTTTTGAGGTAAAATTCAACATATATACATCTAGATCACTGAGGTAACATACAGAACTCCAATTTTTAGGCTCTTCATTGTCACTTAAGGTTTCTGTTGTTAGACTTTGTGTCCCTTGTTTCTTCCCCCAAGCACTTGAGTATACTTTCTTTTTAGTATTCTCCTTCACTTCTGAGGTTAGAAAGGCTGGTGCCATCTTTTTAGTATCCCAAGCCCCCACTGTGCATGTATTAGTGCTTTCCTTCAGTCCTCAATTGAATCTGGACGTTTCCTCAGGCAGTTCTCTACCACACCCGACCAGGGATTTCTCCTATCTCTAGAGCTGTCTCCCTGTTTCAACTGGGAACAGAAAGTCTCTTCTCCTTTAGAAGAGCTATCTCTTTCTTTTTTAAAAAAAAATATATTGGATTAGAAACATTTGATATCCATTACAATCAATTTCCTTTAAATTCTAATATTCCAATTCTAACCCCCTCCCTTTCCCTCCCCTTTTATTGACTTCCAACAGTTTTCCAACCCTTTGTCTATTTTCCCCCTACTCATTTCAAACTTATTTTATCTATTAAACATATATTTTCACTCTCTTCTAAGCTTATCTATTATGAAACAGTGCTATCTCTATTTCCCTTCCCTTTTAACTTATCAACTAAATAATACATTCCTGGCATATATTCTTCAATAGTCATTTTAGTAGCCTGTACTCTATCTTACTCATTCTAGTCTCGTCTATATGGTACAAACAATTTGTCCCTCATTATACATAACTTTAAATACATATAAGTCAATCAATTTGACCCATACTCCATATGTTACTCTTTACTTCCTTCTACATATCTTCATACTATTTTAGTTATCTAATTTCTCCATTATACAACTATCTACCAAAAATAGTCAATCATTTTAACCCATATACACATTCAGCATGAGTCAATCAATTTAACCCATATTCTGTATGCTACTATATATTTTTTCCCCCTTTCTTGCATTCATTCATTTTGATTATATAAATTCTCCATTATACAATTATCTGCCAGTGATGAAATTAATTAATTTCTATTCTTATAAATCTTATAATAACACCTCTATTACTTAATACTATGTATAGTAGTCAAATAGAATAATTGCTTAGAAATTTTCAATTAACTCTCCACCCCCCGGTATAGTCACTTCCCTCTTCTTTTGTTATATTTCAGTAATTTTCAAACTGCCACAGTTCTCTTCCCACCTCCCATTTTTTCACCAAATACTGTTTCAGCTTCTCCCAATCCGTGTTAAACTGTCCTGGATCAAAGTCTCTCAGTTTTCTTGTCATTTTATCCATCTCCGCCATGTACAGCAATTTGTAAATCCAGTCCTCAATAGTTGGCAGTTCTTGTACTTTCCACTTTTGCGCGTATAAAAGTCTGGCCACTGCTGTCATATAAAATAGCAATGTCCTGTATTGTGCTGGAATGTCCTCAATTCCCAAGTTCAGTAGCAGGAGTTCTGGGTTCTTATTAACTTGAAATTGTAAAATCTCACTTATTACTCTTATTACTTCCCCCCAGTACTGCCTAGCTACTTCGCAAGTCCACCACATATGATACAAAGATCCTTCATGTTTTTTACATTTCCAGCATTTATTAGATGTATTCAAGTTCCCTAGCGCAATTTTCTTTGGTGTCAAATACCAACGATAAATCATTTTATAGACATTCTCTTTAATATTGGTGCATGTCGTGATCTTCAACGTATTTTTCCACAAGTATTCCCACGCCTCCATTGTTATTTCTTTGTTAAAATTTATAGCCCACTTCACCATTTGCACTTTAACTGTCTCATCTTCAGTGTACCATTTTAACAACACCTTGTAGACCTTAGAGATTTCCTTTTTGTCTTCTTGTAAAATTACTTCCTCTAATTCCGAGTTCTCCATTCTTATCCCTCCCTTTGCACAATCGGAGTTGTAAAGATCTCTAACCTGTCTATATTGAAACCAGTCATAACTTAAAGACAACTCTTCTTGCATCTTTATTCTTAATTTAGAAAGATCTATTCGTGTTATTTCCTTGTACGTTAAACATTGTTGTTCATTATCAACAGTTCTCGGGTCTATTACTTCGTAAGGAACCACCCAGGAGGGAGTTCCTTCCTGAAGGTAATCTCTATACTTCTTCCAAATTGTGAAGAGGCTTCTCCGGATGTAATGGTGCAAAAACATAGAATCTGCTTTTACTTTTTCATACCACAGATATGCATGCCATCCAAATATTTTTTTGTATCCCTCTAAGGCCAGTAATTTGCGGTTTTTCAGTGTCATCCAATCTTTCAGCCACACCAAGCAAATTGCATCGTAGTATAGTCTTAGATTGGGCAGTTGCATTCCACCTCTCTCTTTTGCGTCCTGTAATACTTTCATTTTCACCCGAGGCTTCCTGCCTGCCCAAACAAAGTCCGATATTTTCCTCTGCCATTTTTCAAACTGCTTAGAGTCCCGGATAATTGGTATTGTCTGTAACAAAAACATCACTCTTGGCAACACATTCATCTTGACTACTGCAATTCTTCCCAACCATGACAAATTCAATCTATTCCATTTAATCAGATCTTGCTCTATTTGAGTCCACAATTTCTCATAATTATTCTTGAATAGATCTATATTTTTTGCAGTCAGTTCAATTCCCAAATATTTCACCTTACTTGTTACTTCACAGTCTGTTATTTCCGTTAATAACTGTTGTTTTTGTTTAGTCATATTTTTACATAGTATCTTTGACTTCTTTTTATTTACATAAAAACCTGCCAGATCTCCAAATTCTTTGATTTTTTCTATTACCTTAGGCATGTTCTCGATTGGATCTTCCACAATTAACATTATATCATCTGCAAATGCTCTGACCTTATAGGAAAAGTCTTTTATTTTTATTCCACGGATCGCATTATCTTCTCGGATCTGTATCATCAAAATTTCCAAAACCAAAATGAACAACAGTGGAGACAGCGGGCAACCTTGTCTTGTACCTTTGCCTATAGTCAATTTCTTAGTCAACTCGTCATTCACCACAATTGCTGCACTCTGGTCTCTGTAAATTTCTTTCACTGCTCTTATGAATCTTTCTCCCATTTGTAGCTGTTCCATAGTGGCAAACATAAAGTCCCAGTTCAAATTGTCAAATGCTTTTTCAGCATCCACAAAGAAGAAACCAACCTCCTTATCACAACACCTATCATAATATTCAATAGCATTTATAACTGTCCTTAAATTGTCTTTGATTTGTCTATTCGGTAAAAAACCAGCTTGTTCTTCTCCAATAACTTCGGATAACCATCCCTTTACTCTTTCTGCCAAGATCTTCGCAAAGATCTTATAATCATTATTGAGTAAGGAAATAGGTCTATAATTTTTAACATTGGTCAAGTCTTGTCCTTCTTTGGGGATCAATGTTATATTAGCTTCACTCCAAGTATCTGGAATTCTTTGATCTCTCAAAACACCATTGATCACTTCTTTTAGGAATGGTACCAGTTCATTGACCATTACCTTATAAAATTTAGCTGTAAGTCCATCAGGTCCTGGCGCCTTTCCCAGGTTTGTTGACTGTATTGCCTTCCTTATCTCTTCCTCTGTTACTTCACTATTCAATTTGTCTCTCCAATCTTCCAAAATTGCTGGAAGCTTCATTTTCCCCAAATATGTCGCTATTGAATCTTTATTCACTTCTTTTTTATTGTACAGTTTAGCATAAAATTTGTAAAAGGCTCTACTAATAGCAGTCTGTTCCAAATGTGCTTTATTGTCCTCACATATTTTATTTATTGTCTTCTTCTCCTTTCTCTTCTTCAATTGCCATGCCAGGTATTTCCCAGGTTTATTTGCACCTTCAAACGACTTTTGGTTCATTCTCTTAAGATTCCATTCCAGTTCTTTGTTATTCATTGCCGTCAACTGCTCTTGAAGGATTTTAATATCCTGATAGATTTTCTTTTTCCCTGGTCTTTTCTTTAGTTGTATTTCTTTGGCTTTTATTTTCTCCATAATCTCCTGTCTCTTCTCCTCTCTTTTTTTTCTGGCTCTTCCATTTAAGTCCATTAGTGTGCCTCTAATTACTGCTTTGTAGGTATCCCATACCTTATTGGTTGGTACTTCTCAATTCATGTTATGTTGTATGAAGAACTTAGTTTCCCTTCTCAACATCTCCATATTTTCTCCCTCTTGTAACAAATCCTCATTTATTCTCCATCCTTTCCTCTTAGTTCTTTTTCCGAACTTCCACATAATTGGATTATGATCTGAGCCTACCATGGGCATTATTTCCACATCCTTAGTCCAAAGCACTAAGTCCTTTGAGGCCCAGATCATGTCAATTCGTGATAGAGTGGAGTGTCTTGCGGAGAAAAATGTATATTGTCTACCTTTGGGATTCTGTATTCTCCATACATCTTCCAAAGTTTCCTGTTGCATTAATGCGAAAAAAGTCTTTGGTAATAGTCCTCTTTTCTTTTGTGCAGTTGCTGATTTTTTATCCTGCTCCAAATTTGTGACTCCATTGAAGTCTCCTGCAAGAATTATCTGGTCATAAGAAAGTTCATCTAATTGCTTCCTCAAATCTTCAAAGAAGCTCTCTTTTGCTCCGTTAGGTACATAAATTCCAATCACCAACACTTTCTTTAAATTCCATGTACATTCCACTGCTAAAAATCTGGCTTCCACATCTCTAATCACTAGCTTTGGCTGTAGCTCCTCTTTTATATATAATGCCACTCCCCTTTTTTTCTTTTTTGAGGCCGCTACAAAATCATTGCCCAATTTGCTCGATTTAAGATATTTTACATCCTGTTTTCTAAAATGAGTCTCTTGCAAACACACAATATCACATTTCTGTTTTAATAGCCAGTGGAAAATACTTTTTCTCTTATTGGGTGAGTTAAGTCCATTTACATTCCAAGATAAAACTTTACACTCCATATTCATAGCCTTGTTGCTGGTAAGTCTTTTTCATTGTCTCTCAAAAACTTTTCCATTTCAGATTCAGATCTGATGCGCTTTTTCACTCCTCCAAACTCAAATGACAATCCTTCCGGTAATTCCCATCTGTACCTTATTTTCATGTCCTTCAGAATCTGGACTAAAGCTTTATATTTTTTCCGGTCAAGCAACACCGATCTTGGTAGCTCCTTCATAATAATAACCGTCTTGCCATCAACCTCCAATGGGTCTTGAAATTGCTTACTCACAATCATTTCTCTTATATTTCTAGTCGTAAATTGCACAATCACATCTCTTGGTAGTTTCCTCTGGGTCGCAAATCTTGAATTTATACGGTACACCACATCTAGGATAGCCACAGTTTCCTCCTCCTCCTTCCCCAGGTATTCTGCTAACACCTCGGCAGTTTGTTCTTGGGCTGTCTTTCCTTCCACTTCCGGCAAGCCACGAAACCTCAGCTGCTTCTCCATATGTTTACTCTCCGCAACTGCCATTCTTCCCCTCATCACCCTCATCTCTGTTCGTTGCGTGTCTGCTAGGTTCTCCACCGCATTTTCCACTACCTTGACTCTTTGCTGTGTCACCTGCAGGTCATTTTGTATTGTTTCCATACCCTTCTTCACCTCTTCCAGTTCATTCTTTACTGTCTCTTTAACCTCTTTCACCAGCTCAGGTTTCATGTCCTTGAGCTCCTTAATCGCTTCTGAAACTTTTTTATCCAAGTTCTCTATCGCCATTTGCCACTCTTTTTTTGACATCGTGGGGCTTGCTTTACCTCGCTCCCATGAGTCTGCTCGCTTCCTTAACTCCGTGGCGTTTGGCTTGGCGTTCTTATAATTTAATTTAAATGTCCCGCTTTTATAAGGGGAAAAAAACGTTTAAAGAGTCCAAAATGTTGGGCGTCTTTTCTCTATGATTTTTCTATAGTTTTTGTAATCCAATATGGCCTACTTCCTCTCCTGCTGAAGTCGAGACTCTTCCCTTTTCAAAGATGGCGATTCCCTTCTTCCTGTCCTCCAGTAGGGGCCGTCTCTCTCCAGCAGCTCTATTGCTGTTACGTACTTCCTGTTTCCTGACTCCCCACAGCAGCTCTCGCGATGGTAAAAACTTTCTCACAGCCTACTATCTCCTTGTGACCACAGGTATGAAAAACAATAGTCCAATTTCTTTAATAACTTCGTTTAGCTTAGTTCTTTTTCTAATACAATTCTTGCCGAATCTTCCCCTCTTTATAATCAATCTGTTGCAGTTTAAAAGTCCACTTTAATACTTCGTTACTTTAATTAATCCATCCCGTTTCAAGAGATAGTGATCTTTACCTTTTTAAACGTCTTTCTGGGTTGTAATCACTGTTTCAATCTCAGATTCTCCTTCAGCTTCTTTCCGCTGTTGAAGCTTGGGCATGTAGGTCTTATGCCAGCCGCATTGGCTCCAGGACTGCCGCAGAGATTTTAGCCGACCTGTCTTAGGGTGGGACCTCAAGGGTCGGGAGAGAGTCCGTTGCGCAGGACCCCCCCTCACCCGAAATCAACGCGCCCTGAGGTACTTAAGCGTTCTATGCCTGTTCTCCGCCTGAGAACAGTTGGCCGCGAGCGTGCGTTGCCCCGCCGGCCGTTGAAACGGCAGCCCGGTCAGCTCAGCACTTAGAGCTGCGTTAGACCTTCATGGATCCCCAGCCAGAAGCCCGAAGAGCTATCTCTTTCTGTGGCCTGTTTGAGAGTCTGCACTTATTACCTAAACCTCTTGCCAACTTTCCCAGTTCTCCTGCTGGTGTTGAAAACTGCTTTCCCTGAGGACTCCATCTCTCAACTCCCAACACCCTCAGATCTCTCTCTCTCTCTCTCTCTCTCTCTCTCTCCCCCCCCCCCCCGGATTCAAAACCCTCCTCTCTCAGCTCAGCTTCCCAATCAGAGGCCATGGAGCAGCCTGCCACTCACTGCTCTCTGATTCTGAGAGGGATTAACTCCTAATAGTCTTGCAAATTTGTGTGTAACCAGCCCTTCCAGGCTTCTTCAAAACATGCAGTCTGTCACAGTCTCCCTTTCCAATTATCTTACTTCTAGAGGCCTGAAGAAGTCTATTACACATGTATGCATTAGAGATGGGCACAAACAGCAATACGAACTAAAGAAAACCCCACGAACAGCCCAATCTGCTGTTCGCGAACAAGCTGTTCATGAGGCCCCATTCTAGACAAACAGGTGGTCATTGCAAGCCTCGTTCGTTGCTGTTCATTGCTGTTTGTCAAGCCAGACAGTCTGGCACCTGCAATCAATTCCCATGGCAACTCAGGCAGGGATTGTCTGAACTCTGTCTGAACTGCTGTTGCCCTGGAAACCCCAATCTATGCTCAATTTAGCTTGATAGGCAGGTCTTCCTTCCAAGTGTGGACTGGAGCTCCAAATTTTTACAAGAGGAAAAGACAAGGGGAAGGGGAGGGCTCCCAGCTCTGGCTTTCAGGGAGAGACAGCTGCAGTTAGAGAGATAGGGTGAGTGCATTGGAGCTTGAATTTTCTTTGTGTGTGGTGGGATAGGGATCTACCCCTTCAGGTTCCAGGGCTGCTGCCAGGCTCTGGGGCCAAGCTGTTTTTTATTATTGGTACATTTCCTGCTGCCTGCTCAGGTAGGGTTTCTGGGAGTGGTGCAGTAGGGATCTTTATGACTGGAGGAGAGCCTGCTGGCCCCCATGAACAACGAACAATGAACATGTTCATGCCAGGATCATGTTCATCAGTGTTCGTTGTTCATGGATGACAATGAACAGCGAACACCATGTTTGTTTGTTTTTCTGTTCGTGCCCATGTCTAGTATGCATGCTATCAAAAATATTTAAGAGTGATCTATGTTTTTCCCAAAATCAGAACAGGGATAAGTCATGGACAGCTTTTTGCTAGAGACAGGTATGAGAAAACAGGAGTTGTCCCTGGAAAAGAGGGACAGCTGAAGAGTACAAGATGGCCAAAGTTTCAGTTTGATCAGTGATTGACATAAGCAACTTATACTTCAGCTATACAAGCCTGGATTGGATTTTGCATGACCAAGAACCCCAAGGCTCTTTCTTTACATGCTTAGTTCCAGAATTCCCAAATTGCAGATAAGTTCATAGAGGGCACAGAGGCAAAGTACACAATCCCACTTACGTTCATGCACACTTCAAAATAACATCTGCATAATACCTGTTGTGCCATTTATTTGTTGCTTTAGTTCAAGGCAAAACATCTTCAGAAAAGAAGCATATGCACTCAGGCACATCCTGAGGAGAGATTCTAAAAGTATGAAGGGTCTTAGGTCATGCAGCTCTTACAATCTCAAGTCTCAAAGTACATCAGGAATTCAACACTGTGTAGTTTGGCATGCTGAAGTGCTTCTAAACAAAAATGTTTCAGCTACCCAAAAGCATGTTTATTCATTCAAGCTAGAAATAGCCAGGCTAGAGATTCAAGGTCTGTAAGAAAAATGACAACATTTCCAATTAATCCTGCCACAAGTAGAACTGATATCACACAACTGCGATACAGCAGAGTATTCATGCAGGAAATTTTTCTTCCAGATTATTCACCAAACAATAGCAAACTCAGTGTGGCTTCCTCTCTTCTGTTAATATACTCTCTTTTACTGACTATTGTAGCAGAATATTTGCTCTAGAAGAAAAGAAATCTTCAGATATGCCTTTGAATTAGGGTTGAAGATGAAACAACCAGGTACGAGGTGGAAGAGTTTATTAAGGTTTTTTTATCCCATTTCACCTTGAGCAAATGAAATTATGAAATGTGAAGTACTGCATAGGAGATTCCCTGAAGAAGCTCAAGGCAAAATGCGTAGGGATCAAAAAACATTAATAAAGTCTTCCACCTTGCAACTGATTGTTCCCTTTTCTGCCTACTGGTGCTGCCATTTCCAGTGTGACAATGAAAGGAAGTCCCCCCACGTAGGGAGGGGGGATATTTTCCATTTTGGCTGATTTTAAGGAAAGTATACACAATGCACAAAGTGAAAAAAATGTAACAACAATATCAAGGAATGTCAAATCTGTTATTAGAATGTATAGCATCAAAAATATAATATGCTAAAGTGACTCAGTGCTTGTAATAAATATTATGTTATGGCCGCCCAAAGAAGATGCTCCTATTCACCACTGATCTCCATTGTTTCCTATGAGGACCAACCTTCACACCAGAGAATCACACTAAGAAAAATTGGGGGGCATCTTCTTTGGGGGGCCATAACATGGTCCTCTGAAGTCCAATCTCCCTGAAACTTGGGAATTCTTGAGAGGATAGGTAGGAATAGGTCCCCTGCAAATATGGTTCATTTTTCTTGCAAAATGCCACCCCTAGACACCTAGGAACCCCCCACTCCCAATCTTCCTCATAGGGAACAATGGAGATCAGTGGTGGATAGGGGCACCTTCTTTGGGGGGCCATAACATGCCCCCCCAAGTCCAATCTCCCTGAAACTTGGGGGGTCATGATATGATGGTTAGTGGAGGATTTCCAGAAAAAATGGGATTATTAGGGAAGAAAATGCCACCCCTCCCAAAAATCCTGAAGTGGTTTAAATACCTGCCCCCAAAGTGGCTTGCTGCTTCAGGATTCAGGTTTACTCATTTTTTTCCCACTTTGGGTTTACCCCTAGTGTCAACCCCAATAAGCCCACTGTGCTTCTGAGTTCCAAGTAGGGCTGCCAAGTCTCCCACTATAGCAAGACACCTCCCATGACAGCCCCTGAGCCCTGTCGCCCCTCGGTAGGGGAGGGGAGGGGTGAGCAAAACATCACTATTGTGTCAATGGTGTGATGGCACATCCCATATATCCATGGAGTTTCTGGTGAAGCCTACATTGTCACACTGATGTAATGATCTCACTTCTGGGTTTGCCCTAGAAGTGCTGTCACACCATCAACACAATGATACCCCTTCCAAGCATAAAACTCGCACCAGACATATGATTGAAAGTTCTCATGGTGGACAGATGAAGGGGAAAATATGTTTTGCAAGGCCCTGATGGTGTGTTTGTCTCACAAAGAGGGATCCAAAACTCCACACTAGAGACAGAACCCAACAACTCCCAGATGGCGCGATGACATCATTGGCCTGTATCCATGCTGACTGCTGTCATTCACTTCCCAGACTATTATTTGTACATTCCTGCAGAGGTCGCTGGTACTCAATGGGGCTAATGGGGTAGAGGGCAGACAATAGTAGGCAGAACCAACTAATTCTAGTTTTGTCCCCTTCTTCTCCCTTCTAACTCTGTAGAAGATGACAACTGTTTATAGAAGATGTTCTAGAAACATTTCTCTAGTTGGACAAAATGGAAAGACCAATCCCTAAGCAGGTGCCAATCTAATCTGATGACTCTTTTTGTTTTTGTTTGAACACCAGTGGGAATACCCAGTGCAGGGGAGAATGGAGTTGCCAGGTGTCTGGTCTTCCCCTGAATAGTCTTTTTATTGTCTGGGGGAAACACAGTTAAAATACAAGACATATAAATCTCCGATCTTTATTTGCATGGGGAAGGAGTGGCTGTCCATTGGCATGCAGGAGCTGTTGGCATCACCCGCAGGCCTTCCTGTGCTGCCTCTGCCTGATCCCCCTGCTAGAAGCACACCCAGGGGAGTGGCCAGTGGGCCCGCCCAGCCTTCTGCACCACCTCCACCTCCTCCCCCATTTCCAGCCTGCTATTCTTGATGCTAGCCTATCCATAAAGCAGCCTATGCACCTGTTCTCCTGGCCACCTGCGTACTGGGAAAGTGGCCTGCCTGCTTGCTTGTCCAGCTGCCTGCATGCTGGGGAAATGATCAGCTGGCTGGCATGTCCAGCTGTCGGCACCAGTGATGATGTCACTTGCAGAAGTGTTGGAGTCAGGAGTGTGCATGCAAAGGAGAAAAGTAGTGCGAGTGCCCAGGGTCCTTGTCCGGGTTTTTTGGGGAGGCCACCTGGCAATCCTAGGAGAGAAATCCTGCCACATGCCCCTCTTTCCTAAAACTCACTACTCAACACAGTAATCAGAAGATTAAGGTTTATGAGACAAAAGATATGAGCATTGCAGGTCTTAATCTGAACTAGAACTCATTTTTTTTGTGAAGTAAAGTAAGCATTCTCTTACCTGAATAGCCCAGGCATGCCTGACCTCGTCAGCATTCAGAAGCAAAGCAGAGATGACTGTGGTTAGTAATTTGATGGAAGACTTCCAACGAAGGCCAGGGTTGCAAAGGCAGATTATGGTGAACCACCCCGTTAGTATCTTTCCTTGAAAACCCCACCACGGGTCACCATAAGCCAGCTATGACTTGACAGCACTTTTCACCACCAACATAAAGTAAGCAAAAGGGACTTTGGGTACCTGCAGAAGCTGTGTGCTTAAAGCCAAGATACCAATGATCTAGAACTCTAACAGCTGAATGCTTCTGGGTAATTAACTAAATACAACCAGCCGAAACCAGATTATGGGTTGCTGGTTTCAGAAAAGAGACCTTCAAGAGCCCAAGCACTTTTGCTTTCAGGAAGCAACATTTTCGGAAGCACTGGTAACAAAATGATTGACAGCATATGCAGAGTGCCTTTAGTTTTCCAATAACGGGGCAATCCTGTGCCTGTTTAATAAGAATCTATACTCAACAGGATTCACTTTCAACCCTGTGTGTATAGGCTTGTAGCCTTCAAATGGCTGAGGGCAGGAGGGAGTTTCCATGAGGGGGTAAAAACTGAAGTGATTATCTTCCATAATCCTTTTTCAGCTTCTCAGAACAAGGGGAAAGGCTAATATTTCCCACACGCACAAGTTAAAAAAGAAGCTCCACTCTACAGCAATGAGATTTCATCGCAAGACACGTGCCTGCCTGTTTCCTCTTACTAACAGAAAATGGCTGATGGTCACACACTGAGAGATCTCTGTCTTTTGGTGCTACACCTCTGAAGATGCCAGCCACAGCTGCTGGCGAAACGTCAGGAACTACAATGCCAAGACCACGGCAATACAGCCCGGAAAACCCCCAACAACCATCGTTCTCCGGCCGTGAAAGCCTTCGACAATACATCGAACCTGATGAGGTTATGCACTATCCTATTTGCCCAAATGGACAGCCCCTACTCAGTCCTAGGGACCTTTCCTTCCACCCTGTGTCATCTTCCCTGTATGCCAGCCCCTCCTCTTACTTGGCCACATCTTATATGGTTGGTAAGTTGCCCACTATGTAAGCAACTTCCCAACCTCCAGGCTCCTACTTCTGTTCAGTGGAGCAATGGGAGCAAAATGAGGGGGGGGGGACATTACATGACTCACTGGGACGTCCCAAAACTCTATGGTAAAAAAAAAAATTGAGATTTGAGTGGCTCCTAGAACATTGTAGCAAAGAGTCCGGTAGCACCTTTAAGACTAACCAACTTTATTGTAGCAAAAACTTCCTCATGCATCTGACAAAGAGAGCTGTGGCTCTTGAAAGCTTATGCTACAATAAAGTTGGTTAGTCTTAACGGTGCAACTGGACTCTGCTATTTTGCTACTGCAGACTAACATGGCTAACTCCTCTGGATCTAGAACGTTGTGTGATTCCATGACATTGCTTCCGGATATGAATCTGGAAGAGGTGTCATAGGACACTGATTTCTCCAGACCTGCTCAGTGCTCCCAAATGTTGGCACTCCTAACAGCTTAGCAACTGCATTTTGTACAGTTCCTCACCACCACCCCCCAAATGTCCTAGACTAGCTGTGTTTGCCAGCATGGCTTCAGCTTCAGTATTTTTCATCCAGGCAAAATCAAACTATTAAAAGCCTTCATAAAAATAAAAGATTACCAGGAGGAGGGGTGAATTTTCTAACATGACACTTTTAGCAGTACTTTTCTTTAACCCCCTTTTCAGAAAAAAAATACTTTGCTAATTTGATGTGGGGGTTAAATAGACCCCAAAGTGAGTCATAGCAATACAAGCCCTTTGAAGCTGGATTGATCATTCCACCACCTGCCAAGAAAAAAACCCCAAACCTTTATTTAGTATTTCTCTTTGGCAGCAAAGGAATAGAACGGAAACAGATGCCTGGAAGAAAATATATAAAAATTAAGAAAAAATAATTTTCTCAGTTTCACTTAACATGCTAATTTTAGTTTCCCCTTCACTGCAAAAAAGGGAATAAAACTGACCCCAATGCTGTCAGAATATATTCTGCAATTTACAGAATATTACAGGGAGAGGCAGGAAACACCACATTTAGGCTGAGGAATATATGAAGTATGGAGATGCAGAAGACTGAACACAGCTTTCCCCCATTTCTCTTAGTCAATTTGACCTAATTTTGGGAATGATTTTTATTTTATTTATTAAAATATTTATGCCTCACCTTGGTGGTGGTGAGCACCCTCAAGTCATAACTGACTTATGGCGACCCCTGGTGGGGGGCAAGAGACTAATAGAGGTGGTTTGCCTTTGCCTGCCTCTGCAACCCTGGTCTTCTTTGGAGGTCTTCCATCCAAGGCCAACCCTGCTTAGCTTCCGAGATCCGACGAAATCAGGCTCACCTGGGCATATAAAATGTCTCACCTTAGGCATATAGGATAAATCCCATGTTACTCCCTCCTTCCCATTAAATGCCTGCAGACTAAAATACCTGCCCCCATTAAAAGCCCTAGCAAACAGCAGTGCCTTTTAGTGTCTCCTAAATGTGTCCGGAGACAGTGCCCCCCTCACCTCCTCAGGGAGCCCGTTCTGTAAGGTTGGCACTGTCATAGAAAAGGCAGGGCTCTAGTTGATTCCTGGTAGACTGTTCTAAGTGGGAAGCAATTAGCAGGTAGCAAACTGAGGACTCTAAAGGGCACTCAGGGATAAAAGGGAAAAGACAGTCCTAAATTAGGTGGGTCCTAGGTAAGGTTACCAACCTCCAGGTGGGAACTAACCAATAGACAATTAGTCCCTGTGGAATACAATCAACAGATCCAAAACCTTTTAAACAATGTTTACAATTTTAAAGTGTAAGGTGCTCGAATATAAATAACAGTGAGTGTAAGACAGATAATATAGGAAATATCATTCATCTATTGTCAGCCCCCAACATACATAAAAATAAGTTGTTGTTTTGCCATAAATCCATAGTATGCAAGGATGCAACATTGACCATGATTGCAGGGATAAATATACAATAAATACAATAAATACTATAAATACTATAATAAATACTTCAATAAATGTTACAATGAATAGTGCAGAGTCAATACTGAATAAGCTGTTGTGCTGTCAATTTGTGTTCGTAAAGTCATGGATACAGTGGTCCAAGATTTGTTGATTGTATTCTGTGGGGACTAGTTGTCTATTGGTTAGTTGTGGACCCTATTTTGCGTTGTTAAATCTCTAGGTGGGGCCTGAAATTCTCCCAGAATTACAACTGATGTCCAGTCTACAGGGATCAGCTCCCGTGGAGAAAATATCCGGTTCAGAGGGTGAACCCTATGGCATCACATTTCTCCCCTTCCCAAATTCTGCCCTCCTCAGATCTTCGCAACTTTCCCAAGCTGGAGTTGGCAACACTAGTTCTGGGCAATGAAGGACTCTAAAAGGCCAAAACTATACTTGGAGTCATAAACAAGAAATAATGCAGTTTTAAACACCAGTTGTGTTTTTCTTACAGAAATATTTTTTCACAAATAATGGCCAGGAGGACCCAAAGAGCCAAAAAACGGGACATTGCTCTTGTGTATCCTAAATAGAATTCCCTGTTCTGCCAAACGGCAACCCACGTTTGAACCTGTGGGGACTCTCAAAATCAGATTGCATTATGGCATGATGGATCTCATGTTCTGGAAAAAATACGTATAAATCCCACAGGGTGTGCCCAAACCCTAAAGAGGGGTTGTTGTTTTGTTGTTTTGGATCTTGGCCATTGCTTGCACACTTGCGCGAATGTTTGGAAAGATAATCTCCAGATCTGTTATCTTGTTTTCTCAGCACAGTAAACACAGCCACACAAATTAGGTTAGAAACATGAAACTTAAGTCACAGGGAAGTTAAAAGCAGCCAGTGGGGTTTTTTGGGTGTGAGTGTGTGTGTGTGAAATAGCTCCTTTGCATGAATGGAGGAGCCTCAGAGGGAGCAGAATAATTCTGACGGTACATCTGTAGATTTTTCACATGACAGCTTCTAAGGCAACTACAGGACTATAAGCACAAGTGCCCTAGAAGCCTGCCAAGGAGACAGATGCTCTTCATGGCAGGAAATATTCTTTCTAGATTCAGAACCAACAAACGGGATAGGAAGGCACTGGGTAATTGCAAATCCATTCAAAACTTGCTATCTTTATTTTGACTGGAGAGAAGGGGAAACAAGGCAGATTAATCAAACATTCATAAACTGCTGGGCTTGGACCTGGAGAGGTTATAATGGCCTGAAGTTTCCCTTCTGGCATTTCACAGCCCCTTCACACTATTCCAGTGTATAGCAAAGCTTTTGCCTTGCTGCCAGCTCTGTCTTTTTAAACTTTCTTGAGAACTAGAAAAAGAAATATGGGTGGACTTAATAAGAAACCAATGATTGATTATTTGAATCACTTCTAGTCATTCAGTTTTGTGAATATCACTTTCGGGTGTCTAAGGTCAAATGCACAGTTACAAGGTCTAGAAATGTGTGGTACAATTTTGAGGACTCCGATAGATAAGCAGCACAGTCCTAAGGAGAGTTACACCTCTGTTTAGGATTGTTCTGTAAATGCCACAATTTGCAAGGTGACAGAAATCAAGTATTGTTGTCTAGGAAGGCCACACGGTACGTGCATCACACTAACCTTGTACACACATTACAGTTGATACACATCGTTTCTTGCCATGTTCATAAGTTACTGTGAACACAGGCACCGTTCATGTACAGTGTACACTGGCTTTTTCCTTTATATATATACTTGAGGAGTAATTCTCATATTAAATTCAAAACAAATACAGCTGAGTGTGTGATTTAAACCCCATGTTTATCCAAGCATTGGTGCACATTTTCATTTGTAAAGCGAATGTGCATTGGCTTTTACAAACAGATGTACACGCAGGATGTTCACCGTAACGTGAACAGGGCTTGAGTGTACAGTGTACATGTGATTTTTTTCCCTGCACACACTATGTAATTCTTACATTAAATTCAACATGAGTATGGCTAAACACATGATTTATACTTGACGTTTATTCAAGGATAAATCTTTGGTTTTATTTTTGAAAAGAACATATATTTGCTTTTTCTTACAAATAGAAATACACTAACACATTTGACTAACCAGTGTAAAGACATGCAGGTTGCATGTGTGTTCACTGTAACAGGTATACACGGCTACAGTGTTGCCCGGGAATAAGCGAGTGTGCAGAGAATTGCATCATAAGCAAAAAAAGGGGGAAGTTTTACTGTTGTTTTTTTTAGCAAAACAAATGATATTACCCAGCTTTCTCATTTAAATGATGTTAAATGTTGAAATGTGTAGTGTGAGCGCACTAGGAGGTAAGCATCCATAATATTAATGTTCTGTATAACTCATCACTGGTGAGCAATAAAAAAGCAAAGGGTAATGCTTGTATGATCCCAACTACAAAATGCAATTGAAATCCAAATACACAAATTACAGTAGCAATCCTGCACCTAATTATTAACTATGCATAACAGACAGCTAGATTGTTCCCTCTGATTGAATGTTTACCCCTTCGTTGCACAAATGTGTAATAATTGACTGCTATTGATATATCTCATGCTGATTTATAAGGTTATACATAGGTATACTCCTTCTGTGAGCATGGAAGGAAGTTTCTAATAGTATAAATGTCAAAATGATTGCTGGTATTTCTGCTCATGCCATGATCAGTTTGCTTGCTTCTATTATTTAATATTCATAAGTTTGTGGCATAAGTTTGAGAAGCAAAGTAATTACACCTGTTGTTCTGGGTTTGAAACCTGTGATAGATTATCTTCTCGGCAATCGTTCAGCTCACACTCAATTGCTTTCAGATACGAAATAAAAACGCATAGGTCCAAGAAATAAGTGGAGATGTGTGAAACTTCTGCTGCTCTGCATTCAGAGATATTACAGATCAGTATGCCAATGTGTTCAATTTCTTTCTGAAAATGCAGCATTCCTGTTATCCTTACTCTCAGGGCTTATTTTGAGGGGGAACGCACAGGAACGCAGTTCCGGCAGTTCCCCAAAGAGGTCACATGTCAGCTGGCCCTGCCCACCTGATTTTTGGCCATTTTGGGCCCGTTTTGGCCTGGATTGGAGCCGAAATGGCCCGGATCAGGCCTCTGACAGGTGGTAGATCACTCTCCTGTTCAGCAACGGCCCGATCCTGACCATTTTGAGCCCCTTTTTGGGCCCAAATTCAGTCCAGAATGGCCAGGATTGGGTCCAAAACAGCCAGGGTAGGTGATGTCAGGGGGTGTGGGATACGCAAATCAGTTATGCTAATGACACATTTCCGGTGATGTCAAGGGGTGTGGCATATGCTAATGAGTTATGCTAATGAGTTATGCTAATGAGTTCCTCCCGCTTTTTTTCTACAAAATGACCCCTGCTTACTCTTGTTATTTTTCATTTACTTCCAGTGTTAGTTGTCCTGCTTTCATTCTTCAGATGATGAGGAAATGATGGCTTTGACCCCCACAGTAACTCTCTGGAGATGGAAGGGATTCCTGTCAGTGGAGAGACACTTCATTGTGCCCCTTGCCTTCTGCAGCCACAAAAGCCTCCATAATGTTGTTCCTGTGAGGCAGAGGACACTTAGAAACAGCATGAGATGAGGGGGAGTCTAAGGTATGCAGCAAGTTGGGAAAATAGGAAAAATGGCCACCACTACCTCACTGTTGATTTCAGTGGGAATTTGTTTTGCCTGTCTTTTGTTCCTTCATTCGGCTGGATTTTGTTCTTTCATGTATTTTACAGCCTTTTTTGTTTTAGCCTGTATGCACCATAGTAAAAGCTATGAGATCCACATACTTAAACATACACTCAATCAACCCCTTGATTTTAATAATAATAATAACAACAACAACAACAACATTCGATTTATATACTGCCCTTCAGGACAACTTAATGCCCACTCAGAGCGGTTTACAAATTATGTCCCTCACCCCTGTGAGGTGGGTGGGGCTGAGAGAGCTCCAGAGAGCCGTGACTAGCCCAAGGTCACCCAGCTGGCTTCAAGCGGAGGAGTGGGGAATCGAACCTGGCTCTCCAGATTAGAGTCCTGCGCTCTTAACTACTACACCAAACTGGCTCTCTTTTCAGTCACAAAGTTCAAAAGGCACTCCTGGTTTAGGTCTTAACAACTGTATTCTTTCATTAAGCCTTGACAAATATGTTAGTGTGAGGCTGTATCTATTTTTGCCTCAGGTCTTTTGAAAAGAAAGATGAGCACTGCCCTTGTGTTACATGACACAGCTCAATGACTTGGTTTGGCCTGTCCACATGATATTCCATTATGGATAACATAGCGTAGCCTCAGTGTGTTGAACTGGGGATACCTGGATCCGAATCTCTACTCAACATGCGAGCCCTCTTGGATCCCTTGGGGTGGTCACTTTCTCTGTACCTTGTCAGGTTGCCGGGTGCCTCAGGGGCCAACGCTGGGGTATAAAGGACTGGCAGGCAGCAGGGTACTTATCTCCCATGCACACGCAAAGCACGTGTGTGGTCCCATGATCCCCTGTCATGCCAAAAAATGATGTCATTTTCCAAAGCAGTGGAGGAACTGTGGGCTCGCTGAAGCCCAGTTCAGTAAAAATTGCCTGCTTGGAGGCAATTTTTACTTAAATGGGCTTCAGGACAAACCAGGATAGTGGGGGAGCGCATGAATGCATGCATGTGCTTCTCCCCCCCCCCCATGCCTTTCTCCCCTGCACCAACCAGGTGAGCGGAGCCAGGGGGTGTCAGGTGAGTGAGGGGGAAAACATAGTACCTCACAGGATCGGTTTGAGGATAAAACAGAAGATGCAAAAATCATGTACTGTGTCTTGGCCTCCTTGGAAGAAAGGTGATATAAATTGATGATAGACAATTCATTTAATCCATGGACTAATATTGAAATTGTGTTGAACTTTGTCCTGGAAATGGTTGCAGTAGATGACATTATAAAATTCAATAGAGACAAGTGGAGATGCCCAAGGACTTGTGGGAGTCATCTCATTTCCCCCTTCCCCACCAGGTCCTCTCTTTCATTTCCCTGCCCTCTACAACCTCTTCCCCTGTTTCTACTTCCTTCTTTCCTTCTCAGAGCCAAGTTACAAGTGACTTTTTTCACGCATAGAACACTTGATCGTTTTCGCAAGTTTTCCTGGGAACTGAAGTCCAAGTGTCCTTCCCATCTCTGTTAGAATCACTGTCTGAAGAGCCAGAGAAAGCTGGTGGCGGCAGCAGCTTTTGCAAATCATTCCTCCAATCACAAGCCTGCTCTCAACAATCTTTGGGGGCGGGCAGCTGCAACTTTCTCCCTGGGCGTCTTGCTCCTGGGGAGCTGCTCTGGAGAAAGCTGATGTGTTGGTGAAGCTGAGCAGGATGCCCAGGGAGAAAGTTGCAGCTGCCCGCCCCCAAAGATCGTTGAGAGCAGGCTTGTGACCGGAGGAACAGTTTGCAAAAGCTGCTGCTGCAGCCAGCTTTCTCTGGCTCTTCTGGCAGCAATTCTAACAGAGAGGGGAAGGACACTGGGACTTCAGTTCCCAGGAAAACTTGCGAAAACGATCAAGTGTTCTACGCGTGAAAAAGTCACTTGTAGCTTGGCTCTCACTCACCTTTGTCTTTCCCCCTATTTTCATCTTTCCCACTTCCTCCCTCCACCCAGCAGTGTCTCCCCTGTGGCCCAGTTGTATGGTGCCATCTGAGATGGGCCCAGTTGCCTAGTGGGGAACTGCAAAGGACTTGGTGTGGGGTACTTCACTTTTCCCTGTATCTCCTTCCCCACACTATTTCCTCTTCCCCTCCTGCTGGAAGCCTCCATATGTTCACTTTTTTCTACATCCTTCTGTCTTTCAAAACCCTGAAGAACTTACCTTTTATTTGCCCCCCCTTCACCTATATGTCTTAATTTTCTTCATTTATAGACTGCACAATGGGACTTAAACCCACTTACATCATTCTCCTTGCCTCCATATTATCCTCACAACAACCCTGAGAGGTAGGTTAGGCTGAGACAGGGTGACTGGATCAAAGTCATCCAGTGAGTTTCTGCAGCAGAGTGGCGCTTCAAATCTGACTCTGAAAATCTAACTACTACACAACACTGCCTTTTGGGGCAGGACTACTGTTGAACACACATCTTTGGATGTTGTACACATTAACTTTGAACATTTATTTACTGCCTCTCCAATAATCTGCTCAAGGCAATCCACAACAAAAGCAGTACAAACACACACCCTACATCAAGCAAGGTCTTAAAAACAACATAAAATAAGCACTGAGCAGCATAAATTGATATTCATAAAACAGTTCCCAGGTTACAAGCAGGCCATTAAAATGGCTTTAAAAGATGGAACTTCTCAATTAAAAGTTGGAGGGAGATGTTTTGGCCAGGTAGCTAAAGGAGAGGCAGGCAAGCCTCGGGGGAGGGCATTCCAAAGGTAAGGCACCACCATGGAAAAATCCCTGGCTCTGGTAATAACCTCACCTCTGAAGGCAGGAACCCACAGAACAAGGTCATAGATCCAGAGGAGTTAGCCATGTTAGTCTACAGTTGCAAAACAGTAAAAAGTCCAGTAGCACCTTTAAGACTAACCAACTTTATTGAGGCATAAGCTTTCGAGAACAACAGCTCTCTTTGTCAAATATGATGAAGAGAGCTGTGGTTCTTGAAAGCTTATGCCTCTATAAAGTTGGTTAGTCTTAAAGGTGCTACTGGACTTTTTACTAGAGAACAGGGTTTCGCAGAGGATCTTGTTAGGAAAGGATAAATGTGTTTCTAGACTTACACGGCCTTATCTGCTGGAATGTGAAAATTAAATCCTAAAATGATACTCCAGGAAGGGAGGGATAGGTATATGATGATTGATTGAGCTGGGAAAAGATAGTGAATCCCAGTCTCAGTTTAACCATTTGGCAAAGATGTCAAGTGGCCTTGATGGATTACCTAGTGTTTTTCCCTTTGGCAAGCTAAACTTCTTTAATTCCAATGTTGCAGAGATTGTTCAAGGGTTGGCTTAGGGAGAAACTTTAAAACTGGTTAGCTCCAGGAAGGAACTCCCAGGCTGCATGGAAGTCCATAAATATGTTAGCCTGGGAAGCAGTTCTCTGTCAAGAATCTGATAGCTAGGGTCTTGTGAGCAAGAGTCAGTGTGGTGTAGTGGTTAGGTTGTTAGACTAGGATCTGGGAGACCTGGGCTCAAATCCCTGCTGTGCCATGAAAGCTCATGTTCCTGAACTTTTGCTCAGATGCTTAATCATGTTGCCATGATTTTTATTCCAACATCCTCTTCATCTTGACCAAAGACACTGCATGGAGAGGAAGAGGAGGAAGTTAAGGAGGGAGGAGGGTGAGAGAAGGAGGAGTAGGGAGGTGGCAGCGTCAACTAGAAAACGGGAGAATTTAAAACATGCCAGATTAAAAGCAAAATGGTTTGGGGGTAAGCCAGATCTAAGAGCAAAAAGAGGGGAGAGGGAAGCGGAAGCCACTCAAAATCAATGCTCTGCAATGGTGACTCAATGATTATGACTATGGACACTCGCAACCGTGACTACACCAGTTACCCCACACGTGCACGGACTAGTTACAGGACACGTGTTCGCCAGGGTAAAATGGACACAGGCAGGTAGGAACAGACATGATTCTAGACACTCGCATTGCCTCGTGTAATCCATCTCGTCTAGTTTGGCTCTGGGTCTGGAAGAGAGAAGAATGATGTAAGCTGCTTTGGGTCCCCATTGGGGAGAAAAGGTCATGTATACAGAAAGTAAATAAAATAAATAACTATCTGGGACATGCCTCTCAGCCTGTGCCAAGATGCTTGGATCAGTTCCCAGGAAGGGGAATGTAGAGATGCTCTTGTAAGCATAGGGTTAGCTAGCAATTTACCTTTTTAATTCTTTTCTAATTGTTCTGTCTTCTGGCCCAAATGGATGTTACTTCTCACATGAGTTCATTACAGGGACTTGCAGCTGTACTGCAGCTGCAGGGACCTAGCTGCAGGACTCCTGTCTAACAAGCACATATGGCCCAGTTCGTACCAGAACCATAGAATGGGAGAGAAAGAGCTCCTGCTTACCCCTATGTTGTTTTTGGCAACCAAAATGGCCTAGGGACTGCGGGAGGTGCATTATTCACTGTCAGGAGGATGCATGTGCACGGAATGCTTGTACTTGCAGCTTCCAGAGAGGACAAATAATGCCATCCGTGACACACACCCCCGGTCATTTCAGGTGCTGAAAACAGCACAGAGGGGAGGCAGGAGCCCACACACCAAATTCCAGACCCAAGTCAACCCCCTCTGAGCTTTTGACATAGGAGCTGCCAGCAGCAACCTGCAGTTTCAATATATCTGCAACTCCTGTATGGACATGTCCTTGATACTGATTGTACTAATCTCACATTATGTAATCCACCTTGAGTCTCAGTGAGAAAGGTGGACTATAAGTAAGTAAGTAAGAAAGGAAGGAAGGAAGGAAGGAATAGAGTAGGTGGACTAAAAAGCATAGAAATTAAATAATGACTACAGAAAATAAAAGGGAAACTTGAAGGTATATGGGGCATTAATTACTTATTTAGTGGCTTTTTGTATTTGGATTGATGGATGTGTGTCTTGTATATGAATCTGCTAAATGTTTGTGTCTTGTTGTAACCCTTCCCTGTCTACTAAAAACCCAATAAAACCTGATATATATATATATATAAAATTCTAGTTAGGCCCTTATCTCTACTTGTCTATAAATGTTCCCACGTCTTTGCTGTAGATATATAGCTGTAGCAGCCTGAATTACCCAGACTAGTCAGAGCTTGGATGTTATATAGGCTTGGTCCTAGTTAGTACTTGGATGGGAGATCACCAAGGAAGACCGAGGTTGCTACGCAGAGGAAGGCAATGGCAAACCACCTCTGATCAGCCTTGAAAACCCCTTGCTGTGGTTCTTTTACATCAAGGACGTGTGGGAATGTGGCTTCCTGAAGACTGCCTGGAAAGACTCACATTTTGCCTCCCACTGCTCAGTCAGGTTACTAAGAGTCTCTCTACACAAGTCATCTTACTCAGGTACGCTCAAGTCACCTGGGCTCAGGAGCACCTGGTACGCTCAAGTCACCTGGGCTCAGGAGCACATGGTCTGCAGCTGCTAGAGGAGGTAAGGGCTTTTTGCCTTTCTTGGCTGTGGTGGGTTAAGCTGAGAAGCTAAGGGTGGTCCTCTCTAGCTTTGGGGCTTTTTGTGTGTAGTTTTGTGTTGATTTGAGTGTAGTTTTGAGGCTGAGTGTGTTTGGGCTTGATTGTGTTTGAGGGTGAGTGTGTTTGTAAGGCTGCTGGGGGTTGCTGGAGTACAAGCCACACACCCCCTTTGTGCTCACCTCCTGTGCTTAGCAGGAAGTGACCTTTTGCATTGAAAAGGCAACTGCTGGGCAGGGGCAGGGCAGAGCAGAGTCACCTGGGCTCAGGAGCACATGGTCTGCAGCTGCTAGAGGAGGTAAGGGCTTTTTGCCTTTCTTGGCTGTGGTGGGTTAAGCTGAGAAGCTAAGGGTGGTCCTCTCTAGCTTTGGGGCTTTTTGTGTGTAGTTTTGTGTTGATTTGAGTGTAGTTTTGAGGCTGAGTGTGTTTGGGCTTGATTGTGTTTGAGGGTGAGTGTGTTTGTAAGGCTGCTGGGGGTTGCTGGAGTACAAGCCACACACCCCCTTTGTGCTCACCTCCTGTGCTTAGCAGGAAGTGACCTTTTGCATTGAAAAGGCAACTGCTGGGCAGGGGCAGGGCAGAGCAGAGTCACCTGGGCTCAGGAGCACATGGTCTGCAGCTGCTAGAGGAGGTAAGGGCTTTTTGCCTTTCTTGGCTGTGGTGGGTTAAGCTGAGAAGCTAAGGGTGGTCCTCTCTAGCTTTGGGGCTTTTTGTGTGTAGTTTTGTGTTGATTTGAGTGTAGTTTTGAGGCTGAGTGTGTTTGGGTTTGATTGTGTTTGAGGGTGAGTGTGTTTGTAAGGCTGCTGGGGGTTGCTGGAGTACAAGCCACACACCCCCTTTGTGCTCACCTCCTGTGCTTAGCAGGAAGTGACCTTTTGCATTGAAAAGGCAACTGCTGGGCAGGGGCGCGAGCCTTTGGCGAGAGCTAAAGGGCTCTTGGCCTGTGGCTCTTAGCCGGGGGATCATAGCCGTTTTCTTTCCTCTTAGTGTGTTATTCCTAAAACAGAATAATGAAGTCAGAATGCCAGCAGGGGGTTGGGGGCTTTCCAGTGTATTGCACTGAGTGTCACATGTATGACTATCTGCCTTCTGGTCAGAAGTCCTGGATGTGTGCTCGCTGCAAGGAGCTCCTGGTTCTCAGGGAACGAGTACGTACCCTTGAGGCCAAGGTGGCTGACCTGGAGAAGCGGAGACAGTTAGATAGGCACGAGGACAAGATTCTCAGGGACAGGATAGATGTGTCCCACTCTAAAAATGGCAGCGTTCTTGTTGTCAAGGAGAATGAGGATCTTGTGGAATCAGGGCACCGTACTGAGGATAAGGGGAACATGCCCTCAGAAGGGACCTCTTCTTCAGTTGGTGAGCAGGTTTCCTTTCGCATCAAGGAACCATCCCTGGGCGGGGCGGGAGGGAGGCTCTTGGTAGTTGGTGATTCGATCCTTAGACAAGTAGATAGCTGGGTGGCACAACCGCGTTCTGACCGTATGGTGACTTGCCTGCCTGGTGCGAAGGTAGCGGACATTACGTGTGTTATAGATAGGCTGGTAGATAGTGCTGGGGAAGAGTCAGCGGTCGTGGTCCATGTTGGAACCAACGATGTTGGGAAATGCAGTCGTGAGGTCTTGGAACAAAAATTTAGGCTGTTAGGCAGGAGACTCAAGGCCAGGACCTCCAAGGTAGCCTTCTCAGAAGTGCTACCTGTTCCACGCGCAGGGCCAGAGAGACAAACGCAGATCAGGAGTCTCAATGCGTGGATGAGACGATGGTGTAGGGAGGAAGGGTTCAAGTTTGTTAGGCACTGGGATTCTTTTTGGGACAAGCGGGAGCTGTACAAGAGAGACGGTCTCCACTTGTCCCGAGAAGGAACCCGGCTGCTGGCACTTAAAATCAAAAAGGTGGCAGAGCAGTTTTTAAACTAAATGCTAGGGGAAAGCCGACAAGAGATAAAGTGTCTCTGGTTCAGGATGGTTCATCTCAGAGAGATGAAGGGCTAGGTATAACACTTCTACAGGGAGATAGATTAGAGTTGTCAACTGAGATGGAGACAAACAGTGCAGATGACCTAACTACGTCTCGAGGCAAAGTGTGCCGGGGAAGTTACAGGTGTTTATATACAAATGCTAGAAGTGTCCGAGGTAAAATTGGGGAGCTGGAATGTTTAGTGTTGGGCGAATCCATAGACATTGTGGGCATATCAGAAACTTGGTGGGATGAGGAAAATCAGTGGGACACGGTGATTCCTGGATATAAATTATATCGGAAGGATAGGGAGGGAAGGGTTGGTGGTGGGGTGGCTCTATATGTCAGAGAAGGTATACATTCCAGTAAGATTGAGAAGGTAACTGAATTAGATTCGCTTCTGGAAATGCTATGGGTTGAAATTACGGGCCCAAATGGAAACTTAACTGTGGGAGTTTGTTATCGCCCTCCAGATCAGAAAATAGAGGAGGATTATAAAATGATGACAGGATTAAAGATGGCTGCTAAACAAAAAAAACTGTGTTGTAATGGGTGATTTTAACTACCCACACATTGACTGGGCCAATGGGTGTTCGAATCGGGGGAGAGAAAGTGAGTTTCTAGACTGTCTCAATGACTGTGCTATGGAACAGATGGTTACAGAACCTACTAGGGGAGAGGTGATCCTGGATTTGGTCCTCAGTAATGCTGAAGACCTGGTGAGAGATGTAAATGTGATTGCACCACTTGGGAACAGTGACCATAATGTTATTGAGTACAACATATGTATAAATAGGAAATTGCCAAATAAGACCAACACAGCCATGTTTAACTTCAAAAGGGGTAACTTTTCTGAGATGAGGGGGTACGTGAAGAAGAAACTGAAAGGGAAAGTAAAAAAGGTCAAAACACTTGGGGAATCTTGGAGACTATTTAAAACTACAATCCTGGAAGCTCAAATTAAATATATACCGCTGGTTAGGAAAGGCACAAATAGGTTTAGGAAAAGGCCAGCATGGTTAACAAGCAATGTAATAGAAGCTGTAAAAGGTAAAAAGGATTCTTTTAGGCAGTGGAAAACTAGTCGGAGTGAGGTTGATAAAAGAGCATAAGCTGTGGCAAAAAAAGTGCAAGTTTGTGATCAGACAGGCAAAAAGGGAATATGAGGAGCATATTGCAAAGAACATAAAGAAAAACAATAAACAATTCTTTAAATATATTAGAAGTAGGAAACCAGCTAGGGAGGCAGTGGGGCCCTTGGATGACCAAGGCGTAAAAGGATTACTAAAGGGTGATAGGGAAATGGCCGAGAAGCTGAATGCGTTCTTTGCTTCTGTCTTCACTGTGGAAGATAAGAAGTGCATGCCCACTCCAGAAGCACTGACTTTGGGAGGGGTTTTGAAAGACCTGAGTCACATTGAGGTGACGAGAGAGGAGGTTATGCGACTGCTAGATAATTTAAAAACTGATAAATCACCAGGCCCAGATGG
This sequence comes from Eublepharis macularius, assembly GCF_028583425.1. Classification (NCBI taxonomy): domain Eukaryota; kingdom Metazoa; phylum Chordata; class Lepidosauria; order Squamata; family Eublepharidae; genus Eublepharis; species Eublepharis macularius. The sequence goes on from NC_072798.1 coordinate 84,627,502, forward strand.
CATACATCCAAGAGTTCTGAAAGAACTCAAGTGTGAACTTGTAGATCTCCTCACAAAAATATGTAATCTGTCATTAAACTCTGCATCTGTTCCTGAGGACTGGAAGGTAGCTAATGTTGTCCCCATCTTTAAAAAAGGTTCCAGGGGAGATCCAGGAAATTACAGGCCAGTCAGCCTGACGTCAATACCGGGTAAGTTGGTGGAAACTATTATCAAAAATAAAATTAGTGGGCACATTGATGACCAAAAGCTGATGAGGAAAACTCAGCATGGGTTCTGTAAGGGAAGATCTTGTCTCACCAATCTGTTAGAGTTCTTTGAGGGAGTGAACAAACAAGTGGACAAGGGAGACCCAATAGATATTGTTTATCTTGACTTCCAGAAAGCTTTTGACAAAGTTCCTCATCAAAGGCTCCTAAGTAAGCTCAGTAGCTATGGGATAAAGGGCCAAGTCCTCTTGTGGATCGAAAACTGGCTAATTAATAGGAAACAGAGAGTGAGTATAAACGGGCACTTCTCACAGTGGAGGGTGGTGAGCAGTGGGGTGCCACAGGGGTCGGTATTGGGTCCAATGCTTTTTAACTTGTTTATTAATGATTTGGAATTGGGATTAAGCAGTGAAGTGGCTAAATTTGCAGATGACACGAAATTGTTCAGGGTGGTGAAAGCCAGAGAGGATTGTGAGGCACTCCAAAGGGATCTGTCGAGGCTAGAAGAGTGGGCATCCATGTGGCAAATGAGGTTCAATGTAGCCAAGTGCAAAGTAATGCACATTGGAACCAAAAATCCAAAATATAAATACAAGTTGATGGGGTCTGAACTGGCGGAGACTGACCAAGAGAGAGATCTTGGAGTCATGATAGATAACTCACTAAAAACGTCAGCACAGTGTGCGACTGCCATAAAAAAAGCTAATGCTATGCTAGGGGTTATTAGGAAAGGGATTGAAAACAAATCAGCCGGTATCATAATGCCTCTGTATAAATCGATGGTGAGGCCTCATTTGGAGTACTGTGTACAGTTCTGGTCGCCACACCTTAAAAAAGATATCATAGCACTGGAAAAAGTACAGAGAAGGGCAACTAAAATGATTAAAGGGTTGGAACACTTTCCCTATGAGGAAAGATTGAGGCGCTTGGGGTTCTTTAGCCTGGAGAAAAGACGACTGAGGGGAGACATGATAGAGGTTTACAAGATAATGCACGGGTTAGAGAAGGTAGAGAAAGATGTGTTTTTCTCCCTTTCTCACAATACAAGAACTCGTGGGCACTCTATGAAATTATTGAGCAGTCGGGTTAGAACAGATAGAAGAAAATACTACTTTACACAAAGGGTGATAAACACATGGAATTTGTTGCCACAGGAGGTGGTGGCAGCTACAGGCATTGCCAGCTTCAAGAGGGGACTGGACAAATATATGGAGCAGAGGTCCATCAGTGGCTATTAGCCACAGGAGATAGATGGTATTCTCTTTGTGGGGAGGTGGTGCTCTGTTGTCTTGGTGCTGGAAGGAAGGCAGCGGGAGGGCTTCTGGTGTCCTGGCCTCACTGACAGTCCTTTAGATGGCACTGGATTTCTAGCCACTGTGTGTGACAGAATGTTGGACTGGATGGGCCACTGGCCTGATCCAACATGGCTTTGCTTATGTTCTTATGTTCTTACTTTCTGTGTGGTCTTATATTCAAGTGTACTCTGTCTCCTTAGCAGTCCATGTGTATCCACAATGGGAGAACAAGTGTAAGATCTTTCACTTGAGCGTCCCTGTGTAAGAGTCTCTCTACATGTTACTAAGTATCTAGGGATACTCAAGTGAACCTCATTTCACATGCCCACCCCCACCCCCGCCAACTTTCCATGCACTGGATTGCACAGTCACACTTCAATTTGCTCTGTGTCATGTGTTTGATATCAGTTCCTCCTCAACTGCTAAAAGTATCCCAGTTTCCCCCAACCTTCCACATCCATTCATTGAAATGCAGATCTTGACACTTTCTAGCACCTTAAAGAAATGCAAATGGGCAGTTCAAAGGAACCTACAGTACTTTTTCTCATAGCAGAAACAGAGCGAAATTGGTGCTTTGCCCCCTTGAATCACTTGCAGATGCAACCACACAAAGGGAGCTCCCGTGAAATCAGCATTCACATGCATTGAGCAAGAACAGCCTGAACATGAAATGAGGACTAAACATACAATCCTGCACTTGAGCGTCCACTCCCTAGGTAACGTGTAGAGAGACTCTGTGATGTCTTGAGTAGAGAGGGAGCTGGTGCTGAAGGACTGTGCTAGCAGGGGAAATACACAGAAACACTGAGGGCCAAGCTACAAGTGATGAATGACACTTGAACGGCAAGTGAACAGACTCACATGTATTCCTCCCTGTTCATTTGCGCTCCACTTGCGCTCACTTGCTTGATCACTACGTGATCAAGTGGAGTGCAAGTGAACAGGGAGGAATACACGTGAGTCTGTTCACTTGCCATTCAAGTGTCATTCATCACTTGTAGCTTGGCTCTGAGAAAAGAAAGGAGAGGAGAAGAAGCCCACATTCTCACATAACCACATATACACACAGATTTCTGGCTTACAAAAGGGGCTAAAATCAAAATTCCTTTTGTGGATGGCAGCTTGTACCAAAGAAAGGACTGCAAACAACAGGGGAAGAAGTTGCTTGTTCCCTGGGGGGTGGTGGAAAATAATGGTTTTAAACGCTAGATTCCCTTGGTTCTCAGCCAATTTGGAGTGCCAGGCTGAACCCCAAGTAGTAGAGAGGGAGCCACTGAGGAACTCTGAGAGCCAAGGTGGGCTTGTGACAGATCTTAACCGGCAGCCTGGACAATATAAAAGACAGTTCTTCAAGTTGCTAAAGCAATGTACTATAGCAATCATCTTATGGTTGCATTTTCCTGTGTGGACAATTCAGTTCAGTAGCAATTGACTGCTATAGTCCCATGAGAGTGCAATATCTAGTGGGGTGTAGATGCAGCCGAACTGTAGCGCAACGATCATTAAGAGGTCCCATCTGCATCCTAAAGCTGGATGGCTGGGGACATTTCCCTTCACAGAAAAGGATGGGCAGTCTCTGGGTCAGCAAATATGTGGACAATGACTATAGTCTATACAGAGCATAGCCCACACCAGTTAATGAGATTATATATATTCAAGTGACTCACCGAGTGAAGCAGTGATCTGTGAAAAGCTCTATAATTTCTCAATGAACTGAGCCTGCATTACCCCAAAGCAGAGTATGCAGTGCTCGCTGCTGCAAATTTTGCAAATTGCTGCATGCAATTCTTTACAAACCCTAGTAAAATATCTGTATCATGTTTTCATTTATACTGTGAAATTAACGCAACTCATTTTTTTCCAAGTTGGAAGCTCATCAACACACATATACAAGACAATTCCATGGCTGTGAAATAAATGTCATGTTGACAGGAGCAGAGATTGAAAATTTCAGTATCTTCAAGGGATTTATCATAATCGAAAGATCCTTTACCAAATATAACTCATTCTCAAGAGGCCATATTAATAAAGAAAATAAGTTAACACTGTTGAATGCCATCTGTTTAGAAAGCAATGGGCAGGATCTAGTTTGGTGGTACTCTTTGGCTTTAGCACCATGGCAGCCTATTTCATCTATCTTCACTTTGTTGCTGCTACCACAGTCAGTTTTAACTGGCTTCCAGCTGTTTTACTTGATATGGGAGAAGAGAAAATAACCAGATAGTGGTTACCTAGCAACATACACACACACACACACACACACACACACACACACAATGACTTCTCACAGCTTTGGCAATATGGCCGGACTGGGATTGGAGTCTTCAAACTACTCTGAGGTGTATTCCCCATAGGATAATTCCACTTGGGATAATAAATCAACCATAATTGATGGTTGATTTAACTCTGCATTTTGGCTGCAAAGCAAAGTGGTAGACAGCAGTGATGGGGGGGTGGGGGAGTCCATCCTGCTGTGTGGGGATGTGCCTGCATTAAAGTTGACCCAGCTGAACTGTACTGTGTTAAAAAGGAGTACAACAAGCTTGCAAACAGCCGTACACAAGTTGCAAACAGTCTAGCCGATCACTGGAAAACTGGCTGCCTGGTTGTTACTGGCAACCAGATCATGATCTGAATCAGCTGGTGTTTGAGCATGTACCCACATTCAGCCCAAATGGAACAACTCTGGGAGTAATTTAATAATAATAATAATAATAATAATAATAATAATAATAATAATAATAATAATAATAATATCAACAGTATGCTTATGTATATTGTCCTTCTGGTGCCCACTCAGAGTGGTGAACAAAGTCAGTGTTGTTATTCTCCCCACAATACAGCTGGGGAGCTGGGGCTGAGAGGAGTGGCTCACCCAAGGCCACCTGCAGACCTCATGACAGTCGTGGGAGTTGAACTAGCAGAGTGCTGATTTTCAGTCCAACCACTTAATCACTATGCTACAGCAGCTCTCATTCTTAGCTGCTTTGAACACTTTTTTGGAAAGCTGAATCTAAAATAATTTAAACATGTACTACGAGCGAATGACTCTTTGGAATAGCCAAATATCATGTTTCCTTATAGATACGGACTGTCTATAAAACTAATTTCTGTAACACATACATTCAATCCTAAGCAGATCTTCTCCAAAGTAAGTCCTGTTTATTCAGTGGGGCTTACTCTCAGGAAAGTATTCTTAGGATTGCAGCCATAGTCTGTCCTCAGGATAAAGGGCCACCTAGTGGTCCATCTATACTTTGGGCAGAATTAAATGGCCAAGCTTTTTATAGAACATTTCAAAGTGAAAGGGACTTGCACCTTTGATTGCTTTGCAGGAAAAAAGAACTCCCTGCATAAAGATAACTACCATATCAAGAAATCCTAAATGGAACCTTTTCTTGTGCAGAGAGTGCTTTAGAGAAGGGAGAATCTAAATGGAAGCCCCTTCCATTAAAGGTTGCGATCTAAGGATAACTTTTACTACTTATGTAAGTGGGACACAGATATGCTCAGTCTGCAGTGAATAATATTTGCAACAGGACGTATTACTCGGTAGAAGTGAATCATTGTCAATTTATTGAAGTCACTTAGAGCTGCATTAAGTCCACATTTTTAATACTTTGCCCTCATATCCCTGTTCAAAACATGAATGGTATATTGAAGGAGGACTGATGAAATTTGTCCCCACTCCACCATGATTCTGACTGGGAAACCTTGATGGAGGCATCCTCTCTCAACCACGTCTACCTCAACAGGATTGCTGTGAAGATAAAATGCAGGGTAAGGAACCACTATCTATGCTACTGTGAGATGTCATAGGGAGATGACCTAGGCAGGGCCCGTGGCTCAGGGACACAGGATGTCTTTGGCACAGAGAAGTTACAGATTCAATCCCTAATATCTCCAGTTAAAAGAATCAGGAAGGAGGTGATAAGGAAGACCTCTTCCTGAGACCTGGGAAAGCTACTGACAGTCTGAGCAGACAAGACTGACATCCATGGACCAATGGAATGATTCAGTATAAAGCAGCTACATGTGTTCACATTGGAGGTCTTCGCAACATAGGGCCAAGCTACAAGTGACAAATGACACTTGAATGGCAAGTGAACAGACTCACATGTATTCCTCCCTGTTCACTTGCGCTCCACTTGCGTTCCAATCGATTGGAGCGCAAATGGAGTGCAAGTGAACAGGGAGGAATACTTGTGAGTAGACATGGGCACGAACAGCATTACGAATGGAAAAAACCCACAAACAGCCCGTTTGTTTGTGAACAAGCCGTTCGTGAGGCTCCATTCTAAATGAGCAAGTGGTTCTAGTAGTATTCTTTATTACAGCACTTAGCCAGTACATTTGACAAGTGGTTTGTTGCAAGCCTCGTTAGTTGCCTTCGTCAGCCATTCATCAAGCCAGACAGTCTGGGGCCTTTCAATCAATTCCCCTGGCAACAGCAGGGACTAAACTCTGTCTGAACTCCTTCTGGCTTTCCTTCTGGCTTTAACACTTCAAAGTACTTCCAGCAGAGAGTCCCATTTTTCCCACTGCGAATAGAAAATGACAACAAAGGGAGAGACACATGCATCATGCCTTTCCCAGGGGGCAAACTCTCTGAAAGTTGGGGGGGGGGTCTTTGGAGGACAGCGGGGACTATGTCCCCTTCAAATTTGGTGGGCATTGGACATTGGGAAAATCGGTTTGTAACCCCTTAATATAGCTTCCACCAGAGAGTCCCGTTTTTGCCACTGTGAACAGAAAATGTCAACAATGGGAAGGACCCACGGATCATGCCTTTCCAGGGGTGTAATCTCTCTGAAACTTGGTGGGTCTTTGGAGGACAGTGAGGACTATGTCCCCTGCAAATTTGGTGGGTATTGGACATTGGGAAGGTCAGTTTGTGGGGTAAAGGGCCCTGCCCCTTGCACATGGCAGGAAAGGGCCCTTTAAACTCTCAGCTGGCGGCTGAGAATTTAAAGGGATCTTTAAGGGGCCACGGACAATGAACATGTTTGTGAACAGGGTCATGTTCGTTACTGTCAACGAACAACGAACAGCTTGTTCATTTTTTTTCTGTTCATGCCCATGTCTACATGTGAGTCTGTTCACTTGCCGTTCAAGTGTCATTCGTCACTTGTAGCTTGGCCCTAAAGCCTGTATGTGTATTTTGTACCTGGGTACAAGACCTGGAGTAGAAAATCTAAAAAATATGAAGGTAAAGTTATATGGATAAGACTTCCAGTGATGTTGGTGCTAACTAAGCAATTCAATAAAACTAAGAGCAGGAATTAGGCAGTTCTCCCAAACATGTCCTTGGAAGTGGTTGGAGCATGGTTGGTGAGTTAAACAACAAAGATCCCTTCTTGCTTCCTTATAATATTATGTTTAGCCTTGATGTGTATACTGATACCATTAACCGTGAAAATTAGTATATAGGATAACCATTAAAAATATATCTAGCATGTTTGCTGCATCACATTCTGATAACATATGGGAAACGGAGGGGGAAATCAAATGACGTTCATACATCATACACTTGGGTGCTATGAAACACTCCTCTCTCAGGTACACAGTAGAAAGAGTAAACCTTTAAAGTGAATCAGTGTTAAAGTTTCCATAGGCATTAAAGAAAACGAATAACAGTAGTCCTGCAAGTCATTTCCCAATCTAATTTGGCTGTCATTTTTCTAATGCATTTAAGGGGAAAAAAATAATCCCTTCACCTAGATAGAATGAATGTAATTCCTAACCCACCTCTCTTAATCTTCTTTTATCACCCACTATTTAATATCAGGCTTTTGTTGCAATAATGAAAGCCATTTGTTTCTTCAGTCGCTTTCAATGTAGATTTTGGCTTCTAGTTTTAACAGTCCTAATTTTTAAAGGGATGGTAGTCTGGATTTTTTTTTCCTGTCATGATTCTCTCTCTCAGGGATACGAAATCTATAATTACTTTTCAGGCAGCATCTCAGAACTTGTTTTAGAGCATCTGATAGCTTGCATGATAAAACTATACAGTGAGTCACATCATCCCCTTTCTGTGGTCAAACTGTCACAACAGGTTCTTCTTAGCAAGGTTACACTGACAACTTTCTTCTTTCCACCCCCACTTTGCTGCTATCATAATTATACTTTACAAAATGCTCATTGTTACAATGGGCAGGGTGGGGGATTGATCCCGTATATTGTAAGGATTCCCAACAGACATAGGCTTGGTTCAGACATAACACAAGCCTGTAGATCAGGTGTCCCCAACCTGTGGCCCGCAGGCCACATGTGGCCCCCAAAGCTCTTTCTGTGCGGCCCTCAAACCTGCTTGTTTGCTGCTATCACCCTCAATTTTCCCCTCAGACCCACACTATTCTTCCTGCTTCAAGAGGCACCACCTATTGCTGTTCTTCCTGTCCCTTTCTTGCAAAAAAACACCATAGCAACATTGTTTCTTCTGGTCTCCATGGTTCCTTCTTTCAGCCCCTATCGATCTTATCCTCCATACTAGCATTTTGGCCATTTGGGGTGCTTTGCTGGCTACCCATCCTGCTCAGCTTTTGCACTCCCCCTCTCCATGCCTTACCATGTTGAAGGCTGTATATGAGTAAAAAGCAGCTGTGTGAAAGGGTACAGATGTCTTTTGCAAAAAAAGGCGGGAAAAGGACAGTAAAAGGGCTGGTATTTTTGCCCCCCCCCCCAAAAGGATACAAAGTGTTTTTCATACTGGACACTTCTAGAGGCTCCACTCATCAAGGCTCTTCCAAGGATACGGGTGAGGTTGCTGTTGCAGGCGAAAGCATTCTTCTTCAAGAGCTGGTTGCTCTGACTTTTTGCCTTGCTTGCTTCTGCCTCCTGCCGCCCACCAATTCCAGCTAGGAGTCTTCTCATGCATCTGTGATTGCAGGAGCCGGTGAGTGGCCCCTTGGGTTGAGCAGGAAAGAGTACTCCCTTAGCAGGGAAGCTTATGGAATCCCCCTTCCCACATCTTCCTCCAGCCAAATTCCCCTCCACCCAGCTGCCATTTTGCTTCTCATGATTGAGGCTTGGCTGGCAGGCAGTGATGTATATGTATACCCCACATATCATTTTAAGCTAACTTAATGTCATATCTTTTGTTCCAGGTGGGAGGCTGCCCTTTCATTCACTCTTTCTCTATTTCTGCCCTTTTTTGGAGGACCTCCAAAGTATTAGCATGTGTAGATTTAAACCTCAAAGCAATGTATTTATTAAGAAATCATTCTCATAGTATTCAATGTACTTAGGATTGCAACTCTGCCATCTGGTAGGTCAGATTCATAATCCATTTTTAAAAAAATTCTTCCTGGCCTGTGCATATGGCCCAATGCTCCTGAGAACTGTAGAGGCAGGGGTCTCCTCTCTTCTTTACCACGGTCAAAATGAAAACTCCCAGCTAATAGCAGCTACAGTGGGGTGAGTTTGGGAAAGGGAAGCGTTAGACCCCTAAAACTATACTTTTTATATTTTTAATGTATTCAAGGATAATATTGAAACTCTGCAACTGCTGCTCTGCTAAAAATTCTGTAAGAAGATATCTGCAAAAGAAAGTGCTGTTTCAAAGAAATGAAAGATTGCAGATGAGCACCATGTCTTTAATGATAAATGGACTACTGAGTACTTATTTGTTTTAAACAAAGATAAAGCAGTTTGCCTGATATATCTTGAAACTGTCTCAGTATTAAAGGAGTACAGTGTTAGAAGGCACTCTGAATCCTTTCACAAGAGCGACTCAATATATTGAGAGGTGTGAGTGAATAAGATAAATTCTCTTAAAAAAATCAACGTTTTTGCAGCAAAATAGTTTTAGAAAGCATGCTGAGGGCCAGCTATCATGTTGCTAAATGTATTGCCAAGAATGGTAGACCATTCACCAGTGGTGAATTTGTTAAAAAGTGCATGGTTAAAGTAATGTAGGAAATGTGCCCTGATAAGGTATCTCGTGTTAGTTGTGTCAGTTTATTGGCATCTACAATCACCAGGTGTGTTGAAGAACTAAGAGAAGAGCTGCATATGTCACTGATTGTCAAGGCAAAATGTTTGATTTTTTTTCCTTTGGCATTAAATGAGACCAATGACATTAAAGACACCACTCAACTACTAATATTTATCAAGGGGGTAGATTCCAGCTTCAGAATTACTGCAGAGTTTGAAAGGCACTACAACTGTAGAAAACATATTCTTGAAGTTCTGTGAATCAGTAGAACATCTTGGTCTGAGTTGGGATAAATTGAAAAGCATCACTACTGATGGTGGGAAGTAAAACTGGTATAGATGCAAGAATCAATGCAGAGATATTGAAATTAAATAGTACACTTCCCATGCAATTTCACTGCATGAGCCATCAGCAAGCCTTGTGTAGTGAGATTCTTCAGTGGAAAAGCATGATGTGTATTGTTGTATCCAGTATTAATTACATCAGGCATCATTGCCTTACTCATTGTCGGTTTCAAAAAATTTTCTCAGAAATAGATGCAGAATATGGAAACATATTGTGCTATGTAGAAGTCAGGTGGCTTAGTAGAGGCAAAGTCCTCAAATGTTGTTTTCAGTCTTTGCCATGAAGTTAATGTATTTATCAAGGAGAAAGAAGGTCAACAAGTACTTTCTGACCCTGGATGGATTTTTGATTTGGCTTTCTTATCTGAGATCACAGAGCATCTGAACACATTGGATCTTAGGTTGTAAGGGAAAGGAAAGCTTGTGTGTGATATGTATCCCTGAACTGAAAGCTTTTGAAGCAAAACTAAACATTTTTGTGAAGCAAGTCAGTGAAAGTAACTTTTCAAACTTCTCATGCTGCAATGAACTAAAATTTGAGAAAGACATGAATTTACAATTTCATGTTGAAGGACATGTCAAAGCACTGAACCTATTGTAGGTGGAATTCCAATTCACTGATTGCCATAAGCACAGAAAGGAAATAAGAATGTTTCAAAATCCATTTGAAGTAGCACCAGAAGATGCAAGTAATTTTTTTTCAAATGGAACTAATTGATTTGCCATCCAGTGATAATCTCAGAGACCATTACAAAGAAAATAGTCTGTGCAACTTCTTTTGTGGCCTACCAGATAGATTTATCAACCTAAAGATATTTGCTGCAGGCATGTTTACAGTCTTTGGCACCACATACATCTGTTAACAAACTTTTTCCAAGATGAAAATTGTGAAATCCAGGTGTAGCTCAAGACTTACCGATGAATATTTACATGACATTTTAAGGGTGTCTGTCACAAACTTTGACTTGGTCATTATTGCCTTGGCTAACAGAAAACAGCCACAAAATTACACTGACTACTAGGTAAGTGTGTGTAGCTAGATAAAAGGATTCGAGAGTAAAATATTGTTCCAAAATAGATTGAATTCAGGTTAACATTTCTTCATTGACCTCTGAATGTTTACTGTTGATCTAAAGAGGTAGGTTAATAATTTTGTTACATTTTGATTTAAGTTGTGGCCCTCTTTAGACATTGAGCACTCTAATGTGGTCCCCATGTGCCAAAAGGTTGGGGACCCCTGCTATAGATTATATTAACAACAGGAAACCAATCTTTAGTTTACCAATTCAAATCTTGGTTGTCCTTGATGAATATTGATTTCATCACCATCTCTCTATAGCCAGGGAGAGCAATACAGGGGGACAGGCCAGGACTACATCAGGAGCAAGGAAGATTTTCACATCTCATAAACCATAGTTAAGACCAGTTTGGTGTAGTAGTTAGGAGTGGCAGGGCTCTAATCTGGAGGCCCAGGTTTGATTCTCCACTCAGCCATTTGGGTCAGTCACAGCTTGTTTGAGCTCTCTCAGCCCTACCCACCTCACAGGGTGATTGTCCTGAGGATAATAATAACATACTTTGTAAACAGCTGGGCATTAAGTTGTCCTGAAGGGACAACAAAAGTTGTTGTTGTTGTTATTTAACTGTGATCAAACTACCATGCATGGTTTCAGTTCCTGGTTTAATAGTTCCTACATAACCCTATAAGAATATCTTGTATTCAGATGATTAATTTAGTTAAACCACTGTTTTTGGAGGGAAGGCTTTATGGTATAGATCAGTAGATCTTGGAAGCTAAGCAGGTCTCAGTACTTAGATGGGCAACCACCCAGGGAAAACTGCAGAGGAAGGCAATGGCAAACCTCTTCTTCTTCTCACTTGCCTTGAAACCCCCTTGCTGGAGTTTCCAAAAAGATGGTTGTGACTTGATGGCACATACATACATATAAACCATAATTTTGCATGCTTCAGCCATAATCCAGTAGAAGGAAATGGGCTATAAGCAGCCATACTTGAATAAATGTGCTCTGCAAATCCTTAGTCCTAAAATGAAAGGCCTGAGCTGGAAGCAAGAAAACAAGTAGAAGGTATTTCTTCATTGATTAAGCAAAGACAATAGACCGAACATTTATCCTGAGGCCAATCCAAAGGCTCGTACGAGTTGACAATCATATCAAACATACCCGATATTACATAGTCCTATCTTCTTCGGTTGCCTGAAAAGGGTTCACAAATTCTACTAGAGCAGATCCCAGTCCAAGATATCCTTTCCCTTTAGAGTGGCTGTAAGGGGAACATATGTTTGAATCGTTTTATCTGATCACCTACTATTACAGTGAGAAATCTGATGCAAGGAAGGAGTCTGTTTGCAGGACTGCCATCTCAAGCTCCCTAAACAAAGACGACCTCTGCTCCTCACTGCCTCATTTGAACCACTGTTTTTTTAAATATATTTTTATGTATTTATGTTCTTTGTAATCCACCTTTCTTACAGAGGGCCAAGCTACACATGACGAATGATACTTGAACAGCAAGTGGATTGAGTGGAGGGCAAGTGAACAGGGAGAAATACACTTGCCGTTCAAGTGTCATTCGTCATGTGTAGCTTGGCCCTAAGACTCTAGGCTAATTATACAGTGTGGAGTCAGTACAGTCAATATCAAAGGCATTTCAATAAAACATGTAATGGGTATGCATACATGTGAATTTGCAAAGGTTTTTTAAAAACGCAGAAATCCAACACAGAGCTGAAGAAATGTTGAAACAGAGTATAAGCAATTCTACGACTGACATATTAAACAACATAGGAACTATCCAGTAGGATCCAACTTACAGCAATAGTAGTGAAGTCTACGGTCCATCAATATTTACAGCAATAGTTATAAAGTCTGTGGACCCCCCCCCCATCCCTTTACCAATGGAGCTCTTCCATCTGAGTAAAAAGTACTCTTAAATCATTCAGTTTTTCAGAAGACCAGGAGAGTGAGACCTTTCCTAAACTCCTCAGCTAAATCATTCCTTAAAGTGGGGGCCACCACAGAGAATGCATGTGTACAAGCAGCTGTCGATTTTGCCCATATGCAAGGAGGCACCTGCAGAAGGCCCTGTTCAAATGAGCGAAGCTGCCATGGTAGAATAGAGGGAGAGAGGCGGTCCTGTAGATAGAATGGACCTAGGCCATGAATAGCTTTGTAACTGATAGCCAGTACCTTGAATTGGGCTCACTAACTGATAGGTAGCCAATGGAGTGACTGTAGAATGGGAGAAATATTTGTGGTCCTTTTAGCTCCCAATAATAGTTGAGATGCAGCATTCTGCACCAAGTAAAATCTCCGCATTAACTTAGAGGGGAGGCTTAGTTCATTACAGTAGTCAAATCTTGATGTTACCATGACATGGATCCAGGTGGCCAGATTGGCCATGTCAAGGTAGGGGACCATCTTCTAGGCTAGACTGAGTTTGTGGGAAACATTTTTTGCGAATTGCCTTAATTTGCTTTTCTAGCTGTAGTGTTGGATCCAGTATAACTTCTAGGCTCTTAAGTCAGTCTGCAAGATTCAGACAAACTCCATCAAAAGCGGGGAGTCCTTCAAGATCTCTGCTTTCCCAATGAGCATCACTTCCGTTTTGTCTGGGTTCAGTTTCAATTTGTTGGCTTTCAGTCATTTGACCACAGCCATTAGGCAGTGACCCAAGATCACTACTGCATCCCACAGTGATTTGGATAGTAAGATACAGAGCTGGGAGTCATCTGCGTATTGATGGCATCCAGTTCTATAGCAACAAATGAGTTCTCCAAAAGGCTTTACATAGAGGTTACATAACTTGGGGGATAAGATTGCGCCCTGTGGAACCCCACAAGATAGTTCCTGCTCTGCAGATAGATGGTCCCCAACAGCTACCTATGCTGTTATTATATCTGCCCGATGAAATTTTGTCCTGCTCCTCTAGCTCCCAATTTTATCCATACCCATGGATTATCATGCCTCTAGTCTTCTCCTCTAAGCAGCCATGTCTGTCTGAGCAGATGTCCCCGCGTAAGTGCAGATGTAGTCAGCTATTTAAATCCACTTCCTGCTGTGGGTGTGAAATCACAGTTCATCTTGTGTTGCAAACACAGGAAATAAGCACCTAGCACCATAATCATTTCACTGTTAGGTGCACACTGCCACATTCATAGCTAATGCTACACCACACCATCGAATCTATTTTAAACTTGTTTTAATTGTCATGGCCAAAATAAGATTGTGTGGACAGTAATTACGTAACAATGCATAACCCTAGGTAAACTGGGTTTGTGGGGAGGCCATTCAAGTGACACCAATTCAAAATGGGACTGAAAATATTGGGTGGGTCTAACCAGATTTCTGTTGTTGAAAAAAGTAAGAAGACAGATCAACAGACCCCTTTCTCAATCAAATAGGGATCTCATTCCCCCGGTAGGGGTGGCGGATCCCCCGCTTTCACCCTCCACCCCCTGCCTCCACTTACCCGGCCAGTGGGGGAGGAAGACATAGAATGGGCCTCCCCGGTGCACTCCAGGGCAGTGCAACAACATCACTGATGTCATTGCACCACCCCGAGAGCACTCCCGCGCTTCGCCACAGGCCGATTTGGGCTCCAGATGGGCTGAACTGAGCCCACTTGAAGCCCAAATCGGCCTGTTGTGAAGCACATGCATACTGCCTGTGCAGTGACATCACCGGAAGTGATGTTACAGGAAGTGACATCATCACACAGCCGCAGGACCGCACACGAGTGACAAATAGAGAGGGCAAGAAAAAGATAAGAGTCAGGTGTCTCCCCTTCCCTTGGGAGGGTAATGGCAGGGCTTTTTTTCAGGGGGAACATGGTGGAACAGAGTTCCGGAACCTCTTGAAAATGGTCACATGGCTGGTGGCCCCGCTCCCTTATCTTCAGACAGAGGGGAGTTTAGATTGCTCTCTGCGCCGAGCGGCAACCCACTGAGTTCCACCACCTCTTTTCCCAGAAAAAAAGCCCAGGGTAAGGGTACCTGGCAACCCTATAATCAAAACATATCATATGGAATGGGCGGCTGTAGTAAGAAGAGAAACTGGGAAAGATTAGGAGAAGAAGCTAGCAGGATCCAACTCAGAGTGGGAATCTTTGTCACTTATAAAAGAAATGTGAATGTATAGTACTTCCTGCTGCTTTGCAATCTACATTGTACTTCTTGTATTAGCAGAGGAGAAGATTAGGGATCCGAGGCCCCAGGAATCAAGAGGAGTCAAACTCCAGCTTGCATAGCTTCATAATTTGCCTCTGCGGGCCTCTTATCCCCCTCAATGGAAAGCCAATATACACAAAATGTAATTCAATTTTGTTGTGCAGAGCTGGTGCCAGTTAACTGTGCAGAAAGCATTTAGAAGCGTTGGACTTCAAATTTACTGTGACCGACCAAAATGAATCATTTTTGCAGCATACACTGTCGCTTGGGGGCTTGTGCAAGCTCCCTGCCCTGCTGCACTTATTGTAGTCAAAGGCTAGATTTGCATATTAGCAGGCAGCTCAGCATAGCCTTGGGACAATATTAGCCTGTACTGAACTCAGAACCACCTACTTTCAAGGGTTTTGTAGGCCCCTGATCTCTCTCCTTTCTGAGAAAGATAGTGATCCATATATTAATGTTTGTTAGTAAGTCATTGTCTGAGAGTCTCTCTACACGAGACATCTGACACATGAAGAACACGTCTCAGGAGATGCAGAGTTAGCTAGGAAGGGCAGTTTAAAAAGACAGAGCTGGTGGCAGGGCAAAGGCTTTACTATACACTGGAGCTGTGTGAAGGGGCTGTGAAATGCAAGAAGGGAAACTTCAGCCCATTATAACGTCTCCAGTTCCAAGCTTGGCTCTGAAAGGCACTCGAGCCCATTTCTATTCCTCACTGCCCTCTGGTTGCCATCCTACACAGTTTTAGACTGGAGAGGTGAAACTGACAGAGCCTTTGGGGAGGCAAAGATGAAATTAACAAACCCTCTGAGGAGCCGGCATTTTTAAAAACTACGCTTCCCTGCTAACGTTGTGTCCCCCTACAATTGACGAACACGTGCTGAGGTAGAGAGACTCTCAGAGAATGGTGCTAGAAGTCTAGACTCAGTCCGTTGTTCTCAAAGTGAGAAAGAGAGGCCCAGAGGAAGGAACTACTCCTTCCCGGTTGAATATCATAATTCTAGGATTCATCGAATTTGAGCCAGGAATCCCAGTCCTTACTTTTTCTGACCAAATGAATTGACTGTAGATTGAGAGAGAGTTGTCTGGGGATCCTGACCCCATGATGAGTCAAGGGAGTTCCTGTTTCTGTGGGTTTCTGAAAGCCACGATAGAAAAAGAAGCAGTAAAAGTATATGGCCGTTTCCACACAATGACTTACCTGCCTGTGGAATATCACGCAAAAGACCCGGAAGTCAGCGTCTTCTCGCATGAAATCGTGCCAGGAAGACGCTGTTATCCGGGAGTTTTGCGCAAAATCATATCTTCCTGGAGTGATTTCACGCAAGAAGACGCTGTCTTCCGGGTCTTTCGCACAATGTTCCGCAGGCAGGTAAGTTGTGTGGAAATGGCCTATGGATGCTTCATCTCCCCACTTCCAGGTGCGATCTGAGATTTACAAATTCCCCCTACTGTGGGGAAAAAAATGAACTTCCACTTAGTTCAGATGTCCACTATTATTTCAGGTGCTACTGCCAGGGGCATGCAACGTAGTCCGGGCATGGGGAAATAGCTCTATCATATCGCCAGCTCCTCACTGGGAAATTCCTGGAGAGTTTGTGATGGAGCCTGTGGAGGACATGATCTTAGCTATGTTGTCGCTCCAACTCCCTATTTCTCCCTTTTGGAGGTACCTAGCCAACGGAGAGCTTTTATGTTGGCAAGATGGCGAGTGAGCTCTCCCCTCTGCAATTTTGGAGGGGAGATATCAAAACGTCCTCATGAAGGAGAGAATCTGTCCCTGTGTCATTGAAAAGGTGGAATCAGTGCAGCATGTCCTGTTCCACTGTCATTTTTATCAAATATCATCACGCCATTGCTTAAAAGCCTTCCAGGCTGCTCTAACATTGATATTTCAAAGAAGCTTTTAATGGGTGTTCATCAGCAGGTTACTACTAGTTGAGCAAAATTCTTTTCAGTGGTTTGCTAAATCCATTGGGGTTTTAAACTTTAGTAAAATTCGACTGCTGTGTAGCATGATCGACCTTTTGTATCTTTTATTTGTCTTAATGTAAATGTTTCTGATCTTTCGATTTGTACTGGTCATAGATTGAATAAGTCTGAATCTGACAGGATCTGGGCATGGGAGGGACCTCAGCAGGGTGTAATGCTATAGAGTCCACCCTCCAAAGCATCTGTTTTCTCCAGGGGAACTTATCTCCGTAGTCTGTAAATCCGTTGTAATTCCAGGAGATCTCCAAGACCCACCTGGAGGTTAGCTAACCAACCGGGGCTCCTCCAAAATGCTCAACCGCTACTACCAAAACACTCCAGAGGCACAAGTCCTTTTAAATTTAAAGTTTTTATAGAAAATTAGCAAAGTAATAAGTGCTACGTGCAAAGAACAAATTTGTGCAAAGTCAGTATCGTCATATAAATTCATAAATAGCATGAAGGTAACATATCTAGCAAAAATCAATATTACTCATTCAGAAATAGTCCAACTGGTGAAGAGTCCATGTAAATAATCCTTAATTTCTTATGTAGATGTTATTTTCAGAGCACCGACCATCATTGAGGTGGAAACAACCTGGAGCTGAATCTCTCGTCAAAGAACTGCCTACGAGTTCAAGCCAGCAGATTTTCAATCCCCGTTTCGTACTTAGACTTCCTCACGGGCATAATTTTGTGGATGGCCTTCAGCAAATCTCAAACGCATCACTCAGTTGGTGAAATCCGGCATTGTTCCATCGGATTTCACCAGCTGAGTGATGCGTTGGAGATTTGCTGAAGGCCATCCACAAAATAATGCCCGTGAGGAAGTCTAAGTACGAAACGGGGATTGAAAATCTGCTGACTTGAACCCGTAGGCTGTTCTTTGACGAGAGATTCAGCTCCAGGTTGTTTCCACATGAATGATGGTTGGCACTCTGAAAATAACATCTACATAAGAAATTAAGGATTATTTACATGGACTTTTCACCAGTTGGACTATTTCTGAATAAGTAATACTGATTTTTGCTAGATATGTTACCTTCATGCTATTTATGAATTTATATGACGATACTGACTTGCCCACCTGGAAGTTGGCAAGCCTACTTTCAAGCCTCTAAACAATATCAGTGGTATTCAGCCCGAGGTGATAGATTAGGTTTATTAGTCATTAGATTAGGTATATTCCAGGTGCTATGAAGAGGAGATGGGAAAGGACTCTTTCCCTCCCTTCTTGTTGCCACCTCTGAGATGGCCTCCAAGATGGCAGCTGCCAAGTAAGTGGGTGAGTGAACGGAATTCTTTCTCCAGCCTGAAATTAAACTGAGCTGGAAAGAAAGCCCACACAGCCTAAAAGCTTGCCTCATATTGAAGGCAAACACTGCGAGTTGCCGTGGCATACTCTAAATCAAGGAATTTCAGACTTTCGCAACATCGCTAGTACCTGTTTCCTTCAGTTCACTGGTAGTGGTGAAGATTAACTCTGTATTTGTCAAAGGCTTCCCATCCACTTAGGAATTTCAAGTCGCTCAATGATTCTCTGCTTTTTCCCTTTAGAATAAAAGGCCCCTGTAAAAAGTCTGAATTACATATTATGTTGTTAGGCCATCGCAATATCCTGGTCTTCCATTCATTAGTGACCCAGAGTCCACTTCTATTATTGGACTCTTTCAAAAGACTGTTTCGTGACTGTTCCATAGGACAACGAAAGCTGCTGTTTCAGGAGATCAAAAAGCAGAGAACTCTTCCTCCAGTATACTCCAGAAGTACTTTCTCAATATGAGGAGATTCGCTAAGAATAAGGAAACAAGTAGAAGTTAGTCTTCAGAATTCAATCGGAGAAGTAGAATAGTTTCAAGTGGGATCCCTTCAGCTTGTACCAGACATATAGTTAATAAAGACGGCATCGGATCACAATGAGAACCACCACCCATAAGAACATTTTCCAGATGTTGTATTTAGAGGTGCCCTGATCTGGATAGCCCAGACAAGGCTGATCTCGTCAGATCTCAGAAGCTAAGCAGGGCCAGCCTTGGTTAGTAATTGGATGGGAGACCTCCAACAAAGACCAGTGTTGCAGAGGCAGGCAACGGCAAACCACCTCTGATAGTCTCTTGCCATGAAAACCCTGCCGGGGTTGCCATAAGTTAGCTATGACTTGAGGGCACTCTCCACCACTAGCCCACATTTAGAGATATCCAACTGCATACTGGTGGTGTGAGCTCTCTGTGATGTGCTTGATATGCACAGTCACCATTTCATTTGAATAGGGCATCATATACATTGTTTGCTTCAGAACATGCTATGTGACAAATGTTTAGTGTGTGCTGAAGCTCAAAATGCATGGTGCTCTATTCAGATGAAACAGTAATGGTGGTATCAGGACAATCGGGGCAACTTGAACTCCTGGTGCATGCCGTTGGCTACCCTCAAATGTAATATCTGAAAAAGGGCTCAAGTAGTTGCAATAATATTGCATTGCAGTTTTACAGCCAGACAGAAAATTATTCCAGTCTTGAAAAGGGAACAGTCCTTTGCAAAGGCAGCTGCACAACTAATTCCTGGACAAAGGCCTATATAGTCAGCATTTCTCTTCTTGTGAATTTGTATCGTGTGGACTGTACAATTAGCGATTATGCTCGTGCATGCAAGACAGCACCAACGAGACTCGATATTACATGTCCGGCTGCTAAAGACATTTTTTTGCTAGAAAACTAAATGGCTCCAAGCACCCTCTGGAATCAGAAAGCAAAAGCCAGTTTTGACAATATTTACTTGCTTATCACCTTTGTCCAACTGGCAGATTGCTCCTCCTGAGGAGCAGAGAAAAATCTGCTTTGCTGCGACTGTACCATGCTGGGTTAAGAGGTAGGGGGGAAATAAACATAAGGCAATGAGCAAAATAAAAGGTTATTTTAGTTACAATGCATTCACCAGGGAGTTTGTGCCGCATCTGTGGATCTCCGCAGGACCAAACAGAGACTTGCTTCAGATGGAGGTTGCAGAGAGATGAAATGAGAATCAAGCACACTTCCACACATCCTGTAACCAACCCTCTATTGTTGCTCTCAGGGTGGCTACAAGATGTGCAGTTATCAGAGAGCACAGAACAAAATAGCTGTTTGATGATGAGCACCGCACCATAATGCCCAGATCCTGAATTTAAAAACCTGGGGGCGGGGGGGGGGGGGGGACAGTTACGCTGAGTTTAATAGGAATTGCAAACATAATGGATACAACCCTTTTCTATCGCCCGGGCAGTGTAGAAGTCATGCTAAAACATTTTTATTTTGCCCCCTAACTGCACACTCTCACTTTCCATGGAAGTAAATAAACGTACAAGAATTAAAATTCTTTGCCCAAGCAACACAAATTGCTTGCCAAGAGAAGCTGGCGTCTGTGACTTGTATTATATACTGAGTACATATGCATGGTATCTTTTGTTTTGCATAATTTATTCCGTTCTTTCATTTACACACAAACACATTTGTTTCTGACATTGCAAACATTTTCAGCATAACTTTGTGCTAAGGGCTAGAAACTTAATTTTTAGAATTTCGTACTAAGGGCTAGAAACTTTTTAGAATTTTGTACTAAGGGCTAGAAACTTACTTTTTAGAACTGAAAACTCTCAGGAAGCTGAATTCTTCGCTGTCTTCTGCTCTTCCGTGCAGCATCCACAGAGGCCTGCCTAGATATTCTCATTCGTGTCTAGCTGTTTCCTGTTCTTCTGATTCAAATATAAGGGCTCCCCATTTGCTACAACAAAATTCATATCCCACACTAATCACCCTGTTGTTGATATCAGTAGACCCCTAATCAGAAATGGGCATGGCTTATGTACATCTGTGCATAAAATGTAAGCCTTGGCCCAGAAAACCTTGGATTGGAACCCTAGTTCACCTATAAACTGTCTTGGAAGCCATTCTCTTTCATTCTGTTTCCTGGCTGTAAAGAAGATATCATGATTAACAACCATCAGACTCATGTGGTTTTTGTAAAGACAACTGAGAAATGGAAATGATATACTTGAAAACTACTCATCACGCAATCTTCAACTGAGTTATGCCTTTCTAAACCCACTGAGTTCAGTAGAGGGGGGAAACATTGCTTAGGATTGCGCTGTAAATTATCTGTCTATTTAAGCTGCTGTAAAGTACACTACTGGGAAGGGTGGTGTGTGTGGATCTGGAATCAAGACTCTCTGCCACCTGCAATAGATTAAGCCAGGGGTTTTTTTCTGGGAAAACGGGTGGCAGACCTCTCAAAAGGGAAATGAGGAAGAAATACACGGGATTCTTTGAAATCATACTTTCAAGCACTATTGCCAAGTATTTTCAAGAGGTGCCAGAACTCTGTTCCCCTGCATTCCCCCTGAAAAAAAGCCCTGGATAAAGCCCAGAATATTCAACAGCTCAGTATTTATTAATAGCCCAACCACTGTTTCTAAGCATTCCATCAACTGACTTTAAAGACATCAGACCATATAAACTCCAGCTTAAGAGCTTGTTCCTAGTTTGGGCCCCTTGTTTCTGTGGAGAAGATTTTTCTTGGTGAGTCCCTTGCTCACTTTCTCTGCACTATTGCCTTTGGGATTCTTCCACTCATCGTAAACAATATTACGTGATCCCAGATCTTCTGTTCTTTCAGTTCATGGACTTGTCTGACGCCCTTCTGATTTCAGTTCTGGAACCTGACCTTTGCCTGTCCTGGACTATACTACTTTCCCCTAGTTCTATTAGACTGGTAGTCAACTCTCTATGGAGCCAGATCCCTAACTAGTTGGGAGGTTCTGATAGCCAGGAGAGCCAGTGTGGTTAGCGACTGCATTAAAATTCTCTCTCTCAAAGCTTACCAGGCGGGAGAGTGCTCGTCCATTCACACACCCACTCACTCTCTTAAAATTACTAGGTCTACTATGAAAACAAAAGAATGACAAAGTATTCGATTCCAAATCCTTTGATGAAGAGCAGGATTAAAAGAAATTTTAAAAATATTAAAAGGGAAAAGCCAATTCCCAACTTTCTGTGGCACTTTCTCCACACTGTGTCTCACCCTAGTGTGTGTAACTAGAGTTGCATTCAAACATTCACTGGATATTGTACTATCTTTGTGCTATAGCAATCATTCAGTTACTGATAAGTTACTTAAATCTCTATTGCCTGTAGCGAGAAAATATCACTAGCAAATAGGGATCCCATTCCCCCAGTGGGGTCAGGAATCCCCTGCTCCCACCTTCCCCCCCCCCCACTGCTTACCTGGACAGTGGGGGGGGGAGGTAGGGAACAGGCCTCCCAGGCACACTTCCAGGCCTGGTGTAATGACATCACTGATGTCATTGTGCTACCCCGAGAGCATTCCCCCAAATTGGCCTGCCAAAAAGCACATGCATGCTCCTCTGCCTTGCACGGTGATGTCACTTCCTGGAAGTGACATCATCACTCCAGTGTAGGATCATGCACATGCAAGGAGCATGCCAGGAATGCCAAGAAGGTAAGCATCAGGTCCCCACCTCTCACCAGGAGGTTAAGAGGACCTGGCACCCCTACTAGCAAACCTGAACAAGCTTGCCAGTCACCACGGTAAAAAGGCCAATGAGAGAGTAGGATAGATTACACCACGAAAGACTATAAAACATTTGAAATTTTAAAAATCTTGTTTACCTTTTCTACATTTCTAAACTCTGATGCTGGGACAAATTATCCCCAATGTAACACGTATTTTATAATGTAGAACCTATTTTATGATGTCTGATTCAAGGAAAAATATGAAAGTATATTAAGCCATTATATTAAGTGCTATCGAAAAAAATACAGTCTGACTAAATGCCACAACATGGAAACAGCTTTCATATTATAGCAATTGTTATACAAGAGACAAACAGGGATGGCATTTGGGCTCCATTATAACCTCAAATTAAGTCCTGTAGAGTATTACAGAGCCCTGATAACTTACATAGTATTTTTTTCGGCTCATGATCAGGATCTTCTTATGTTAACTGCCTCATCGAAACAAAGTAGTTATTATTATGTTGTTAAAGGAGAGTTCATCATAGTGAGGTTATTTAAACTGTGATATCTTGGACATGCAATATTTTAAAAAATTCCAGTTACTTTAATTGGTCCCAATGCTATTTTTTAAAAAGGTACCACAGGAAAGGAATCGAAACCTCAACAAACAATAAATCCCTTAGAGCAGCAGAACACACGAAGTGGCATAGATTACAGCAGCAATTGTACATATTTTTATAACCCTCTGTGGGTCCGTTATGATCCAGATGTGCATAAGAGTCCATTTGGGAATGAAAGAGAAAGTGAAAAGGAAAAGGGACTGAGAAAGCCTAAACCAGTTTCCCTTTAAAATTGTCGCAAGATTTATGAAAACACGATGCCGGTTTTTGAAACAACTGCATAATTGTGCCCCTATAATTTTCTACATACTGCATAAAATCTATATACATTATTATGGTAAGCATAATCATGTATATAGGTTTTATACACTCTATCTGCCTGCACCATCAAGCTGGATCAAAATTAGATGAAACAATATATACTGAACCTCTATAAAGGGGAACAAGGGAGTGCAAGCTAGCTCAGTAGACACATCCCTCCCTATACAGTACAGACTAGGTGGGATGGTTGCATGTATGGTGTGCAATCCATGCAGGGGCGCAAATTTGTGTAAGTGACTTGGAAATGACAGCTTGGAGAAACTGTTTGTCACCGTTCTCCACACAGTATTTCTTCTGGGACTGTGAAGAGCTTCTGCTCTGAGAACTGTTTTACTTTTGTGTATCTGTCCTAGCTAAAGAAGAGAGGTGTGAAGACAGTGCTAGTCCACGTGGACCTCAGAGCTGCTGGATCTTGTTTCTCAGTCCTGGAAGTGTCAAAGTCTCCGATGTGCTGTAAAAGGCTAAATTAATGCAGCAAGTTAAGTTTGCACTCCTTCACTTCAAGGAGATTAGCACAAATTAATGTTGATACTAATCAATCCTAGTGGTGTGCATGGAATTTGAAAATCAATTATCTCTTCCAACTGCAGTAAAATATTTACATACTGTTTTAGTAATGGGAGTTGGATTGTGTTTTCTGAGGCCCAGATGAAAAGAAAAAAGAGACTTGCATTTAAATTCAATTCATTTCAAATGGACTTAAGTTCATCACAAACAATATTCCCAACTGATTTCAACTGAATTGAAATATGGCCTGCGGGCCATATCAAAAATGCAATATTTTAAAAAATTTATTTATGTTGTTTATAATCCACCTTTCTCACTGAGACTCAAGGCAGATTACACAGTGCAAGATTAGTACAGTCAATTTCAATGATATTTCCATTACAGTGCCATAGGGTAAATAAACCCGAGTTTACAAAGACGTAGCATTAGCAAGAATCCAATAAAGAGTTGAAGAAATGCTGAAACAGAACATAAGCAATTCTAGGGCTGACATTAGACCACATGAAGCACAAGTATCTCATAGGAGCACATATTTAAGACAACAGGTAGTACATAAGGCAACATAGCTGTGAAGTCTATGGTCCTTAACTCATTAGCGAAGCATCTGAGAAGGTTGTCCATGACATTTTTAATATATGGCCACTGAAAAACTGGATTTTGTTTTCATAGGCACAGACACGTGCACCTTTGTGTTTTGTTAATTGTTTGTAATTTTATATATGTATATGGTGTGGGTGGGTGTTTTTTAAAGCTAGTTTTAATGTTTTCATTGTTTATCACCTTGGAGACCCTAAGCTGGGTGAAAAAGCAGCATGAAAAATGTACTAAATAAATAAATATACACACTCTAAGTGCACATTTCACATCACTTTGGGGTTAACTGCCAAACATCCCCAAGCTCGAAATAGAAACAAGCTTTGAGATCTAGTCCGTCCCTTCGATGGCATTCCAAAATGATATGCTTAAAAAAAAAACCTTATTAAGGAAATTTTTCATGATTTATAATTAAAACCCAGAAGAGATGTCTCCTCTTTTTGCCAGCAACTGTGTTACATCAATTAAATGGGTAAGTCGGAGCTTTCCCCCCAGAGGGGAGCCATGTGACCCTGTATTGATTAAGACTGCAGTGGAATGCTATTTGCAATCTCATTGCATAATGGAAATCAGGAAGTAGCTGTCATGGTTTCCGAAGACAAATTGCTGGTATCTGAGACAATTCACAGGCTCCTTTCCTCCTTGCCGCTCTCAATTCTCTGCTAATGCCTGTTCTACAGGGATTAGTTTCTTAAATCAGTCTACTGTGCTGTCTCCAGTAGTGAAAATGAGGAAAAGCTGCAATCGAGGTGATCCTGCATTAGCGAGGATGTTAAGTGACCATGATGTCAATCACTGCTTCTGAGCGATGTATTATTTAATAGGATAAAAAAGACTTCCAAAAAAAAAAGACAGGCAATTAAAAAGAGGTACAACAGCCAGGGTGATTATTACCTGTGAGGACAGGGATACAATGGGGAGCAGCTTGGAAGAGTTCTTTTTCATTCGTAAGCTTTTCAAAGCAGCAAGCAGCATCTGAACACCTTGCCCTTTGCGCTGCTTGCTGCTGCTACTGGTACCCCACCCCTGCCCCACTCCTTTCCCCCTCCATCATGCTTGTGCAAAAGCACAGACATAACAGCGAGCATGCTAGCCTCACTGTGGCCCCACGGTGGCCCCAGCTTCCCCCACCCCCCTTCACCCCATAGTGGAAACAGATGGAGAGTCCACACAGAGCTCCCCCCAGTCACTATGAAGAAGTCCCTTTGAACCACGGCAAAGTAGGTTTCTTTTCGATCCAGTTTAAAGGGGAAGGCCCCAAGTACTCCACAAGTTGTGTTCATAATGAGCTGATGTTGTGTAGATGCTTCCTTTAAATGCAGGGGGGTTAAAACCCCATGTGGAAGAAGCCTACAGTACAATAAATAAAAGGAGTGCTCCGGCCCATGTAGGTAAGGTAAAGGTAGCCCCCTGTGCAAGCACCAAGTCATTACTGACCCATGGGGGGACATCACATCATGACGTTTTCTTGGCAGACTTTTTACGGGGTGGTTTGCCATTGCCTTCCCCAGTCATCTACACTTTACCCACAGGAAACTGGGTGCTCATTTTACCGACCTCAGAAGGATGGAAGGCTGAGTCAACCTTGAGCCGGCTACCTGAACCCAGCTTCCGCCGGGATCCAACTCAGGTCGTGAGCAGAGCTTGGGCTGCAGTTCTGCAGCTTACCACTCTGCGCCTTGGGGCTCATGTACAGATCCGTAATTTGTCCTATCCCCTAAGCAATTCGAGGACAAAGTTTCCAGTAAGAACTGTAAAGTGGTGGTTAGAAATAAAGTAAGAGACAAAGACTCACATTCCTATGACAACCAAGTGAAGCTAAAACGCTGCTCTGAATTTCTTGGTGGAAGGAAGAGGAGATACAACTATAACCAACTAATGTTTCTATTGTGCTTGCTGGTGACTTAAAAATGGGAGGAAAATGGGGGGAAAGTCAATCCCTCAAAGCAAGTCTGGATTCACACCACAGATACCGCTGCATCTTCCAAAGTAAGCCACAGAAGACCAGTGCAGTCGCAGTGCGATGAAGTGCAAGTGAGGCAACATAACAGAGCATGTAGATAAGTTTCCATGTGAAGTTCAAGTTCCTAACAGGAGTTGATTTTTTTAATATATTAAAATATTAACATCCTGCCTTATCTCATTGGCCGTATCATCTTATCTCAAGTCAGCTATCAAAGTTGTTAACAAAGAAAACCACTTAACAATCCACCAAGATAAAGACCGAGAAGAGTCCAGTAGCACCTTTAAGACTAACCAACCTTACTGTAGCATAAGCTTTCGAGAATCACAGTTCTCTTCATCAGATGCATCTGACGAAGAGAACTGTGATTCTCGAAAGCTTATGCTACAGTAAAGTTGGTTAGTCTTAAAGGTGCTACTGGACTCTTTTCGATTTTGCTACTGCAGACTAACACGGCTAACTCCTCTGGATCTATGACCAAGATAAAGACAACACACAAAAGGAAAGCAAGGCACAAGGTAAAAACACAGCCAGATCTGCTGAAACAGTTTACGTTCCACCACATAAAACTGTTTTATACACCTTCCTGAATGCAGAACATTAGGACACCCTCTACACTGACTATGGTAAACTATTCCAAAGGATTGGACGTACCAGAAAAAAAGTGTGCCACCAGATTGTTGCCAGACAGACAAGTTATATTGATTAGATATGCTGGAACAACCCACCAATTTGGCTTGTGTCTGTTATAATGGGAGTTTAAGAAGACTCTCAGGTTCCCAGATCTTAGGCTCTAGTGAAAGAACCCAACAGGTTTATTTACATATAACACAATTGGACTTAGGGGTGTGCATAATGGAAAAAACAAGCTGAAATTACACAGAGAACTCAGTGGTTCAGCTCATTAAAGCAGCTTCCAGAATGCTGAACCAAATCCAGGAAATGATGCTGTAACAACTCCCCCCTGCTGAAAAGTTTGTGTGTTTCATTACTTACCGCACAGAGGCCATTCAGGGAGGCCAGGCAGTCGGAGGCCATCTGGCAGCATCTTGTTTTCCTTAACAGCAAGTCTGTCTGCACTCACCATGCAACCAATTGGCTCCGAAGGGGAGAGACGAAGCCCTTAGCATTAATGCTGTTGGTGGGAAGGGGATGTTCAGGGTGTGCATGAGTGCATTTTTTCCAGTGCTTCCTAGGCAATGGCATTGGCATTGAGTGGCTCATAAGGATCAAACGTTTCCTTTGCCCTGAGGAGAGGAACACCAGACAACATCGTGTCATCGTGCCAGCATCGCCCTCACCATCCCTTTCGGTGCACTTTTTCTCGCAATGCAATGAAAGGCCAGCCCAGCAACATCCATCCGGACATGCACACATACATAGGTTTGAGGAGGGAGGGCTCTCCTTCTTCCTCTGAGTTCTCGGCTGCAGCAAAGGCTCATGTTATGCAGATTAGAGTGAAAATTGGAAAGAAACTGCAATTATTAAAGGAAAGCCAGGAAGTCCCAGGCATGTGGAGCTGGTTCATGCTCATTCAGTGGCCTTTTGATGCTGCTGAGCTTCACTTAGATGCAATGGTGCCTCAGGGCCACTCACCATGACTTAAGAAGTCCTCCAAAGATAGCGGGGCGAAGAGCACCAGGAGGAATTTCATCTGGCCCAGGAATCCTTCAGGCTTTGGGGGCATCTCTGATTAAAACTATTAAGCCAGCATTAAATTATGGGGAAGCAGCAGGTGTGTGCATTGCCCTCACACGCACAGACACCCCCAGTCTTTCCAGATCAGTATTCCCCATGGAAGGACCGATTTGGGATATTTGTTCAGTTCTGCCCACCACTTTTTTTTTCTTCAATTAACTCTGAGTTAATGGTTTTAATTGGAAAGGGAGACTGGCAGCCAGCAACCTGTCCAGTCTCCCACTTTTACTAGTAAAAAATAGGGAAGGAAAGATGGCCATCCTCCCTCTACTTGCCTTCTTGTGAAGTAAAAACCCTAACCATCCCTTTTTGTACCCTTGTGTGCACAGTGCAAGGACAGGCCAGCAGCTGGCATGTTTAAACAGGGAGTTCCATCCCAGCATGGGCTCCCACAACAGAATAGGGAGGAGGATTCGTCTGAACCGCCCCTCATCATGGAAATGAAACTAGAAGGCACATGGAAACATGGCATAACAGCTGGACTCAAAGGTAAAATGTATTGGTTTTGTCACTAAAGCAGGATGGGTTTTTTTTACAATTTCACTGTGCTGTGCTGGATGAGTTGGCAATGGAGCACTCTCCTGCTTACATGCCATGCTAGTGCCGCCATTGTGCGCTCTTGGCCACCACCAACCCTCGCCTTCTTTGGGGTCCATTGTTGTGTGAGTTTTCAAGTGCTTGAAGAGAAACTCATTGGATCAACAGGTTTTGGGGCTCTGCGAAAAGAACAATGTGTGCATGTGTGCGCAGCTGCCCAACGCTCGCCTTGATGAGTGCCCTCCTCATTCCTTGGAGTCCATAAACACAGAACCCCATTGTGTGCTCTCAAACTTGGTGTCCCAATGGTTTAGAGAGAGGGTTGTGTTTTCTGGGCAGGTTTGGTGCCATTGTATGCAAAAACTGCTGTCCCAAAGCTTCACCGCCTTGAAAAGAAGAGTGTACGTCTGTGCATGAAAACTCATGAAACAATCAGTTCCGATCTGGTGTAACCCCTATGAGGTTAATTGGTTTAGCCCAGTGGGATGGAGTCAGAAGCTAAAGGCAGGCTGCTGAAAAGGAGGCTGGTTGATGGGGAGCTTAATAATTTGTATGCTCTTATCACCTTGAGTAAGGTAATCAAATGTTGTATGTAAACAATATGATTTAAAGTGGTGTTTGTGTGTTGTGTTTGGTTGGTGTTACTGGGATTGTATTATTTTTGCAGGGCTGTAATTCCCCAACAAGAAGACAGAACAGAAGCCTGGGATACAGTCGCTTCAAATTAATGAAAGAGGACTCATCACTAGACATGGGCACGAACCGCATTACGAACCAAAAAAACCTACAAACTGCCCAATCTTCCATTCACGATCCAGCGGTTCGTGAGCATCCATGCCCAATGAACCAGCGTTCGTTAGAGGTGCAGTTCGGTGTGTTCTTCCATGGTTCATGAAGCCAGACCGTCAGGCACCATCAATCAATTCCCTTGGAAATGGAGCCGGGGGAATGCCTGAACTCTGTCTGCATTCCTTCTGTCGCCCTGGAAACCTGAATGGAAGCCCAGCTTACCTTGATCAGCACGTTTTCCTTCCAACCTTGGAGCTGCACAGCCTGCTCTCTCTCTCACTGTGGCTGCAACTGCCCCTGTGCAGCCAGTGCTGGCAGGGACAATGGGTGCGGTGATAGCGGTGGCAAGAGAGAGCAGGTTGTGGCCACCGCAGCTCTCTCTCTTGCCACTGCCACTGCCACACCCCTTGTCCCTGCTGATGATGGCTGCACAGGGACAGCGGCAGCTGCAGCAAGAGAGCAGGCCGTGGCAGCCACAGCAGCAGCAGTGAGAGTGCTCTTACAACCACCACCTGCTTTCTCTCTGCCGCCACCTGCTCTCACACCGCAGGAGCGTGCCCCGCACCCAGGGGCATGCCACACCATCTGGGGAGGAGGCACCCCAGGGAGCATGCCCCCCCTGCCAGCCAGGTAAGTGGGGAAGGGGGGAGGGGGATTGGGAGATGTCTGTCTGTGTCCACTGCAAGCAATAAATCTGTCTGTCTGTCTTTCTGTCTGACATTTACATAAGCAAATTAAATCAACAGATCATTCTAATCCTCCATCATCAACTCAGTAGTTTTCAGTGGGTACAGTTCACACTCTCAAGAACTTGAGAGCCACAAAGCATTGGTCAACCAAGTGAACTGCAGACTTTATTGAAAACAGGTCCACAGCTAATGGAAAGCAAGTCTGGCCTAATTTGCCTTATTTTGTTTCTAGCACCCAAAAGACCTGTACACCCATGAACAAGGATCAGGATAAAAAATGTCAATAAGAAACAATGCCCATGGTACATACTGAAAGCATCTTGCATTCAGTGTACCATTATCTGTTTATCATCCAGCAGAGTTTAAAATTAAATGCTGGCTGCTTAATCAGTTGCTGCCGAGTCTATTGATTAGGACTCCATCATCTGTTCACAGCATTTGACGAGTAGATGTGGCAGGCTTACCTTTCTGCTGTTTATACTCTGGGACTTAATAAAGTAGACATTGAAGGCAATGAATAATATGCCAACACAACTGTTGTTCTGATGTGATCTACCCAGAATTCTCTAAGAAAAAAAAATTATAAGCTTGTGGAAATTAAGGAAGAAGATGAGGTTCTCAGTGATGACAGTTCATTATATTTAATTTGGTTAGGCACATGGATCAATATTTGTAGCATTCCAAGCATATTTTGCCATTTACAGAACCTCTCTCTGGCCGTCTTACAGGCAGATTTATGTGTAAAACTTCCTACCATTGTGTGAGGTCAAGCAGAACTATACAAAAATGTAAAGTTAAATAAGAAGGCATTAGTCTAGAAGGATGTACCACTACAGAAACAACGTAGGCCTCTGGAGCAAATACCTTTAAGCAGATGCAGCTTAAATGTATGAAATAATACTATTGGATCAATGGGACTCTATGGAAATACCTAAGGTTAGTAAAGAACTAATCAGCACACTATTAGCAGTGGCTAAATCATTAATTGCAAGAAATTGAACATCTCCAAAAGTTCCAACAATAGATACTTGGAAAATGAGAACCTTTGACCACTACATTCAAGAGAAAATCTACGATACTATTTTTAGAGCTGAACATTTCCCTAGAGAAACAAACTTTGCAACCAAATGGGACCCAGTTATTGAATATATGTCTAGAGATAACTTATTACAACAATCTGATAATGAGTAAAATTAGACTGCATTCATACAGCTGTTACCTAACAAAATCTATGATTAGTAAAATACCTACCTGGAGATGAATACAAGGGCACACTGTAGAGTACTTTTGATATCTGCAAATAATCTTTTGAAACTTCTTTGAATGAGCAATGTATTTCTTTCTCATCTTTATTACTAATTGTGCATGTACCTAATCCCTCATGTAGGGACTATTGCCAAATTTGTATCTGTAGTCAAGCTTTTACATTCTATGTCCATGGTTGATTTATTTGTTATTAATAATAAAAAAAATAATTAAATGTATGCAACTTAAATGTATGTGTATTTAGAGGTGAATGATCCATTAAAAGTTCATAAGTGCATAACCACAATTTTGAAAACGAAGTTCTGCACTGGAGCATTACTAAAGTTTAAGGATTCTTTGCAATATTCCCAAGCTACTTCTCGATGTACTTTTTTTATTTTTAAAAAACCCACTTCCATGACACAAACAGTCTGCATTCTCAGCCCTGCATATGTGAAGATGTACCTCTTAAAGTATGGTTCATGAAAAAGTGTGTGAGTGACCCAACGAATGATCTCCACTTGTAATGAAGTCTAGGGGTATTTGCATGTATTCCTTCATTCTTCTCCCTTCCCTCTATGTTCTTCCTATGAACTGGTATTAATTAATAAACTCCTTGAGCAACACCCTTTTCTTAGCTCTATAAATATTGATTGAACTTCGTCAGTCATCATAACTAACACTAGTCAATGTTCTTCAGTTTTGGATTCTTCCTTAGAAGGAATGCATTTCTACAAATGTAAGGACTGAAATATGTTCAATAATATGCTTCAGACACAAGCAGATTTCCTGTATTGCTACATGGCCTTTCCTAAGGTTTGAACAATCGTTTTGCTCAGTGGAATCAAATTTTTGTGCATTGTATCCAACAGAAATTGGAGCTAGCCAGCTGTATTCAAACCACATACTCTCACACACAATACCATTATCATTTACTGGGCAAAAGCAGATAAACTTCATAGATATTTTCAGATATTTTCATTCTGGGATCCTCAATATGGGATTACTTGTTTTCACCTTACTTGTTTTCACAGGTGCCTCATAAATATTCATAAATGCTAATGTTACCTTTAAAAATCTTACCTTAAAAAGCCTTAAAATATTAGCCACCATGATGGACACTGAACTTGCAGCGGCTCCTATTACTCCGGTTATCTTGTCTGGCTTTGTGAAAATAGGTGGGTCTCCATTAGCACATTTCACGTCCGATCCATCTTTCTCGATCAAAGCTTGCACAAACGTTAATGATTGCTCCAAAGCATAAGTGTCCCTGGAACAGGTGTCTAGGATCCGGACGCCCAAAGTGACATTGGCAAGGAGATCAGGGTCCTTATTGATCTGATCAATTGCATATAGCATTGCCTCGAGCCGGTGGATCCCTTTCTCCTTTTTAAGCTCCCCACAAGGGACCCCTCTATCCCCTTTGGCATGGACAGGGAACAGTCCTCCCAAGATAACATCTCCATCGAGCCGAATGGAGTGGGCATATTCCTGGCCATGAGTTCCTTGCATCATTGGGAGTATCCAGCAGAATTTGGCTGCGAGCAAGAAGAAACAACGGCAGGAGACCAGACGCTTTTCTTCGTATACCATTTTTCCTGAAGGCAGTGTTGCAGTCCAAGACCCAGGTTTTCTTCTTGCTAGAGAAGGAGGCGGAGGATTTTAAGCTGCCCCTTTTGAAGGCGACCATCAGTGCCCAGTGAATGAGAAAATAGGATCATGCAATAGGTAGAAAAGAGGAGTAGATGTTTCTTTTTTAAACAAGTCCTAGAGAAGAGTACCACAAAAAGAATCCATTTGGATTACATTCGCCATGAGTTTTCTCACTTGCACAGGGTATTCAGGGACTGTAGATTGACATTAGTGTAAGTACCCCCAGCGTTGGGAACAGATCAGCAATCTGCATCCTCGAATTGTGCCTTGCGACTGAGATAATCCTGAAATAGAGAGAGAGAGAGAGAGAGATTTTAATGCAACTATGTTATATTTGTTATTACAATTCTTTTTCAGAAGAGGGAAATAGATGTTTGATTTTGTTTTTTGTTTGTTTGTTTCCACTTTCTGCGAAGATACGTACTTATTGATCTCCACATATTTATTTTCAAAATTTTTGAAGTTATTTTCTAATTACATAAGTAACTCTTATGGTTTTATTGCTTTGGTTTGTGTTACTGATTTCATTTACTTGTTTTTTTTATAGTTTTACAGTGCAATCCTAAAGAGAATTACTCCTGTCTAAGCCCTTTGATTTCAATGGACTTAGACTGGAGTAACTTGTTTTAGGATTGCACTGTTAGTTGTGAACTGCCTTGAATGGATTCTGGCAGCATACACATTTTCCAAATGATTAAAAGAGAGAGATGGTTGTATAGCAGTTAGAGTACTGGACGAGGATATCAGAGACCCAGGTTTGAATCCCCATGGAAACTTGCTGGGTGGCCTTGGGCCACTCATATACTCTCAGCCTAACCTACCTCATAGGGTTGTTGTGAGGATAAAATGGAGGAGAAAATAATATAAGCCAGTTGGGCTCTCCACTGGGGAGAAAGGTGGAGCATAAAAGAAGTGAATAAATAAATAAATAAATAAACCCTTGTGGTTGCACTTTGATGGAAACCTACGGAAGCGAAAAATATTGCTTGGGGAGATTATTTCCCAATGACCCTACGTCCTGAGTTCCAAGTGCAGTTCTAATAATAATAACAACAACAACAACAACAACAACATTTGATTTATATACCACCCTTCAGGACAACTTAACACCCAGTCAGAGTGGTTTACAAAGTATGTTGTTATTATCCCCACAACAAACACCCTGTGAGGTGGATGGGGCTGAAAGAGCTCCAGAGAGCTGTGACTAGCCCAAGGTCACCCAACTGGCTTCAAGTTTTGATGGGAAATGTAGGCATCCTGGTTTTACAGCTTGGCTCTCCATTACAGCTGCAAGACCAGGATACCTACATTTCCCATCAAAACTTGAGGGAAGCTGACAAGTGTCCAACCTGTGTCAGGCATCACTTGTAGCTTGGCTCTAAGATGAAGGAATCCTGTTAGCCCATCCAATCAGTGTCTGCACAAAATCTCCATTGAAGGAAGCTGCTGAACATTCTTTGTTGGTCTTTAAGGTGCCACTGGACTTGAACCTTGCTTATCTACTGCAGACCAACCCAGATAGCCACCTGAAATTATTCTCCCACCCGGCATCCTTTGCAACCAAACCATTAAACCACAGGATCAAAATTTACAATGGCAAAATCTAGCACGAGGTATGTAGAAGGTTTCAGGTTCAATTCCTGGCATCTCCAGATAAAATGATCAAGTAGTGGATGATGTGAAAAAACTCTACCTGAAACCCTAGAAAGCTGCTGCCTTTCAGAGAAGACAATTCTGACCTTGATAGGCCAGTATCTGTCTGAACGATTTGCAGTCAGGGGTCAGCTTTAAATTCCCCACTGGGAACTCAGTTTCCAAGCATGCGTGGGCTAGATTCAGACTGGGATTGTGGCACACGGACAGAAGAGACTTAAACCTTCCCCGTTCCGTTTTCCCAACCAGAAATGGCCCTGTGGGTACTACTTGTCCATTGCGGGCTGCGCATGTACTAATGGGCACGCCTAGGGTTCCCTTATGGGGCATATAAGCCCCCCCCCAGGCCATTTCAGGTTAGGAAAATGATGCTGAGAGGTGAAAGACTGAAGGCCCTTCTGCCCTCATGCTGCAGTTCTGATCCAAACTGGACCCTGTATGTGAAAATACATGGGTAATTCATACATCTGGTTGAAAGTGGGGAACCCAGATACAACACAAGGGAAAAGAAAACATGTAGTTAGTACAGCAATGGCAGAACCACAACATCAAATTAACCTTCAAATCAAACACACTATCCAGTAGGTTGCAAAATTGTGATGTAAATCTTCACCCTCACAGACATAATTGAATGACTGTGTGTTTCCATGACCCTCCTGTTATACCACTGTGCTTGGAAACATCATTCCTCACAAACCAAGTTTTAAAAGTTCACATCCCTGTAAATGGGTGAGTGTTCCCAGCTCTATGAAAATGACTCACTTTGTAGTCCTGTGTGTACACAATTTTTAAAAAAATCTCTCTCACACTGTTATCCAGTAGCAAAATAAAGACTTGAAAATGAAACATGTGGAGGTAGTGTGAAGAAAAGTGTTCCTGCTAGGGATATGAAAGAGAACAGGTGTAGGAAGCACAAAGGTTTTTTATTTAAAAGATGACACCATGTCCCCTGTTTTTATTTGAATGTATTGTCAGGGCTTTTTTTCTGGGAAAAGAGGTGGTGGAACTCAGTGGCGGAACTCAGGACCGCACAGCTGGAACAAGGGGGGAGTTTTTTAAAGTTTTAATCGCCTTTAGCAAAAATGGTCACATGGCCTGTGCCCCCCCCCTCTCCTGATCTCCAGACAGAGGGGAGTGTAGATCGCCCTCCGCGCTGTGGGCTGAGGGCGATCTACACTCCCCTCTGTCTGGAGATCAGGGGGTGGGGCCACCGGCCATGTGACCATTTTCAAGAGGTGCCAGAACTCCATTCCACCACGTTCCAGCTGAAAAAAAGCCCTGTGTATTGTATACCAAATCTTCGTAGGCTAAAGTACATGTTGATTTACAGGAGGCTGGCTCCCATCAGCGTAGCCTCCTTGGCACAACAACAAGTATAAATCAACACACATTTTGGTCTAGTTAGGTTGCTTGCAACCTTAGAGTCAAGAGGGCACACTTTGCTCTTAATTCCATGTAAGTAAATCTAAAGGGATGTCACTAGCTTAAAATATATCCAGCTAGATTTATAGTTGTGTAACAGAAAAAAGAATTTGGCCCTGCTGATTATGAATCACCATTAACCCCAAACACCTAGAAATCAACGTTACATTTATCGGCTAACATCTCCAAGCTGAAAACATTCCAATAACAGTTACCGGTTTCCAGCAATCCCCAAGAATTGTACTATAGATGCTGAGGTGTTTGCTCACATTACAAGCATATATACACTGCAGAATTCTAACCCCATTCTTTTGGATACTAAAAGTCCCTGATATAAAAATTTCAACTCAAATTTAGGACGTGGTATTATGGAGGATTTCGTTTTTAAGTGCCTCTTTTTACAACCATCTGCTGTTTGAACTATAGCAGCAATTTCAAAAATGGTAAGCTTGGGTACCAGGAAAACAGGAGTCCTTCCGCTCCTGTTTCAGTGGATTAGCTCCCGAGGAGCTAGACAAAGAAGGAACCTGGGGAAGGGAGGTTATTTTAAGCATGCTGAAAGCAAGACTCCTGTGTGCAGACTATGCAGTAGCTGTTGTTCCTTCAATTACTCCCATTTGCTCTGCGCACAACTGGAAACAGATGAAGGACCGATAAAGGCTAAAGTTACTATCTGCAGCCACTGGCCATGTGTATGCCCTGCTGCTGCTCCGGGGACTCCAGTTCTCCACATGTATTCTTGATTATGTGTGACACTGTTTCCTAAAAGACCCAACAGCTGATCCATACATTTTCTGAAATAAAACTGGGCTTCAGTTTGGCACCCAAAATATTAAATTTCAGAGTACATAAAAATAAGCACTCCCAGTATTCAAAGGAAGGCTCCACAACATTGCAGCGTGAGTTGTCCACTTTATTTGGGGGTATGCTCTCCCTCTGCTTTCTCTCCATTGGGATTGACTGATTGATCTAAGTACACACAGAGCGGAGATGGAGCAATGTTACCAAATCCCAGAGGAACCTGTTGGAAGTAGCAAAGTCCAGTGCACTTAATCATTCAGAGAGACAGCAGGCAAACTCCTCTCCAGGTTGGTACTTCCGGTTTATAGGAACTTCTGTTTATTTCTCCCAACACACTAGTATGCTCATAGTTTGGAAATTAATAATGTAGATTATATAGCAAGGGGTTTATAGAGGGTAGAGGCCCCTGGCTCAGGAACAGAGCTAGCTTAACAGGTAGACTGACTAAAGTCTAATGTGTTGATCTATGGCCACCCTTTGGACTAGAGAGGACAGATGTTTTCATTAGAGGTAACTTTTAAAGACTGTTTTGTATTTGCTGGACTACACTTTGGTACAGTTTTGCCTCTAGTTTGCTAGGAAAATCACACAGCATGGGGAAGAGAGGCAAGACTAGAGCCTATATGGCCTCCTGATTCTCTCGAGCCATGCCGCAAATGTACACTCTGTCTGTAACACTTGTGATGCCTAGGTAGGGTTGCCAGCTCCAAGTTGGGAAATTTCTGGAGATCTGGAGGGTGAAACCTGGAGAAACCTGGAGAAAGTGGGGTTTGGGGAGAGAAAGGACCTTGGCATGGCGTAATTCAATAGAGTCCACCCCCAAAAGTAGCCATTTTCTCCAGGTGAACTGATCTCTGTGGCCTGGAGACCAGTTGTAATTCTGGGAGATCTTCAGCCACTACCTGGAGGCTGGCAACCCTATGCTCAGGATGCAGACTGCCACTTCAGAAAAACGGGATAATTCACACCATCCAATGAAGAGAAGCACAGATTATCAAGTGGCGAGTTTTCCTCCACAGACACATTCTGTATTCACAGGATAAATAATCACTGTCCTTAAGTATTAGATCCACAGCCCCCCTTAAAAAAAATGCTACCATGGGTAGCTGTTGTTCTCATACAACAATTGATAGAAATATTTTGGGATCTTCCTGTTATTCAAAAAGCCTAAAGTAATTAATGTGATTTAATCGAAACACAATGGTTTTCCAGACAAGTTTTGACCATTAACAACGATGAATTTATATGTACCTTGCCCGACGTGGAGATTGTCCAACCCGCTGAAGCATGAATTTCAGAATATATACATAACGCTTCATTTTGCTTGTGGGTTTTCTTTATGCTTCTACACACTGTAAATGTAGGGACATTTATAGAGTGGGGAAGCATAAAGCAATCCCATAAGCAGAATAAAACACAATATATACATTTTGCAGCTCGTGCATTGAAGGGTTAGATCGTCTCCACTGATGCAGAAGGGGCATGTGATTCATTGTTATTAATGGCCAGAAGCTGTCTGGAAAATAGAAAACGAGTTGCTTATAGAGCATTATGTTTTGATTACGTCACAGTCCAATGCAATGAAAATTACATTACACCAAATTACTTTGAGGCTCCTTATGTCATTGAATAAGTAAAAGCTTTCATTATACTTGCCAGCTTATTCAAACCACATCCCTTCTGCTCTATTGATTAATATTAAATATTACAGCAATACAAATGCATTCTTTCAAACTCCTGCAGCTCACAGAAAAATAGTTTTCGAAACGTTTATTTTTGTTCTTATCAATGCATTTTAGACAAATGAAAAAAATAGCGATCTGCTGTGCC
Source organism: Eublepharis macularius (assembly GCF_028583425.1). Taxonomy (NCBI): domain Eukaryota; kingdom Metazoa; phylum Chordata; class Lepidosauria; order Squamata; family Eublepharidae; genus Eublepharis; species Eublepharis macularius. Next base: position 84,666,277 of record NC_072798.1, read on the forward strand.
ATAAATCCAGACAACCTCCTTTCACGTTCTGATTTTTTAAAAATTCCAAGTAATCTCTTTCAGACTATAAATCTGAAATAATCCAGCTGTATTTGCAAATTGAGAATAGTTCTTTAAAAAAATAGTTCTAGTTCCCTGCCTACGTTTCCTTATGATTGACTGAATATGTGTGAAGATCACAGAACATTTAAATAAAGGATATAGTATTCTCCTTTTTTTTGTACTGTACTGTACTGTATTATAATTAGGAAATGGGATGGCAGCTCTTCCTTTCAGGTCAAATATACTCAAGCATTGGTCTTTGATTGACCAAGTGGGCAGAGCATAACTTCAAATGGGTTTTAAAATTATTTATGAAGAGGTAAAACAGGAGGAAAGGCAGGGGGCTAGGAAGAAGAGGAACACGGATGGTCCAGCCTGTTTTACTTCTCAGGAAAGTTCCCAGTGGGCTGCTGTCCCAGAGGGCCACTGTCTGTCACCAGGAACAAACTGGGTTATGGTCCCTACAATGCTGATAGCACTTCAATACTGGCTAGGATCTGGGCCTGGTTGGGCAAGCCTATATCCATTGCCATTGTTGCCACAGCCCAAACCTAAGCCAAGCAGGCCCTGTGGTCTTGCTAGCACTACAGGGGGCCCTTGGCTCAGCTTGTTCACTGTGCCAGGGCAGTGGCCTATTGGGAACTTTCCCATGATTAAAAGGGGCCAATTTGCATCCCATGGCCAAGCTGTGGAACTGCCAGCACCGTTTGCACAATTGGCTCAACCTGTTATAGTGATGGAGCCTGCAGCCATCCCAGTCTAGCGGAGTAGGTTTGCAAGTGTGTGGCTTCTACACATTTATCACCTTCTGGATCAGGACCCAGACAGTCAGACACCCACTGAAAAGCACACCTGACTCTGGATTAGACATGGGCATGAACAGAAAAAAAAACCTGAACATGGTGTTCGTTGCCATCCACGAACAATGAACAACAAATATTGACGAACATGACCTGTTCATGAATATGTTCGTTGTTTATTGTTCGTGGGGGCCAGCAGGCTCTCCTCCAGCCATCAAGATCCCTACCACACCAATCCCAGAAACCCTACCTGAGCAGACAGCAGGAAATGCACCAATAATAAATAATAGCTTGGCCCCAGAGCCTGGCAGCAGCCCTGCAACTTGAAGGGGTAGATCCCTATCCCACCACACACAGAGAAAATTCAAGCTCCAATGTACTCTCCCTGTCTCTCTCTCAAAATGCCAACAGCAACTGTCTCTCCCTCACTGTCTGTAAAAACAGAGCCGCCCCCCCCCTCTCTTTGCTCCCTTGTAACAAATTTGGAGCTCCACACTTGAAAGGAAGACCTGCCTATCAAGCTAAATTGGGCTTAGATTGGGGTTTCCAGGGCAACAGCAGGAGTTCAGACACAGTTCAGGCAGTCCTTGCCTCTGGTTGCCAAGGGAATTGATTGCAGGTGCCAGATTGTCTGGCTTGACGAACAGCAATGAACGAGGCTTGCAACGACCACCTGTTCATTTAGAATGGGGCCTCACTAACAGCTTGTTTGCGAACAGCTGATTGGGCTGTTCGTGGCTTTTTTTAGTTCGTACTGCTGTTCGTGCCCATCTCTACTCTGGATTCTGTGTCCATATAGCTTTCAGTAGAATGTGCATTCAAATTCCTATTCTCATTGTAGCAGCAGCGTTCCAATGCATGCAAATGCTGGCTGGAATGTGCATCTAACTTGGGAGTCTATGTATGTATTCATTTCATTCATTCATTCATTCATATTCGATTTATATTCTGCCCTCCCCACAGCAGCAGGCTCAGGGCGGATTACAACCAATATACAATTTAAAATTACATAAACAGTTAATACCAGTTTTAAAACCATAAAACATTCAAAATTACATATTAAAAATACAAATACATACACATAGCGGCACAATAATCCAAACAACCACCCTTTGAGCATCTCCAGAGCATCCTAGCAGGGAATATTTAAGATATGGGGGGCATGTTCTATACTCAACCGGCCAGGGGGCTCTACCTAGCATCAGCCGTACGCCTGGCAGAACAGCTCCATCTTGCAGGCCTGGCAGAAAGATAACAAATCCTGCCGGGCCCTGGTTTCATTGGACATATTTCATCGTTTTCAGTGGAATGGGAGTTCAAATATGTATTCTCATTGCATAAGTACCTTTGAAATGCATGATTAGGGTCAGAGGATTAGATTTGGGCAAAAGGAAGCAAGGAGGGAAAGCAGCATGGATGGTAATAAATAAAGTCCTACAGTACATCTGGGATAAAAGATGAGTCCTGTGTCTTAGAGTTGAAGACTTCAACTCTAATGCAAGAAATGTAACTGTTACCGTACATATAGAGAAGGGGGGAAATGCTTATACCAGAAAATAAGAATGGTTTTCCTCTACAAGGCCTGCCTTCGCTGATAACCATGGGTCACACGCCTAAGGGCACTGCCTTATGTACAAGTCTTGTTTGACATCAAAGTACACTTAGCGATGTGGCTGCATCTTACAATCTGTCCATTCGTGCTCTGTGTGTGTTCCATGTTGGCAATGCTCCTCCAAAGAGTATGGAAGAAAAGAGGCTAATGGGACGAGTCATTATTCTTATTACAAGCTCATTACTTCCTACAGAAGTCACCAGTGTCAACTCTGGTGTACTTTATATTAATGAACTCTAAATAATGCATTGCAATGCCAGTTCCTTGCAAACTACTTGGTTCATTTTGGTAAGAAGACTGCTGGGAGTTTTGTTTATAGCCACTGTACTCTGATGAATACAAATGGGAAGCGTTTGACCCTTCCACAAGTGGATTTTTTAAAAAAAAATCTCTATTCCCAGTACATGCATTTTTTGCTCACTGTGGGACACTGTAAATTTAAGGCCTCTCAAGAGAAGACAAGGCTCACTGGAAAAGACAGTAATGCAAGGAAAACTGGAAGGCAGTAAGAAAACAGGAAAATCAAACATGAAGTGGATTGACTTAATAATACGGTTACCAGATCCCCTTACCCTCTCAGCTGGGGTGGGGTGACCTGGCACTCACCTTTAGGGACTCCACCGGGAATAATGTCATTGTGCAGGTCACAGGAGTGCTCCTACACTTTGTGCCAGCCTGATTCTTAAATAATTGGCTCATTTGGGGCCCAAATTGGCTCAGCATGAACCACAGGAGCATTCCCACAGCCTGTGGGAGAGGCATCGTCATGCTATCCTGAGAGCACACCCTGGGAGGTCCATTCCTGCTCTTCCTTCCCACCAGCCAGGAGAGTGGTGGCGGGGTGGCAGAGGCTGAGAGCGGGGGATCCCCCAACCCCACTGGGAACTGGCAACCTGACTTAATAAAGGAAACCTTGGCATTCAATTTGCAGGATCTGAGCAAGGCTGTTTATGATAAGACATTTTGGAGGTCTTTTTCATACCGTTGAAAGAAGGGAAAATTTCTCCACAAACTGAACTATCAATTCCTCCATGTGGAACAGACCTGAGGATATAGCAGGAAAGAGGAAATAAAGATAGTCCCCAGTTCTAACCACCAGTGCTAATGCTCTTGAAAACTGTCCCACTACACTCATGAAACTATGCTTCCTTATACTGAGTCAAAACTTTAGTTCACCTTACCCAGTACTGTGACCTCTGACTGGCAACAAACTTTCTTCCAAACTTCCAAGCATCGGGTTTTCCAAACTTGCTCCCTGAGACTTTTTTCCACTGGAGATGCCAAGGATCAAAGGTAGGATCTTTTGCTTGCAAAGCACATGCTCTAACACTGAACCAGGGGGTCTCTGCATGAGTTACTGACTGTTAGAGATGTACCAAGTCAGACATGAGTACCGTGAGATGCTCCACATGGAGGACTTGGCCAATATCTGGTTCAAGATGGAACCCCCAACAAATGAAGTGTATGGCAACAGTATGACTTCTTTCACTGTTAAGTGACAATGGCATGCTCTTGTTCTGTGTGGTTGCACATGGGAAGCTTCTCGTGCTCTGGGTTTCGGACTTAGCAGTCATGTTCAACATAAGGAGGGTACTAATATAGGACAAAGGTTTTCTTACAGTTATATCTGTTCCTTCCTTCACGTAGACTGCAGTATTTATACTCTGGAGTGCAATGTATCTGATGGGTGCAGGGATCAGGGCCAACGGTGCATGAGTGCAGTCAGGGATTTTTTCTGGAAAAAGAGGTGGTGGAACTCAGTGGGTTGCCCTCAGAGAAAATGGTCACATGGCTGGTGGCCCCGCCCCCTGATCTCCAGACAGAGGGGAGTTTAGATTTCCCTCCGTGCCACTGAGCAGTGCAGAGAGCAATCTAAACTCCCTTCTGTCTGGAGATCAGGGGGCGGGGCCACCAGCCATGTGACCATTTTCAAGAGGTTCCGGAACTCTGTTCCACCATGTTCCCCCTGAAAAAAAGCCCTGAGTGCAGTATTGTCTAAGGAGACCACTGGTCCATCTATCTCAGGACCTAACCACATGTGATACTTTTCCCTGGGAATGTTCCCAGGTCAGGTCACAAATGTGTTCTGGGAGTTTTATACTTTCCACATGTGTGTGAACCCAATTACGATCAGAGGAAGAAGGGCTTTAATAATAATAATAATAATAATAATAATAATAATAATAATAATAATAATAATAATAATAATAACTGTGCTTATATACCACTCTTCTAGACAGATGAGTGCCCCACCCAGAGCGGTGAAGAAGTTAGTGTTGTTATTATCCCCACAATGTAGGGGGAGCTGGGGCTGAGAGGAGAGGCCTACCCAAGGCCACCTACTGAGCCCATGGCAGTAGTGGGATTCAGACCAGTAGAGTGCAGACTCGCAACCGAACCACTTAACCACTGTGTGCACATCCTCCTTGTGGCATTTTTCTGACTCAGAATGGCCCCGGGGAGCTGCTATTTGTTCTACAGGGGACACCGTCATGTAGTCATATGCAGCAGCCAACATGACAAAAAGTGGCTCTCTGGGGCTGTTTTGGCTCGGGAAAACAGTGAGATAGAAGGTCTAATCCCCTCCTCCTGCACTGCCCAACCCAAGTCGTGCCCCATTCTCCTGGGAAACAGAGCTCTTGGAACACCTCTGTGACCTATCCCAAGGACATACCCTGGGAAAAATTTGCTTCTACTCTGATGGATGGCCAGTCTCAGGCGCAGAGAGTACTTTCCAAGACCTGTGACCCTTTAAACTGAAGGTGCCAGAAACTGAACTTGGGACATTCTGCATGCAGCTCTACCAGTCAGCCTCCCCACACACCACATTAGCACGCTCGTACCCCAGGGAATCCTTCATGCTTAAGTGTCCCCTCTGTCCTAGATAGGGACCATTTCCTTTCTTGGTTCTATACAGTGCAGCACACTCTGGCGCTAAACAAAAGCTGAAGCTGTAGTTCCAAGTCACTTCGTTCACATTATTTTCCATTAAATTTAAAAGAAATGTCAAGCCCATTTAGGGCTCCATAGCTCGCTGACAGATTTTGACTCTGTATAAAATACTGACACATGTAATGTTCTGATGGATCCAAGCCCCATTAGAACATCATCTACATTTCGAAGGCTTTTATAAAAAAAGGAAAAACATTGAATTCGATGAGGCAGAGATCTTTTCGACATTAAACAAAAATGTCTCAACCGCAAAACAGTAATAAAATTAATGTTACAGAATAAGATAATGTTTCCTTTTAAAAATTCAATACCAACCCAGTCGTATTTGGGTATATCTTAGGGAAATGCATAATGTCTTTAATTCAGAAAAAAAGTAAAATATGATAAAACTCAACATATCAGCACATAGTATTATGTCGTCCACTGGGAGATTAGCTGAGAAGGAAAGGGAGACTATAAACCATGTCCTCTAATAGCCATATTCAGAAGAGAGAGAAATTGAGGTCCAAATAAATTGAGACTTTACTCTTAAATCATGCTCAGGTTCCCATAGAAACAGAGGATATGGTTGATGGTATATAGAACACATGGAAACTGTGCATGGTACATTATATTGATGAGCACTGGAATATGGTGGTACAGTGGTTAGAGTGTTGGACTAGGATCTGAGAGACCCAGGTTCAAATTCCCACTCTGCTGGGTCACCATGAGCCAAGCACAGACTCCCAGCTGAACATGCCTCACAGAGTTCTTGCAAGGATAAAATGCAGAGAGGAGGCAAACTACTTGGGGTCCCCATTGGGGAGAAAGGCAGAGTATAAAAGAAATGAATAAATAAATAAACCCTTGCAACTGCACCTTAACAGAAATTGGTGAAAGCTAAAATACTGTCTGGAGAGAGAACCTCCCAATGGCCCCTGTGTCATGATTCGAGCATCAACCATGCAGGGAGATTTCTGAGTTCGAGGCACAGATCCAGCCCATGCATCTTGTCACAAGGATAACGTGCAAGATGTAACTTCCAAATGTGACTCAGGAGCATGGAAAGAAGATGGCCGACAGTTTTAAATCCCCACTCAGCTAGGTGGCCTCGAGCCCGTCACACTCTCAGCCGAACCGACCTCACAAGTCGGAGGAGAGGAGGACAACGCAAGCCACCTTGGATCCCCACCGGAGAGAAAGGCAGGAATGTAATGAAGAAAATACATAATGATAAATGCATTTTTTAAAGAAGATTAATATCAGACTACAAGACAAAAGTTTCCGAGGTAACCGAGATGGTGGCTACGTTTCTCCATGCTGCTTTGAAGTGGCGTCGAAGGTTATCACAGAATCAAGTTACGATTGCTTTTTCCTTTTATTGTGTCTGTATTTTAATCATTTGAATTGCTGATATACGCCAATAAAGGCTCACTTGACTTGACAAAAGGTTCTGTCCCCCGTGTATGATTCAAAGGTCCAAAGAGGACCACACTTGGATTAGAGAGGCCATTCAACCGTGAAACGCACGGAGTGACCCTTGGCCAGACACTGGGTCGCAGTATAACCTACCACGCATCCATTTTGATTAGCAGATATTGTGGAGAGAGAAGGAAATGAAAGCAGGAGACTGCTTTAAGGCAGCTTTGTCGGACAGGTGGGGGGGGGGGCGATATTTGGGAAAGCTGCATCAGCGGGTGCTAGTTTGGGGAAGGGAGGCGCTGAACAGATGCTGGAAAACTGCTGAAATGGGAGGTAGGGGGACAATCAGCAGTGGAGGTGCCATTAGCCACTTGCTAAGACAGGTTAACTGTTATTTGGGGCAAAGTAGCCCAAGCTTCCATATGGCCTCTGGGCAAGCTGAAGAATTTATCGTGAGTTAATGGTACTTGGGAGGGAAGGTGGCATGGATATTGAAAGCTAAACAGGATTGGTGCTTGGATGGGGGACCAAGGACGACTCTGCAGAGGAAGGCAATGGTAAACCACATCTGCTTCTCACTTGCCTTGGGTCATCATAGGACTTGATGGCACACGTGTATGTATGTAAATTGTACTTCTATGCAAGACAGTCTGAAAATGACCACAGAGTTCACTACTAGAATCAGCAGCAGGTAGCTGCACTCAGTTTAAAACTACCATCGTTATAGGAGCACGTTTGAATTAAAAGAAGCACAACTTTATTCCTGTATGACTGCAAGGCCTCCCCACACTCTATAGGTGGTGTACCTTTTAGCAAGGTAGCTCCGTGGTAGAGCATCTGCTTTACATGTGCAAGGTACAAGGTTCAATTCCTGGCATGTCCAGTTAAAAGGACTAGGTAGGAGGTTATCTGATACCCCGGAGAGTGGCTGCCAGAATAGACAAGGCTGACCTTGATAAACCACCGGTTTGACTCAGCGTAAGGCAACTTGATGTATTTCCTTTGAACCCTTTACATCTTCTTTCAAAAGCCACTGACCATAATTGGAGGGCAAACTGGGAAGTCTCTGGTCCAAATCTCAGCTCAACCATTCCTTTATAAGGGTGTGCTTATGTATCTCTTGGCCTCAGCCCTCCCGCTGCAGCGCAATGATAATAATATGACCTACCTTACAGTGCTTTTAAGTTTGTTCCAATAGCGTAGGTGAACTATATTGAACGCTCTAGGAACACTATATAAATGCTAAATATTGTCCACAATAATAATTCCACCATCCAGTTCTATGGCGTTTCATTGGAATGAATCCCAAACACATATATTCCAGCTCTGAGCCATCCAAAATCATTTGGCTGCTACATCAGTTTCTCATAAAACAGCTGCTTCTTTTTTTAAAGAAAATCCTTTGTATTGATCCCCCACACACACACACACATACACACAGATGACAAGCAGAGCCAGGTTCTGATTCTTAAAAGAACATAATTTTAAAAGCAAGAGAGCAGAGGAAAGAAAGAAGGGCCCTCTTTGCTTTCCCCTTATTGGCACCTGCCGCTCAACAATCCCATGGCCCGGTTCCCTTTGGTTCAATGCAAGCAGAAGTTCCAAATCAGCCGTAGAGGAATTTCAGCTCCAGCCAACAGATTGCTGCCCCTCTGCTTTTATTGGCCATTCTTGGGCAGCAGCCAGCGGCCCCCAAATCCTCTGCTGGGAAAGGCAGGGAGGAATCAAAGAGCAAGGGCGGAGGGGGAGTGGCCTCGCAGGGACTATAATCAATGCATTCTGTTCAAGGCAGATAAAGAGATGGGGCAGAAGGGTGTGCAGATCGAATCTCGGAGGCAGGACACTCTGGGAGAACATTTCCCAACCAATTCACTCCAGAGCGAAGATTGCTTCACGGCCAAGATCACTGCCTGTCGAAACTACCGGCCACCTGACTGCCAGATTCACCCAGGCCAAGAGCAGCTCCCACCGGTTCAGCCAGGCTTCTCATACACATTTGGCTGACTCAAACGCTGCTTTCCACTATGTTTCTGCATCCCTACGCCGTTTTCCTCTCCCCCTTAACAGCCACTTCCCCATTCACTATTCATGGCCCTTTTATTCCCACTACATTCTCTGCAGGCATCCATTCATAGTTTTTGCAAGACATCCTCATCATGGAAGAGTTCCCCACTGCAGGAAGTCATTTCAGCTGCCATCCTGAGCTCATTTGCTTAACAGAAAGTTCCACTGCAGTGCACGAGACAGAATGACAAGTAAATGGGTTTAGGACTGGGAAGCCAAGAAGTTCAATCAGCAAGCTGGCTTTCGCGGCTTTGGTCTCTAAAATCCCACAAAAATCTGCTATTACCTGGCCAGTAAATCCTCTTAGAAGGGAGCCCTCTGTTGTCAGTTGTTTTGACTTGTCTCTACACAATTTCCTTCTGTTCCTGAGGAATTGCAACGCTAATTGAAAGACTGCCCACACAGAGGAGAAGAATGGGTTTTGCTTCATGATTCTTAGCTGTTCCTTACACTCTCTATCATTTTTTAATCTTTGGTAGACTCTGACTGTACACAAGATATACTGAGAATGAAAGGACTCTACAGACAATCTTATTCAGACCACTTTTTCCACGATGCCATTCTATTGTTTCCAGATGTCCACACACTACCTGTACGAGTTGGTGTGCAAAATCCAAGCGACACAGCCTTTTCTCCTTAACCCAGTCTAAAAATGGCTTTTTTCATTTTAAAAAAAATTATCTGTGTGAAAATCTAACATTTTTGAAAAAAATCACAACCCTTAAAATGTCACGAGCTTCCTTCTAACTCAGATAGCTGACTAGATTTGCAGGCTGCAGATCCACAATCAGTTGATTACTGCTGGTGTTTTTTAATGTGATCCACTCACCTGCCTGTCTTGAAAATATCTGCCACAAAAGAGACAGATCAGATCTCTCACCAAAGGATGAGATGTCTTCAGCAGACATTACTTGGATTATGGACAATTTTCTTTGGGGGGCTGACACTTGTATGCAACATCAAGAGGGCTTCCTCATTCCCCCCCCCTTACTAGGGACTATGGGAATGGATTGCTGTGGGCTCCTGTCATGCCCTGCAGCTAAGATTACCCCTTTCCAGCCCCCACCCCTTATAATTTACAGCAAGAAGCGCACGTGTCAATCCTGAGCAATTTCACCGGCTTGAACAAGCCTCCAGGGACTTCTCTGTAGGGTGGGTTTGCTGATTTCCAAACAGCCTTTAATGCTCCACTTCCTTCCTCCGGGCGATTGCGGAGGGGGGAGGAGGAAATGGATCGAGCTGCTTAAATGTAAATCCGGAGACCGAGGAAAGAAGAAGCCGCGCCGCGCAGGCTGCCCCACGCTCAGATTTGCATATTTCAGCGAGGAGTTGGGGGCAGCCTCCGAACGCCCCTCCCCCTGGAGGAATGGTTTACGACTCCGGATTAAACACCAACCAGATAAACACGCCTTTTTAGAAGAAGAGGGAAAACTCCCAGAACCGCGTGCAGAAGAAAATCAGGGGAGGGGGTTCCGTTGAAACCGTCCCCCCTCCCCTCTCCGTGGGCAAGCCTAGCGTGCTTGGATCGCAGCCCTACCTGCCTATTCAATCCCGGTCTCTTTCCCTCCGCCAATTCGTTCTCCAAAGCGACTTCAGCCAAGTCCGGCGCCAGCCCAGGTATTTCCTAGCGCCCTGACGGCAGTAACTAAGGTAGAAACTTGCATTCACTCTTCCACCGGCCCCCTCCCGGGTGACCCCCGTACGCTTCGCTCCCCTCCTCCGGGCCAGCCAGAAAGACACCAAATACCTCGATGTCCCCAATCAATCTGCAATACTTGCAGTTCCATCGTGCTCCAGGTCACCGATGGAATTAACAGACGCCGACGCCGCCCGGGCAGAGAGGATTAGGTAATTCCAGTCCGCACAAACCTCTCCCTCAGACCCGCTCCCCGCCCCCGAGAGCGGGACAGGCAGGGCGATCCCAGCCCTGCAGCACAGCGCTAGGCAGAAGCCAAGACTCCGCCATCAACAGCCCCATCCCGGGCTCTCAAACTTCTTGGGAGCGGGAGACGCTCGGACTTTGGGGGGCTCGACCCTGGCCAGACGGCCCGCAGCATTCATCCGCAGAAGGAGAGAGAGGGAGACCTCCAGGCCGCCCCAGTCCCCGCACCCCGTCCAGCCTCCCCCCCCCCCCCAACTCTCAGCAAGGTCCACTTGATGCGTCGCCTCTGTCAAGCGGCAGACCTCGAGGGTCCCTCTCCCGTCCCCTCGGCGCACTCACCGGGGATGGAGAGGAAGCGGCTCCGGCGGCTGGTCGGCGCTCCATCGCCCTGCCCGCGGCCGCTCGGCGAGGCGGAGACCGGGCGCCGCACTTGTAGCTGTCCGCGGTGCTGAAAAGAGGCAGCGATCCCCGAGTCTCTTCCATGTGAATAACAAATACTCCCACTGGCAGCAGCTATTGGTCTGTCTCTTCGACTCCCCTCCTAATCCACCTCTTATCAGACGTTCAGCCTAGCCACGGGCAAAAAAAAAAAAAAAAAGTGGGGGGAAACTCTTCCTCTCCAGCTTGGGAAATTGTCCCCCCCACCCCCCGGTAGCTTTAAAGCACTCGAGCCGAATTCAGTTCTAGGATGCCGCAGCCTTTAAGAGGGGGGGACGCTTCGAGCCTGGGTTGCGCTGGGAAGGGCCCCCCTTGTGAATTTGGGTGGGAACGATCTCGGCAAGCTCATCCTCTCCCCCCCTCCCCCGTTTCCTCCCGCTGCCTCCTCCCTGCGCCGCAATCTACTCCCCCTCCTCCCTTCTTCGGATGACACCACGAGCGGTCAGGAAAACAAATGTTTCCATCAGGTTTTATTTGCCAGCCAAATCCAATTAGGGCCGGGCGGGAGGAGGGGGCGGCCGGCAGCACGCGGGGCTAATCAGGGCGGGGGGGGGGGGCGGGAGCCTCTGCTGAATGGAGCCCCGGCTCATTCACCAGGCGCGGGGCGCGGGGGAGGCGAGGCGGGACTCCTTCGGCTGCCTTGAGAAGCAAAGCGATTTGCTGGCGATCGATACGATCGTCACCGGCGGGTTCTCACGAGCCTCGGGCGGAGCAGGGCCGTTCAGGAAAGTGAGGGCGCCGCGACTCTCGGGTGGGTCGCCCGGCAAAGTTTGCGGGCGCCTCCCGAGGCTGAAGTTGTCGTCCATCGGGGACCTTTCCCCATCACCGCCGCCTAAGCACCGACCTTAGCCGGAGAGGCTAGCCTCCAACCTGGGTGGCCTTTGCCCGGCAGGGGCAGCCCTCGGCTCCTCTTATCGCCTCCGTTTTGGGAGGAGAGGGTCAGGCAGGGGTCTGGCCGCGCCGGAAAACAACCTGGGGGGAATCCACCGCGTCCCCTCGTTTCCCTGCGCGGCGCTGCCGGGGTTCCTCCTCGCCCGCCTCGCTCTCTCCCTTTCGCCCCTATTAGCATTCCGCGGTGCCTTGGTGAACAAGCGCCATCTTGAGGCAGCCGGTTGCAAATGCAGGCTCTCGCCCGCCGCTCGGCTGCGTGGTGGAATTTTTTCGCCCTTCCTCGCTTCTGGTCGAGATGAGTCACATTGACGGCGCTGCCTTGCGAACAGAGCGAGGCGGAGACGCAAACGCGAGACGGAGAAGGCGGCGATGTTCAAAGGAGACGGCCGGCGCGGGAGATCGGAAGGGAGGCTGAAGGTTAAGGCTCCGCCCGGGGACGCCGCCACGTGCGGTGCGATCAGATCGTTCGAAGGAGCCGGGCTGGAGACCGGGCACGGCTATCGAGGGAGCGCAGCCCGGACCAACGGAAACAGAAAAGGACAGAGATGCAACTTTTGGTTGATGAATCGATGTGCATTTCTGGCAGATAAAAAGGACCCAACGGGCAGTCCAAAGACATTAAAAACGTTACTTTTAATACAAGCTCTTCCCCCAAAAAAGCACACGGAGGCCTCTTGGGAGCAAAATAGTAAAGAATCCACTAGCACCATTAAGACTAACCAACTTTATAAGACCATAAGAAAAGCCATGTTGGATCAGGCCAATGGCCCATCCAGTCCAACACTCTGTGTCACACAGTGGCCAAAAAACCAGGTATCCTCAGGAGGTCTGCCAAAGGGGAAGAGACACTAGAAGCCCTCCCACTGATTGCCCCCCCCCCAACACAGAGCATCACTGCCCTAGACAGAGAGTTCCATCTATACCTTGTGGCTAATAGACACGGATGGACCTCTGTTCTATATGTTTATCCAATCCCCTCTTGGAGATGTCTATGCTTGAAGCTGCCACCACCTCCTGAGGCAGTGAATTTCATGTGTTAATCACCCTTTAGGTGAAGAAGTACTTCCTTTTATCTGTTCTAAGCCGACAGCTCAGCAATTTCATAGAGTGCCCACAAGTTCTTGTATTGTGAGAAAAGGAGAAAAATACTTCTTTCTCTTCCTTCTCTATCCCATGCATAATCTTGTAAACCTCTATCATATCACCCCTCAGTCATCGTTTCTCCAAGCTAAAGAGGCCCAAGCGCTTTAACCTTTCTTCACATGGGAAGTGTTCCATCCCTTTAATCATTCTAGTTGCCCTTTTCTGCACTTTTTCCAGTGCTATAATACCTTTTTTGAGGTGTGGTGACCAGAGTTGTACACAGTATTCCAAATGATGCCGTACCATTGATGTATACAGGGGCATTATGATACTAGCTGATTTGTTTTCAATTCCCTTCCTAATAATCCCCAGCATAGCATTGGCCTTTTTTATTGCCGTCGCACACTGTATCAACATTTTCAGTGAGTTATCCACCACGACTCCAAGATCTCTCTCTTGGTCAGTCTCCTCCAGTTTGGACCCCATCATTGTGTATTTCTATTTGGGATTTTTGGCCCCAATGTGCATTACTTTGCACTTGGCCACGTTGAACCTCATTTGCCACACTGACGCCCACTTGCCCAGCCTCGACAGATTCCTTTGGAGTGCCTCACAATCCTCCCTGGTTCTCACCACCTTTCACAGCTTACTCTATATTGTACATTAACTTTATTGTAGCATAAGCTTTCGAGAATCACAGCTCTCTTCGTCAGATGCATGGAGAGAGCTGTGGTTCTCTAAAGCTTATGCTACAATAAAGTTGGTTAGTCTTTAAGGTGCTGCTAGACTATTATTTTGCAACTACAGACTAACACAGCCATTTTAAAGGTGCCACAGGACACATTTGATTTTTGCTGCAGAGGAGCAGTGACATATTCTTTTGCAGACATGCTCAGGTCTAAGCTCATTGATTTACACCAAAGCAGAGGGGAGTAACTCTGAATAGGATAGCACTTGCCTGCAGTCCTCAAATTCTTACCTGGGAGTAGGTTCAATAAGAAAAAATGGGACTTATTTCTGAGTAAGCATCCATAAGATTGCACTGTAAGATTTTTGTGTGTTGCTCACTAGGATACATGAGTTCGCCACCTAGAAACAAGGCCTTCCATCTTCAGAACTTTTATTCCTGGATTTATGAAAAATCAATGCATTCATTGATGAGGTCACCACAAACCCGCAGTCTGCCTGCTAAAATGTCTTTCATCAGAGTAATATGTCCAAAAACCATGTTTCTAGGTCTTATGGGAGCAACGATAGGCATGGAATTGTATAGACAGTGCTTTGAGAGATGTCTAGTTGGGGAAGCAACAAGATCTGCACTGGTTTGTCTCTCTTCAAGACTAGCAGAAAGAATAAAGGCAAGAAGAACCAGCATGCAAATCTGCTTGATTTGCCCAGTTTATGTAGAGGAATTTGCATTAAGTTACATATGTTTCTGTTGGAATACATCACTGTAGCCTAATTTGAATAGAGTGAAGAGTGCTTGCAGATGGAAAGGGGGCTTGATACTTTGTATGGTGTCTGTTTGTTTATCTTTTGCTATTGAACTGGCCCCTCCTGCTGCGAATGAACTTTCCTTTTGTGTCAGTTAAAAAAGGTCCGTTACTGTAACTGTCTCTCTTATGTACAAGTCATGAACAAGTTTCTCTCATAGTTTGCTCCTTGCTTTACATGTCAGCAGAATGATATAACTTCTCACTGGATTCAACTATTGACTCTGCTTCATATGTATATATGAAGGTGGAATATCCTGCACCGGGTGAGTGAAGGGATATTGCCCCATAATGAGGGTTGACTGGGATATTTATATCTCCCTCACAGTTTTGCCTTCAGCTCTGTACTTGCTTGGGGCCTCAGGTTTGACGAGGATATTAAACCATTTCTATATTAAATGGGGTTGCGTGCTTCCTTGGTTTATGTATGCCATTTTTTTCACTTTTGTGTATGGAGTTTCTCCATGCATTATTAAAGATTCAGGTGGTTTAATTGCTATCGTTTATTGAAAATCATACACAAGGAAGGGCCATGACATCTTTTTAAAAAGAACTCATAAGCATCCAGGATACGAAGTTGAAGCCTTTTCCCATTAATGCAGTCCCTAGTTCCACATCAGTTCATGCTTTGTTAGTGTGAGTTTTGTACAGTAACAGCCTGCCCCAGGCAGCCTGAAGGGAACCTGCAACCTTTGATGGGCCTGCAGTTCATATTACTACCCTTTCATAAGCATCACGAGATGGTTTACAAGTATACACTCTGTATGCCGAGAATGTAATATGCACCTGGCTTCACTTGCATTCCCTAGCGGAACACCTTCTTTCATAAACCAGTTTTATGCGGGGAGGCATTCTCTCCTGATCTCTAAAATGCATTTATATGGGACAGCTATTGCTTTTATTACATAGGAAATGCCTAGTGATTGATTGCAAAACACTCTGTGCTGAGCTGATGTTTCTCCTCCCTTTCTGAAACCTGAAGATTAATAATGGGCACCTTCCTATTGTCTTTGGTGAACACCTGAACCTGACTTATGCTGAGTTAGATCACTGGTCTATTAAGGAATTAGCAGGGTATCTACTCTGGCTGGCAACAGCTGTACAGGGTCTCAGGTAGAGATCTTTCACATCTCTTTCAATCTAATCCTTTTCAGTGAAAATAGCAGGAATTGAACCTGCCATCTTCTGCATGCAAGGCAGATGCTCTGCTATGGAGCTATGGCCCCTCCCTAAAATAGTTCACAGGCTTGCGTCAAGCTTTTAAGCGATAAGCAATAAACATGCACAGCACAGGCAATATGGGCTCTATCATAACTCTTCCAACTTGTTCAGAACTATGGGACGTATCCTTCTGCCTCTATGAGCCCTCTGTAACCCTTTTGGTTCACTGGTTTTCCAGCTCTCTCCCTCCATCAAACTATCTTTGCACACCAGCCAAGCCCCGTAGAGGATGCAGAGATGGTTCTGGACTGCACTTTCAGAACACACAGGGTACTGCACAGGTCTATCAGACTTCGCTGTTCCTCTGTGTGAACTGAGAGGTTGCCCCGTGGTGGTGGGACAAGGCCAGAAATGATCAGCACTGAGGCATAAGATGACTTTCAGGGAACCTTGCCCAACCGATTGCTCTCTTTTCACGATGGAAGGCCCTGTTAAGTTTCAAAGGAAACCCCAGATAAAAGCCTCATTGAAGCGGATTATTTAGGCAAATGGTGGATTCCGCTTATAGCACACAGTTTCCACAGTGCAAGAAATCTTCATTTATGGCTTCAAATATGTGCACCCTCCTTATTTCCTTAGACTCAAGTCAACTCACAAAGCGTCAAGAAGCCGCAAATACATTTTTTAAAAAACTAAGAGTTCCTCAACAAAACAAAAACATTAAAGAAAAAACACAGCCCTGGCTGCCAAACCCACCTGTCCTCTGCCAAATGCCTCCTTAACATGCCTTCCAGAATGCTGGAAGTGAAAGTGCCCCACGCCCACTCTGGTAAGCCAGTCCAAAGGACTGGATCTGGGGGCGGGGGGGATGACCTGACTGTTGACTGACAGATGGTCCTCGGAAAGGAGTATACCTTTAGATGCAATTCAATAAGTGCCCTAGGACAGCAAAGGAGGAAATCAAGCTTACAGTGTATAAAATACAATTTTTTAAGATACAGGTCCAAATCTCTGTTTGCCATGCGACTCACTGGATGACTAGAACCAGTCACTTTCTCGTGGCCCCTCTTCTCTTAACCTCACTTATCTCGCAGGCTTGTTGTAAAGTCAAAAAGGAGAAAGACCTTGAGCGCCCTGGGGATGAGAGGGATAAAAAAGAGGACAGATTGCAGAAGACACATAGCTGCCCTTCAAAGCAACCACCTGGTGCCCATTTGCAGCACCTAATACTTGCGTGTGATGTCACAGTACTGCATAGTTCCTCATACTCCCCATTGGTTGACACTTGCAGAAGCAGGGAAACCCACAGCATGGTGTCATCTAGGGGTGTACATAATGGAAAATACGAGTCAAAATTACACACAGAGAACAAAGTCAGGGTTGTTATTATCCCCACCATAAGAACATAAAAAGAGCCCTGCTGGATCCGACCAGTGGTCCATCTAGTCTAGTATCTT
This sequence comes from Eublepharis macularius, assembly GCF_028583425.1. NCBI lineage: Eukaryota > Metazoa > Chordata > Lepidosauria > Squamata > Eublepharidae > Eublepharis > Eublepharis macularius. The sequence goes on from NC_072798.1 coordinate 84,683,553, forward strand.
GTTAAACATGGTGGCTAACCAGTTGTCCTGGAGGGCCAACAGAGAACTGATACATCGTTAGATTACTGTAATGTGCTGTACACAGGACTGCCTTCCAAAACTCCAACTGGTCCAAACTGTAGCTGCCAAGCTAGTTTCAGGAGTTGGTTACAGGGATAATATCTCACCTGTGCTGAAAGATCTCCACTGATTATCTATCTGTCTCTAGGCACAATTCAGATTCAAAGAGCTGGTTCTTCTTTTTAAGGCACTAAACAGCTAGGGGTCAGGGCTCCCGGAAGACCATCTCTTACCATACTGCCCAGCCTACCAGTTAAAATATGCCCCAGGAGCCCTGTTCACTGTGCTTGCCTTCAGAGGTGAGGTGGGTGGTGACTAGAGAAAGGGCATATTCTGTGGTGGCACCTTGTCTCTGGAATGCCTTCCCCCTTGATGCCCGGTACCTATTTCACTTTCTTTTAGTTGCAATGCCAAAACACATCTTTTTACCTAGGCTTTTTATTATCAGCTTTTTCAGTTACTGCTTCTCTTTCATGGACAGTTTTCATGCTGTTCGTGTCCAATGGATTGTTTTTATATTGTTACTTTCTTTTAATTGTAAACTGTCTCGAGCAGGAATCTGAAGAGGTGGCCTAGAAATATCTTAAATCAATCAATCAAAGTCCCTTAATCTGGGAGCTCCAGGCTGAACCCTCACTTTCCCATGAAGCTTGCTGAGTGACATTGGACCCATCCGTCAGCCTCAAGGTTGTTGTGAGGATAAAATGGGGGGAAAGGAAACTACGCAGCAGCTGAACTCCTTGAATTAAAATGTACTAGAAAGATACCTGGGTCAAAAAATTACATCAGACATGGCACTGGATTGGCCATCTGGTGTCAGCTGGGCTTGGCAGTGTCTGGACTGTAGTGCAGTTATCCCAATAGAAATTGCCTGTAGTTGTCTTCTCAGAATTGCTGTCCAGGGAGCCAGTGTCTACAATGCAGGGCTTTCAGTTCAAGCTCCCAACATGGAGGCATTTCCACATGCCCCATGGACTCAGTACTCAAAAAAAATATCTCAGGATTCCCTACTATAATTCTTTGATTTTCAAGATCTGGCAGCCAAAGGAAAGGGAGCTGGGATTTTCAAAAAATCAGACTTCATATCTACGCTCTGCAAAACTGACCTATCATTTCCGCAGCCATGCCAAATGCTGGCAGTCTTGAAACACTGTGATACAACTTGAAGTCTCTCTCAGCTGCTTCAGCAGTGAGAACGTTAAACATATGTTGCAGCATATGCTTCGGATCTGTAAGAATGACCTGCGCGAAAGTGTAACTTAGTGGCTTGGAACTGAATTGAGTGTGAAAAGCATATTTTTTTTTGCCATGTATCTAAAACAAGTTATTTCTAGAATACGGAAGGTGCACAGCTTTTAATGTTTGTTTTCATGGCCATATCTTGACCTGTATTGAAAGCTACCTTTTATCTAAGACTCTTTAAAAGAGATCATTCAAAATTTCACAGCTGGCTGTCATTAAATAAACCTCGGAATGCCTCTGTCTCCACCCCCGACCAATACCGGACTAACCTGATCAAGTAAATTTGGGCCAAAGGCGTATTTAGTGACAGTAATACTTTTATTTAGTAACTTTGGTTAAACTATTTTAATTGCTGATATTTGTAGTTATGACTTATATATCTATGCCAGAGTGTTTACATTGTAATGCTCTTTGGCTGTAGGCAATACATTTATCTACCTACTTACCCTGATCGAATGGCTAATGGAGAATAAATGCATTTTGACAGGATGGAGGCCATGCAGGTTGGTAAGGCATCAGCTTTGAATGGGGTTCTGCTCCCTGTGCTAGATAGTATTCAACTTCCTGAAGAGCTTAGATGTTCTGGTGGGCTCGGTTCTATTCTTAGAGGAGCTGGTGGTTCTGGCAGAAAAACCTGCATTTTGCTCATAATCTTTTCCGTTATCTGGAAACTGCTGACCTGGTCATTCTGATCCACAAAATGGAATCTCTAGGCTTGACTACTGTAGCATACTACATGGGGCTGCCCTTGAAGATGATTCAGAAACTGCAGAAACTTCCTATTTTACAGACATCACACTGGTTGTCCTTGTTTCTTTATCTGTTTCAAGGTATTGATACTTATCTTTTAAGTCCTTCATGGCCTGGGAGCAAGGACTGTCTCCACTGGTATAAGCTCAACTGCAGCAGCTGCATTTAGCATCCTAGCACCTGCTGGTCATTTTGACACCTGCAGGGAACATTCCACTTCCATCCGATCACTGCCATTCATTGCAGCTGCCCTTGCTCTTTGGAACTGTCTTCCAGATGTTCTAAGACAGACTTCATTTCTCCTGTTCTTTCACCAGGGTTGCACCTTTTAAAGAGGACCTTGGGGGCCCCTTAATTGCGTCAGTCAGGATTTTGCGAGCTAGGGTTGATTGTTACTCATGAGGTCCCCTTGCTGTTTTGTTCAATGTTTTTGTACTTTGTGATTTTAATGGTCTTACTTGGTTACCTGCCGTGGCTTGCCATGTTCTGTGGGAGAAAGATGGGTTATAAGTATTTAAAATAAATAAGCACATTTTTAACATGCACAGGACAGGAATTCAGCATTAAAAGACCTGGTCCCAGAAGAAAAGAGCAAGAGTCCAGTTGCACCTACAAGACTAACAAAATTTGTAGTAGGATATGAGCTTTCATGAGTCACAGCTCACTTCTATCTAATGAAGTGAGTTGTGAGTGCTCATGCCCTACCACAAATTTTGTTAGTTTTATAGGCGCTACTGGACTCTTGCTCTTTTCTACTGCTACAGACTGTCCGGGGTCTGAGGCACAGCCCCCGGACTCACCGGGAGGAAGCAATGGAAGGCAGCCGGGATACAGCTGTCCAGCTGCCCTGGCCGGCAAACAAGGCCAGAACCTGCCTGTACCAGGGGGAAGGGGCGGAGTTCCAAAGCCTCAGAGGGCTAGAAAGGGCAAGGGGAGGCCAGATAGCCCCACCCTCCAGGGGGAGGACAGGGGGCTAGGCAGAGCAGAGGGAGGGGGCAAAGGCAGTGGGAATAGGGACCCAGCAGCTGCCCAAACAGAGCTCTTACCTGACGAGGAGGAGAAGCAGCCCCAACAGCTCAGAGCCACATCCAAGCCTATGCATCAGCTAGAAGGCAATAACCTGGCTCAGGGAATGCCAGGAGCAAAGCAACCCCAGGTGGAGCTGCCACAGGCATTCTGTGGGAGGAGCTGGGCAGCCAGCCAAGGGGCCACAGCTGGGCCTGCCTTCAGCAATCAGCTTAGCCAGAGAGGTTTGGCAGCCAGACAACAAGGCACAGCTGTTGCTGGCCAACACAGCCAGATCAGCTACCCCAGCTGCAACGGCTTGAGGCAGCCCAGGACACTGCTGGAAGGAGGGCGGGGTGGGGCAGGGTGGGGAAAGCCCTATAAAGGATGGCTTGGAAGAGCACTGGGGTGGTGGGTTGAGTAGGAGTGATGGAGTGGAGTTGGACTGGAGCAGAGTGAGAGCAGAGGCAAGGAGGAGAAGATGGCGGAGATCAAAGGGGGTGAGTGGCACAGGTTGAGCAGGCCAGCGAGTGGACTGAGAGGGAGTCTGGGTGAGGTATACCGCCCCTCCTTCCACAGACCAGGGTCCTGCAGCATCCCTGGCACCCCTTTGATGTCAGGACCAGTCCATCTGGCACCCTGCCCAGCGGCAGCAGCCGCGAGCCCTGACACAGACAGACTAACATGCCTACTCATCTTGATCTGGTATCAGAAAGCCTTCCCTGAAGAAGTCACATGCTATGCTGGAGAAAGAATTCTACCGCCCAGAGCCCCTGAGGATGGGTGGTTTATAAATTGAAGTAATAAATAAAATAAATAAAAGAGCAGAGGCTGCCACCAAAAAGACAATTGGGCAAGCCCTCTCCTACCAAATTTCTGAAGTCACAAGTTTCTGCAGTAGGGCCTCTTCTGCCAACCTCTGAATGCAGGCAGGTGAATACAAGTGAGTATGGGAAGGCAGCATGGTACAGTCTGATCTCACCAGATCTCTGAAGCTAAGCAGGGCCAACCATGGTCAGTACTTGGAGCCACCTCTGCTCTTCACCTGCCTTGGAAACCCCTTGAGGAAGTCACCATGTCAGTTGGGGACTTGATGGTACACGTACATAAATATAGGTGGAGGCAGTTCTCTAGGTATCCTGGACTCAAGCTCATTAGTATTTAGTTTTTGTATCCCATGCCCTGGCAACAACTCACACACACCCCTTAATTACATTACTACATCTACAACAGACTGTCCCAAGCAATTGCCAGTCCAGAGACACACATGCAAGTTCAAAAGAATTGTGTTACATATGCAGAAAAACAGACAGGCTGTTCTGACTGGCTACAGCACAAGCATTTTCTATCACAGAGGTCATTTCGAAGCCTCTCAGTCTTGGGACTGATATTAGGGTTAATGAGTCTTGCCTTAGTGTATCTCACAGTTGTATTCTAATGACTGGTAATCACCGATGGTGTAATTAGATAGGCTTTATACCAGACATTTATTGAACAGACACAAGAATTCTTGTGCCATTGAAGCATTTACTATTATTAACTGCCACCTCATCTGTCATCTTAATGGGATGCCAGCAGACCCTCATTTTCCTCTTTTCTGGTAACTGATCTAAATCCTATTGCAGCCGCGCATATGATTTTTGCAGGGGGCGGGCAGGCTATGAATGTTAATTTCCTAGTCAATATTTTTAAAAAGCCTTAGGTTGAACAGTTCGCTAACATGCTAAATTTTTTCCCCAAGTAGAACGAACGTACTCTCACGTCCACGCAGGAAGAAGTTTGACAAATCCCAAGAATAAAAGCTCCAAGATGTTCAAATGAGATCTTCTCGGCCAGAGGATTCAATTTCCATGCACATATAATTCAGCCTCCGTTTAAAGCTTTTGCTCCTTTTATAAGTTCAAAGAAGTATTTTGAAATGGTTGCACAATTGAAAAGATTTCGGAGCTGCAAGCCAAGCTAGTCCTTAAAGCACCCACTGATCCAAACGCAGCTTCTTCAGACAGTTGAGGGATCATAAGTTTTCTATCAACATGAATCTACATATTAGAACATGAGCAAACACATCATAGTTGTCTTCATTTTAAAATCCTAAATGGCTCCAAACTAGGATATCTTAAGGATATCCAATAGTTAAGGTCGTCTTCAGAAAGCTTTCATTAAATGCCTGGCCATCTAAAATGAGGTGGGTGATAATTAGAAACAGAACCTTTTCATCGGTGGCACTTCAGAACTTTTTGAGAACCATTTTGGGTGTATAACAGGAACATGGCAGAGAAATGTTTAGTAAATTCATGAAATAATCTCTCGCCTCTGGAACCAAATTTAATGAGTGTTTGGTTCAAGGCAAAAAAAAAATATTTTTGTTCTTCCATGCATCATGTTTGCTGATTTTATGATTTTGCTTGTTCTTCTGTATTATAATTTTACAACTGTGATTTTTATGCTGTGGATCGAATGCTGCCATTTTATGTGGGTTCGGTGGCTTATTTATATTGAGCCTTTTCTCAGTTTTACACTGTTATTTGTGCTGTTTGTGACAGTTTTAAAAAAACCAAGAGTGCAGAATATACAATTTTAATAATAAAACAACAATACATTGCTGTCTTGTGTTCAAAGTTTCTTGCTTATCTTTGCAGAAATTCTGTTGAGGAACCACTTTATGTTCAAAGTTACACGTTTGAGCCAACAGAGACTAAGAGCTGGATCACAGACAATTTCTGAAAACCTCAATTTCCAGTAGGTTAATTTGGGCCTTTGAAACAGTTGTGCAGTTCTTTAAATCTTGGCCTCTACTGTAAGTATCTGATCTCTAGTACAATTCTTAAATTCTCTTCCTGGAAGCCTGACTTGTCCAATTAAGCTTAAATTTTAGGGTTGTCTATACATCAAAAATTATTAAGATGGTGATCAAAGAAGGTGTCAATTTTATGCTGGGCAATAATCTGAACATCTCTGCCTTGAACTAAGTCCTTGGCTAAATTTCGGCTTCCTGGAAACTATCCTAGATCAAACCTGCCCAGTTATACCAAGCCAACTTCAGTGGCTAAGAGATTAACACTGCTTCAGTAGAAAACCAATTTTCTGCTAGCACTGGCATTGGCTCAAAGACAAGATGGACTTATTGTAGCCTATGGGGGTTGGCTTCCCAGAACAGAAATCAACTGCAGAAAAAAATTTGTTCTGACTTCCCAAACCTTTAGCTAGGCATTAACCTGAGTTCAAAAGGGTCACTCCCTTTCACGGCTTTTCTTAAGTCACCTGCTGTTTGTCCACCTGATCTCATCTTTTTTTGTAAATTTCTTCCAATAATTTCTTGTGTCCTGCTGTCCAGTTTTTGACCACTGCACCTTTTCCTTCCTGTCCTCTAGCTTTACTTCTTGAAATCATTGCATTCAGTCCTAAGGTGAATTTCAATAGTATGTAACATATGTGATATTTGGAACACAGAACTTTGTCTTATAGATTGTTATCAATACTGTCCAAGGATCACTTTTATGGAACTATGCTATTTCATTTTTCCCACTCTGCTAAAGTTGATGTTATGGAAATATGAATATTTCTGACATAATAGAGCAGGGCTGTAGTTTCACAAGCCAGGTGTTCAGAACTAGAATTTACCTTGTTTGTAATGCCTGTTTTCTTTTAAGTCAAGCACGTTATACAAATCAATGTTCACAATTTACTGGTTTGCTAGGCCTATGAATTCCCACAGGATTATTATGAGCAAGTCGTACACTATTTAAAAGTATTTTGAACATACATGCTGATTTTGCCTCTATGCAGCAGGCCCCATTCATCACACTTACCAGTTTACAGGTAGCAGTTCAAGAACGTACAAAATATTTGTGAGCTTCTTAAGTCTGGAGTGTTTGATGCATATGAACAAACTGAGCTTTGGGAGTCAACTACACAAAACAGATGAAGCTGGAGTACTAGAAAGGTAACCTGAACAGTTTTCCCATCACCATTACCCAGGTGTGAGCTCACACTGGGGGGTCCCCCAAAACTCATCCATTGACCCTGCTTCAGTGAGAGGCAAGGCTGTATCATTCATAAGGCTGACTAGGCTGAATCCTAATTTTTTTTTTGCTAAAGCACACCCCCATGTGCATGGAGCCCCATGGCACAGAGTGGTAAGCTGCAGTACTGCAGCCCAAGCTCTGCTCACGACCTGAGTTCGATCCTGGCAGAAGCCAGGTTCAGGTAGCCAGCTCAAGGTTGACTCACCCTTCCATCCTTCCAAGGTCAGTGAAAAAAGCACCCAGTTTCCTGGGGGTAAAGTGTGGATGACTGGGGAAGGCAATGGCAAACCACTCCGTAAAAAGTCTGCCAAGAAAACATCGTGGTGAGACGTCCCCCCATGGGTCAGTAATGACTCGATGCTTGCAAGGGGATGACCTTTACCTTTTTTACCCCCATGTAAATTATAATTAATTGATTCTCTTATATAACCTCTATTAATAAGATAATTAACTGCTTCCTTATTGAAGTGAAACAAATTGTCTCTTATATTAAAACAATTATCCATGAATTATATATTTTAAATAAATAATAAAAATTTTATTCACTTTAAAATATTACAATACTGAACAATTATACCCCCAAAATGTCCTTTCCTGAAGAGTTCTATTCACGCAATAAAAATATTTTTAAAATTGTGAATAGAATTCTTCAGAATAGTAAAGAGTCCAGTAGCACCTTTAAGACCAACCAACTTTATTGTAGCATAAGCTTTCAAGAACCACAGTTCTCTTCATCAGGTGCAGAACTGTAGCATAAGAAAGCTTAAGCTGCAATGAAGTTGGTTAGTCTTGAAGGTGCTACTGGACTCTTTACTGTTTTGCAACTACAGACTAAAACAGCTAACTCCACCAGAATTCTTCAGGAGACCCTCAAAATGGATATAGGGCAATGTAATACGGTCTAGTACCTAGCGTGTCAGGGTCAGGATCTCAGATGTAGTGGGGTGAAAGATTGAACTGCTGGAGGGGGCCTGAAATACCTGAAAGCCGAGGGGTCTGGCCATGGGTTAATACAGCCCTGGTGAGAGGCAAGCCTTGCAGCAAGAGGGGAGGGGCTTGGTAAGGCACTCTGGATCCTTCTCTTCGCCTTAAGGAAGGAAATTCCTTAAAGGTTCTGTTATGTCTTCCTGAGAAAGTAGCAATACTTCCCTCCTCCACAGCTACTCCCAGGTGGAGTCCTGGGGGGTCTCTCCAATGCACCACACATAGCAGGTTTAAAAGAGCCAAGTAAGGACATCACAAGAAAGCAATACGAGTTTCAAAAATCAAACAACTGGCCCAGACAAAGAGTTGCCAGCAATGATTGGTGGAATCACTGTGAAGAGAAAGAAAGAACTATTGGAGAAAAACCTCTTCTGTTGCAAGACCTGTTCGCTCTGCTGACAGGAAACATTATCTGTCTATTTCGTTCTCTCTTGAATCTTACCCTTGTCCAAATCTGAATTTTGCCACCCCAGACAGAAAGAAGAGACAGACACAAGTGTTGGGAACTAATGGGCCATATTTATTTGGCAACAGCATATCATTGAACATATATACACGGCAAGGGCCTAACTAGTGGTACAGGTCAGGCCCTGGGGTCACCCTGGACCTCCACCCTGACCTGTCTGGGTGAGCCCCACTGCCCCGGGCACGAGCCATCCACATGCATGGCTGGGACCTGGCCGCCACATGCTGGTCTGCCGTCATGCCACCAGCTCCGGACAACTCTAGACAAGACATCCAGGCACCACCATACCAAACATTAATGAATGGCCTTAGTTTTCTTGTTTTCATTACACTGATAACAACAACTTTCATTTAGGTTTTTTTTAAATTAGTATTCTTAGTTTTTAATACTTTCCCTAGCACCTTCAAGCAAGATGGTCTATCATTAGCCCTTGCATACCATAGTACAACATGAATATTGTTCTTTACAAATGAAACATGGTTTCTGCCATAAGACTGCAAGCCCTCTATGTCAGTCACTGCACTGCATAGCTCAGCTGCGTGAATACTTCTATGCAAGTGAGAGAAATACAAAAGCCAGAAGGCCATTTCCAAATGCTAGCGAGTTCAGGATGGAGCTATAGAGACAGGAACAGGCTTGTTGTTCAATGGCTCGAGTAACAAGGGGCAAATCTGAGCTAGCATCTCAGTGGTATCATTGATTGTGCCCCCTTTCCCCCTTTTGCTTTATCCCATGTAAGAGAATAGTAGCAGTGCACAGAACAGCACTGCACTCCCAGGTGTGCAAAGTATAAGCCCTCCCTTCAGATTCACACACTGTCATCACAATGATGGACATTTTGCTAGTATTAATTTAATCAGTAGATTGATTGAATAGGCTGCTATTTACATATGACTTTACTGACATGATAGCTTACAGGAAATGGATATGGATAACTGAGATCTTCGGAGAATCAAGATTCTAAGTACAGGAGTGGATGAAAATACTGCAGTCGCTCACTGCTTCATAGTTACTTTTCACTCTAAAAACAGCAAAGGCAAAATAAACTGAACTAGTTGATGAATATATGCACATTTAATCATTCATTTCTTCTTAATTGTAACAAGGGAAATTGTCAAACAAGCCTTTTTCAAACTCACTTCGTAAACAATATTCAGTTTCTAAGCAACTCTTAACAAGATAAAGGAGGTGCATCAAACTAAAGAACTGTTATTTATGCGATACCAAATGTGGTGTAGCATATTGGTTTTCAACTGCTGGATCAGGGCCAATAAGTGGATCATGCTCTGAACAAAGGTGGATTCTGCCTATGGTACTATTTCCATTCTATTTGGTCCCTAAAAGCTACCAATTAAATTTTGCTTGTCAAGATCTACAAGTAGCCTATCTTAAAAACACTGTTTAAAAGTTCACAACCCTCTCATCATCATCATCATCATCATCATCACCACCACCACCACCACCACCATCACCATCACCACCACCACCACCACATTCAATTTATATACTGCCCTTCAGGACAACTTAATGCCCACTCAGAGCGGTTTACAAAGTATGTTATTATTATCCCCACAAAAAAACACCCTGTGAGGTGGGTGGGGCTGAGAGAGCTCCAGAGAGCTGTGACTGGCCCAAGGTCACCCAGCTGGCTTCAAGTGGAAGAGTGGGGAATCAAACCTGGCTCTCCAGATTATAGTCCCATGCTCTTAACCACTACACCAAACTGGCTCTCATAAATGAACACTCAAAGTACATCCAAACACCACTAGGTAATTTAAGCTAACAAACTGAACCAAGCATCCCAGCAAAAGCCCCCTCCCAGAAGAAGAACAACTAACATTTAAACACCAAACCAAACTTCAACTGCAACAGAAAACAGAACCCAGGCCCCGCCAAAAAAGTCAAAAAAATTATAAAGAAAGAGTACCCCAAGCCCCAACAACAGAGGAAAACAGCCCCCTCAAAGAACAACCAGGAAAATCAGGTAAATTTAATAAAATTAACTGGAATTACAAAACAACAAACAACAAATTGCTCACAACAGGATAAAACAAAAGAGATCCCCCCCCCCGAAGAACAAGCAGCAAAATGTACAGTAAATATAACCAAACCAAAGCCCCCGCCACATACACAAAAGCTCAGCCAAATCAGCCCCCACACACCAAAAAAAACCCCGTTTTTAAAATGTAAAGTAAAAAAAAAATTCCTTCCCCCCAACTCTATCCCTCCCAGACACCAGGCCAATCCCCTCCCCTCAAAGACAGAAAAAAACCAGTGAGTCTATGACTCTCAAATCAGGCAGCAGCAGAAGTCCTCCAGATGCAGCCACAGAAGTCCTCCAGCCACAGGCAGCAGCAGAAATCCACTGGGCAGCAGGATCAAGGCCAGACCACAGAGAGAGAGCCAGCAGCAGGCAGGTAGTATGTCAGATCTCCCCAGGCAGCCAGAGCACACACAACACAAAATGGAGGCTGCTCTGAGACAAGCCTGCCTATTTAACTCCTTGCAGGGCTGTTTAAAAGCACTCTCCTTCAAGAGAAATCCCACGGGCCAGAAAAAAGAACTCCTGCAAGGAATGGCCACTCACTCCCCCTCCCTTCCTCCTTCCCCTTCCCTTTTGCTTCTGCTTCACTTCCCCCTTCCTTCTGCCCCCTCCCATCTCGGAAAAAAGATGGGAAACTGTGTTTCTTTGCTGTTCTGTAGCAAAGGAACAGCAAAGGAACAGCCCAGCTGTGGTTACAGAAGTTTACTGAATTAACCCGAATCAATTCGGTAAACTTGAGTTCAGTAATACCGAGTTTCACCAAATCAGGTGAAATTCAGTATTTTTAAGAGTACCAAACCCAAACTGCACATCCCTATTGGGGAAGCTAAAGCTACAGCCAAAGAGCACTCAGAATTGATGGCAACATCTTCAAAATAATTCCTGCCTTCATCCACACATCCACACTGGAAATTCCGTTATTGTTGTGCTATCCCAGTCATTTGCAGCTGGGTTTTCCTATACAGAGAAGGCAATCCAAGAGGAGAATGATTGCATCTTATGATGCATTTCACCATCATTTTCAGCCCACAGCATTCACCCATAGGCTTATTGCCTACATGCTATCTTCTGCAGCCGAGTGGTCCCAATGTTGTTAGGGAAGCAGGAATGTGCAGTATGGGTGTGCATGATGGCAAAAACAAGCTAAAGATACACACAGAAATCACTGGTTTGGCTCATTAAAGCGACTTCCAGAACATCAGAACAAATTCAGGAAATGAGACTGTAACCAACCAACCCCCTGCCCCCGCCCAAAAAGTTTGTGTGTTTTGTTTGGATTCTTACTGTGCATCGACCCTGCAGGCAGGCCAGGCAGTGGTGTGCCATCCAGCAGCATCTTGTTTTCCTTAATGGCAACTCTGTTTGCACTCATCATGCAACCAACTGGATCCAAACGGGAGAGACTGAGCCTTAATTCTGTTGGTGGGAAGGGGAAGTGCATGGTGCGCATGAGTACATTTTTTTCTTCAGCACTTCCTGGGCAATGGCCTTGGCACTGAGTGGCTTGGAGGGATCAAATAGCAAAAGGTTTGCTTTGTGCCAGTGAAAGGAGCAGCAGATGGCACAGTGCTGTCTGCACCAGTGTTGCCGTCACCATCCCGTTCAGTGCGTTTTTATGCAGAATGCAAGGCCAGCAACAGCTACACGGGCATGCACCTGTGGGCTTGAGGAAGGAGGGGTCTCTTTCGGCCTCTGAATCCCCGGGTGCTGCAAAAGAATAGGTTATGCAGATTAGGCTGAAAATTGGAAAGAAAAAAGCAATTATTAAAGGAGAACTACACTGAGGAGGTCCCGGGCATGCGGAGGGGGTTCCTGCTCATTCAGTCCTTCATTTAGGTGCCATGGTGCCAGTGCCACTACCGGGGCTAAAGAAATCCTCCAAAGATAGCAGGGCAAGGAGCCGCAGGAGAAATTCTGTCTTGCTCAGAAAGCCTTCTGGCTTTGGGGGCTTTTCTGATTAAAACTGTTAACCCGGCATTAAATAAAGCAGAGGCAGCAGGCATGTGCATTGCACACTTGCACACGCACTCACACCCAAGTCTTCCCAAATTAGTATTCCACATGGAAGGACTGACCCGGTCAGATTTTTTATTCTCGAGCACACCAACGAGACTCTTCGGTTTAAGCTTTGTCCATCATTGTTTCGTCTGCATTTTCATTCAATTCTGGGTTAACTGTTTTAGTCGGAAAGGGAGACTGGCAGTCAACCACCTGTCCAGTCTCCCACTTTTACTTGTACAAAATAGGAAAAAATAGGGCCATCTTCCCTCTACTTTCCTTCCCGTGAAGGAAAACCTAACATCTAATGTTCCCTTTCAGATTAGAGTGAGGAGGATTTGCCTCAGGAATGAAACTACACGGCACAGGGAAATGTGGCAGAACAGCAGGACTCAAAGGTAATCATTTATTGGCTTTGTCACTAAAGCAGGAATGTTTTTTTTAATTATTATTCCACTGCGCTATGCCAGTTGGCAGTGGAGAACTCTCCTGCTTGTGCGCCGTGCTAACTCACTCTGCTGTCGCCACCTTACTAGTAAGTTGCCAGTCACATGTGCACCCACCAACATTCACCTTCTTTGGGGTCCGATGTTGTGTGAGTTTTCATGAGCTTGAGGAGAAACTCTTTTGATTGACGGGGTTTTGGACCATGTGATTTTTCATTAAGTGTGAATACAGCCTCATTTCCCCAACTCCCCCACATGAAAAGAACAGTGTGTGCATGTGTGCTCAGTCACCCAACACTCGCCTTGACTCATGCCTTTTCCAATAATTCTTTGGGGTCCATAAACTCGGATCACAGTTGTGTGCTCTAAAATTCAGTGTGTTGGTGGTTTAGAGGGAGGACTATGTTCTGTGCGATTTTGTGCTATTGTGTGCAAAAAACAGCTATCCCAGAGCCTCATTTCCCTATCTCCCCTGAAAAGAATAGCATACCTCTGTGCATGTGCAGCCAATGCCCACCTTGCATGTATGCAACAGCCAACATTCATAAAAATGGAAAAAATAACCCAAATGGATCAGGCTTGGGCTCACCTGGAACAAACCAGTAAAGGAACAGAATTATTCCAGAATGCCCAGAACTGAAACAGAAATGGACATTTTCTCAGTGTACTCTACACCAAGTGTGCACCAAGAAAATGTGCACTACAGCTCCACAAACAACACTGTTTTGGAGATTTGTGGAGGTGGTAGGGGATTGTTCTGCAGCCTGCTATTTTTGTGTCATATGAGAAGGCATAGAGATCCTAATCTATTCTTTTCTCCTTCTTCCAGTTAGTCACAGCAGATCTCTGTGTAGCCTAATAGAAACAGACATGCTAAGTAGCTAGATCGTACTTAAGTTGTTAGGGCTCACCTCTATGATTTGGGAGGAAAATATCAGCACATGTTTTTAAAATAGACATAGCTGATATGTGGGAAGAAGAAAGGTTTTTCTCTTTTCCAGCCCTGCTCTTTTTTACCAAACACCTTCCCCGCACCCCATTTGGCCCCAGTCTGAACAGAGGTGTCACACAGCTGCTAGCTCTATTTAAAAATGCCTGGAAGAACTAATCATAGATCTTCAGTATGCCATTTTGATAGGCTTTGAATAATTTTCAAGTCCCATTTAATTGAGACAAATGCAAGTGTGTGTTCGACTTTGCTTAAATCAATGTAGCTTGAAAGTGGCTACCTTTCACTAAATTGTGCCCAGTAATGGATGCTCAGTAAGAACCTATCCAGTTCAGTTCCCAATGAAGTGACTGTGGTGTACACTGAAAGGGCTCTTGTACCAGCACAAGATGGAATGATTCACATGAATGGGTGAGAGGAGGAAGTTTACAATCCATATTTCACTCAGCTGCAAGTCTAACATAATTTATGAGATCAACTATGCCCCATTGTACCCCACCAAACGCATTCTATTTATTAAGAGAAAACTAAAAAGCTCACCTAAATGATAGAGATTCTAGAACAATATCTAAATCCATTTATAAGCCACAGTCAGGAATAATTAAGGGAAAGTATTTGAGAAACTTACTTAGCTCTTGGACATACTTAAACCTATATTTTAATCTTTTGTTCCCTTTAATACATATATTTCAGCAGCTCAAGCAGATTAATTTTTATTTTAAAAAAACCTCTATCCGGTTTTTAAATTAAGTGTTTTTAAAATGACGTTTCTGATCAAAACAATGTGTTTTTGAAAGACACGTATGAAATACCAAACCATCACAAAGCTGCACCAATATACGTAAAAGTAATAATCCGCACACACGCCCCAGGAATTGATGATGTGTCCAAATATAAATTTTTAGTAGGGAGCAGGGCTTTTTTTCTGGGAAAAGAGGTGGTGGAACTCAGTGGGTTGCCAGCACAGAGGGCAACTCTTGGCGGGAGGTGGTGCCCCTGGTACCACAAGTGTGTGCGCAAAGTGCACACATGTTCCCAGGACCAATGACATCACTTTGGGTCAGCTGGAACAAGGGGGATGTTTTTAAAAGTTTAAATCGCCCTTGGCGAAAATGGTCACATGGCTGGTGGCCCCACCCCCTGATCTCCAGACAGGGGGGAGTTCAGATTGCCCTCACAGATGGCAATTTAAACTCCCCTCTGTCTGGAGATCAGGGGGCGGGGCCACCAGCCATGTGACCATTTTCAAGAGGTTCAGGAACTCCGTTCCACTGCATTCCAGCTGAAAAAAAGCCCTGCTAGGGAGTACATACTCAAAATAATTTAATACAGATTAGCAGTCCCTTAACATCATTTAACCTCCTCTAACCAAACATACTCAGAGTGATCCAGGAGTAAGGAAAACTTTCCAATGCATGATTATAACTGCAGTGATTCTGATCCTTCTTGTGAATTTAAGGAACACTGAATGTTCTTTTGATTCATTTCTCTCAATGATTTTCTTATATAAGATCCAGCACTGATTAAGAAATTGGGTTGATTCACTTCCCCCTCGGCTTTCAACAGAGACGATCAGCTTTCTGGGGATGTGCCATTGTGCTACAGCTTGCAGGCAAGCAGCCTGACTTACCCTTGCAGATACTCACGCCACATTCACTGAAAAAGCACTGAACTGAACTCCGATCCATCAAGTAATTTGTGATTTGCAGGGAAATGATAGAACAGCAGCAAGGGCTGTGTTACACTTCTCCTACCTATCCCGTTCCTCCAAAATGAAGTTTCCAAATGTATTAAATGAGAAAAAGAGGTTCAGTTGTATTGTTGCTAGGAAAAATTATTACGTGGAAGACTCTGCCGTTCTCTATTACACCCTAGATTGCTCAGCTGCCTTGCACTGAAGACACAGAGCACCAGACACTCGGGCTTTTCCTGCGTGCTCGAATTTACAAGAAGTTTTCTGCATATTCGGCCCCTGCAGATCGGATCTGCTTATTCGTCAGTTCTGGTTCCCATAAAGTTCCAATTCTTTAATTCTGTACTTGAAGGAGTTGAAGCAAAACGGTGCCTGGTTTTTATCTCTGCAGTAAAAAAATGGCAGTATGGGGCCAGAACTGGCGAAAAGGCCCCATGCAGAAAAGACCTAGGTCTCATCCTTGCGACCAAACATCTATATCAGTTCTGATCAGGTGAAACTGAAGAGTAAGATTTTTGCCTTTGAAGTTAAGACCATTCATGATTTAATAGCATTTGGTGAATGTACAGGGAGCCCATAGTTGTGGGGCCAGTGACCAAAAACTGTTTTGCAAAACTTTGCCCTTTAAACTTGGTATACCAATGATGCTCCCAAGAAGGTGTACTTGGTCATATGAATGTATCAAGCTTCCCTATTCCAAGTGAGACCAAGTGGATCTTTATCATCATCTGCTTCTCAAGATCCCTATACTGGAGAAGCTGGGAGATGAGCTGGAACCTTTCTGCATCCAAAGCGGTTCCACTTAACCCTTTCTCAGTTGATTTTAAAAGTCATCACATATTGGATATCATCAAAGTTAAACATTTCTAAATTCCAGTGTTTCCTATGGGGGAGTTAAGCAGCTGCTCACAGACTACGTTCCAATCCCTAGTAAGAGACACGGACAAGAGAAACATACTCATTTACGTGGCTCACAATTAAATATTCAATGAATCCTCAAAAGACTGCTGATAAATATAAATTTTTAGCAAATGGAATTGTGCAATCTTGCCACAGTGTTTGAGCTCAGAGCACTTCACACATCCATTATGTAGGTAGAGAATATCCAGTAGAGAAGGTTTAATGGAAATATTAAATCTGCAGGTTCCTAAAATATTAGCCTTTTCAATACATATTATTTAAAACCATTTGGAAGCTATTTTGAAAAAATTAATGAGAGTAAATGGGTGTGTTTTTTTAAAAAAATCATATTACTCAAGACATTTATTTTAATCCATCATTTATTGTAATCCCATTAAAACCAAAACAACAGCTAATTGGGTCAATTTGAATGATTTTTAAAAGCTTTGTGCTGTGTAAACAATCTTTAATTTTTGGATTAAATGAACCCTTAGAAGAGCTGTGTAGTGATTTTTCTTTATTTTTTTCCCTTCTCCTTGTTGCTTTCGCTAACAGTAGCTTCCTCGTGCAATGCCCTTTATTCTTTTACTTAAATTGCCAACCAGTGCCCTGGACAGAACCTATTTTGCAGTCTGCAGTTGGTATACTGCCCCATCAGCTGTGTACATGGAGCAGTTCATAACTTGCAAAGGCATTTATTTTGGAGTATATATACCATTAGAAACCCTACCAGTTTCATTGTTCACTTTAATTATGTTTATACTTGAGATATAATTTTGGATGGTGTGTTATTAAAACCTTTGGATGTATTTATTTATTGTTTCTAGTTTGTATTTTGATTGCCATTATTATTTGTTTTTCTGATTGCCTTGTTCTAGGATGTCCTGATTTGGATAGCTCAGGTGAGCCTAATCTCATCAGATCTCAGAAGCTAAGCAGGGTCGGCCTTGGTTAGTAATTGAATGGGAGATCTCCAACAAAGACAAGGGTTGCAGAAGCAGGCACTGGCAAACCTCCTCTGTTAGTCTCTTGCCATGAAACCCCACCAGGGGGTGCCGTAAGTCAACTCTGACTTGAGGGCACTCTCCACCACCATCAGTTCTAGGATCAGGTTACGATTGGCCAGACTTGAGTATTACTGGCATAGATGTCAATCTTCTTTACTCCCCTGGCTGCAAAAGATCAGCAGGATTAGAATTCTTTGGCAACCTGGCACAGGAAATTTTCTCAACATGTAATCTGTTTCTTCTTCTTCCTGTACTGGCCAGAGTCTCAAAGGTTTATAGAGTCTCCCTTACAAGTTTCCCATTCATATTCATTGTTTTGTATTCTATTTCTCTTCCGTCTTCTGCTACACTGCTGCTGTTGTCAGAAGAAAGAGCCATCTTTCTTTCTTTTCCAACAACCTGGCCTCTTGTCAAGGCTTGTAAAACGCTTTCATATTCCAGACTGCAATAAGTATTCAAAGTGAGGAGGGCAGAAATGTAAAAAAAAAGTTAGCATGCCTCATTCTCTTCCTTTTGGCTCTCTCAGACAACCTACTGTTTACAGCTAACATGAATAAAACTGTAGACCTTCTGCATGCAAAGCATATTATTATTATTATTATTATTATTATTATTATTATTATTATTATTAT